>NC_092874.1:282629409-283829409 GCF_028372415.1 Notamacropus eugenii
GATAGTTCAGGGCAATTTCAAGAGAATCTGAAGGTAAACCATAGTGGAGTATTATGGAGAAACATTCACCTAGGAGCAAGGAAATCTAGGCCCTGTGTCCAGACCAGACTCTAATTATGGGGGTGTTAGACAATTCACTTGCCCTCAAGAAGTCCCGGCTTCCTCCATTGCAAAGAGTGGATTGAGTGATTTCTGAGACCTCTTCCAGCTCTAAATCTATGACACTGACATTGTTTTGATTGTTGGGGAATTAGTTGTAAAATCAAGACCAACAGATAAGAAAAACCTTGGATCATTGCAGATGGAGTGCAGAAAGGTATCAAAGAGGTGGAAAGCCCAGGGACTTAAAGGTCTATGGCTAGAACAGAGTATGGAGACCATCTAATTCAACCCCTTCAACTCACAGATCAGGTTAAGTGACTTGTCCAAGGTCACACAAATGGTAGAGATGGGATATGGAATCAGGGTCTCTGATTACAAAGTCAGCCCCACCCCCACTTTTTCCAATCTCATCTCCCTGCTGCTATTTATAAGATGATAATGGAGAAGGGTTAAAGTATATTCCTAATTGCCACGTATCTCTCTCAGAGTAAGTCTTCAGAAGAAGAGGGAGAAAATTATCATAATTAATTACATATTAAAGACCATTGAGTTAGTTGAGTATGATACCTAATATGACATCCACTAAATTAATGAATAATACTAATTTGGAACATATGGTACCTAGTTTTTCCACAGAGAACATAACTTTGTGCAGTTCTGAATTTTCTTCCCAGTAAGGAGACAGAGAATAAACCTCTATCTTTCACAGAGGATTCAACTATAAAAATATGCAAATTATAGATAAGGAAGAGATTAATTTGTTGCAGTTCATTCTTCAAATAGTTTTGACTCCCTTCAATGAAAAACCCTTTTGAATTTGAATATAAAGGTTCTTATGATTCTTAGAAACAATACCTTGCTGAATCAGCCAATCAATAAATGTCTCTTTCTCTTCTTATTTACAAATCTTGGAGTTTAAACTAGGTTGGAGAGAGAGATGCCTGGAAGTAGAGAGGGGAGTAACAAGAAAACATGAAGTAGCGTTCGTTTGGGAGAAAGAATAGATACTAATTAAGGCAACTAAGCGGAGCAATGGACAGAGTTCTGGCCTGGAGTCAGTAATACCTGAGTTCAAATCCAGTCTCAGACACTAGCTTTGTGACTCTGGGAAAGTCACTTAACCTTGTTTGCCTCAGTTTTCTCATCTGTAAAATGAACTAGAGAAGGGAATGGCAAATCACAAAATACTCCATTATCTCTGCCAAGAAAATCCCCAAAAGGGGTCACAAAGAACCAGACAAAACTGAAAAATGACTCAAGAACAACAAAAACACATACACACAAAGCAAATTGATTAGTGACACACACAGTGTTCGATTTGAGTTTTGTGGTTGCGGAAGGGAGAAGGAGGTATACATGGTATGTAGTTGTCACAAAGGATATGCACACACACATGGAAAGCAGGGAAAGAATCCAAGAAGTTATATAGTCCAACCAGTTTTTTATACAAATAAAGAAAATAGGGCCCAAAGAAATTAACCAGCTCACTCACGATCATACAGACAGAACAGGTGACAGAACAGGTACTTCCTTACCCTCCTACTCAGTCCAGTGAGTAACCCACCAGAGAATGGACTTCCTGGAGGAGGTAGGATTTTAACTGAGCCTTGAAGGACAAATCAGCATCCCGAATCAGAAGTACAAGATAAGTCATCCTAAGAGGTACCAAAAGAGAAATGACTGATCTGGGTTCAAATCCTGCTTTTGATACTTCCTTTCTGAGTCAATGATGGTGTTAGGGGTGAAATTCAAGGATCCCATGGAAATGATGACTTGAGTAGAAGTGGTAGTGCATGGAGCCAGTATAAGGGATATGATAGCTTGTATGCTATGATATAATAAGTGTAAATCTTGTGGCATACATGTAGGAGATGGATAAATACTGACTATTAGAAAGTTTGGATTTCCTCAACTTCAGTGCCCAGCACCCACCACCATCACAGGCAAGCTCAAATGTCTATCCCCGACCCCTTCCCTAACAGGAAAAAAAGGTCTTGAAATATATTCACTGTAAATGGGAATCAACATTGTGAGTTTAACGCAACAGAACAAAAATGAAAAGCATCTACTCATGGAAAGAGCAAATGAACAGCAGCCCATCACAAATAAGTCCCCAAGATGATTTACAGCATGTGGACAAAAAGCTCTGGGCTCTGCACTCTCTGAGAATTAATAAACTTTCTGGTTACTTAATATAAAAGACATATGATTTATACCACAGATCTATCTACATTCTACAGAGGGAGTGAGGGGGATTTATTCCCCCCCTTTCTTTGCTAAGTGTATTTCTGAACTCTGGGAGGTTGTCTACAGATAATAAATAGAATGCAGCTACAACTCTCTTGTAAGAGTGTAAGAACAATCTTTTATAAAAAAAAAAAAGAAGATGATGATGATGATGATGCTACAGACCTAGAAGCAGTGTGGTGTGCATTCTGAGTGGTTGGTGCTTTTTTTTCCAAAGAGAAGAAAGAGGACCATACACTTTTTCTTGCACCAATTCCCTGAGAAACTAGCAGTAAACATCATAAATAGGTTTGGTTGGGAGTAATCAGTTCATGACTCTAAGTTGGAGAGAAGATGCTAACTTGCAATGGTAGAGGAATTTATTCTGCTCAGGATATGACCAAACCAATGAAATCAGAGGTCCACACTCTCTGCAGCCCCTATTCTCGGTTGGGAATAAGCTCACAGTTTGTTTTCTGCTTCCTGGCAAAATCCACTTAAGGTCTATCCAAGTATTTGGTTGCTAGGATAAACTTTCTCAAACACTATTTTAAAAAATAATCTTGCAGAAAGCTCTTTTTGTGGTGGAAATTGAGGGGATGTACATTACTTGAGGAATAGCTGAACAAGTTATGGTACATGATTGTGGTGGAATACTATTATGCTATAAGAAATGACAAGCAGGACACCTTCCAAAAGAACCTAGGAAGACTTACATGAACAGATGCAAAATGAGGTGAGCAGAACCAGGAGAACATTGTAGTCACAGCAATACTGCAAGGATGATAAACTATAAAAGATATGGCCATTCTCAGCAATACAATGATGCAAAGGACTCATGATGAAAAATACTATTCATCTCCAGAGAAAGAACCAATGGAATCTGAAGCAGATTGAAGTAGACTCTTTTTCTTCATTATTCTTGGTTTGGGGTATTTGGGGGGGGGGGGGTATTTGTATTTTGTTTTGCAATATGGTTAATATGGAAATGTTTTGCACAGCTACATGCATATAATCTATATCAAACTGTCTGCCTTCTCAAGGAGAGGGGAGAAGAAGGCAAGAGAGAGAACTAGGAATTCAAAATTTTAAAAAACAAATGCTAAAAATTTTGTTTACATGTAATTGAGAAAAAAATTTCAAGCTTCAAAAAGGAAAAGTCTTGCAAATGCCCTTTCCAAGATCCAAAAGTGACTTATTGCCTATGTGTCAAATTTGACATACATGAAATTGAAGCACAGAAAAGTCAAGTCAATTGCCCAAAGTCACATACATCTGATTCTGGATTCAAATTCCCTAAGCTCAGAACCACTATTTCTTCCACAAGGCAACACTGCTTCACAATATATACTTATATAGAACACGGACCTTTAATTAGTATCATGTGTGCCTATATACATATATATGTATATATATATACATATATACATATACATGTTTCATCCTCCTCAGTAGATTGTAATCAATCAAAAAGCATTTGTTAAATGCTTATTACAAACAAACATAGTGCTGCTCTCAGAGTGTTTACATTCTATCAGAGTTCCTGTGGGTCTCTATCACTCACTGTTGTGCCTTAACAAGCTCAGAAATTTCTAAGTATTTGTTCAATTGAATTTAGCTATAATAACTGCATATCTAGTGCTATTTTCAAGCATCCACATAAGCCTTGGCCCCATCAACCTTTCCATGGACAAAATTCATCACTGTTTTCTTCTACATCCTCTCAGCCCCCTAGGTTCCATTTTAGCCTGAATTACTGGCTCATCTTCTCCATCTGTTTCGAAGTAGGCATCTTTTCAATCAACTATAATCCACCTCTGTTCAAAAGCCAGTTCTCAAACTTTTGCATCTCCCTGGACACTGAAGAGTAGAGCTGATCATGCAAAACTACTCAGAAGTGGTATGGAGAATAGAAAGAATCCTGAATTTGGAGTCTGAGAACCACAGTTCTGAGCCTAGCTCTGCCATTCACCATCTTTGTGACTTCATTAAATCACTCTGAGTCATTCTCAGAGCCTCAGTTTTCACCTCTGTAAAATGAGGAAGATGGACTAGATCACCTCCAAAATCCCTCCTAACTCATCTTTAAAGAAAAAAGGTGGTGATGAGGGAAAAGAGGAAGGAGAAGGGAGGGAAGAAGAAGGAAGAAGGGGAGAGGTGAGGAGGGAAAAGAAGGGGAGGAGAGGAGAGGAAAGAATATCAATAGAACTAAACTAATTAGTCCACAAAGAGATATATCTGGAGCTTCTAGCCAAAAAAGCTGGGGATTTGATGAGAATGCTCAATTTTTCTTTTATTTTGGGGTCCCAATGGCTATGTTCTTTTCCTTATATGGGCTAGAAAGTAGTCCATGTGATCTCATTAATGGAGGTAACCCCCAAAGAGGGAAACTCCTTCTACCAATGTAAGTAGCAACTCATACTCTTTGAGAACACTGAGGGATGAGTGACTTGCCCAGAGTCACCCAGTCAGGATGAGTCTTTGACAGAATTTGGACACAGATGTTCCTGGTTACAAGGCTGGTTTGTAACACTATATCACACTTACTGTCCTTTCTTCCTTGAAGGGAAATTTTTTAAATAACCCACATAATAATATTTTAATAACAATAATAATAATAGATAACACTGACATCGAGCTTTAAAGACTATAAAGCATGATAGGCAAAGATAAAAAGTTGTTGATACATAGACAGGAAGACAGAGAGAAAGCAAAGAGACAAATAAATAGATTGAGTGAGTGAGTATTTAATAAGTGCTTCTTATGTACCAGGCATTGCACTACATGCTGGGGCTTCAGAAATAAGCCAGACAAACTGTCTTCAAAGAGTTTACATCCTAACTGAGGAATGACAAGATATAAAGGGGTACAGAAAAGAGGGGGAACAGTTCAAGCATATTAGCTTGGTGCGGACATGGTCAATGAGCTGCATAGAGACCTGATCCCAAGCACAAAAAGACTAATGCTCAATTATTGGGGGAGGAAAACCAAGAGAAGAGTTCACAGTACTGGAGACAACACACAGGGAAGGTTTCAGCTGCAAGTCAGGTACTATAATTGTCCCCATTTTATAGAAGAGGAAACAGGCTGAGAGACGCTTAGGGATTCACCCAGCATCACTCAACTCCCAAGTGTCTGCAGTGAATAAGATTCAATCAGAAATGTAGTGCTCTAACTATCCCCTATGATACCTATGGGTCAGTTAAGTGGTGCAGTGGATAGAGCACCAGTGCAGTAGTCAGGAGGACCTGAGTTCAAATCTCACTTCAGACACTTGATACTCACTAGCTGTGTGACCTTGGGCAAGTCACCTAACCCCAATTGCTTCATCCTGGGTCATCTCCAGTCATCCTGATGAATGCCTGGTCACTGGATTCAGATGGCTCTGGAGGAGAAGTGAGGCTGGTGACCTGCACATCCCTCCCTCACTCAAAACAAAGTCAAGTGCAGGTCATGTCATCATTTCTCTGATGGCATGGTCTTCTTCGGCAATGAAGGACTAACACGCACAAAGTGGATAGCCACTTCTGGGCCCCTTCCAATCAGAGAAAAGACTTTGTTTGTAATCTCTCTAGGTTTAGAGAGGAGGAAAATATTCTTGTAATAGTCAAGTAGCCATGACTCCATTCTGAAACTCAAAAAGTTATTTCGCCCACATCAGTTAAATACGTCAAAGATTCGTGATCATATGTTGCACTCTGTGCAACTGTTCTGCTACACTTTGCAGATGTAACAAATCACTGTTCTGCTACAACTTTGCATAAAGTCTTTGACAGTTTCTTTGTGAAAAGAGAATTCATTCCCCATGGCCAAAAAGAGGGAAAACTTCTGGTCTTTAGGTGATTAATATTGACCTCTATCCTCAGGCTTGAGCTTAGAGCCTTTCCATTTTTTTGGACCTGCCACTGTTTGCACTCTACAAGCATAGTCCTTGGGAACTCAAGGTCAACTGCACCCCACAATGATGGATGGAAGCAGGAACTTGAATTCATCCACCTTATAGTGGTTAAAATTCATTAACCCAATAGCAGATGAAGTCTACTTCAATGTGTACTGCAGCCAAACCACTACTGCATTCCTATCCATCAGTTAATATTGATCAGGTATAATTACTGTTCCTGTAGACACCAGGAGGGAATGGAAGCATGGAGCGAAATGAGAAGTCAATATGCCACTCATGTACAACTCCTTTACAATTCCAAAATGCTTGACCATGGCCAGAGGCTGACTGTAGCAAAGCTCTTACCAAGAAATAAGGAAGGGAAGGATCCATCCATCCTTTCGTGCTTTCATTCATTCATACCCCGAGCATTTATTAAGTGCCTACTATGTGCTGTCAATAAATTGACGAGTATTTATTAAGCTCCTCTTATGGGTAAGTAACTGGTTTAGGTGTGGAGAATTATAGGATCATAGATTCAGAAATGGAAAAGGTCTTTAAGGCAGTCAATCAATAGGTACTAATTAAGTGCCTACTATGTGTCAGACACTGCATTAGACTCTGGGAATGCAATCAAGCATAACTCTTTTATTTTACATATATGGATACTGAGGGACAGCGATGCTAAATAACTTACCCAGGGTAAAGACTAGCATGTGAATTGGTGAGATAATGATGATGATAATTGATTGATTGACTGATTGATAATAAACCCCAAAAGCCCTACACCCAGGGAGCTTTCATTTTAGCAAGGGAAGAGAAACATAATAAATATAAAGTATATGTGATTTAAATAAAATGTAATATTGTGGGTGATGGAGCTCTGTTTAATTTAAAGATAAATAACTAGGGGAGTACGGAGATCAAAAAAGACTTCATGGAGGAAGTGAAGCTTAAATAGAAAAGAGAAAAACACAAGTGGCTCTATTTAATTGTAAGCTCCTTGAGGAGAGGACCTCATCTTTGCACCCTCCCAATCCCTACACCCCATACTTTCTTAGCATGGAATCTTGCACCAAATAGTGACTCATTCCAACTTAGTTGAATTGCATAAAATCCAATTGGCCTTCACCATCACACTTCTAAGCTTTATGGATACTATAATAATAAATCAGAATTAAAAGCCTCCCCCTTTGTTGATGTCCCCCACTTCCCCAATGGAGTATCATTTTTTTTTTTGCCTTGGCACTTAGCACACAAGAGGTGCATAGTAGGCTCATAGATTCATGGAGTTAGAGTTGGAAGGGGCCATAGATATCACCTAGTTCAACCTTCTTATTTTCCAAATGAGGGAACAGAGGTCCAGAGAGGTTAAGTGATTTTTCCCAAGTTCATACAGATTGGGTAGATAGAGGAATTGATATTTCAGAATCTTCAGATTCCAAATCCACTTTCCCTCATGTCACACTGTCCCTCATAATGATTGTTAATTTGGAGTGCTGCAATACTCTGATTCTTCATTTCATAACCCTTTGTTCTGGTTTTGCCATGTACTATATTATTCCCTTTGCCAGTTTACATTTTGGAGGGGGAAGGTTGGCATACAGGGATGGCATGATATAATCTATGCCTTTACACAGGCTTGGAACGCCTAGAATCAAGTAAACACCTAAGTTAACTTATCTAAGTAAGATAAAGACTAGTCAATAGATTGTGAATTGATTATCTTCCTTCAAAGATCCACAAACAAGGGCCCCTGAGAAAGCAGCTTCTGCTCCCTTTATTGTAACACAGCATTTTTCCAACTCATTTTTCTTTGTCTCTTTGAGATCTATGGGGCCATTATCTTCAAAAAGCCTTTGCAGCTTCTCAATAATCACCGCTGACGATTCCCACTTCAAAATCTCTTTAAACAATTTCTCAGTTCCAGTGATGGCATTCCAAAAGAACCACATGTGATTTTTTTATCATTATTGATGAAATTCAGGGTGTAAATGGATAGGAAATGGATTTCCAATCTCCAAACAACCTTGGTAGATAATTAGATGGAACCATTATTCTTTAAGGTTAACCTTCTATTCACATTAATGCACCATGAGTCTCATGATTGAGAACAAGAATTTCTCTCTCTGCCTGATGGCGATTTCAGCTCAGCTCATCTGGGTAATGTCATGTAGTTCCAACTATTTGGATGATTGATTTAAAGCATATGAAATGTTCTCTATTATGACAGCTAGAAACACATGCATATAGAATCTATCACAGAAGGGATAATGTAGTTTTCTTCCCACGATGGCAATGTGTTGGCGGCAATAGCCCAAGAGTGATGCACACCCAGCTGGAAGGTAATGAGACCATTCCCATGGTTGCCACCAGTCAGTGGGGAATTTGAGATGACTTGTATATTCCCCTCACTCTCACCCCATGGCATGAGGGGAGGTTTTTGACTTGACATATGGACAAAGAAAGAAAGGAGATATTAATAACCCAGTATTGCCTTTCTGTATTTCTTCCCCTGCCTGTATGCCTGGAGAGAGGGATGAAATGAGATGGTCCACCATTCCCTGTCTGCTGGACTAGAAACCAATCAATAAGTATGTAGTAAGTGCCTACTATGCACCAAGCACACTCTCAGAGTCACTGAGGATAGAAATGCAAAGGATGAAACAATTCTCTCTTAAGGAGATCACATTCTCATATATGTATTCTTAACCTAGGGTCTGTGAATTTGGATTTTTTAATGTTTTTACACCTTCATTTCAATGTAATCAGTTTCATCTGCAATCTTATATTTTCTAATCTACTTATTCAAAAGCATCTTGAAAGGGTATCCAGATATTTCACCAGGCTGCCAAAAGTGCCCAAGAGACACCAAAGGGTTAAGAACTCTAGGAATAATAGAAAGGTTGCCGATTTGTAGGATTGTGGGTGTCTCAGATCACAGATCTAGAGTTGAAAGGAACCAAAAAAAGCATCTACTTCAGTCCTTTAATTTTACATATCGAGAAACTAAGGCCCAGGAAGATGAAGTATCATGGCCAAGGTCATACAGGTGCTAAGCATGAAATGTGGGAATTTAAACCTAAATCCTCTTCATTACAGATTCAGTACCCTTTCCACTGTTCCATGGAACCTTAGGCTGAGCCGAGACCCTTCCTTTTACAGATGCAAAAACTGAGCTTTGGAGAGAGTAAGTAATTTGCATTTAGAGGCAGAAACCTTGGGTTTGAACTTCATCTCTGCTGCTGACTACCAGGGTGACCTTGACCCTTGGTCAATTCTCAGGGTCTCAGTTTCCTCTTCTGCAAAAGGAGGCACTTGGATGTCACAATTTTTGAATCCTATGACTTTTGTAGCTATTTCTATTATACATTCCTCCTTCCCTGAATGTTTCCCATAAATGTCTAGCAGTTTTTTTAAACATATTTAATGAGTGGTATATGGTTTTCAGGGTGCAAGAATAGGAAACAAATGTCTATCCCTTTCCATTTTTAGGATCACTTTGTTTTTCAAGCCAGTTCAAAGGGGAGGAGTAATGTTAAGCAGAAACCAGTAGGAGGCAACAAAGAGTCAAATTCACCTGCTCATGAAGCAACAGAGAAGCACTCCCACCAGGTATTTGCTCTTCAGGCCATGACATCACAACATAGTCAATCTTTGAGGGCTTCCATGCATATAAGACAATGGGCAAGACACACACACATATGTGTGTATGTATATATGTATGCGTGTATGTATGTATGTATTCCTGAGTCCCTTCTCTGACCGGGGGGAAAACATGTACACTGCAAGCTTCTTGGGAGCAGGTACTGTGACAGGCTCATCCTTCAAAGCAAGGTAGGACTGTGGTATAATGGAAAGAACAGTGTCACTAGATGCTACCTGTGTGACTTTGGAGAAATCAGTTCACTTGTGTTGGCTTCATTTTCTTCAGGTGTGAAATGAGGACATTTGACTAACCAGATGATCTAGATCTATAATCTTATGATCTCCTAGATCCTAGCCTGTGCCTTCCATACAGTGGAGGGGGACTCTTAACCTGGGTACAAGAATTTGGATGCAAGAGGAAGAGGAGGATAGCATTTGTATAGACCTTTAATATTTGTAAAGCATTTTACATGTATAACTCGTTTAATCTTCACAACCCCAGGAGATAGGTGTTATTATCTTTTTTTTACAGATGAGGAAACTAAGGCTCAGAAAGGTTAAGTGACTTGCCAGGGTTACTCAGCTAATAAGAACTGAACTCATCTTTCTGAATCCAAATCCTGCTTTCTATCCAGTGTAGACAGATAGATAGGTAGACAGACAGACAGATAGACAGACAGACAGACAGATAGATAGATGATAGATGGATAGATAGATAGATAGATTGATAGATAGATAGATAGATTATACATACATACACACATAATTTTTGTTGCTGTTGAGTAGTTTCAGTCATATCTACCTCTTTATGAACCCATTTGGGATTTTCTTGTCAGAGACAGTGGAGTGGTTTGCCATTTCCTTCTCCAGTTCATTTTACAGATCAGGAACTGAGGTAACAGGGTTAAGAGACTTACAGAGGGTCACAGCTAGTGTCTGAGGCCAGATTTGAACTTAGGAAAATGAGTCGGCCTGACTTCAGACCCAGTACTCTATCCGTTGTGTCACACACACATAACATATACATGTACATATATGTACATATAGTATGTGTATTTTATATACTGTATTCAACATAACTAGCTTTTTTGTAATCCTCTTATGTATTGTGTGTATTTAAAACCATGATCCTAAGAAGAGACATACTCGCTGCACCAGACTTTGCCAAAGATGTCTACAACACACACTCCAAAAAGATTCATATCCTCCCACAGGAGATTCTTGATCCTTTGTGGAGTGACATAGAGGAGCACTTTTCTAAGCATAGAGACATCCAAACTGTAAATTCTTGCAAAGCCTTATACACAACATAAACTTTCATTAAGTGAACAGAACGTTAACATAATTAAAGAAACCATGAACCTTGATACCAGGGACCCAAGAACTGCTGACAGCCAAGATTCTCCTCCAATTATGAATTTCAGCTTCTAGTTGACAAATGTTTGTAATTTTCAAATCTAATAAGATGATGTATGCTGAAGGCCTAAAACAAACTCATGAATAAAATGGGTAGGCACAGAAAAGGGGGAAGGGGAGAGGGAGCAGATGCTCTCGGTAATAAATACCACACTGTTGCTAATAGCTCAGTGCTGAAACACTGCAGAATTCTTCTCTTGCATATACTCGTGCATGTTCATAAAAGCAAACACTAATTGACTTCAACAAATGATCCTTAATTCAGGCTATCAAGATGAAATCGTGAAGCATTAATTGCCAAATGAGACAATGGAAAATTTTCAGTGGTGAAATTAAATAATGAACATATATTTCTTCAAAGGCTATTTCGGAGTTGGGGGAAGGGGACTTTCTTTGTATCTCCAGTGCTTAGCCTAGTTCCCGGCACATAGTAGGAGTTGAATAAATTCTAGTTGACTGCCAACGTAAAAAGTAAAGAAATGGTCAAAGTTGTGTCTGAAAGTAGCTACCTGTCAGAAGCAACAGGTCTGGTAGAGAGAGTATGAGGTATTAGGAAACCAAGGTTCAGAACTCTTTTCATATATGAAAAAGCAGGTTGACCCTGGGGAAATTACTTTATGTCTCTGAGCCTCAGTTTTTTTATCTATAATATGGGGATAATATTTGCTCTGCCAGCCTCCCATGGCTGTTGTGAGGAAAATGTTTTGTAGAGGTTAAAGTCTCAGAAAAATGTGAGTTATTTTAATTGTTTCACAGGAATGGTGGCAAGGACACAAACCTCCCTGACATTTTCCCTACATTAAAAAAAGTAATTTTATTGCTGAGAACAATTTGTCATTGTCTTTAGAGAGGTCAATTTCATGATGGAAATTGACCTCATTCTCAATCTTTGGCTTTTTCAAGTGTAGGAAAAGGAAATCAGTCAGAACAACCTGGATACAGTTGTGTGTGTGTTCACAGTTCCTGATTAATACCTTTGTGAACAGAAGTTCAGGGATCAGGGAGGGTGCATCTAGGGACATGGGGAATTTTCAGTGAGAAAGATATTAGTTGGTGAATTTGAAGATGCACAACAGCTCTCCCAGTCCTTCCAGTACTGATAGTGTGATTCCGGGAAGAAAATATTGGGTCCAGAGACTGAGGAAACAGGTTGAAATTCCACCTCAGCCACTATCTGTATCACTATGGACAATTCACTTAGCATCTTTAGATCTGTTTCCTCATCTAAAAAATGAAAGTGCCAGACTAAATGAACTCTGAGTTCCTTTTAGCTCAAAATTATGATTCTGTGGATGCCAGTGGATATCTTTCCCCCACTTCATCTGTCTGTCTTCTCTCCATTCCTGCTCATCCCAATGTGTAAAAAGACAAAGGATATGAAAGGAAATGATAGAGGTGGAAAAGCATGAAGAGTAAATGATTTGGAAGGGAAAGACTTGGATCACCCAGTATTTAAAAATCACCTGGTCCAATTACTTCATTTTACAGATGAGGAAACTGAGATCCAAAGATGGGAAATGGCATGCCGAAAGTCACCTCAGTCATTAAAGAGGTGATATTCGAACCAAGATCCTCTGCCTCCAAATTCAGTACTCTTTCTGTGATAATACAATTTGCAACATGAGTGATGGATTATCAAGCATTTATTAAGTACCCACTTATTTAAGTAGGTATTTAAGTCAGCATCAAGCATTTATTAAGTGTGCCAGGCACTGTGCACCAGACAAAAGACAGTCCCCATTCTCAAGGAACTCCCAGTCTCATGGAGGGAGACAAGAAGTAGACAACTATATACAAACAATCTATAGAACATGGAGTTCATCTTAAAGGGATGGCATTTGTATTAAGGAAGACCAGGAAGCACTTCTTGCAAAAGGTGAAATTTTAGCTGAGTCTTGAAGGAAGCCAAGAAAGCCTGGAGGCAGAGATGAGAAAAGAGGGAATTCCTGGTATCAGGGATGAGCAGCAAAAATGCTCAGTAGGAAGATTTAGTGCTTTGTATAAGGAGAAGCAAAGAAGTCAATGTCACTACATCAAAGAATACATGTAGGGTAAGGGGCAAGATGGTGGGATCTTGGTCAATTGATTTCACATCTCTAGGACTAAGTTTCTTCCTCAGTAAAAGCAGTGGATTGGATCTTCTCAGGTTTCTTGAAGCTTGAAATCTAACCTGACTTCCTCAATGAGCCTTCAGATGTGGGCAAGGAATAGAACTCTTGCCTAGCCTTTGCTCTATCAACCCTAAGACAAAGAAGTGTTGGGTTTTTAATACAGCGTGTGGAGATTTAGACTGAAGAAGAGTTTTGAAAAGAACATGAGTACAGTGTGGAGAGAGCATGGAGATAGAGAATGTGTATATAACAGGCTCTGCATCTGACTGGCTCCATTATTTTTGACTACTATTATTGTTCTGGATTTCAACACTGGTTCCTTTGGCAAGAAAGCACTTGTTAAAAATTAAAGACATATAAATGTGAGATGTTATTATTCCCAATATGTTGTGATATGATGTTGTATATGCCATGATATTGGGGTAGGGAAGTGCACTGACAGATAAGGAAGCACACTTTTGCCAGGATCACGGACCTAAAACTGGAAGAGACCTGTAATATTATGTTGTCTGGCCTTTCTTATTTTCAAAATGAGGAGACTGAGGCACTGGGAACATAAGTGACCAGTCTAAGGTCTCAGGTCTTCCTGAGTCTAGGCCCAGTGGTCTATGCCACTTTGCCAGCTCTTATATCAAGCAAATTTTTAAGTGTCCAAGGCAGGATCTAAACTTAAGTACTCAGATTCCAGAACCCAAGTACTCTTATTTTATCAAGATGTCTCTCCAGCAATTTGCTTTTTATTTGGTTTTGTTTGGGTGAGGAAAGCTATTGGTCAAACTTGAAGTCATATATAAGTGTGAGACATCAACATTACCAAACCATAGTGATGTGTTGTATGCTCATTTAAAAGTGCTTCAGAAAAACCAGGGGAAAAAACCCAAAAAAGATGAATAACTCAATAGTTCCAGGCCATTTTGCACTGAATTTGACCTCACCAAACAGATTTTCAGAAGATAGCTTCTACAGAGGTTGAAATTCTCACATATTATCTAAGTAAAAACCTCAGCGCAGCAGAGGGTCACAGATTTATTGATCTGAAAGTGGAATGAGACTTTCAGAGATCGTTTGACTTAGTTCTCTAGGCTTCCATTAAATAAACCATGATTATCTCAATTTAACAAATGAGATGATAGAGACTGAAAGGAGACAGCAGGTTGATTCTTCCTTTATGGTAGGTGTGACTACTGAGATCTTTTATAAGTGGCATCACTTTTAGTGTCGTAAACTAAATGAAAAAGAGAAACATCGGTGGTTAACTCAGCAACTGGGACTTAAAGCCCAGAAAGCTAGGAAAGTTGTCTATCCATCTTCAGTTTGGTAGATAGGTCCTAGAAGCAGTATACAAAAAAGGGCCAGATACAAGACCTATCATTTTCTCAACGTGGAGAGCTCCCAGGGAAGAATGTCCTTCACCAGTGCTGGTAAACACCTTACAACCTTGTAACCTCAAATAGTGACCTGGTGCCCTGAAAGGTGAAGAGACTTGCTGCCAGGGTCCTACGGCTAACATGTGTCAAAGACACAACTTGAACCCAGGCTTTGAGATTGGTTCTTTACCCACTAAATCACCCTGCCTCTCAGAATACAAAATAAACCTTAAAAAAATCAATTCTGTCTATATAGCAAGAACAAATTCCAGGGGAAATAATGGAAATGGAAGTTCCAATAAAAAATATGACAAAAGGCATAAAATCTCTAGGAGGCAATCTGCGAAAACATGCTCCAATCATGAAGAGATACAATTTGAAGTTCTCTTCAAAGAAATACTCACTTAAGTAACGAGTGAAATACTGAAACATTGAACATTTAAAACTAGATCATGTCAATATAATTAAAATGATAACATTACGTAAATTGATTTATAGATTTAGTGCCATAATAAACTATCAAGAGACACTGGATAGAACTAAAAAATAATAATAATGAAATTCATTTGAAAGAATAAAGGGTTTAGACTTGCAAGAGAAATAATGAAAAAATAAAATTAATGGTAAATAGGACTTCTAGAGCTTAAGTTACACTAAAACAGAAATCACCAAAACTATTTGGTGACAGATTAAAATGGAAAAGTAGTCCAAAGAAATAGAAGGAAGAATCTGGAAAAATATAAACTAACTCAGTGATAAAGGAAACTGATAATATAATATCTGGGGAAGAATTGCTGATCTGACAAAAGCTGCTGGGAAAACAGGAAAGCAGTCGGGCAGAAATTAGATTTAGACAGATTCCTTATACTATACAGCATGATAAGCTCAAAATTAATATACATTGTAAACATTCAAGGTCATACCATACAAAGAAATAGAGCCAACTCTGGTCTTTTCACAGTTATGGCTGGGGGTAGGAAAGCAAAAGGAATTCTAGACTAACCAAAGAACAGAAGAGATCACAAAATATAAAATAAATAATTTAATTGCTATAAAACTGAAAAGTTTTTGTCTAAACAGAATCATACAACTAAAATAGTAAGCAACATTCTCAATTCAGGAAGGGGGAGGAGAACCTTTGTGTCAAATACTGATGATAAATATCTGATAGCCAAGATATACATGGAACCAAATCAAATACAACTAATCAAGAACCATATGGGGTCAAAGCATAAGAACAAACAATTCTCAAAATAAATGCAAATTGTTCACAGCTACATGAAAATTTACCCCTAATCACTAATAGTGGAAAAGGAAATCAAAACATTTCTGAAGTTTGATCTCACATAACACAAATAACAGAAGGTGGCAGAAGATGAGAATAGTCAATAGTGTAGGAGTTGTGAAAACACTAATGCATTATTGGTGGAATTGTTAATTACTTCAACTATACTGAAAATCAATTTGTAATTTGCCCATATTCTTCAGCTTTATAATTCTACTCCTTTGTACCACAAGGACATCAAAGAAAGGAAGAAGATGTCAAAATATTTAAAGCACCACTTTTTTGTGGCAGCAAAGAACCGGAAACAAAGTAGATAATGTGCACTGATCAAGGAACTGCTAAACAAATGTATATGAAAGTAAGGGAAATGTTACTGTTCATTAACAATAACAGTTCACTGCCATGATGGAGAAGCACAGGAAGGTTTACATGTTGCATGGTAAAGTAAGCAGAAACAGGAAATTAAGAGACACAATTATAGCCACGTAAATGGAAAGAAAAATAACAGCAAATGAAACTATGTACCATGCTTCTGTGATGATCCAGCCTGACACTGGAAAAACAAATGAGAAAATACACTTGTCTTCCTTCTTTGAAGAGGTGAGAGGTTATGGATAGGGAACACTATGTATGCTATGTGACTTGGATGATATACTGGCTACAGTTAATTTTGAAGAACTGTTATCGATGTTTCTTTCCTCTTTTTTATTCCTGGTTGCAAGGGATATATTCTACCTCATCTGGGGAGGGGAGGTAAAAGGAACACCTTGGGACATGAAAGTGATGTAAAAGCAAAGGATGCCAATACTTTTTAGAATCATTGACAAATACACTGCAAGGACAAAAGAAGGGCATTTGATTTCTGTGCTTCTTACTGATGTTAATACTTAAGCCATTTAATTTGAAAAATGCATGTTGAATGACATGAATGAATGACTAGTAAATCATGAAGGGGAATGGAAAAGACTAAGCATTTATATAGTGTCTACTGTATTCCAGGGGTGCCTCACAAATGTCTCATTTAATATTCACAACAACCCTGTTATTATCCTCATTTCACAGACAGAGGTTAAGTGACTTGGACAGGATCACACAGCTAATAACTGTCTGAGGCTGCATTTCTTCTATCTTCTGGACTCCAGGTTTCTGTACACTCTGGAACCACCTAACCACCTTTATGGAAAACTTGCATTAGTTATTCTCAATCCCGTTAGCATATTTGTTGTATAGATTCTTCTGGCAAGGGAAGCGAACTGGCTTGAGAGTTTCTACTCTGAAAAGATGAAAATACAAAGCTAAATTGTAGGAAAATGGGAGACACTATGATTATTATTCTAGCTGGATTCATTTGTGGAAATACAAATCTCATTATGTTCAATTAGGCAAATTATAATGGTGCAGTGGGCTAGCTAAGCATCCCTTTAAGGGATGCAATCTCCTATATTCACCCACATTTCAGAAAGAGTTTCAATTAACTCTGGTAAGATGTTTCTTGATAGTCCTCCCCCATGCCCACCCCCAATGTGTGTTTCTTTTAAGTAAAAACAATTAAAGTAGAACACAAATTCCCTTATTAAATTAACGTCATATTTTTAAAGCATAAAACAGATCCATGATGTTTACTGACCTACATCTTCCCTTTCACTGAGAACCATAAATAAGTTATCCTTCAATATGTCCTTTAAATGTTCCAACAAGTACCTTTGTAGGTTTCTCACCAGCTCCCTAAATGATAGCATTGGGTATTTTTTTTTAAGTGTCGGCAATCAACACAGTATGATTCTTTGGTAAATGTTTATGAGAACAATTTTAATGGATGCATGCCATCTGTGAAATGTGAGTTGCTGAGCTTCTGCTCATTGCTAGCTATGAAATATTTTTTCAACCTACTTGAAGAAGGAGGAGGGAGAAGGGGGAATTGGCCCTTTAAGTGACAATCTGACATTCATCAACAAGTGTGCAATGACTTTCATGAACCATTAAAAGGTCATTGAGTCTATCGTCTTGATCTCCATGTTCTATGACCCTCAGAGGCCAGATGACTGTAACTGATTTCCAGACCATTTGAGTATAATCAAAACAGAATTTAATAGAATTACTTTTTCACCAAATCCAGGCATTTCCACCAGCTGTTCCCCTTTCCTAGAACACTCTTCCTCTTCATCTTCATCTCTTGGCACCCCTGACTTTCTTCAAGTCTCAGCTCCAATATTGCTTTCTACTAGAAGCCTTTCCTAATACTCCTTAATCTTGGCCTTCCTTCCTATGCCCATTCCAACTTAGCCTGTCTATATCTTGACTGTAATAGTCCTTTATGTGGTGTTTCCACATTAGACTATGAGCTTCTTCAGGGCAATGACTTTGTTCGGTTTTTCTTTGCCTCCCCAGCACTTAGAACAGTTCCTTCTATATAGCAAGTGTTTAAAAATGCTTGTTGAAGTTGTGGTATATGAATGTAGCGGAATACTATCGTGTTATAAGAAATGATAAACAGTTGGACTTCAGAAAATCCTGGAAAATCTTATATGAACTGATGCTGAGTGAAGTGAGCAGAACCAGGAGAACATTGTTCACAGAAACAGTCACAGTGTGCAAGGACTGTGTTTGATAGATTTAGCCTTTCTCAGCAATGAAAGGATCTAAAACAATTCCAAAGACTCATGATGGAAAATGCCATCCAAATCCATAGAAAGAACTGTGGAGTCAGAATGTAGACTGAAGCAGACTATTTTCTTTTTTGTTTTATTTTGTTTTTTGTTTTTCTTCCTCATGGCTTCTCCTATTTGTTATAATTCTTCTATGCAAGATGACTAATGTAAAAATGTGTTGAATAGGAATTTATGTGTAGAGCTCATATCAGATTGCATGCCATCTTGGGAAGGGAGGTGGGAGGAGGGGAAAAAATTTAAAATTTATAGAAGTGAATGTTAAAAACTAAAAATAAATAAATTGAAAAGAAAAAAAAATGCATGTTGATTCTTATTATGAAGAAGCCAACAGTGAGGCTTTGATGGTGCATTGAGGTGACTATATCAAAGAAATTCAAGATCTGGAAAGAATGGCCAAGCTGGATAGGCTGGGTTTATTGGTACAGGAAGCATAGTTCAGTGAGAAAGTTCTGCCTTTGACAGTTTTCAGGTGAAGGAATCAAAGCTATTCAAAGTCATATTTTAAAAAATTCTCTTAATCACTGCTAATAAGAAAAATGCAAATTAAAACAACTCTGAGGTACCACCTTATACCTATCAGATTTGGCTAATATGACAGAAAAGGAAAATTATAAATGTTGGAGGAGATATGGGAAAATTGGGACACTAACACACTATTGGTGGAGTTGTGAACCAACTGAACCATTCTGGAGAGCAATTTGGAACTACATCCAAAACGAGACAAAAATGTGCATACCTTTTGATATAACAATACCACTACTAGATGTGTATCCCAAAGAGATCTTTTTTTAAAAAAAGGAAAGAACCTATTTGTACAAAAATATTATATCAACTCTTCTTGTGGTGTCAAAGAACTAGAAATTAAAGGGATGTTCATCAGTTAGTGTATGAGTGAAAAAGTTATTGTACACAATTGCAATGGAATACCATTGCGCTATAAGAAATGATGAGCAAAATGCTTTCAGAAAAACCATTTGGATCTCTCTCCCACTGTATGTTGGTCAGATTTCAGAAGTATTTGTCCATCTTATTCATCTTCTCTGAGTGTTCTTGTCCTAATCTCATCACCCTGCCTGTTCTCCCTATTTCCTGATATGCTCTTGTTGGAGTCAGACAGTGTTCTGCCTTTCCATGACTTCACAAGGGGTCTTAGAATCTTCACCTTACACCTATATTCATAACTATGTGGTCCACTGTGGCAACAAGGTTAGCGTTACGTTATTCAATTCTAATATAATTCCATCTAATAATAATCAATAATATTAACTAAAATTTATGTAGTGATTACTTTGTGCCAGGCACTATGCTAAACTCTTAAAATTATTATTCTACTGATCCTCACAACAACCCTAGGAGGAAGGTTCTATTATTATCCTCATTTTAGAGATGAGGAAACTGAGGCAAACAGAAGTTAAGTAATTTTAATGGGTTCTGTATTGAATATTAGGAGATAGCAAGACAGGGGAATGAACAGAGATCTGCACTTGGAGTCGGAAATCCAAAGTTCAGATCCTACCTCATAGAACCATTAGTTGTATAAGCACCTCAGTTTCCTCATTTCCTCAGTAAAGTGGGGAACATAAGAAAAATAGGAAATATAACAGCATTTACGTTTCCTATTAGTTTCCCAGAATAAAAAAATGTTAGTTACTGATGTGTTCACTATTTTTAAGAAGGGTTCTTCAGCCAAATCCAATTATCAGCTTGTCTAACATTTTCCTTCCTTTCTATCCCCCTTTCATTGGTCAGATTTCAGAAAGCTCTGCCCTTCTTCTCCATCTTCTCTGACAGAATGTCCTCACCATGACTATTTCCTCTGCCTCCAAGGAAGCTCAGAGAATTATTAAGAGGATCAATCAAAATCATACATGGAAAGTATTTAGCAAGCCTTAGAGTTAACTAAATGTTAGGGATCATTAGTGATCCTATGCCCGGGATGCATACAAACCTGATAACATCTATAAAAATACTTTATCAACTCTTAGACCTGGAAGACAACTTAGAGACTTCACAGAAGAGGGACATCGGGCCCAGGCAGATTATCTTAGCCCATAATCACAAAATCAGCAAGTGACAAGGGTAGAATTTGAACCCAAGACTTCTGACTCCAAGTTTAAATATTCCTGCTACAATATTACATTGCCTTCTTCTTGTTCTGTCAGCAGAGAGAGCCAGAGGTTTACTTTATATCAGAAGCAAGCCTTGAACTCTTAGCCTCTTTATTCCAAGGCCAGTTGTCTCTCTGCTGCATAGTGCTCTATCAAGTCTACCATGTTCTAACCCATAGAATCATTTTTTTAACTATACATTCCCTACCTTCCTAAGGGTAGCACAAAATAGTGGGTGATGAGTTGGCCTTGGACCCAGGAAGACCTAAGTTTCAGTCTCACCTCTGATACATACTGGACATATTGCTTAATCCCTCAGTGTCCCACAAAACTCCCCAAGACTATAAATTGCAAAGCAGATATCTATCTACCTTCGTAAAGAGATTTTCCTTATCATGAGTCCCCTGCTCCAACCACAGCTCAAATCCAGTCCTCATTCCCCACTCCCCATCCTCCCTGCCTACGCTTCTTCTTTCTGAGATCCATACTCCTAGACTGGGTCCAATCAATCAATACAACTCTAAGGGAGCCAATCTAATTGAAGTGTATGACAAGAATGTTTCGAGTCCAAGGTTAGCTATATAGGACTGAAGATTTACAGATGGAAAGGACTTTGGAAACCACAGAATTCAGCCCCTATTCCCCAGTTTACAACTGGGGATGAGAAACTAAGGCTGAGAGGCTAAGTGACCTGCTCAGGGTCTTACAGCTATTAAATATCCTAGGTTCTTCCCAACTCCAAGTCCAGTACTCTAACTACTATACTACCTAAGCTGCCTTATATTAAAGGATCAGTGCCCTGGTGGTTCTCTGTACATTAAAGAGAATTGTCAGCACTTCATGGCTTCAGAATAGAAGAACTATTGTTTACTTCAATCCCTAGGGGAACTAACAATCGAAGAATTGCTTTAGCCAGGCAATTTTCTCCAAACTTTTTTATCCCATGACCACCCGGGCTTCACATCATTCTTGCCTCAAAATCAAGGTCCTAAACTATAATATTCCCATGCTGATGAGAAGGAAGAGAAGGCTGTCATTATCCCCAGGAGAGCCTAGAGCACACAGGCCACTCTCCAGAAGAGCTCATAATATTCAGGGAGGGATACATAGGGAAATATAACAGGGGGAGGAAAAAATCAGTAGGAAAAGTACAACTTCAGGAGTTTTTAGCAACAAGGGTTTCTGGGGCAATAAAGCAGTTATTCATAGACCTGCAGCTTCAGTCCAGGGACCCCTGCCTTGACTAATGAGTCCCTCACCGTGAACTGCAGGAGACGTCAGTCACCCTTGTGGAGGAATAGTCAGTGCAGGAAAGATTACAAAAATCACCAGTGTTAAAAAACTTTGGCTAACTAGGACCTCAGTGTCCAATTTAAAGTAGATGCTTAACCATGGGAAATCAGCAGGAAAGGCAAGTGAATACAAGAAGTATTTATTAAGCCAAAGTTGCCTGGCACCATTCTAAATGAGTGTGAGAAAGGTAGGGGAGGGAAGGAGTAGAGAGCAAGGGACTTGAGAGATCTTCCAATAGTAGAATCACTGATCTGGGGCTGGCATAGAAGAACTCAGCTGTCATCTAGCCGGACCCTCTCTCTCATTTTGTATATGAGGAACCTAAGAACCACAATGGTTTTAGGCACAGATTTAGAGGTAAAAGGAGATTTCAGAGATCATCTCATCCAACCCTCTCATTTTATATATGAAGAATCTACGAATCAGAATGGTTTTAGGTATAGATTCAGAACTGAAAAAGACTTCAGAGGTCATTCCATCCAACTCTCTCATTTCATATATGTAGGAATTGAGGGCCAGAAAGGCCTTATTCATAAGAACTATAAGGGACCTCAGCAGTTATTTAGACAATCAGTAAGCACCCATTACGCATTTAAGACATTCCAGGCACTGTGCTAAGTTTTAGTTCAAAGAAACACAAAACAAACAAGTGACAAAAACTATCCATCCTCTGCCCCCAATACCCATGCATTGTAATGGGGGAGGAAAACAGGAGAATAAGCAGGTACAACTAAGAAAAATGCAGAATGGAAGAGAGCTAATCTAAAGAGGCCTCCACGGGAAAAGGTTTCTTAGAGAAAGGGAACTTTGAGCTGGGAAATCAGGGAGCAGAAGGGATGGGAAAGGGGAGAGACTTCCAGGCACAGGCTCCAAGAGGGCAAAGGCACACAGATCAGAGAGGGAGGCTCACTTGTGAAAACGACAATATCATGCCACCATCTTGATGTCATGGTCCTGTTCTAGAATGAAGGACAAACATAGCCAGTGAATGAGTAGCAGCTCCTCTCCTTTCCTCTCCCTTCCATGGCCAAAACCTGCCTTTTTTCCTTTGGGTTTACTGGCTAAATTTCTTTTTCAAAGACCAAGTATTAAACCCAATTCACTCGGCAGCTCATAGATTGGACAACAGGTCCTCACTCACCTAGCACAGAGTGAAAGTAACTGTTTCTCTTTTACCCAAGAATTTGGAGGGTCTTCCCCTCCCAGTCCCATTTCACTTATTTATTTATTCATTCATTTATTTATTTGTCTGCTTATTTATTTATTTATCTATTTATCTATTTATTTGTTTGTTTATTCATTCATGTATTTGTTTATTTATTCTATTAAAAGGGGCCATCCTTTGAGTAACCACTTAAAGAGGATTATTCACTGAATGGATGTATCTCACTCAAAGTGAGAATGTGATATGACCATATCCTAAAATGACCAAGGTCTCACTTTGCATCCTGAGCCATCTCCAGTTGTCCTGATGAATATCAGGTCACTGAACCCAGATGGATCTGGAGGAGAAAGTGAGGCTGGTGAACTTGGACAGCCCTCTTTCACTCAAATCAAAGTCAACTGGCAAGCCATGTCATCATCTTGATGTCATGGTCCTCTTCACGAACAGAGGACAAACACAACAATGAGGAGTTGGACTGCACAGTCTATAGAGGAGAAGGAAGTGTAAGGAGACTGGAAAGGTAGAAAGAAGCCAGATTATACAGAGTTTTTGTTGCATAATACAAGATTTAATTTAGAGACAATTTGAGTTCAAATTTTTCTGCCTCGGATATTTACTAGAACTTGTGACCCTAAGCAACTCATTTAACCTCTGTTTGTTCCATTTTCTTCATCTGTAAAATGGGATTTATAAAGCGATGATGATGGGGAGGAGGAGGATGATTTTATTACCCTCATTTTATAGATGAGGAATCTCAGGCTAAGAGAAGTTAAGTGACAATATATCCTAGAATTGTTGTGAGAATAAAACAAGTTATTTGTAAAGCAATATGCAAACCTTAAACTGCTACATAAATGCTAGTTCTTATTATTGCATAATCCAACCCATCATTTTACAGATAAGGAAATTGAGGACAAAAAGGTTAACTGCATGACCAAGGGCATACAGGTAGAATCCAAGTTCATTTATTTATTTTATTGGGCAAGCTCAGAAGGTCTAAACTGCTCATTTTAGAGATGAGGAAACAGAAGCCTCTAGAAGTGATGTGCAGAGATATGGACAGACTGGGTCAGATGGCCAGATTTGGAGTCAGTGAATCTTGACTCTGACCCACATTATCTGGATGATTTTAAGCAAGTCCCAGAAGCCTTAGCTAACTCTTTGGTAAAATGAGGGAGCTAGGTTAGATGATCTCTACAGCTGATTCCAGCTCTAGGTCCTAGGACCTTATGATTCTGAGTAACTGAAATCACCAAACTAAATAATAGCAAAGGCTGTAAAAGAGTTCAATTCTTACAGCTTCTTGACCTCCATCACACCATGCAGTCCATTGCACTCCTACAGTCCAATCACTTCTAGTTTCTAGGCAAACATACCCTTCCAGCCAAACCGGTCTACTCATTATTTCTTAAACATACCCCATTCATTTCTATCTCTGAGACTTTGTTTGGTCTCTTTTCTCCTCCAAAAGATATCTTTTCCCTTCCTCCCCAACGAAGGCTCATTCACTGAACCTTTCTTTCCAGGCTTGAGATTCAAATACTGTTTCTTCAATAAATACTTACCCATTCTCTCAGTCCTTGGTGATCCCTTTTTTCTCTTTTTCTTCCTTTCTTCCTTTTTTCTTTCTTTTTCCTCTCTTTCCTTCTCTTTTCCTCTTTTTCTCTTTGGTCTTTATGGTCTGTACAAATCATCTGGCATTTAAGGCAGATTATATGCTATTGTCTTCCTTTTTACTGTATGTGTCCTGTCTCCCAACATTGTAGAAAGTTAGTCAGAGAACCTTAATTCAAATTCTGCCTTTGATGATTGCTACATGATCTTAGGCAAAGGTCTTTTAAGTTCTTTGAGTCTCAATCTCCTCACTTAGAAAATGAAGGAAGTTGAACAAGATGGCCTCTAACACTCCTTCTAGTTCTAGAGTGATGCTGCAATCTATGATGGATGCTTCAATGTCCAATGCGTAAGGCAGTGTTCAAACAAAATAGACATTCAGTGACTGTTTGTCACTGCTACTGATTATAGTAATGATAAAGCTCATCCCCAAAGTTACAGCAGATCTAAAAAAAAATTTCAGAATGTTTGATTCTAATTCATTTCCTCCAAGTCCTTGGAGTCTTTGTTGTTATTACTAAGGAAATTTAGAACTATTATTCAAGCAAAATTTCCTCTGACAAAAAGGTATCATTTGGTAACTTGGAAAATATAATTTTCCAAAAAACACTTTCTCTATTTTTATATCAAAGATGCTGACTGAGCGAGGGCTCTCCACGGTGAATGAAAATGGAAGAGAGAAATGTTTATCTCAGTGGGGGATCCCATCTTCAGGGCAAACACTGTGGTTGCATGATGTAAATTTCTCCATTTTGAAAAAGTCCTTTAGTCCTTTCCAAATGGGAACTGGGTTCAGGGAAACACGATGCTTTAGTGGGAGACCAGCAAGTAAGGAAGAAGGAATAGTTCAAGCAATTCCATTCTTCTCTAAGATATGGTAAGAAGGAGACTAATAAGCAAAGTGTGTATGCAAAGGGTCAGCTTGTCTACATAATTTCCAGGACCCCCAGAGGTGATCTAAGACTTGTACACATTCCTCTACGTTCCAAACAGTTGGAGACACTCTGCTAACCTTGATCTGATCACCAGTTGTTACCTGGGACAAGGACCTCAATGGCAGTTTCTAAAAGTTTATCTTAAAGACAGGAGCATAGGTAGCATATTGCTCTCTACCAAGTGGACATGGTCTGATGTTCTCTATTTAACAGGCATATATGAGGTCTTTAAACCCAGGGACAATGGCTTACCAATCATGTTCTAGTACAACTCTCTACAATATATCCTTATATCACTGTTCCTAATATAAACAAAAAGATTCTTCTAATCCAAATTTTCCTACTTTTTTGTGCTATGGGTCTTCCTTCGCCAGTTGGGCGAAGACAAGGAATTCCACAGAATTATATTTTTAAGAGCCTAAAATTAATTTGTTGTTGTTGTTGAGTCATTTTCTGTTGTGTCCATCTCTCCAAGACCACATTTGGGGTTTTCTTGGCAAAGATGCAGGAGTAGTTTGCCTTTTCCTTCTCCAGTTCATTTTACAGAGTAGGAAACTCAGGGAAACAGGGTTAGGTGATTTACATAGCTAATAAGTGTCTAAGGTCAGAACTCAGATCCTCCTGACTCCAGGACTGGCACTCTATCCACTACACCACCTACTTGCCCTAAAATGAAATACAAGGGATCACAAAGGAAACCAATTACAGAGAAATGCAGTCATCACAATATTTTAAATAAAAAAAATTCATAGACCCAAGGTTAAGAATCCCTTTTTGAGAATCAGATGACATGCCAGATAAGAAACCAAAATGTTTGCATTCAAGAAATAATAGTATTTGCAAAGCAAGATGTGTGTATGTATATATGTGTATAGATATAGATATAGATATAATTTAATCTCCATAATCACCTTGGGTATAGACATTATTAATATCATTGGTTTTCACTGAAAAAAGTTTATGCTCAAAGAGATACAACTTTTCCATGGTCACATAATAACTGTTTGATCTAGGATTTATACCTTACTGAGTATTTCCTGACTCCAGCTGTCTCTGTGTGTGCATTATCCCACCTGGTATGACCTTGGATCAATGGCTTAAATGTTTTGAGCTTCAGTTTCCTTATCTGTAGGGTTTAATGCATAATATAGTGTAGAGAGCTGACCTCAGAGTCAGAAACATGGGTTTGAATGCCAGCTGTGTGATCTTTGGTGAGTCATCTGACCTCTTAGTGCTTCCAGATAACTCTTGGAAACTATAAATAATAATGAGTAGGGATCTGAACTCAGAAAAATAGTTTCTTCATTAAGAGTTTCCTATACTGAAAAGGATCTATTTATACAAAAATGTTTATAGTACCTTTTTTGTGGTGGCCAAGAATTAGAGATTGAGAGAATACCCATCAATCAAGGAATGGTTGAATAAGTTGTGGTATATAAATGTGATGGAATACTATTGTACCACAAGAAATGATGAGGAGGTAGATTTCAGAAAAACCTGGAGAGACTTACATGAACTGATAAAGAATGAAATGAGCAGTACCAGGAGAATATTGTACAAAGTAACAACAATACTGTATGATAATCAACTATGAATGATTTAGCTAGTCTCAGTAGCACAAAGATCCAAGACAATTTCAAAGGATTCATGATGAAAAATGCTATCCACCTCCAGAGTAAGAAATGATGGTGTCTGAATACAGACCAAAGCATATTATTTTTCTCTTTCCTTCTTTTCTTTTCTCTTTATTTTCTTTCTTTCCTTCCCTTCCTTTTTTCCTCATATCTTTCCTACTTTCCTTTAAAGATTTCTTCAACAAAATGCCTAAGATGGAAATGTTTTACATGATTGCACAAGTATAACCTATATCAGATTGCTTTCCATCTCAGGGAGGGGAAAGGGTTATGAGGGAGGGATGGAATTTAGAACTCAAAACTTTCAAAAAGTGTTTAAAATTGTTTTTATGTGTAATTTGGGGAAAATAATATTATTTTTAAAAAGAGGTCTCCATACTAATGAATCAAAGATCTAAAAGAAAAAAAAATTCTTAAAACAACATACCTAACAGTGTTAGAAAAGTAAACTACGTACCTTAAGCCACCACATAAACTCTGATAGACACTCAAGATACAAAGACAAAAATGAAACTGTTCTTACCCTCAGGGAGTTTATACATTATGAAGGGGAAATACATGAACAGATATAAATAAGTACAAAATATATGAAAAGCAATTTCAGAAGAGGGAAATAAGTAGCTGTGGAGATCACGAGAGGCTTCATTTTGGAGGGAGTAGTTGAGCTAAGATCTGAAGGAAGCTACAAATTGTGTGAGCTGGAAGTGAAGAGGGCTCATAGGATCACAGACTGGGCAACAAAGAGGGGTTTTAGAGGGCATCAAGCACCATCTTTCCATTTTACAAATAAAGAAACTGACAAACAGAAAAAAGTGATTGGACAGGAATATACCGTTAGTGTCTGAAGTGAGATTTGAACCCAGTTTTTTCTGACTGCAAATTTCCTATCCACTTAGCACGCTCAATACAAATGAACTCAGTTCACCAAATGTTGATAAAAGGCCAGCTACAATTAAAGTGCTAAGCTAGTTCTAGAGAGCCAAAGCCAAAAACAAACAGTATCAGTCCTCAGAGAGATGGCATTACATTGGGCTTACAAAGAACAATACATCTCATTTAAACCTCACAACAACATAGTGAGAGAGGTGTTACTATTACACTGTTTTACAGATGAAGAAACAGAAATTAAGTCATTGGTCCAAAATAACCTAGCTATTAAATATCTGAAGTAGGAGTTGAACCCAAGTCTTCCTGACTCCAAGCAAATACACTGGACCCTCACTTTAACTCCTGTTTTCAATACCCTAGGTCTGTGTTATTGGTGAAATAGTTATAAGAAATCCCCTCCCAGAAAAATAGCATGGTTTAATGCATAGATCACTAGACCTGGAGTCAGCAAGGTTTGAGATCCATTCTTGCCTCACACACTAATAGCCTGTGTAGGGCTGGGTAGTCACTCAATATCATTCAGCCTCATTTTCCTCATTTATAAAAAGAGAAAAACACTTCATGGGGTTGTTGTGAGGATCATTTGAGTTCATGAATACAAAACTCTTTGCTAACTTGTCAGTTCTTGTTCCTCTGATATTTCTACTATCCATACTTCTCTAGGACAAAGCACAAAACAAAACCATTTCATATAAAAGGAAGCCAGAGACAATCTGACCCTGTGGAAATTGCAATGGACCTAGAGTCAGGTGATTTGGGTTCTAAACTCCACTTGGCCACTCTTCATCTCAGTAATTTTGGCAAGTAAGCTAACCTCTCTGAGTATCAGCTTTCTTAGGTACAAAATGAAGGAGAACTTAGATTAAATAACTTCTAGGATGACTTCCCACTCAAGAGCTATGATCTTTTGATTCTATGGCATGCCTGTGTGACCTTGGGCAGATCACCTAACTCACCAGGGTCCCAGATTCCTAATCTGCAAAATGAGAAATTTTGATCATAATTTTAGGTTCCATCTTCTTTAAATAAATGAGCTAAATAAATAAATCTGTGGTTCTAGCATCCTACACAAATCTCACCCTACTTTATATTACATTATTAAACATCAAATGAGGTTTTTTTAATGTCTGGGTCAAGGCTAACAAATGGAAGTATTTAATAGTTAGACTAATGAGATGTAATTGTTAAAGGGAGTATAAATTACTTTTAACATATAGGGAATTGTTTTGAGACTTCTAAGAAGAAGATTCTATTAGCATGGAAGACAGAGAGTATAGTTTCCAGATAAGACTTTATTTATATAGTATGTAAAGGAACATTAACAATGTACAAATGTTCAAGGTTCAACTGGAAATTCTTTTCTAAACTCCAATATCCATCCTCTCATCCCTAACTTAATCTCATGCGATCATTTAAATGCTCTGCATATCCAAACATCCTCCATTCCACTGGCTTCAATGAACATTCTCTCCATTCAGTATCCATGAAATTCCCTTAAGTAGGATTATTAGGGAGCTGTCAGTCAGAAATGCCAGTGGCAACTGCTGGAATTTCCCAGAACATCACCTGGCACTGAAAAGATTTTTTCCTTTACCATTGAAAGATATGGATTTAGAACTAGAAAACATGCTTTGCAGGGCAACAAAAACTATGCCCCCAAGTTATTATCCTGCATTAAAAATCCCTAGAGTTTAGAGGAGAGAGATGCAAATAATTCTTTAAGACAAGCTGTTTAGAAAGTGCTGTTCCTTTGTGATGTGTCTCCAAAGAAAGCATCAATATTTTTTATTACACTGATTTGACTTCATTTCCCCGAGTATAAATGCCTGCTAATATTTCCTTTCCTGAGCACACACTGAACTCCTCAGTAGCTATTGGAACATGTGGGTGGCAGAGTCTCAAAATTACTAATAAATCTTGAATTTGCTTAGAATTGAAGTAAAAAAATGCTACATGCAAAACAAACAAAAAATGGAAAGGTACTGTTTTCTAAAAGAAAATATAATCTGAGAGTTTAAAAAATGTCTTTAATGTCCCATCAGCTATATCTTTGTCATTCCCGAGTAGTAGTATAGTTTGTTGTTAATGGCACTGGGCCTGAGTTCAAATCCTCTTCTTTCTACTTACTACCTGTGTGACTATAGGAAAATCACTTCACTACTTTATAATTCCATGTCCTTATCTGCAAAATAAATGAGTTGGATCTTAATCTATGGTTTTATAGCCCTTCCCCTCTCTAACTCTCAGTTTCCTCATCTACAAAATAAGGCAGATGATGACCAAGGTCCCTTCCAGGTCTAAATCTCCGGTCCTATTTCCCTATGGTCCCAGTGTTGTCTACAGTATGTTGGGATGTACAAAGTTCCTTCCTCTCAACAATGGGGTAGCTGGTATAAATAGCATTATCACCATGTCACAGATTCAGATCAGTTAAGCCACTGATAGAATTATAAGTAGCACAGCTAGTGTGCAAAGCCTGCTTTTGAGATTTTAGAACTACTGTTCAATGCCTAAACCAAAGTCACATAACTAGAGATAGAATTTAAATCTAAGTCTCCAGAGTCCATTTGTAACACTCTCTACTATACCTGACTCTCTGTCACATAATCTAACTGCCCTTCAAGAAGTAGTGTAAAGACAGTGAGGATACTGGGAGCTGTCCATGGTATATAATCAGACCTAGAAATGGAGGAAATTGAGAAAAAGAGAGCTCACCACAATGAAATGCTTTCCTCTTTCCCCTGTTCCCTAAACTGTCTTTTGTTTCTTCACCGGAAGCCTGCAGCTAAAGACCTCATCCTCAAACTGTCTGTTTGGCCAGATAAGAAAGCATGAAATAGAAGAGAAGGGAATTTGAGGGTCTGGGATTGCTCCAGGTCTTGAGAATTGTCAGAAGAATTATGCTCCCAGAAATTGAAGAGCCTTTAGATCAGCTATTTGTTCCACATGAAACATGTGAATTCTATTCGAAAAGGAAATATAGTACAGGATAAAAAACAATGGCTCTGGAGTCAGAAGATCTGAATTAATATATTATTTGGACAATCATAGAGAGGCCATGTTTTACAATTTCCTTCACTTTACAGATGAGGAAACTGAGATCAATGCAACTAAAATTACAAGAGAAACAGGAAACCGGAAAAATATTTGTAGCAAGTTTCTCCAATAAAATCTCATTTCTAAGATACAGGGTGAACTAAGTGAAATTTTTAATCATGGCAGTCATTCCCCATTTGATAAACACTTAAAAGATATGGAGAGGCAGTTTTTAGAAAATGAAATCTAAGTCATCAATAGCTACATGGGAAAAAAAGCTCTAAATCATTGATGATAAGAGATACAAATTAAAACTACTCTGAGATACCATCTCAGTTCTATCAGATTGACAAAGTTTACAGAAAAAGAAAAATGACAACAGCTGGAGGACTTGTGGGGGAAAATATATATTGATAAAGTGTTAGTGATGTGAATTGATCCAGCCACTCTGAAAAGAAATTTGGAACTATGCCCAAAAAGCTATTAAACCGTGTATACCCTTTGACTCAACAATGACATTACTAAGTATATACCTCCAAGAAATCAAAGAAAAAGGAAAAAAGATTCATGTATACAAGAATATTTGAAACAACTTTTTTGTAGCGACAAATAATTAGAAACTGAGAGGTATCCATCAATGCAGGAGGGGGAATGGCCAACTGAGTTATAGTATATGTATGCAATGGAATTCTATTGTGCTGTAAGAAATAATGAAGGGTACAGTTTCAGAGAAACCTAGGAAGGCTTATACAACCTAATGCAAAGTGAAGTAAGCAGAACCTGGAGAATAATTTGTACAAAGACAACACTATTGTGAAGACAAGTGACTTCAAAAGATTTAACAAATCTGATCAACACGATGACCAACCAGGATTCCAGAGGACTCATGGTGAAACGTTTCCCATTTCCAAATAGAGAAGCAAAGGATTCTGGGCATTTTTCATATAGATAATGTAGGAATTTATTTTGTTTGACTGTACAAGTATTTGTAATGAGTTTTACTTCTCTTGCTTTCTCAATAGTTCGTGATGGGGGAAATAGGAGAGAAAGAATTAAGAAATGAACATAAAAGTGAATTTTTAAAAAAAGATTGAAAGAGTAACTTGGTCAGAAATACAGTGGCAGTAAGTATTTGTGGCAGTACTTGAAACCAGGTCCTCTGATTTCAAATTTGGGGCTCTTTCTCCTACAGCCCACTGACTCCTCAGTATGAAAGGAAAAGGTGCCAGAAATATTCATCATGTTGGTGTCTAGCCTTCTATAACACTGTGATAAGATTCCCTCTGCTAGTTATGAATAAAAATAGAAATGACTTTCTCAGTAAAATATTTCTTTTGGCAGGAGATAGCTTGTGATTAGTAGGAAAATTAACTCCTTTGTTATCATTTGAACAACATTATGAGGACTCCTTATTCTAATGACTTTTCTTGGTATCCATAGCAATGATTCCAAATATTCTTTGGGTATATCTTGATTCTAATGCTTACTGTCGATGCGATCTTAGGTAAGTCACAGAACCTCCCTGTGCCTCACTTTTCCCAACTGTATATAAAAGGAGTTGTACAACATGGCCCCTGAATTCCCTTTCAGCTCTAGATTTAAAATATTTCCCAAAAATTGAAATTTAGGAATAAGCACAAATCCTTCATTCAATTTCTAGTACCATTATGTACCATGAAAAAAATAGCATATATATATATATATATACATATATATAATACATATATATGTATAGTGTAAGTATATATAAGAGACAAACAGACAGAGAGATGGAGACACAGAGAGATAATAGACAGAGAAACTTAAAGTTTATAATGTACTTTTGCCATAACAATCATATTAAGTTAGCAGAGCCAATACTATTATAATACAAGCCTGAATAGCCATTCCTACAGAGTCTATAGGTACTTTTGTAGTATCTTTAAGAACTAACAGATTCTGAGTGACAGTCTAACTGTCATTCAATAAAGACTTAACCGTGAAAGTTGGAGACTTCCCCAATTGATAAATGGTCAAAGGATACAAACAGGCAGTTTTCAGATGAAGAAGTTAATATATTATTTGTTTTCAGTTCTTAACATTCACTTCCACAAGAATTTGAATTCAAAATTTTCTCCCCACCCATCCCCACCTCTTACCCCAGGACAGCATGCACCCCATCCACCCCTTCTTCCAGTCTGTACTCCCTTCTATGACCCACCCTTCTTCCATCTCCCTTCCCTTCAATTTTCCTATAGAGTAAAATAGATTTTTATACTCCATTGCCTGTATAGCTTAATTTCCCATTGCATGCTAAAACAATTTTTAACATTCATTCTTAAAAGCTTTGAGTTCCATATTCTCTCCTTCTCTCCCCACACACCCTCAATGAGAGAACAAGCAATTCAATATAGGTCATACATGTGTAACAACGCAAAACACTGCTATAATATTTATGTTGTAAAAGACTAACCACATTTCCCTCTGCCCTATCCTGCCCTTCATTTATTCCATTCTGTCCCTTGACCTGTCCTTCTACAAGAGTGTTTGCTTCTGATTATCCTTTTCCCCAAACTGCTGTCCTTTCTATTATCTTCCCTCTCCTATCCCCTTTCCCCTTGCCTTCCTGCGGGTAAAAAAGATTTCCATATTAAATTGACTGTGTGTGTTATTCCCTCCTTAAGCCAAATTCCATGAGAGTAAGACTCAATCATTTCTTTTCATCTCCCCCCTCTTCCCCTCCATTGTAAAAACTTTTCCTCCCCTCTTACACGTGAGGTGATTTGCTACATTCTAAATATCCCTTTAGGGTCTCTCTAGTACATTCCATTCAACAGTAAATTTTACTTTTTTTTAGATATTCTTCCTTCATATTCAGCTCACCCTGTGCCTTCTGTGCATGTGTGTGTATATGTATATATGTATATATGTACATATGCATACCTAAACATATATAATATACACATACATACCCATACACACCTACATACATATATACACATATACGTATATATGTATATGTATATATAAATATATATACATATTCCCTCTAACTACCCTAATACTGAAAAAGATCTCATGAGTTACAAATAAAATCTTTCCATGTAGGAATGCAAACAGTTCAACTTTAATGAGTTCTTTAAGGCTTTTCTTTCCTGATTACCTTTTCATGTTTCTCTTGATTTTTGTACTTGAAAATCAGATTTTCTATTCAGCTCTGGCCCTTTCAACAAGAATGCTTGGAAGTCCTCTATTTCATTGAAATTCCATTATTTCCCCTGAAGTATTATACTCAGTTTTGCTAGGTAGGTGATTCATGGATATAATTCTATCTCCTTTGACCTCTGGAATACCATATTCCAAGCCCTTCGAGCACTTAGTATAGAAGCTGCTAAGTCCTGTGTTATCCTGATTGTATTTCCACAATACTTGAATTGTCTCTTTCTGGTTGCTTGTAATATTTTCTCCTTGACCTGGGAACTCTGGAATTTGACTATAACACTTCTAGGAGTTTTCCTTTTGGGATCTCTCTCAGGAAGTAATTGGTGAATTTTTCCCATTTCTATTTCACGCTCTAGGTCTAGAATATCATGGCTGTTTTCCTTGATAATTTCTTGGAAGATGATATCTAGGCTCCATTTTTGATCATGGTTTTCAGGTAGACCAATAATTTTTAAATTATCTCTCCTGGATCTATTTTCCAGGTCAGTTGTTTTTCCAATGAGATATTACACATTGTCCTCTATTTTTTAATTCTTTTGGTTTTGTTTTATAATTTTTTGGTTTCTCATGAAGTCATTAGCTTCCATCTGCTCCATTTTAATTTTTAAATGACTATTTTCTTCAATGAGCTTTTGAATCTCCTTTTCCATTTGGCCAATTCTGCTTTTTAAAGCATTCTTCTCCTCACTGGCTTTTTGAACCTCTTTTACCATTTGGGTTAGTCTATTTTTAAAGGTGTTATTTTTTTCAGCATTTGGGGGGGATCTTCTTTAGCAAATTGTTGCCTCACTTTTCATGATTTTCTTACATCACTCTCATTTCTCTTTCCAATTTTTCCTCCACCTCCCTTACTTGATTGTCAAAATCCTTTCTGAGCTCTTCCATGGCCTGAGACCACTGCATATTTTTTTTGGATGTAGAACCCTTAACTTTTATGTCTTCCTCTGATGGTATACTTTGTTCTTCCTCATTTTCACCAAGAAAGTAACCTTCTATAGTCTTATTTTTCCCCTTTTGGGGGCATTTTCCCAGCCAGTTACTTGACTTTTGAGTCCTTTGTCAAATGAAGGATATACTCTAGGGACCTGTAAGCTTTCAGTTCCTCCAAGGTGGCATAATCAAGGGAGAAGACTTTACTCCTCTCCTGGCCTGTGCTCTGGTCTGTGAGCAACCACAAGCACTCTATTCTGCCCAGGATCTGCGAGGAGGATTCCCTCTCCACAGCCACCACCACCTTCAGCACGCCAGTGCTCCTCCTCACTGCAGAACCCCACTCAGAACTGAGACCTTGATTGACTGCTTGATTCCCCCAGGGTCTTTAGGCTGAGGGCTCCAAAAGTGGACGTTGCTGTCACCCTGGGGCCAGATCTCACTCCCCTCTCACCCAGGTAAAAGAGCTTTCTCACTGACCTTTGAAGCTGTGTTTGGTGTTTGAGAAAATCTGGGAACTGCAGCTGCCACCCATGATTTCACACCCTAAATCCAGCTCCAGTCTTGTCCATGCTATGTGGCCCAGGTTGGGCTGCTGTCTGCTTGGAACCTTTCCTGTTGGCCTTCCAGGCTATCTTGGGCTAGACATCTCTTTTATTCTGTCATTTTGTGGCTTCTGCTGCTCTAGAATTTCTTTAGAGTCAATTTTTACAGGTATTTTATGGGCTATGAGGGGTGAGCAAGAGAAGGTCCATCTTTTTACTCTGCCATCTTGGCTCCACTCCCTTTCAGAGGAAGAAATTAAAACTATCTATAGTCATATGAAAAGATGCTCTAAATCACTATTGATTAGAGAGATGCAAATCAAAACAGCTCTGAGATACCACATCACATTTATCAGATTGACCAACATGACAAAACAAGAAGATGATAAATGTTGGAGAAGATGTGGCAGAGTTGGAATGCTAATTCATTTTTGGTGGAGCTGTGAGCTAATCCATTCATTCTGGAGAATAATTTGGAACTATGACCAAAGGGCTGCAAAAAGTGTGCATACCCTTTAACCCAACAATACAACTTCTCAGACTGTATCCCCAAGAGATCATAAAAATCAGAAGGGGTTCCACATGTACGAAAATATTTATAGCAGCTCTCTTTGTGGTTGCCAAGAAATGGAAATCGAGGGGATAGCCATCATTTTGGGAATGGCTGAACAAGTTGTGGTATATGAATGTAATGGAATACTATTATGCTATAAGAAATGATAAATAGGAAGACTTCAGAGTAGCCTGGAAGGATTTATATGAACTGATGGTAAGCAAAAGGAGCAGAACCAGGAAAACGTCATACACAGTAACAACCACACTGTGCGAGGAATATCTCTGGTAGACTTAGTTCTTCATAGCAACGCATGGACCTAAAATATTCCCAATGAACTCTTGAGGCAAATTATCTACCAGAGAAAGAACTATGGAATTGGATTGCAGAATGAAGGAGAATATTTTCTCCTGAAAAAAAAAGAAAGTTGGAGACTGAATGAAACATAAAGAGAAAGAGAACTTCTTTCCTGAAAAAACTGTCCTGAGTCATCTTTCAAAGAAACATTATGAAGGCAATTCATGAAAGACTGGCTACTATTCTGAGATATTGTGGGACTGTGCTTCTAGATTTGAGAAGCTGGAAGTTGTAGAATTGGTTAAAATGAACTGAGCTGTGATATTTCTCCTCATATTTTGTAAAGAATTAGTATGCCCAGTAACTTTGAAATTTATTAAAGACTAGGAGACTAGGAGGTTAAGTATATAAATCAAGGGATGAGTGGTGGATCAGTGGAATAGGTTAGGTACACAAGACGCAGTGGTCAATGACTATAGTAATCTCCTATTTGATAAACCCAAAGACTACAGTTGCAGGGATAAGAACTCACTGTGTAACAAAAACTGCTGGGAAAACTTAAAATAATGTGGCAGAAATGAGGCATCAACCAACATCTTAAACCAAATACCAAGATAAAGTCAAAATGGGTATGTAATTTAAATATGAAGGCTGATACTATAAGCAAAGTAGGAGAGCAAGGAATATTTTCCCTGTCAGATCTATGGAAAAGGAAAGAAATTATGACCAAACAAGAAATAGAGAACATTATGAAATACAAAATGGATAATTTTGATTACATTAAATTGAAAAGTTTTTGCACAAACAAAGCCAATGCCACCAAGATTAGAAGGGAAACAGAAAGCTGGGAATCAATTTTTACAGCCACCGTCTCTGATAAACGCCTCATTTCTAAAATTATAGAGAACTGAATTAAATTTATAAGAATACAATTAATTCCCCAATTTGTAAATGGTCAAAGGATATAAACATGTAGTTTTCAAAGGAGGAAATAAAGCTATCAAAGTCATATGAAAAAATGTTCTAAATCACTACTGATTAGAGAAATGCAAATCAAAGCAAGTCTGAGGTATCACATTACACCTACCAGATTGGCTAACATGACAAAATAGGAAAATGATAAATGTTGGAGAAGACATGGGAAAATTCGGGCTCTAATGCATTGTTGGCGAAGTTGCAAACTGATCCAACCGTTTCAGAGAGCGATTTGGAATTATGCCTGAAGGGCTATAAAATAGCATATCCTTTGACCCAGCAATATCACTTCAAGGTCTGTATCCCAAAGAGATCATAACAATGGGGAAAGGAACCCGCATGCGCAAAATATTTATAGCAGCTCTTTTTGTGGCAGCCAAGAACTGGAAATTGAGGGGAGGCCCATCAAGTAGGGAATGACAGAACAATTTGTTGTATATGAATGTAATGGAATACTATTGTACTATAAGAAATGGTGAACAAACGGACTTCAGAAAAATTTGGAAAGACTTATATCAACTGATGCTAAGTGAAATGAGCAGAACCAGGAAAACATTGCACACAGTAAGCACCACACTGTGAGATGACTGACTTTGATAGATTTAACTCTTCCCAGAAATGCAAGGATCTAAGATAACTCCAAAAGACCTAAAATAGAAAATGCTATCCACATTCAGAGCAAGAACTTTGGAATCTGAATGCAAATGGAAGCATACTATTTGCTCCCCTTTTAATTTGTTGTTTTGTCTTGTTTCTTCTTCCTCATGATTCCTCTCATTAGCCCTAGTTCTTCTTCACATCATGACTAATATGGAAAAATGTTTAATATGAATGCATAATTAGAGCCTATATCAAATTACACACTGTCTTGGGGAGGGGAGAGGAGAGGGAAGGAAAGAAGATTTGAAACTCAAAATCTTATGGAAGGGAATGTTGAAAACTAAAAATTAACTAATTAATTAAAAACAAAATAAATCAAGGCATGAGCAAATGGGGGAAAAGAGGTTTCTCCAACTGTTGAACTTACTGTGTTCATTTTCCAGATGTACAAGCTCAAGTTCAAAAAGACCTAATGATTTACCCATGGTGAGAAGGCTATTAAGTATCCAAGGTCCTCAGGTCTTCTGACTCCAAATCCAGCACTCTTTATACTATGTTTCACATGAACTAGGGGATCTTAGGGGTAGAAAGAGGGACCTCAAAGGTATACTAACGTATTAAGACTTGAGCTCTGTATGCTATCATAAGTTCTACCACCTTGCTGCATATAGTGTAGCTTCATTCCCCAAAATCAGGCATTTGGACATGAGAAGAATGTGGTATTAAGCACATATATCTCATATTCTTCCTGTAAATATGTCCACTAAATCTATCTATGAAGTATCAATAAATCCTCATATTATACTGACTTAATGAGAGTGGTGGTGGTGGTGGTTTTCCTATTCCTTGAACTTCTGAATTTTCTATGATGACATTCTAGGTCTATCTATATATAACCTCTTTTAAAAAATCTTAAAGGGCAGAGAACTACTACATTGTCCCATAAACCATCCAGTCTTGGCAATGACAGAGAGAATCCAGCATGGGATCACAGTTTTAAAACTGGAAGGAACATTGGAGGTCATCTATTCTAATCCCTTCATTTTATAGGTGTTAAAACTGCGTGCCTACATTTCTCCAATTTATCTAGCATTAGGAAGAGATAGAGAAATTTTATTTAAAGTAATTCCATACAATACAAAATAGTTAGGAGTCCACTAGCCAAGATAAACTCAGGGATGATGTGAACACAATTACAAAGTGCTTATGTGAGTTTCATGACTACCAAGTATCACCATTTAAGCCTAGGTTGTCTCTTCACATCTAGCAAGTTTCCCATTGTGCTAATCCAGAATTGTATTTCACATGTCCAAATATTCAACTTGAATTCTTCAAGAAGTTTCTCCCTTGGCTCTTAATTATGATTCATAAAACTCTTGCCACTGGCTTCAAAGTTAAATAAGGAGAAAACCAAACACACTGCTTTTCAAATTCACAGTTACTCCTGTCATCCTAAAGTCAAGAAAGAATATAAAAATTTACATAATTCATATATGTTATTAGATACTCATTCAGCTGTTGCTGTAGATAAAATATTGATGTCAAGAGTTTGGACGGTAAAAAAAAATTCAAATAGTCAAAAGGCTCCCATTCATAAAGAAGGGTTTTTCATAGGGGTGTAAAGATCACAGGATGACAGGTCTAGGGAAGGAAGTGACCTTAGAGACCATGTGGTCCAAATAAATTAGCTCATTATAATTATGAAAATTGGATAACAATTAAATAAGGATAAGGTTGATTGATAAAAACACTCTCTTCATAAGAACCCAAAATGACTCTTAATCTATGAACCTGAGTGACTAGGATGATGGTGGTAGCCTCAACAGAGAGTCTAGAGGAAGAGAGAGCTGATTAAGGCATCACTGGAGACCAATGAGCACTGAACATGGATTAAGAAGATCTGAATTCAAATCTGACTCTGTAATTACTACCTATGTGGCCTTGGCTAATTTCTCATCTCTGGGCTTAGGTTTCCCCTTTAAAAGAGAGGGCTGAACTCAATGGTCTTTAAGGTCCCTAAGAGTAAAAGCTCTAAATAGATGATCCTATTTATCACCTTTCTCAGGCTACAGAAACATGAGGTCTTTGGAATCTCTTTATAAAGCATATAAATTTAAAGTCTCATGGTACTTGGTTAGGTACCCCATTTTATTGAGAGAACATTAACCTCTTATAATTTCTGAGCATTTTCCTCACTTTTGTCAAGACTTAGGGTTTCATCATTGCAGGAAAATCCTGGTAGAAAAAGTCCCCTCTTTAACTTACAGCCTCAAGTACTTGCCTGGGGCATTAAGAAGTTTAAATCAAGCCAAGTCAAGCATTTATTACAAGCATCTGATAAGCATACACCAGGAAATATACTAAGCACTTATTAAGTGACTTGTCAAGGATCACAAGCCATTGTACTTCAAAGCATAACTTGAACCAGAACTTCCTTACTCTACAACTTCCATCATACCACTTGCAAAAATGGAACCTCAGATCTATTGAGGGACATAACCAGAGTTGTACAACTAGTTAGATGTCAGAGATGAGGCTTCACCCTAGATGTTAATGACTAAAGCATCAGCATTCCCTACACTATGTCACATGGCTGAGACATTAATACTACGGAGGAACACAGTGCCTGAGAGAAACAATGGGGAGGCTGACGTTAAACACATGTGTAAATCACAAATTCATTCAACAGTAAAAGATACTGTTGTTTTAATTGCTGCTATTTGTTTTGTTTCCCAATGTGGGGATTGAGGCAACTAACACTTATGTACCCAAAGAGCAATGATTAACCACCATCCCAAGGATGGGAGAGTAAACAACAGGGGCTTACATGGTAGGTGGAATGGATTATCTCTGGCAAGGTAGAAATTAAGGAGTAAAATTGAAGGTCTCCTACCTTCAAATTTCTGCCAACATTACCTGAAATTTCCCTCAGACATGCATTTCTCTACAAATTGCAACATCAAGAGCTGTAGTGCCAAACTCAAAAAGAAATAGACCTCTCTTATTATATACTGGCTTAGAAAACAGCAAATTAACATTATCTGTGTCTAATGTGTTTTTATTTATTTTGTCAAAAGATATCTCAATTGCATTTTTACTGGTTGGAAGTGCAAACAGAAGCTAGTTGTGAGTTTAACTCCATGTATCATTTATGATTTACTGATGACTGCTCAGCTGTTAGTGCCTAATTACTTTGCCTTGAAATGAGATAAAGAAATTTTACTTAAAATAACTACAGACAATACAAAATACTTGGTAATCTATCTGCCAAGAAAATGCCAGGGATTACATAAACACAATTAAAAAACACTTATCATGCGGATAAAGACATCTAAAACTTTGGAGAAATATTTATTACTGGTTGGTAGGTCAAGTCAATATACTAAAAATGACAATTCTACCTAAGTTAATTTACTTCTTCAGTGCCATACAGGTCAAACTACCAAAGAATTATTTTTTAGAACTCAGAAAAATAGGAACAAAAATTTTCTGCAAGAACAAAAGGTATAATATATAAAGTGAATCAATAGGAGAAAATGTTAAGGTACAAGATAGTCTACCAGTTCTAGATTTCAAATTATATTAGAAAGTAGTAATTATCAAAACAATCTGGTATTGACTAAGAAATAAGCGTGGTGGATCTGTGCAACAAATTAGGTACACATTAGTAAATGACCATAGTAATCTAGTGTCTGAAAAACTCAAAGACCCAACCTTTGGGGAATAAGAACTCAACATTTGACAAAAGTTGCTGGAAAAACTGCAAAGCAGTTTGGTGGGAACTAAGCATAGACCAACATCTCACACTGCATACCAAAATAACATCCAAATGAATACATGATTTAGACATAAATGCTGAGATTATAAATAAATTAGGGGAGCATGGAAAAATGTACCTGTCAGATTTGTGGATAGAGAAAAGTTTATGACCAGGTAAGAGATAGGATTACCAGAAGCAAAAAGGGCAATTTTTGATTACATGAAACTAATTTTTTTGCTCAGACAAAATTAGAAGGAAAACAGAAAATGGAGGGTGCAGAGGATTTTTCAACAAATTTCTCTAATAAAAGTCTCATTTCTCAAATTTATAGGGAACTGAGTCAAATTTATAAAAATAAGATCTATCCTCAGCCATTAAATGGTCAAAGAATATGAAAAAGCAATTTTCAAAAGAAGAAATCATATTTATCAAGTCACATAAAAAATGCTCTAAATCATTACTGATTAGAGAAATGCAAATTAAAACAATTCATACCGATCTCATTAGCTAACATGATAGAAAAAGTTAATGACAAATGTTAGTGGGAGTGTGGAAAAATTGGGACACCAATGTAATATTGATAGAATTGTGAACCAGTCCAATCATTCTGGAAAACAGTTTGGAACTAGAGCCAAAGGACTATTAAACTGTGTATATCTTTTTACCCTGCAATATCATCACTAGGATTCGTAAAAAGATTAAAAGGGGGCATAAGTTGACCTATTAGTACAAAAATCTTTGTAGCCATTCTTTTCTGGTGACAAAAAAAGTTGGAAATTAAGGGGATGCCTAGCAATTGGGGAATGACTGAACAAGTTATGTTGTATGACTGTGATAGAAAACTACTTGCTATAAAAAATTATAAGCAAGGTAGTTTCAGGAAAACCTAGGAAGATATATATAAACTGATGAAAAGCAAAGTGACCAGAATCAGGAGAACATTATACACAGTAACAGCAACTTTGTAAGAAGGATGAACTGTGAAAGACTTAGCTATTCTGATCAAGACAATGATCTAAGACAATGCCAAAGAACCCATAAGGAAAAGTTTTATCCAGAGAGAGAAATGATGTACTCTGAATGGAGGTTGAAGCATTGGCAGTATGGCTGATATGGAAGTATGTTTGGCAATACCTTACATATATAATTGAAATCAAAGTGCTTGCCTTCTCAAGGAGGTGGGGAAGTGAGGTAGGAGGCATGGAGAGAGTATGGACCTCAAAAGTTTAAAAAATTATAGTAAAAATAATTTACAGGTAATTGGGAAATACTTAATGAAATAAATGAAAGTAATTTTTAAAACAATTTACTTTGCATTTATTTTATATATAGTAGAGGTGATTGGGTAAACCTTCCCCAAAAATGATTCTATGTTTATATATAATAGTTAACATTCATATAATACTTAAAGGTTACAAAGTGTTTTATAAATATCATCTCATTTTTATCCTCCCAACAACCCAGAGAGGTATTATTATTATTATTATCCCCATTTTAAAGATAAGGAAACTACGGTAGTCAGAAGTTATGTATCTTGCCTAGGCTCACACAGGCTGGATTTGATCTCAGGACTTCCTGACTCCAAGGTCCAACACTCTACCCACTTCACCACTTAGTTATGTCTATAAGTATTCATATCCTCAATACTTTGTGAGTTCCTTGAAGGCAGGAGGTGATTTTTTTAGGGGGGGTAGGAAGGGAAGCTGGAATTTTATTCACAACTACCAACACTTTGTGAAAAAAGACACATAATTTCTTGAACAGCTTGTTTAAGCTTGTTGAAACAAAAATAAATTAATTCAACTGAGTCACATTGAATGGAACTGAACAGATGTGAGATGGCAGGGCCCAGCTGAGAGAACACCGAACTTGGCATCAGATTTCAAAATCTGCCACACACATTTAGTAGTTGCATGACTCAGAACAAGTCACTTAACCTCTCTTGCCTGGAGATTCCTAATCTATAAAATGAAAGGATTGGATGAAAGAGACTGTGAGATGTCTTCCAGCTCTTGATTCATGGTTGTATGACTGGAAGAGTCCCTTGTACAAATTATCCTGGAAGAGTGATGTACTATAATTATTAGGAATTAACTGTTAATATTAAATTAATTTGGCTTTGGAAGATTAGGGGAGAATGGCTCAAAACATTTAATTCTTTGGCAACAAACCTTCTGGGAAAAAATAGAATCATTGAATCTTGGAGTTGAAAGTGACCTTATAAGACATCTAAAGGCAGCAGGGAGCAATGGATAAGAGTAATTACTTAGGAGTTAGAAGGCAAATCCCTTAACTTGCCTGTGTCACAGTTTCCACATCTATAAAATGAGAAGATTGGACTAGATGGCATCAGAGGTCCATTCTAGCTCTAAGTTCATGATTCTAGTTCAACCTCCAACCTAAAGCATAAGTCCCCTTGACAAGTGGCCATAGGAGCTCTATATGGTCTAATAATGTTAGTTCTACAGTCACAGAGCACTTGGGTTTAAATCACACTTCTCATATATATGTAATTACAAAAGAATATAACCATATAGTGGGGAGAAACCACAAAAATACTGAGAGAATTAGGGAAAGTATCTAACAGGAAATTACAATCAGTTAAGTAAGGCTTGAAGGAGCTAGAAGTTTCAAGAAGTGAAAGAGAAGAGGTATGACATTCCAGGCATGAGGCACAGCCTAGGCAAAGGAAGGGAAGGAAGGAATGGAATGTCATAGGCAAAAGAACTTCAAATAAACCACTTTGTCTAGAATAAAGAGAGATGGAAGAGGGCTAGTAAGGAGTCAACTGCCTGGAAAGGAGGTTTAGAGATAAACTTCAAATGGCTTTCAATGTCAAATATATGAGTGCGAATTTGATCTTAGTGGCTACAGGGTACTGCACAGCAGAGTGACATGGTCAGACCTGTGGTTTTCCAATAGCACTTTAGCAGCCTTATGAAAGATGGTGTGTGGACGGGAAGATACTAAAAATAAGGGAACTTGCTTTTTTGCCTGTAATAATCCAGGCAAAAGGTGATGAAGTCTTAAAGTAGATGTTTGCACTATGGGTAGAGAACTGGGGGGCAGAAGAGATAATTTATGTGGAAGAGAAAGAACTGACAAAATCTGTAAACTGATCTGATTTGATGTGAGGATGACAAGAAAAAGGCCAAAATGCTGTGTGGCGACCTACTCTCTTCCTTCAGGAAGTCTTCCTTGATATCTGAAGTAGTAACATCACCTGCTCGTGTACTCCTTTGCATGACCCTTTTGTAAATAACATGCATTCTTCTGCCTGGTCATTATTCATGTACATATTACAGATCCCTACCAAATTATAAGCCTCATGAGGGTAGGGACTCTGCCTAATCTAAACTTTATATCTTGCACAGCATCTAGCACAGGGCTCTATTGTAAACAGTACATATTTGACAAATCTTTTGGGAACTGAAGTGAATTTCTTTTTTCATTCTTTTTAAAATGCATTTTCTTATTTCTTTAAATATTTCCCAATTGTATGTAAATGTTTTTAACTTTTTAAAAATGTTGTGAGTTCCAAATCCTCTCCTTCCCTCTCCCCTCCCTGAGAAGACAAGCAATTTGATACCAATTATAAGTGTGAAATCATGAAAAACATATTTCCATATTAGCTTTGTTGAAAAAGAAACACGAACAAAACAAGAAAAATAAAGAAAGTTTTTTTTTAAGTCTGCTTCAATCTACACTTAGAGATCATCCATTTCTTTGGAAGTGAATAGCGCTTTTCCTCATGGGTCCTTTGGAATTCTCTTGGATCACTCTCTTCATCAGAGCACCTGTCTTTTGCAGTTGATCTCCCTTATAATATTGTTGCCACTGTGTACGATGGTTTCTTGGCTCTGCACAGTTCACTTCGTATCAGTTCATATAAGTCTTTCCACATTTTTCTGAAACCATTCTGCTCATCATCTCTTATAGCACAATAGTATTCCATAATCACACACATAATCAGAGCTCTCTGGGTTTAGTTCCAAATTGTTTTCTACAATGGTTGGACTAGTTCGTAGTTCTAACAATAGTACATTGGTGTTCCAATTTTTCCACATCTCCTTCAGCATTTGTCATTTTCTTTTTCTGTCATGTTAGTCAATTTGATAGGTGTGAGGTGGAATCTCAGAGTTCTTTAAATTTGCATTTCTATAATCGCTAGGGATTTAGAACACTTTTTCATGTGAGTATTGATAGTTCTGGAGTGGGGAGAGCACCTAGGTGGCAGAGTAGATAGAGTGCTGGGCTTGAAGTCAGGAAGACTTTTCTTCCTGACTTCATAACTGGCCTCAGACACTTACTAGTTGTGTGACCCTGGGCAAGTCACCTAACTCTGTTTGCTTCAACTTCCTCTTCTATAAAATGAGCTGGAGAAGGAAATGGCAAACCACTCCAGTATCTTTGCCAGGAATACCCCAAAAGTGAGTCACGAAGAGTCAGACAGGACTGAAATGAGTGAACGAGGACAATAAGTCTTTGAATTCTTCTTCTGAAAACTGCATGCTTATATTCTTTGACCATTTATCATGAACTGAATTTTGTGGATTGAAGGTATAATTAATTTCATGTAAAACAATTCTAACAGTAAAGAAGAAGCAACTATCTAAGCATCATCCCACCTGTAACTCCAGCTGTTCTGGAATAAAGAATGAGCCCCAGAAAGAGTTGGCACATCTGGTTTTATCTTCATGTTTCCAAATGGTTAGAACATCGAGCCAATAATCACTTCTTTCCCGTTCTATTTAAAGTCACCTCATGTGACTTTATCAGATATTTTATCTCGATTTTTAAAAAAGTTTTTTACAGTATCATTGCTAAATTTTGCAGGTATATAATGATGACTGCTACTGCATTTAATTTATAAGCTTAGCACTTGGGATCTATTAAGTAGTTAAGATATTTAAAAGAAGCCATGAAGTTACACAAACTGTCTATCAGAGAATACTGGGAATGCCAAATTGCAAAAGAAAATTAAAATCACTTTTTTGCCTAAAGCTCCCACATAGGTTTTTATGTTTACGTTGTAGAAAACAAAACCATAGACTCACAGAACTGAAAGGAACCTCTGAAGTCATAATCAAAAATTACCTACATTTATATATTGCTTTCAATGCTTCGACTCAATCAAAAGGTCGCATCCAGGCCACATGTGGCCTTGAGGCTGCAGGTTCCCCACCCCTGAGAAGTTTCTTTAAACAGACTCTGTAGTTCTAAGTCCCTTAACCACTCCCATCACGATGGTGAGCAACTTGTCAAACCTTGGTTTGTGTCCCCTAAAATGCATGTCAGTATTGCATGTGAAGTTCTTAGTCCTATAGGCTATGACAAAATTAACTGCAGAGTGGTTTTATTGCTATGCTAACCAGTGATATGGTAAAAAGAAGAACCCTAACCTTCGAAATTTCTAGGATTCCCTACCAATCTTCAAAAAAAATACAACCTTTACTCTCTGTGTCCCCCAAATTCAAATTAGAGCTGTTGTCTTATAGTCTGCCCTCCACCCCACTAGGCTTTGATATACACCCTGCAGGGAGACAGTGCAATATGTGCTATTTACCCCTACCAGCAAGTTCCACAAGTGTAGGAACTGTTATATTTTTGGATTTGTATACCCAGCACTTAGCATTTTGGAAACTACTGTTGTTCAGTTGTTTTATTCGTGTCTGACTCTTCCAGATCCCATCTGGGTTTCCTTAACAGAGATACTGAACTGGTTTGCCATTTTCTTCTGCAGCTTATTTGACAGATGAAGAAACTGAGGCAAACTGGGTTAAGAGACTTACCCAGGGTCACCCAGATACTAAGTGCCTGAGGTCAGATTTGAACTCAAGAGGATAAACCTTCCTGACTCCAGACCCAGCACTTTATACACTGTGCGACCTAGCTGCCCATTTGGGAAATAGTAAGCACTTAATATATTATTCCTTCAATCATCCATCCATCTATCCATTCATTCATTTACTAACCAGTCTCAGTCTGCAGTAATGAAGAAAGAGTTGGGGCCTGGTGGGTTAATAAAACTGGACTATCCTAAAGTTTAATTCAAGTACCATCTCCTACAGGAGGCCTTTTCTCAGTCACCACATAGATTTTGTGTTTAATCTGTGCATATGTTATGTCCCCTCCCATTCCTGGTAGAATATAATCTCTTTAAGGGCAGCATCTGCTTCATTTTTCACTTTGTTTTTCCAGTACCCAGCACAATGTCTGACATACAGTTGGTGTCTAATAACTGTTTCTTGAATAGAATCCTAGATTTAGAACTGAAATGAAACTTAGAGGCCACTGAGTCCACCCTTTCATTTTATGATCTTTCATAACTTCCTCTAAGGTAAATATGCCCATACAAGAATCATTGAATCACAGACTTAAAGTTGGAAAGGATGTCAAGGGTTAACTAGTACAACACCCTCATTTGACAGATGAAGAAACTGAAGCCAACAGAAACGAAAAATTTACCCAAAGTCACATAGAGATCTGGAATTCTGACTAAAAACCAAGATCCTCTATTTAAATAATAACCATTCATCCCTTTTCTTTTAAGGAAAGGAAAACCCAGACCTTACATGTAAGAAAGACAATTTACTTTGATTGACAGGATGATTTTATCTGCTGAAGTTGAGAAGGGTCTCAACCACACCAGTAGCAGAAAAGATAAACTGACATAGAATATATTTCCTTTTTAAGTTACCATAAACACACCATCAGAGATTTAGAGTTGGAAGAGACCTTAGATGTCGTTTCCAGACCCCTAATTTTATCAATGAGGCCAATAAAGGCCAGAGAGGATGTGAATAATTTACCTAAAGCCACATAGATAATAAGTGGCAGAGCCAGATTTCAGTCTCACATCCTCTGACAACAAATGTCATGAAGAATGAGCACAGTATAGTAGAGCGTATAATCAGGAAGACCTAAATATTCAAATCCCACCTCAGATACTGTCTAGCTCTGTGATCTGGGGCAAGTTATTTAATGTCTCTGAACCTCAGTCTCCTCTTCTGTAAAACAGGGACAATAACACAAAAATAACACCTCCTCTCAGGGTGGTGAGAATCAAATGAGGCAACATGGGTACAACACTTTGAAAACTATAAAGTGCCATATAAATGCTACTCATTATAATTTTTACTGCTACTGTGATCACTGGCTCACATTTCTCCACCACATGACAGTTTGCAAAGAGCTTTGAGTGGTACCTGATTTGATCCTCACAAAACCTCAGGAGACAGATGATATTTATAACACGTTTTACAGATGAAGAAACTCAACCTCAAGGAGATGAAATGACTGGAGCTCAGATTGCTGATGTTTGAAGTAGCATTTGAACTGAGGTCTTCCTGACTCCAAGTGCAGCATTCAGATCACTCCATCAAGATGCTTACCACTAAATCAAATTTTAAAGTAAAGAAATAGTCATAAAAAAATTCATCATCTTTTAAGCATTGCATACTCCTGTTACTTTGAGGTATAAAATAAAGTCTCTCCAGGTGTAAAACAGAAACTCTGTTGTTTATTCTGCCATATAGCCCACTCCCACCATCCTTCCCCAGAGTCTTTGGAACAGCCAGAGATAAGAGACTAATTCCCAACTTTTCGGCTTACTGTAAGGCAGATATCTTGAATCCTACCCTCCCTTCAACAGTGAGATGTTCCGGCTCTGCCTACCTGGAAGCATTCTTCTTAAGTTTCAATGTGAGCACAATTTGTAAATTTCTAATAGTTCTTCTCTGGTCTGGAGATTATCTGGTACTTAGTCTGTAATATATTGGTATATATGTATATACATGCATAGTGGGGGAGAGGGGTTGAACCTGATGAAGTATGTGTGGGGATGGATCTGAATCATTCAGCTCAGACAACGTGGACTTGAATTTCTTGGCAACTACTGGGGACTGAGCAGCTCAGGGCTGAAGAACTCATCACAATTGCCTCTTCTCCTTCAACTTGCAAATCAATTTTAACAAAATTTAATTAAGCACTTATTATATGTCAGATACTGTACTAAGAGCTGGAAATACAGATTTGTAAAATAAAGATGGTACCTGCCCTCAAAGAGATTACAATCTAATGGGTGAAGACAAAAGGAACCCAAAGGGCAAGGGTGAGGGGGAATGGTCCGACAAGTCCAAAGGTAGTTCAGGCAAGTGAGAAATGAATCTGAGCTGTTCTTTCTCCTTAAATGGAAGTTTGAAATTTGTGTTCCTGTGTTCTGAACAGAGAAGCAGAGAGTGGTGATGCATCATGGAGCATCATGTAACCTTGGGTCTTTCCGTGAGCAGAGGCAAGGGTCGCTTTCTTCACCCAGGCACTATGGCTAAAATGCCCACACGGTAGCTAGAAGAGGGGCTGAGGTAGGTAGGCTTGAGCCAAGGCTTCTGACTAACCCTTCTACTTTATGTTCTTTTGCCTAATCACAGGTGACTGACCATGGATCCTGAGATGAACATATTCAAGCTTGGAGCCATACCCATAAATTTGAGAGGTCAGCAAAATCTGTGCCCTAAGATGGTGCTGGATGTACTAAGGGTGTGTGGAAGGGGAGCATTTCTATATCTATGGTGTTTGTTGGAGAAGATGACCACTGATGGAAAGATATGCCTTCTATCATTCCAGAAGTTATGAACTTGGATAGAAAGGTATGGATAGTGCAGAGCCAAGGTAAAACATTTAAAAGGTCTATATATCAGTACTTCAAACTCTATTATGCTTTGCCATTTTAAGTATTAACCTCTCTGTAGAATATAGCAGTGACTGTTACTGTTTCTGCTTTTTTAGTTTTTCTGTCAATGTGTGCTTATGGGACAAATGTGTTAAATGCTTTTGTGTGGAGGAGCTAAATAATAGTTATTATCCACATGGAATTTATACATACTCAAATGTATACAACTATATATCTACATATTTAAAACATAAAACATATATGTATATATGTATGTGTGTATATATGTATGTGTATAAACACACACATTCTATATAGATGTAAGTCTAGACCGAGCCACATGAGAAAGAATTTCCTCTACCACACAGTTAAAAAGTGATCATCTCTTCTTTGCTTGAAGACCAATGAGTAAGAGTTTAACCACCAAGGATATGGGATAGTTCAGGCTTTCAGGAAGTTTTTCCTTCAATTGAAAATAAAAGTACTTCTTTGCAGCTTCTACAAATTGTTCCTATTCTAATCACTCTACTGTTCCACATATGTGGTAGTCCTTCAGATGCTTGAAGACAGGTGTCATGACCTTCTAAATATGCTCTCCAGCTCTTTCAGCCAATTCCAATATGGCATGATCTTCAGTGTCTTCCTCTTCCATTTCTGAACAGTTCCCGGTTTACCAACGTCCTTAAAACGGGGTAACCAGAACTGAGCACATAGGATCTGACCAGGGCAGATAATAGCTGCACCATGGTCACCTTTGATAATGCTGACAACACTCCAGGGTAATAAAGGATCTGAGATCTCATTATTGGGAACATCAGCTATACGCATTTTGATGAAATACTCAGGAGTCAGCGAAGGGACAGTTGCCAAATGATGAGGTACCAGGGAACTTTTACAATTCATCCTCATGAGGTTAAAAGGAAATCTCTATAAAATGCCCTGAGCTACGAACAGAAAAAAAATTGGTTTCCATGTGGATCAAGATAAAGGGTTCCTCAATTACAGCACTAAATCTATGTCACCCTGATGTTCAAATAGTTGAAGTATCAATCATTCAATTTGCCAATAAGTTGAATGCGTAAATTTCTTTTTCTTAAAGAATGGTACTTTCTCCAGTGCATTTAAGGTAGAAACTTATCCACTTGTTGCAATGAAAAATCATGCAACAAAGGTGCAATATTCCATAATTTCTTTTCTGCATTCTGGTGACAATGACAAATGGCTCAAGTTCCCATGCTATGTTCTATCATCACTAGCATGGTGAAAAATCAATGTGTCGCCAAGAACTTATGGCTGTAAATGTAATCCTCCTCTCATTTGTTTTGCATAAAAGCTCTGCTTGCCCTCTCTTTCTGTCTTCTTACTTTTATCCTCCTCTCCTTTTTCCATTACCCTCATCTCTCCTGACTCTGTAGTCCTCTTTCCTTCATCCCTAAACATTCAAAGCCATCCAACCTCCATCCTCCATTCTGTGAGACGAAACCAGGCTCCTTCTCCCACTAAGCCTATAGGCTATTGCATTGAGCTCAGTAGAGTTGAGCTTATGCTGGCCATCATGGAAGAGAATGGATACATATTCTCTGAGCCTGAAACACTGATAAAAAGAAAAGTAACAAAAGAAAGAAGTAGGATACCTCTGGGTTTGGACTTTGTCACAGACTAGAAAATAACTCCTTCTCCCTACACTTCACGCCCAGTTGACACTAAGGCATAGTTTATTGTAGTCATACAGACAGAGAACATCAAAGTATATGAATATAAGAATATATCATGAAATTTTTAAAAAGTAAATAACTTCCTTCAGCTATATGATAAGGTCCATTCTCTACCTAGTCACTGTTCCACTTCAGCTTAATGTACAAATTATCAAGAAGAAAAAAAAATAGAAATTTCATAGAATCAGTGCTTTCCCTTTTCTTCACACCTTCTTCTAATGTTTATGTGAAGGTAACATGCTTCAAGTCAAAGAACAATTTATTTTGACACATATTTACCTAGAGCATCAGATGAGAAATATTTTCAAAAACCCTAAAATTATTTGTACTTTCAAGAACAGAATACACTCAATTAAATCTGTGTGTGTTGTTTTGTAAAGCAGTCCTGATAATCTTCTATCAAACTAGACTCTAGATTAGGTCAAGGACTAATTTCTAACATATGCCATGAGGTTTTATTTATTTATTTTTTACTTTCCCCCGAAGTGGTCATTTATTATTGGCTTTTAAACTCTACAGAAGCTAGCAAAAATAACCCTAAATTGAGACTTTTGTAATTTATGTTTGGTGATGGTGATGGCATCAAAGGAAACTAAGTCAGTTATTTATTTTCTTTGGGAGAAAAATTCCAATATTACCAAGGGATATCTTCTATCTATGTCCACTTGAAGTGAGTCTAAATGAATGCTACCAATCTTGATTAGTTCAATGGCATCCAACCTAGTCTAAAATTAGTCTATGAGACATGAGTTTAAGATGACTGAAGACCTAGACAGAAGCGATAATACTATGCAATTTTTTTTCTATTTCTCTTGAAATCTTTGAACTGCCTCCTTTAGGTACCAGTTACCTACCTGGTCACCAAATATGCAGGCAAGCTGATGAATCCAACTTTGAGTGGACTCTTGAGTAGCAAGGCCATCCTTCTACTCCCTAGCTAATCCTCTAGTCCAAGGGTGGGGCTAGTTACCTTGAGGCCACATGAGACCCTCTAGGTCCTCAAGTGCATCCCTTTGACTGAATCTAAACTTCACAGAACAAATTTTATTATAAGAGGATTTGTTCTGTGGAGTTTGGATTCAGTCAAGGGGTCACACCTGAGGACCTAGAGGGTTCCTCATCACTTTGAGATCTTTTCTCCACCCCTGTTCTAGCCCATCCCACAAGGAAACTGGTCCAAATCTTGTATTCTTTCCCCAGACTGCCCATATCTCATTCTCCTTACCCTCCAAGCCTCCCTAAGAACCTCACTCTCAAATTTGCTGAAGAAACAAAGGTCATTTATTGGTGGTTCTATGGTCATCATTTCTTATCATCTCAAAGTCCTTGTCATCATCCCCATCTCCACCTTCCTCTGGTTCTGATGACCCTCCTCCCCAACAAGGTCAGTGCTTTTACATGTGCCCTTGATCCTATTCCTTTTTACGTCTATAATAGATTTTTTCCCTCAGTCATTCTCCCTCACTCCAACCTTCAGTCTTTCCCTGTTTACTCCTCTTTACTGTTTACTTTCTGTGGTGTCTGCAAACATGACCAAATCTCCATATCCCTTAAAAACAAAAACCCTTCACTAGTCCCCACACTCCCTAGCACTACTGTCTTTTACCTCTCATTCCTTTCTCAGGCAAGCTCTTGCAAAAAGCTGTCCTGTAGATACTGAGCTCAACATGTACAAAACAGAACTTATTATCTCACCCCACCCAACCCATTTGGAGTTCAGAAGCCATATTTTGACCTTCTTTATTTCTATTGAGAGTGCCATCATCCTTCCAGTCACTACAGTTCCCAATATTTTGGTTATCCTTACTCTCCCTTAAATCACATATCTATCACTTGCCACTTCTTTCTATCAACATAGTCACCAACCTAGTTCATGTTCCCAACAACCCTTTACAGGGATACTGCAATGGCTTCCTTAGTAATCTCCCCACTTTAAGTCTCTTCCGCTTTCCAAACCACCATATACACAGCTATCAAAAAACTCATCTGTGTCACTCCCCCTGCTCAATAAACTCCAGAGGTTCTCTATTGACTCTGGAGTCAAATACATACTCTGTAAGACATTTAAAATGCTTCTCAACTGCACCCCAATTAACCTTGTTAGCCTCATATACATGCGGATTTCTTGAATAATATTAAGGACCTAAATCCTTTGTTCCATAGAAAAAAATAGACTCTTTTCCTTTCTACTCAAGATCCATCATGGCAGTACTAAAATTCCCTGTAATGACACTGTCATAGGCCAATCTGATCAAGTCACCAAGTGTTTACTAGGAACTTGTATGTGTCAGGCATTGTACTATGGGTTGAGCACAAAAAAATGCAAAATCAGTCTCTGGCCTCAAGTGGACTACAGCTTAGTAGGGAGAAAATATGCACACAGTTGTGTACAGATGAGATACAGACAGACTAAACTAAAGGTAACTTCAAAGGGAAGGCATGACCACCAAAGAACAGTTGAGAGATGTGGAAGGAAAAGAAAGAAGGACAGTGGCAATGGATAAATGGAAGAGAGTAAAGTATAAAAAAGCAAGAAAGACAAGAAGGGGTCAGATTCTAAAGGACTTTGAAAGCCAAACAGAGAATTCATATGTTTTCCTGGGGTTAAGAGAAAGCCATTGGAGTTTATTAAATTCAGAGGCAGTGACACAGTCAGACTTGCATTTTAGGAAGATCACTTTGATAGCTGGGCAAAGGATGGATAGGAGAAGAGAAAAAACAAAACTTGGAGACCCACCAAAAAGTTAAGACAATATGTAGGCATGAGGTGATAGTGGCCTGTACGAGGGTGGTGGCAGTGTCAGAGGAAAGAAGGGATTATATCCAAGATGTTGCAAAGGCTGAATCATCAGGATTTGGTGACAATTATAAAGGATCCAGTTCAAAAAAGTTCCTTTCTCACCATTTACTTTATGAAACTATTTTATCTTTTTCTTTCAGTAGAAGCTGATAGAAAAACTGGAAAAGAATCACAGGGCTCAGAATTGATGGATTGAACACTCTACTGGATTCAATGGATTCCCATACTCTTGACTTTGTCCTTGAAGGATAATCCAATGGTGGGATTCCATAGTCATTTGATGAAGATCAAAATATGGTATTAACTTTTAAAAACAATGTGTGCATCCCTGTATTCGTCTGATCTCTAAAGGAGAATTTAATGATGTATGCTGTTTCCCAGACTCCAGATCTCATTCTTTGGTTGTATTTAAGGAAGGAAACAGTAGCTATTCAAAAGCTAAACAGTGAAACATCAGGTGTGAGAGGAAGGAAGGCATATCTGGCATGACTGAGAAAGCCAAGATAGTTTAAGTGTAGGCAAACTGTTAATTCTAGAGCTAAATTCCTACTTGAAACTAAAAATTTAAGACAACCCCAAATGCAAATAAACTATTGAGAAGATATTGTGAACTATTCCTATGACAGAATGGAATCTTCTTGACATTTAATCGACATCATTTACAATATTCCTGAGTGATAAGTAGCATAGGTAGGAGACCAGGGTAACTGTCACTTCTACACATTCCCCTGGCAAGATTACTAAAGTTGAGTGAGAGAGGGACGACTTTCTCTTTACAATTCCCTTCTCAGAGTCATAAGGTCACCATAAGATAAATGGGAAAGGCCAAAAAAGATATAAGAAAGAAAATAATTTCATACCATACGATCACAAATTTAGACCAAAAAAAGTCATCAGGTTCACCTTCTTGCTTTACAGATAAGAAAAATAGGGTGACAGAGGTTCCTTGACTTGCCCAAATCACATATCTAGTAAATGTCTGAGGCAGAATTTGAATTCAGGTTTTCCTGACTCCAATTTCAATCTGTATCTACAGTACCACCAAGTTACATCCCAGTTCCTCCCATCCACCAAGAATACGTCTTTGCAACAAGAAAACACATAGGATTACAAAGGAAACCAAGTGTATTGAGAGAAATGCAATATTTCCCATCCAAGTTTGGAGATTCTTCCCCTCCCCCGCACACACACAGAAATCCATTTATGGATCTCCAGGTCTGTGAACCCCAGGTACTACAGAGACTCATTAATCAATAACTCAACAAACATTTATTGATCACGTATCATACATAAGTGGGACACTTACCATGTGTTAGGTACTATGGAAGAAAAAGGATATATAAGGAAAAGCCTTTTCCCTAATGGGCAACTAGGTAACTATGCAGCAGGTAGGTAGTGCAGTGGATAGAGTACCATTGAAGGAATCAGGAGGATATGAGTTCAAATCTCACCTCAGACACTTGACACTCACTAGCTGTGTGACCTTGGGCAAGTCACTTAACCCCAATTGCCTCATCCTGGGTCATCTCCAGTCATCCTGATGAATATCTGGTCACTGGATTCAGATGGCTCTGGAGGAGAAGTGAGGCTGGTGACCTGCACAGCGCTCCATCACTCAAAACAAAGTCAAGTGCAAGTCATGTCATTATTTCTCTGATGGCATGGTCTTCTTCGGCAACGAAGGACGAACACACACACAGCCAGATGGCACTGCAGTAGATAGAGTGCTGGGCCTAGAGTCAGGAAGACTCATTTTACTGAGTTCAAATATGGCCTCAGACACCTCCTATCTGTTTAACTCTAGGCAAGTCACTTTATCCTATTTCCCTCAGTTTCCTCATCTACAAAATGAGCTGGAGAAGGATATGGCAAACCACACCAGTATCTTTGCCAAGCAAACCTGAGAGTCAGACATGACTGAAAAATGCTGAATGATGACAACTTTTCCCTAAAGAATTTTACTATCTGGAAGAATAAAGACTGTAACACATGCAGTCAATCAATAAATATTTATTAAATGCCCGTGCCAAACTGTACTAATGAATGGAGGTACAAAGATCAAAAAGTGCTAGCACCTTCTATCAATGACTATACATTCTTTCAGGCAATAAGTGCTAAAAAACAAATCCAGAAGAGGAAAATACTTCTAGCTAAGGTGATGAGGGAGATCTGAGATTGGCCGCAAAGGATAGGAACAACTATGGTGGGTGCAGATGGGCTTTCCAAAGTGAAGAAAAGGAAGAAACAAAGACTCAGACACAAGAAATTACCAAATGAATTTGGAGATTTCAAAGTCATCGAGCTAGGTTGAAATGGAAGACTTCTGCAGGGGAGTATTAGGAGATATAGTCTGATCAAGGAGTTTGAATGACCTATTTTTAAACCTATTCTGATTAACCTAAACCTACATGAACAGGTATTTAAAAAATACACTTGTCATAAAGGGGCAAAGGAGTTTTCTTAACTTTCTATATCCTCCCGTTTGCCAGAAAATCCCAGGAGATTCTTTGCAACTGGTTATGCACTTGTTTCTTCATTTCACATATCCAATTCACATAGCATGGAACAGTGAAAAGATGGCTACACTTTAAAGTCTTGAGTTTGAATCTTGCCTCAGACTAGCTCTGTGCCTATGAGCAAGTGACTTAATTTCTCAGAATCTGAATTTTCCTTTCTTAAAAACAGAGAATGACAAAAAAAACCCACATCCAAATGCCCACCAAATTTCTGGCACTGTGTTAAATATTGGGGATAAAAAGGACAAAAATAAAGCAGTTTTTGCCCTCCAGGGAAATGCATCCTATTGGATACCATATGTACCACGTATCTCACAAGGCTGTTAATAACAGAGCACTTTGCAAACCTTGAAAAGATAAAGAAACGTAACACAATCAATCAATCAACAAATACTTAGTGCTTACTCTGCCAGGCATAGTGCTAAGCACTGGGGAGAAAAAGGAGAGCAAAAACAGATTCTTCCCTCAAGGAACTTACATTTTAATGAGGAAAAATGACATACATACACACATAGAAATCTCAAAGATACATGCAGGTTAAATGGAAGGTAACATTAGAGAATAAGGAACTAGAAGCTGAGGGGATAAGAAAGGTCTTCTACAGAGAGAGGCTTCATAACTGATAGTTCAGCACCAACTAAATAATGAGAATCTTCCTAAATACTCTGATGCCATGATCTTCTTTTAAAGCACTTCTCTATTGCTTTGCCATTACACTCACTCTGGGAAATAGGGTGCCAAGTGGCAAGACTGAAGAGGCAAAGAGGTGGCCCTACTTGGCCATGACCAAAATTCATTTCACCAAGTTCTTCCATTAATGGACTTTACAAAGGGTTATATGGGCTATGGTTGTCATCCACAGGACACATCATTCTACAACAACCATACAAACATGACAGAGTGAAAAGAATTCCTTCCCAATGAACCAAGCTCAGTTGTAACAATTCGAAACCTTTTGTTCCCACTCATCAAGTCAATATTCTGCAAATCATCAAGGCTTATGCTTAGGCTTTTGTGAGCATTTCTGTGTGTGTGTACCTAGAGTAGAAGGAGAAACAGAAGAAAGAGTACTAAATGTGCACTCAGAAGATGTAGGTTCAAATGCTGCCTCTGATGCTGTGTAATTTAGAGCAATTCACTCATCTTTCCTGGATCTGTTTCTTCATCAGCAAAATGATGAGACGGCTTCTGAGGTCCTGTCCAGCTTCTGATCTCTGATCCCATGATCTCTTTCTCTTGACTTCAGCCTCCTTCTCTGTAAGATGAGGACAGTGCACTAGATGTCCCCTTGAAATAACTTCCAGCTCTCAATCTATGGTCCTTTCATCCTAAGAGATGTCAGTTTCTGCTAGCCCAAACATCCATTCCAAAATGGATCCAAGATTAATTATCTTAAGGACCTGAGACAGATCCAGTCACCAAGATTCTGCCAGTTTCAGTTATTGAAAATCATTCCACTCCCTCCTCAAAAAAAAGTTTATTAAACAAAGAATAAGTATTACATTCCCAAAGGATGTATCTTTACAACTAATACAATTGCGGATGACCTGGGCAAGGTACTCAGTCTTTCAATGCTGCTTACACACTGAGTAACAGAAGGGATCTCATATATGTGTATATATGTGTGTATATACATATATATAATATTCCTGTCTGTGACTTTCAGAAGCTCCCAAGTCTTCCCACGAATTGGTATATCTGTCTCAGTTTGAGTCAGTAACTGAATGGCTCTAATAACTTTGGTTCTGTAAAGGGGGAAATGTAATGACAGTATCCTATGTTTGCTTCCCCCAAGATTCCTAAGAAGAACTTTGGGAACTTGAGACTACATCCTGATATCAACACTTAGCTTGTGATCAAAGCCATGTTAATTAATTTCTCCAAGTCAGTTTTCTCATCTATTTTGCAATGATCAACTTTTCAGGGCTGTTATCAGGAAAGAACTATATAAATATGTATTATTGGAAGGAGTTCAGGTTTATGATCACAGTGGTACCAAGAAATTCCAATGAGAAAACTCCTTCCACCAATGTAAATCAACACCTTCTCTGAAACTTGGTGTTAGACAGCTATAGCCGCACTAAGAATAAGTCATACTGACAGTATGTGTCAGAGCCTGGCCTTGAAGTCAGATCTGTCTCTTCTGGCCAGCTCTTCTTCTCCATACCACAGGTGCTGATACAGTTATTATGACTAACTATAAATATATTTATTATTTTCTCATCAACATCCTCAGAAAACTGTCATGTATTTTTAGAATATGAAAAAGAAACTCTACTTTTTAAACATTAAAAAGAACATTCTACACTATAGTAACTGCCTATTCAAGAAGATTACAGCTCTATCATGAGCTTAAAAACCATATGAATCAGGATGGACCAAAGGTGTAGATCAGCATATGTCAGATTTTGGTTTTGTGTATGGCATTTTTAAAGTTTTCTTCTTCTCTGTTTTCTTTTAAATAAACATTTACTATGAGGAATGACTCACTAGGAGAAGGAAGGATCTAGTAAGAAATATAAGTAATGAAAACATAGGATATCAATAAAATTCTTTTAAAAAAATATAATTGGCCAAAAGAATATACACACATATAGTTTTCAACTAGATCTGTGATTTCAGAGGCATATGGGACTCCCAAGTGAGGAAAAGCCTTGAACCAATGTAGTTCAGTAATGTCTGTGAAACTTTTAGTCTTGGAGGGTTACCTGAATCACTGAGAGGTGAAATGATTTACCCAAGGTTAAGATTTCAGTGTGTGAGTCAAAGGTGGAATTTGAACTTTGCCCCTAGTTTATTTAAAGACCAACTTTCTCTCCACTCTAGTATACTGTCTCATGTGTATGCATGTGTGCATGTGCATGTTGCATAATATATATGTATGTGTATATATATATATATATATATATAGTTTCTTCTGTTCAAATTACCTAATATGTTGAAAATAAGCTATTTCAGAAAGTCAAGACCCCAGAAGTTCAAGAAAATCTGCCAATTATAAAACATTGGCAAATTATATATATTTGAGCCCATTATTCACTTTTCATTTTAATATTTGTAGGACTCAGTATCACTGAACTTCGAAGAAGGAAGGAACATAAGTGACCACTCTTGTCCAATCAATGGTCTTTACAAAAATTACCGTTAAATACCATTTTACCTCTGACTGAGGAGCCCTAGTGGAGGAACCTGGAGGAGAATCTCCTGCCAGGCCAAGCCAGACCATTCCACTTTGTGGTTCTGATTGTTAGTGAGTTTTTCCACGTATAAGGTCTAAATATGGTTCTGCCCCAACAAAGAACAAGTCAAATCCTTCCTTTTCCATGATAGCCCTGCAAATACTTGAAGAAATACCTCCAGTTTTCTCTCCGCCAAGTGATAAATATCACCATTTCCTATAAATGCCCCTCAAACTGCATGATTTCAAGGTCTTTCGCCATCCTAGTGAAAGTTGTCCCTAAACTGTTATGCCCCAAACTGAACACAGTACTCCACATAAATAATGTAGAGTAAAGGGTTTGGATTCCCAGAATGATTTTTTTAATATTTCCATAATTGTATTTCAATATATTGTAATCAATTTCCTTTTTAATCCTCTGTATTTTATTTTATTCATTTAAATACATTATTCTGTGACACAGTCCATAGGCTAAACTTGACTGCCACAGGGGGTCCATTACTATGAATAACTATCACATTCTTACTCCTTCATGCTGTGCTCATGCAGCCTAAAATGGATAATAGGAATCATAGATTCAGAGTTGGAAAAGACCTTAGAGGTCTTCTCATCAAACTTCCCATTTGAACAGAAATCCAAACTACTAACAGCCATATTTATATTCACTGTAAAAAAGAAAGAGAGTCTTGAAGGAAAATAGATATTCCAAGAGGTTGAGGTTAGAAGGAAGTACATTCCAGGCACGAGAGAAAGCCAAAACAAAGACATAGAGATGGAAGAGGAAGTGTCATGTGTGAGGATAAAGCAAGGTCACAGTTTGGCTGGATAATGGAGTGCAGGGAAGGGAGTGATACATAATAAAGTTTGAAAGATATGATAGGGTCAGGTTTTAAAGGGCTTTAAACGCTAAACAAAGGAAATTATGTAAGATTATATTACATCCTATCAGGCATTAAATTTTATTATCATACATTATACAAAATGACATAATATAGCATCCCTGTTGCTGTTTACTCATTTCCAACCCCAATTTGGGGTTTTCTTGGCAAAGATAATGGAGTGGTTTGACGTTTCTATCTCTAGCTCATTTCACAAATGAGGAAACCAAGACAACAAGGTTAAGTGACTTTTCCAGAGTCACACAGCTTGTAAGTGTCTAAAGCTGGATTTGAATTCAGGAAGATGAGTCTTCCTGAACGCAGAGTCTGGACTCTATCTGCTGTTACACAACATATTACGTTGGTTCCTGAATAAAATAGGGAGCCACTAAATTTCATCAGATAGGGAAGTTTACCCTTTTACATTCCCTTTGGCAGCTATGTGGAGCATGGATTGGAATGGAATAGAAAGAGATAAAAGAGAGAGAGTGATTCGGAAACTACTGCAAGATGGTAGGTGAGAAGCAACGATGACCTGAACCAGAGTAGTGGCCATGCACATGGAAGAGAAAATGTAAGTATATGACAGACAGTGTAGAAGTAAAAACATCAATATGGGGCAAAGTCATGTGCCAGACTCAGACTTCTGAATAGATACGGGTATCTGCTCTTGAGTCTTCTCCACACTAAAAGTACCTTCAGAGTTCAGCAAAAGGAAATGTTTTGCCCAAAATGCATTTCAACAACTTAAATGGACTTTGCCCACCCAAATGCATCATTTTGTCCCCAAAGCAAAGTGTTTGGGGTTTTGTTGTGTGTGGAGACCTTATCACAATAAAGAATATCATGCCAGTTCTCTAATACAAGATGGAGCATTTTTGAAAAATGAAATTGCATTAGCTTCTTTTCTTTCTGCCTCCCCTCCCCACCCCAAGACAGTCTCCATCACTACCCAGACTGGAAGTGCAGTGGTCATTTATTCGCCTGATCTCACACTAACCAACAACGTTTATCATTTCACAAGTGAGCCAGTTTGACTCTCCTTAGATTAACCTGGTGGCCACTCTCTTAAAGGGAGCTCACCATACTGGCACTAGACTTAGTGGGGACTCATTTGGCTATTTTCAAAAAGTTCTCAAAATAAGTATTATACAATAAAAATTCAATGGAGCCACAAGAATATTAATGTGGATATTCTCTCCATCTGTAAGTGGATCACAGCCCACTCATACCTTCTCATCCCATGTAATCCTTATCTATGAGCTCCCATAAATCCTCCACAGAAGGTTTTTCTACACAACATTGTGTGGGCCTTCCTTTAGGCATTTTACCATATCGTGTCTATTAGCGTAGCATGAAATAAGCAATCAGATGAATGTGTAAAGGTTAAAAATAAACAAAGGACACTGGAAATCCCTTTATCTCCCACCCACTATCTAAAAACAGATAACAGACATCTGCTTGCTTAATAAGTATCTGTCAGATGAATCATTAATTGACCCAGTTTTCATAATCATTTTCATTATAAACTAAATTCTATTTACAATAAATTTCCTATTAACATTTTCAACACAGATGACACCTTATTCATCATACACTGACCCTAATGATCATGAAGGCTCCCAGTCCTACAACAAACATGGCCCCTAGTGATAGAAAAGACCGTCTGTGCATGAGCTAGAGAAGTTCACATAACCCAGATGATTAAATCAGCACTCCCACCGAACTCAGCACACTTCAGGAATTTGCATAAATCCCAACCAGTATGGTCGAGACCAACTTCAGTAAAAAGTATTCTTTTGTAGAACTGGGCTCTAAGATGAATTTCATCAGTCTCGGATATAGACGGGGAAAATCTGCTATATTTAGAGTCAGAAGAGTCCCAGATTAAAAAACCCATCTCTGATGTTTATCAGAGACTTACTTCTTCCAGGGAAGAGGATGATAGCTTACACATTAGTACCTTATGTCCACTTTTTCATCATTTTTATTTTTAAAAAGGCAAAAAATGTTATAATTAGAAAGGACTTAAGAGATCACTTAGTCTACATTCTCCTTTTTACAGATGAGGAGAAAGAGGTACAGAGAGTCAAATGATCTTCCTAATATCATGAGTAGAAAAGAAATGAGACAAAATTGACAGAAAGACTACTGAACAACCAAACTGGTGGCCAGCTAAGAAGAAAAAGAATTGATATGTTTATATAGTGCTTACTATGTGTCAGGCACTGTGCTAAGGGCTTTATAACTATTATCTCATTGATCCTCACAACAATTCTGATAAGTAGGTGCTATTATTATCCCCATTTTAGAGATGAAGAAACTGAGGCAAAGAGAAGTTAATTGATTTGTTCACCATCACAAAATAACTCTCTGAGGCCATATTTGAAGTCAGATCTTCCTGACCCCAGGTCTGACACTCCATCTATTGTGCCACAAAGCCTGGGATTCATAAAATGGGAGTTCTTTACCTCCCCTTCAGAGAAGTTTTTTGTAGCCCTCTGAGCTTCTCAAAGTGACAAAGAAAAAAGACAAACACTAACAGTGCTGTTTTCTCCTAAACAAAAAGTTTCTGAAGGACATTAGTATCTCTCCTCAAAATTTACTCAAGTACATCAGAAATCTCACCATGTACAGACAGTACCACCAGCCCCCACTCAAAAAAATAGGGGAGTATGGAATGGAAAAACCTTACAAATTACAGCTTTTATATAAATCCTGATGTGATTCCATAGGGTGATAAAGAAATCCTACAGTCAGTCTCTGATTTCCCCTGAGTTAAATCAGCATGGATCATTTCTAACTCAGGGCACTAAAGAGTCGAAAAGAAACCTAATCATCTTCTAACTCCATAAAAACATATAAACCTCAAGTCAAGTTTGTTTTAATCCTGAATCCCAACATTTAAGGAGTCTGGCTAACCTAAAAAAAAATCACTACCTCTGTGATACTGATCCAGTAAAATATTTTCATTTATGTAAGAACAACCAGGATAGAAACCAACGAGTGGGGAAGAAAAAGAAGAGGTCCTGTGTCCAAAATCCCAATTCCAGAAGACTTAGAACAGATGTAGTGTACTGGATTTCCTAGTCCAGGGATGGAGAACCTGTAGCCTCAAGGGCACATGTGATCCCTTAGGTCCTCAAATGCGGTCCTTTGACTGAATCCAAACTTCAGAGAATAAATCCCCTTAATAAAAGGATTAGCTCTATAAAACTTGGACTCAGTCAAAAGTCTGCACTTGAGGACCTACGGGACCACATGTGGCTTTGAGGCTGCAGGTTTCTCACCCCTGCCCTAGACAAATATAAAGTCTCGCAGTACATGGACTCTCTATCTTTCTGCCCAGCACCTAGCAATAGCATATTCATAGGAAGTTTTGAATTGAATCAAAGCAGTGTAGAAAAGAAGGAAGATTCTTCTGACTCCTTTTTAAGGCAGATCATAGAGTAGGAGGGATGTTTTGCACAGCAACCAGTGCTGCATCCACCACTATTAACTGCTGATTCCCCACAGGCCAATAGAAGAGCCTCCCTTCAGAAGAATAAACAACAGATGGTGATGTGCCAGTCTCTCCTTCCTCCTTGGCCCCCATCATGGAGGGCAGATGTTAAATCCAAAAGTTTTCCTGTTCTTTAAAGTTTGTTTATACTTCTATTTAATTAGTACTGATTCTAGCTTAGATAAAGCACTCGTTCATAACTGCTTCTATTTTACTTGCTTTATTATTTATGAATAGGGAGTTTAAAAAGAGACAAGGAGAGCAGATGGGTAAGATATACAAAGGAGGGGGGAGGGAGGGAGGAAGGAAGGACAGAGAGCACGAATCCTCTATATCTGAATAGTTGGGATGTAGCTGGGGACTCTGGAGCTGTATGAGAGCCAGCCTCTTAGGCCATATGAAAGACTAATCATAAATGGTAGATACAAATTACACACACACACACACACACACACACACACACACACACACAAATTTAGCACTTAGCACAGTTCCTGGCACATAGTAGGTACATAATCAATGGCTATTAATTTATATAAACTTCAAAGGAGGGTAAAGGAAGTATAGCTCTGGGCCCATTCTCCTTTCTTTAAAAACGTGAGCTCAAAATAGCATAGACTTTAGAGTAAGGCCTGGGATATAGCTCTGTCATATTACCTTCCCCTAGGTTCTAAACCATGCACACAAAAAGAAACAATTCTTTGAGGTTGGACTGAGAGCAGTGATTAGGGAGTAAGTAATATCTGCTGGGGAATACAAGACTAGTGGCTAGAAGATATTTTCCAAAAGTTACAGTTAAGATGGGAGTTAGATTCTCACCCTTTCCTTCTGTTGCTCAGCAGGTAAACATTTTAATTTTCCTCATACAGATAGTCCCCTTATAGATACACAACTACACTCATCTCTCACGTGACTGTGACCCTGATTGAAGTACCTTTATCTCCTACTCTCTTGGCCTCAATGAGAGGGCCCCATCTTCCTTTGGAAAAGGAGAATGTTCTCATTGAAAATAGTATTTCCAGCATCTTTGTCTCAATATTTTTCTTTAGAAAACTCTTAGGTCCTTGAAAAGCACCTAATGTAGAGTGCGATACTAGTCCCAGGCATATCCTCCCCAAAAGGAAGGGATATCAAAAGCCTTCTTGCTGCTCTCCTGAACTTTACAATCCTGAAACATTCAACTTCTGCAACGCTTTTATCATGACCCTCCCCTGAACTGAGCCTCAGTGGAACACATGGAATCCAAGAAGAGGTCCTTGAGTAGAGACTTGGAAGTAAAAGAAAATCAGAAAGGCACAGAAGAGAGGGAAATACATTGCAGGAATGTGAATTCAGGCAAGTAACTGACAGAACTAGACATCTGATGAACAAGTTAGTCCTATACTTTGACTAAAATGAAGAACTGGTTGAGAAAATTATATGAAAAAAATGTTGAAAAGATAAATTGCAGTAAGACTGTGTATGCATGTAACCAAAATACTAGGCTGAGTTTTCTGTATTTTATCTCATAGTAAACACAGCCACCAAAGTTTTTTGCACAGAAAGATATCTTGATCAAAGCTATGCATTACGAAGATTATTTTGGTAGTGGTAAAAGAGTAGACACTAGAAGCAGAGACCAATTAGGAGAATATTACAGCATCCAATAACAATCATGTTACATTTTCTTTTTGATATACCCTTGATAAAAACTGATTCTACCTCCCCAAAATACGTATATAAAAACAAAAAAATGACATTATGAGGAAACATTAAAAATGTTCCAATTGAGTACAGGAGTAAAGTAAGTATGCCTCTCCCCCAGGTATTATTCTAGAATAATTGTTCTAGAAAATGTAAAAGGAATGAGACAAGAGGGAGAAATTAAAGGCATAACGTTGGCTAAGAGGAGACAAAATAATGAAAAAGGAAGCGAATAAGCGAATAAGAATTTATATAGTGGCTTCTACATGTCCATGACTGTGCTTTAGAGATGTTAACCTTATTTGATCCTCACAACAACTCTCCAAGTAGGGTGCTATTATTTTCTTCCTCCTACAGGTGGGCAAACTATGGGAAATAAAAGTTAAGCGATTTTGTCTGGGATCACACAATTAGTCACTTTCTGAAGCTAAATTTGGTCTCAAGCCTTCCAGCTTCCATGTCCAGCACTCTATTCATTTCACCATCAATTGCCACTATCATCAGTATTTACAAACAACATGATAGTGTACATACAAGGCATCAGAGAATCAATACAGAAATTGAGACAGCAAATTGCTTCAGTAAAGAAAACATGCTAAATAGATCCATAATACTCAATATTTCTAAACAAAAAGAGAAAAATGCGTGAAGAAATAATAGAAAGTATAATTCAATTTATAAAAACTACAAATTCATAATTTATCTGGGAATTACTCTACCCAAAATGGCTAAGATATAAATAAATGGAAATATGAAATATTCTTTAAATAGATAATCACATAACTAGAGATATATGCTTTGCTCATGGTGCCACATACCAGTATAATAAAATTGACAGTACTACAAGAATTCATCTATAGATTTAGTTCTATACCAATCAAAATAGCAAGGGAATACCTTGTAAACCTGGAACACAGTAACAAAATTTACTCAGAGGGACAAAAAGTTTGGCATCTCAAGGCAAATAATGGAGTGAAAGAGTATTGTTATGATAGAAGCATTTTCTTTTTTGTGCTGGTATCTCTTTTAGAACCATTTTCATATATCAAATTATATTATGAGGCAGGACTAATTTTTAAAAAGAAAAATAAATCAATAGAAAGGATTAGAAATAGTAGAAGCAGCAGCAATAATTACATTCTATAATGCAATATTTGAAAAAACATGAAAACATCAATTACCTGGGGGTCAGAACTCTGTATTTAGCAGTAAGTGGTGGGAAAAATTGAAAGTAACCTGTCAATAAAATGTGCTTTCATCAGCACCTTACGATGATTACAATAAATTATAAATGAATACTCAATTTAAGAATAAAGTTACAACATAAAAAAGAGTAGAAATTGAGTGAATTAATTTTTTCTTAACTATGATTATGTGGAGAAATTAGCATTTGAATTGCTTGAAAGGAAGAACTGTCTTACTTTCATATTTGTGTATCTAGCATTACAGTACCTAGAATATGTGTGCTGATGAACTAAGTTTTCATTCATTCATTCCATTCTTCTATCTATCCATTCATCAAATAAATACCAGATGAGATTACAAAAGATAATACAGATCATTTCAATTACATGAACTTGAAAACTTGCAGATACAAAATTAATATGACTAGAAGAAGGGAAATTGTTACTTGGAGAAAAAAATTCTTCATCTAATATATCTGATAAAGCCCTGATATCATACGTCAAATACTGTGCCATATTCTGGGACAGAAAAAAATAATCAAATGTTCCCTTTAAAAAGAAAGGGAAATGGCCATCTACATTTCATAATGGCATTTGTGAACAATATGTCAAGAGAACTTTAAGGCATTTAATAGTTTTCCTTTTATTAAAAGACTTGGTCAAATTTATCCATCATTCCATCCAACCATCTGAATCATACCACCAAATTTAATCCTTGGGTCTACCCATCTACCTAAACAGAAGAAAGGGGAAAAGATCAAATACATTCAGTCAATCTTCTTTTCCATTTGCCCTTCTTAAACGTCAATGATACTCACTAAATAATTGGAGTTCTGCTGAGCAACACAGATCTCAAGGACTTGGGGCTCAGCACATGCACCCAACTTCCCAAACAACCACACAGAGAAGGTGACAGACCCATAATTATACTAACAAATAAAACAGCAGGCTTCGTGCTATTTTAAACCCTCCCCTCGTTTCTTGGGGGAAAGGAGCAATCCTTTAATAGTAGACTTCAGTCTTCTATATAAAGGATGCTCAAGTGAAATCTAGCTTCCCTTTACAGGCATACAGTCAACTTTACCTATTTTTAATCTTATTTAAAGTTTTATTGTGTTCAGAATCATTGTTTGTCAAGGATCCAAAAATAGAGGTTATAACCTCCAAGATGGCCCAGACTAGAAATACAACAATTGCCCCATGGGTGAAATCTAACCTTAAGAAGAAAGATGCTGAACAGGGATATGTTTATGTCCAATTGGTTTTTTAATAACCTGTAACTTGAAAGAAAACAATTTTACTTCTAAAAAAACTAGAAAAACAAACTACTTTGAGGCGGGTGAGGGAAGTCTTGGTTAGTCTAATCATCAAAAATTACTCAAAATTTAATGTGAAAATAAGGTGACACTAGAAGATGAAACCATAAAAATGATAAATAAATCATTAAAACTATGAGTCTATCTGTACATTAATAAGAAATGACTAGTTCATATTAAGAGAAGCAGAGGATCTATAGACCAGGGATCAGTAAGTAGTAAACATTTGGTGACAAGTCAAGTTTCCATTTTTTAACTCTTTTCTCAATGTACGAGTTGGGGGGAGGGATGAAGAAAGGAGAAAGAACATGTTAAAGACAGTTTCCCATGATGTCACTGCTGGTGTTGCAAAACTGTCTGAACAGAGGTGTAGATAGGGAAAGCTTCTCTAGACAATGAATGGATCAAATGGGTAATGGATAGAAGGGACTTGAGGTGCAAATAAGATAATATCATAGAACCCTTAGCAAAGCTTAAAGCACAATAAAGAGTGTCCCAAAAGTCTATGTGCCATTTTAAACAGAAACTACACTTAGACTTTGGTGAGGTCCTTTCTAAATGCTGGCTAACATTGCTATTCTCATCATCATCTTCATCAGGGTAATCTTTATGTACCATGTGTATGCATGCATGCTCCTTTCTCTAAAATCCCAGGTACTGTGTCCAGAGCTGGTTTTACCTAGATTGGGTTCATTGTACCCACTATTCAGAAAGATCCAATACACCAATCATTCATCACTTGTCAAGGAGATTTCTATATCTAAAGTTGGAAAGGGTCTCAGAGGCCATCAAGTCAACCTGCTTTGATTGTAAAGAATTTTTCATTCTTCAGATGTGAGCAAATGCTTAATATATGCTCACTCATTCATTCTGACACTGTATACAACGTTAGAGTTGACAGGAAGAGATTTAAATATATAAAGAAAACTAAGCCAAAACACCTTCCTTTTTTAAAAGATGCAACAAAAGAAAATTAATAAATAAAAGTATTTGGAAAAAAGTAGGGGTGTTTATATTAAAGTGAAAAGGGCAAAGAAAAGGGGCAGAAGATGGAAGGAATTATAAATAAATAAAAGGAAACCAAAGAAATGAATAGTTTCAACAAAAGTCTAAAAGTAGGCTAAAGAAAAATATGTGTAAAAAGAGGGGAAAGCTACCGTGAAGAGATTAGCATTGAGGTTTACTTTGATCTAGGATTGTCTCTGGTGGGCAAAGACTTCAAGGAAGTCAATAAGAGAAAGGAAGGGCCAACATACATCCAAATACATGGTATCCCAAAAATCTTAATGAAAAACCTGAAATTTGCCCTAAAGGCTTTGGGACAACCTGTATTTATAAGAGTAATTTTTGGTGACAAAGAACTAGAAACAAAGTAGAAGGCCATCAATTGGCCTTCTAAATAAGGTCAATTAAAAAGTCTAAATAAATTATGGTATGTGAATGTAATGGAATATCATTGTTTTAAGAATCAATGAGCATGATGAATACAGAAAAGCATATAAAGACTTACAGAAATTGATGAAACTTGAAGTAAGCAAAACTAGGGAAACAACATACACAATAATTGTTACTGTTATTGCATCATTTTAATTATGTCTGACCCTTTACGGCTCCATGTGAGGTTTTCTTGGCAAAATTACTGAAGTGGTTTACCATTTCCTTCTCCTGCTCATTTTGCAGATGAGGAAACTGAGGCACGGTTAAGTGACTTGCCCAGAGTCACGGAGCCATTAGGTGTCTGAACTCAGAAAGATGAGTCTTTCTTAACTCCACTGCACCACCTACCTGAGCAAAATGAAGTAAGGAAGTAATGGAAGTAAGGCAGCTAGGTAAAGCAGGGGATAGAGAGCCAGACTAGAGTCAGAAAGACCTAAGTTCAACTTTGGCCCCAGATACTTTCTGCTGTGTTACCTGGGGCAAGTCACTTTTCCTTTTTGCCTCACTTTCCTCATCTGTAAAATGGAGCTAATAATCACACCTACCTCCTAGGGTTGTTGTGAAGATCGAATGAGATAATGTTTATAAAGCACTTGGAATACACAGGAAGAGCTCTGGAAATATGAGTTATCATTATGATGATGATGGATGCTATGAAATTATAAGCACCAAGTTGGATCTCAGAAAAGAGATATGTGAAGGCACCTCTTCCAACCCTTCCCTCCTACTTCTAGATGTGGGTATTATGAGTGTGGAAAACTATAAGATGTCAGGCTTTTCTGATATGTTACTTTTCTGAACAATCTTTTCTCCTCTTTTTAAAAAATAGGGAATTGTTCTCTGGGATGGAGAGGTAGAATAATGAATTGAGATGTTCAGGTGTTGCAGAAATAGAAGTTATCAACAAAAAATTAGTTGCAAAAAAGAAAATTTAAATGTAAGTTATTAGATTCCAAGTTAGGTCCTATTGGACTGTCTACAAAAGAAAGTATTACACAGAGTCACAGAATTTCTGAGTTTTGTAGCCATATGACCATATAGTCCAACTCAGAAAAGGAACAAAACTCCAATAGCATACTCGGACCAGTAGTCATTGAGCCAATCTCTGTTTCAGAACCTCCAAGGAGGAAAAACCTCCCACTTCTCAAAGCAGCCCATCCTTCCTTCTTCTTATTTTTAAGATTTTCCTAACTAAATGTACCTCTTTAGTATTTCCATCCATTTAGTATTTCCCCTTCAAACCAAAGAGAAAGAGCTCGGTACTTCTTTCACGTGAAAGTCTTTAAACAACTGAAGATATCTTTCACATCCTCCCTATGTCTTTCTTCTCCAAGCTAAGCATTATATTTTACTTCAAGCAATACCTAGATAGCATAAACTCGAGACCTTTTACTATTCAGATCTGGATTCAGTCTAATTTATCAATGTCCTTCCTAAAACAAGGTATCTAGAACACAACAAAACAGTCCAGACATGGTTTGCCAAGGAAGGTTATATCAGGACTAACACTTGCTATTTATGCCAGAAAATTATATGTTTCAACACAGTTCAAGACTGTAAGAGATTTTTTGGGTGCCTACCCAGCATGCATTTAGGGTTGACATATCCAGCTGGTGGTCCCCTAAAATCGACAGATCTTTTTCAAAACTACTATGTGCTCAAACCTTTCTTGACCTTAAGCTGGTGCAGTCACTCTTTGAAACCAAAGTGTAAGACTACATTTATTCTTCTAAAATTTAGCTTGATTAGATTTGGTCAAGCCATTTGTTTTGAGATCCCTAGTCTATCATCCACTTCCTGATTTCCTTCCAGTTTCAAGTTATCAGCAGATTTAATTTAACTGGCTAGGAGATTAGATGAAATAGTTAAAACAATCTCTAGCTTCAAAAATACTCTGAGCTAGTCATTCAGGCCGGATTTCCTATAACTACGGGACACAGTGGATAGAAGACAGGACCTGGAGTCAGGAATTCAGTTCAAATCCATCCTTAGATACTTACTAGCTGTTTGACCCTAGGCAAGTCACTTAGCCTCCCTGTCTTCCTCAGTTTCCTCAATGGTAAAATGGGTGTAATAATAACACTTATTTCACAGGATTATTCTGAGAATCAAATGAGATACTATTTGAAAAGAGCTTAACACAGTGCCTGGCACACAGTAGGTACTTAATAAATGTTTATTTCCTTTCTCACTCCCTTCTACACAAGGTGTCCCAAAAATCTTAATGCAGTTTTAAGCTACTAAAGCTCAAAACTGCACTGAATTTTTTTTGATACCCTGTATGTGTTTTCCCTATTAGAATGTGAGCCCCTTGATATAATTATAAAAAATAATGGCAATTAGCATTTATATAGTGTTTTAAGGTTTGTGTGCATGTACATATACATACATATATATAATATATATATATATATACATTATCTCCTTTAATTCTCAGAATAACCCTGCAAAGTAGGAGCTATTATTATCCTTATTTTAGAAAAGAGGAAACTGAGACTGAGAGAAATAAAGGGACTTGCCAAGAGTTACACAACTAGTGTCTAAGGCAGAATCTGAACCCAGGGTTTCATGACTCCACGCCTTGATCTCTAGCCACCATGCAACCTAGCTGCAGAGACTGTTCCCTTTTCTAATTATATCCCCAGTACTCAGCACAATGGTTCACATGCATTAAGCACTTATTAAATGCTTTTTTTCCATTCATTTATACCTAGAAAATCATTTCCCTGCCTTCCCCTTTCCCCCTGCCCAAAATAAAAATCTCTCCCACTATGTCTCAGAAACTAAAAATAAAGAATAAATTATATATTCCACTGGCTCAAAACTCAGGATTTTATATAATCAGAACAGCATTTATGAGCTCAAATATAAGTACTTAAGAACTGTAGAATGTCATAGCATTTTAGAATTGGAAGAGATCTTTTAGATCTCATATAATTTCAGAAAGGTGGTTGCAATATTAGTAGCAAAATTATTCTGCTTTTTCTTTTTTCATCCTGTGCTGCCCCATGTTATAAAAAAGAGAAAAATCCAAGATGATCAGATTTCTTCTGTTCCTTACAATCTTCAGAGATGAAGATCGAATTCCTCCAACCCCTCAGCTAGCCAATGAAAAAACTAAAGCCCAAAGAGGAGGCAAAATTTGCCCACGGTCACACAGCTAATTAATGAATGATCCAGTATGAGAACTGAATTTGGAATCACTTAGTCCAAGTCCAGCCAGGAGATAATAAGACTTTTAGTGGAAAGAGACTTCCCTGACATTCCCTGGGTTCAAATGTTGTCTCTGATACTATTTTCATGACCTTGGGTAAGTGACTTCATGTCTCCATTCCTTGGTATCTTGAAACATAAAATGAAATCATTTGGTTAGATGGTCTCTGAAATCCCTTCCTACTCTACACAATAATTCTTTTAAAATACATTTTTGGAGGCAATTGTGAAAAGGTGGTGGCATAAGGCAGGAAGCTACCCAGCTCTCCCCAGTTCTCCCACAAATAACTTAAAATAACATCTCAAAATAAATTTTAGAACAGCAGAAACAATTACAAGTTGGGAAAACAGTCTTCCAACCTGAGACAATTTGGTAGGATATTGGAAAAGACCCAACCTCCTGGGGTGGTAAACTTGATTCAAGCCCAGATACCTCAGAGAAGATACCCCAAGTTAACAAACAACAAGCATCGGGGCAGCTGTGTCCGCAGTAACCTCAGCTTTGGGAGCTTTCACCCCACAGATGATGAGGGGGTTGAGTGACTGATCAAGTGAAGATTGCAAGACCTTCTGTTAGTGCTGGATATAAAGCCCAGGCAAGCTGACCAGATACAACCCCAGTCAGTGGCTGTAGGCAAGAAGGAACTAGCACACACTGGTGAGTGTGGTGGCAGAAGGTTGGAGCCCTGCTGGTTGTGGACAGTGGTGTACCTAGTTTCACTTTCAGGGTAGAGGGGCAAGTTGATGCTTGTGACCACATAAGAGATCAGAGGGAGCAAGAGTGTTTGTGGTGGCAGAGAGCCCTTCTTATGGCTTAGGGGCTGGGAAAAATACCTGAGTTCAATTATAAACAAAGATGTGAGCCAGGAAAACAGTGGTCACATCTGACCTTGGATTACAGAACATCAGAAGAATTAAGAGGTCAAATAGCAGAAAGCAATTAGAAAACAACAAGGAAACAGCTGAAACCTGAGACATTAACCCCCCACACCTCAAGAGCGGAAGCCAATCTAACATAAAATTAACAGCCAAGAAATAGATAATTAAAAATGAGTTTTGTAGAAAGAGATAATAAAGGGCTACAGTGAATTTATTATGCTTCACCTGGGCAGGGATAGGAAACATGATCTCAGACAAAATTAAAGCTAAAATAAATTTAAGCAGAAAAGATAAGCAGAGAAATTATATTATGTTAGAAGATAGATAATGAAGTAATATCAATACTAAACACATACGCACTAAATGCTATAGTATTCAGATTTTTACAGGAAAAAATGAATTACTAGTGGAAATAGATAGTAAAACTATAATAGTGGGGGACTTAAACCTTCCCCTCTCAGAACTAGATAAATATAACCAAAAATAAGTATGAAAGAAGTCAAGGAGATTAATAGAATCTCAGATAAACTACATATGATAGACAACTGGAGACAATCAAATAGGAGTAGAAAGGAATACATTTTTTTCTCAGCTGTACATAAAGGTTTTACAAAAATTGACCAAGTATTAGGCCACAAAACTTTTAAAGTTAAATGCAGAAATATTAAATGTCATCTTTTTGGATCATAATGCAATAAAATTACATTTAATAAAGGACCATGGAAACACAAATTAAAAAGTAATTGGAGACTAAATAAATTAATCTTAAAGAATGAATGAGTGGATTAAAGGACAAGTCATAGAAACAAGTAATTTTACTAAAGAGAATACTGAGACAACATGTCAAAACTCATAAGATGCAGCAAAAGTAGTAATCAAAGGAAAAATTTATCTGTAAATGCTTACATCAATAGAGAAACAATAGATCAATGAATTGGGTATATAATATTTTAAAACTACAAAAAGAATAAATTTAAAATCCCCACTAAAACAACAAATTGGAAATCCTGAAAATTAAAGGTGAGATTAATAAAATTCAATATAAGAAAACCATTGAATTAATAAATAAAAATGGAAGTTGGTTTAATAAAAGAAATTAACAAAATAGATAGACTAATGGTTAATTTGGTTGTTTTAAAGAGAAAAGAAAACTAAATCACTCATATTAAAAATGAAGAGGGTGAAAACACCACTAATAAAGGTGAGATTAAAGCTATCATCAGAAGCTATTTTGCCCCGTTCTATGGCAATAAATTTAACAATTTAAATGAAATGAAAGAATATTTACAAAAACATAAACTGCCCAGATTAGCAGAAGAAGAAATAGAATATCTAAATAAACCTGTTTTAGAAAAAGAAATTGAACAGACCATAAATGAGCCTCTTAAGAAAAAAGCATCAGAACCAGATGGGTTTTATAAGTGAATCCTACCAAATCCTACCAAACATTTCAAGATCAACTGGATCCAATATTAAATAAATTATTTGGAATAATAGGCAAAGTCTTTTCAAGCTCCTTTTATGAAACATATATAGTGATGATACCTAAACCAGGACAAGCAAAAACAGAGAAAAATATTATAGACCAATTTCACTAATGAATATTGATGCAAAAATTCTAAATAAAGTACTAGCTAGGAGATAACAACAATATATCACAAAGATTATATATTGTGACCAAGGTAGAATTACACCAAGAAAGCAAGCCTGGTTCAGTATAAGGAAAATAGTTAACATAATTGATTATATTGTTAACAAAATTTATAAAAATCATGATTATATCAATAGATGCAGAAAAAGCTTTTGATAAAATTCAACACTCTCTCCTATTAAAAGTTGACAGCATACATATAAATAGATGTTTTTCTTAAAATAATAAGCAGCATCTACCTAAATCCATCAGTAAGCACTGTCTATAGTGGGAATAAGCTAGAAGCATTCTCAATAAAATCAGGGGTGAAACAATAATATTCAATATTGCACTAAAAACCACTAGCAATTGTAATATCAGAAGAAAAATGAATTAAAGCAATTAAAACAGAAAATGAGATAACAAAATTCTCTTTTTTGCAGATGATGTGGTAATACACCTGGAAATGCTAGAGATTCATCTAAAAAACCTAGTTGAAACAATAATTTTAGTACAGTAGCAGGATATGAAACAAACCCATATAAATAATCAGCATTTTTATATATCTCCAACAAAACTCTACAAGAAAGAGTAAAAGATAGCTCACTTAAAATAACCATAGATAATATAAAATACCTGGAGTGTATCTTCCAAGATAAACTCAGGAACTATGTGAACATAACTGTATAACACTTTTTATATAAATGAAGCAGATTTAAATAACTGGAGAAATAGTAATTGTTCATGTGTAGGCCAAGCCAATATAAAAAATGACAATTCTATCTAAACTAATCTAATAATTCATGCCATCCCTATTAAATTACCAAAATAAATATTTTATTGAGCTAGAAAAAGTATAATTCATGTGGAAGAACAAAAGGTCAAGGATATCAAAGAAATTACTGAGAAAACATAAAGATAGGAGGTCTGGCAGTTTTTAAATTGTATCATAAGATTAGTTATGAAAACTATCTGGTTTTAAAATAGAGTGATGGATCAGTGAGAAAGAGTAGATATAACAGTATACGTTAGTAAATCATTATAGCAACCTAGTGTTTGTTCAATGTAGAGATTTAAGCTTTCAGAATAAGAATTCACAAATTGTTGGGAAAACTGGAAAGCAGTCTGGCAGAAAAGAGGTATAGACCAATATCTTATACCATTTATCAGGATAATGTCAAAGTGGATGCATGACCTAGACGTGAAGCAAGATATAAGTAAATTAGAAGAACATGAAACATATTACTTATCAGACTTGAGGATAGAAGGAGAATTTATGCATAAACAAGAAACAGAGAGTATTGTGAAATATAAAATGGATGATTTTGATTACATTAAATTTAAAAGATTTTTGTACAAATAAAACCAATGTAGATAAAATGAGAAGGAAAGGAGAAAACTGAGGGGGAAGGGATAATTTATAGAAAGTTTCTCAAATTAAGGCCTCATCTCAAATATGTAGAAAACTTTGTCAAATTTATAAGAATATGAGTCATTCCCCAAATGATAAATAATCAAAGCATATAAACAGCTACTGGAAGAAGAAATACAAGTTATATGTATTAATATGAAAAAAATTGCTCTAAATCATTATTGATTAAAGAAATGCAAATTAAAACAACTTTGAGATACCATCTTACACTTATCACATTTACTAAAGTGATAGAAGAAAATGACAGATGTTGAAAGGGATGTGGGAAAACTGGCACACTAATATATTGTTGGTGGAACTGTGAACTTTTCCAACTATTTTGGGAAGCAATTGGAAATTATGCCCAAAGAGTTAGAGGACTATGTATACTCTTTGACCTAGCCATACCATTATTAGGTCTGTTTCCCAAAGTAACCAAGAAAAAAAGAGAACCTATGTGTTCTAAAATATTTATAGCAGCTCTCTTTGTGGTAGCAAAGAACTGGGAATTGAAGGGATGTCCATATAATGGGGAATGATTGAATAAGTTGTGGTATATGATTATGATGGGATACTATTGTACTGTAAAAAAAATCATGAACAGGTTGATTTTAGGAAAACATGGAAAGACTTGCATCAAATAATGAATAATGAAACGATCAAAACCAAGAAAATGTTGCATACAGTAACAGCAATATTATTTGAAGAGTAAATGTGAATGACTAAGCTATTCTGAGTTATAGAAATATTCAAATCAGTTACAAATGACCTATGAAGGAAGGTGCTATCTACTTCCAGATATGTGTGTGTGTGTGTGTGTGTGTGTGTGTGTAAAAAGTTGGTCTCCTCTAGTGTGTGGTTGGGAGGCAGGGAAGGAAACAGCTTAGAAGTCAAATGTAACAACATTTTGTTAAATAATAAAAATAAAATAAATTTTTTTCAGAATATTTAGTTTTGGCATTGCTAAATTTCTCCCATTTTCTCTCCTTCTACTCCCAAAGAGCCATCTCTAATAATAAGCCACTTCTAAAAAGAAAAAGAGGAAAAAAATCACCAAAAATGATCAATATATTAAAAAAATTATATGCAGTGTTCCATACTCAGTGCAAAGGCAGGTGCTTTTGTTCTTTATAATTTTGAAACTTTAATTTTCAATTGTTTTGTGGATGTTCTTTACATTTGTATCACATACATTGTTTTCATGACTGCTTACCTTATTTTGTATCAGTTCATGTAAATCTTCCTATGATTCTCTGTATTTATCATATTCATAGTTTCTTATAGCACAATAATATTCAATTCCATTTAGGAACTGCAATTTGTTTGAACATTTCCAATAAATGGATATCTACTTTGTTTCCAGATCTTTGCTTTCACATAAAGCCATGTAAATATTATGTTACATAATGTGGCTTTTTTTTATTGCTGACTTCTCTGGGGGAGGGGAGTGTCTATGACTACCAGTGGAAACTCTGGTTCAAAAGGTATAGAAATGGTAGTCATTTTTATTGACAAAAATCCAAGTTGCTTTCCAGAAAATAATTTTACAAATTCCCAGATCCACCAACGATGCATTGGTGTACCTTTCTTTCCATAGCCCTTATTCACCTGATTTTATAGTTCTTGCTAGATCTGTGATCCTGGGACAATTTATTCATCCTCTCTTGAGTCACTGTTTACTTGTCAGCAAAAAGAATTTGACTAAGAGGACTTCTGAGATCCTTTTCTGCTCTAGAACAATGATTTTATAATTCTTGGAGTTCTAGGATGATTAGCAATTTACTTAACTTCTCTAAGGCTCAGTTTCCTCACATGTTAATGAGCAGGTTAGATTAGATTAGATTAGACAAGCACAAAGTTCCCTTTTACTTCTGCATCCAAGATCCTACTAACTTCTCTGAATCTCAATCTCCTCCATAGAATGAGGAGCAAAGATTTACTAATGTGTAAGATTCCTACCCTCTCTGACATTCTATGATCTATTCATCCAAGTCCCCTATGTTTTAATCTGATACTCTTCCTTCTCCATCATCATCACATGTAGTCTACATACAAATAACTGAGGGCATCAATGTCATTAAAAACTTGGTTTCAAGTCCCACTGCTGATACATACTGAGTGACTGAACACAACACACACGTTCCATCAATGCCCCCAGATAACTCTAAGACAAAAAGGTACAGATATGATGCTTTAACTACGTTGATAGAGGGAGTTTCCTCACCAAGGAGTTCTGAATTCTAGTGAAATCAAAGGTCTGGGGAAAAATAAATTAAAATTTAAGGTCTGAGAGGGTAACATCTATTTCTAGTTTAATTCTTTCAATCATCAGTGCCAACACAAAGTACGCAACTGAATTTTGAAGTCAGTTTGTTGACTTTAATGAATTTAAAACATATCCTCCTAAAATATGAGAAATGTTTCTATCCAGAATCAGAAACTATTTTAGAATAACAATAAATCCTGCTATTAAAGCATAGTAATAAATGACATTTAATAGATGCTTCATGGTTTGCCTAGTTTTTTAATTTTTTTCCATAAATGATGTCACATGATTTGGAGAGATAAGTGCTACTTCCTCTCTCTCAGAGAGATTAAATGACATGCCTAGAATTACCCAGCTAGTATGTGTCTGAAATGTGATTCCAGTGAAAGTCTTTCTAGACTCAAGTCCAACACTGTATCTACTACCTGAAAGACTTTTTCCAGCAATATTCCACACCTAAAACACTCTCCTGCCTCTGCTCTGACCACTGACCTCCCTGGCTTTCAGATCAATTCAAATGCCATCTCCTACAGGAAGCCTTCCCTAGCTTATCTTCATTCCAGTGTCTTCTCTCTGTTAATTATTACCTGCTTGTCCAATATATGACTTGCTTTGCATATATTTGTTTTTATGCTATCTACTTCATTGGATTATGAACTTCTTGAGGATGGTCTTTTGCCTTTTTTTATCCCCGGCACTTAGTAGAATATATGACACATACTGGACACATATTTACTGAATGAATGAATTTTGTAAAGAGAGCTCACAAGTAATAAAAAAAAAATTATGTAACAATGACAGAGCACTGTAAGGTTTACAAAATGCTTTATTTTTATTAGCTCATATGATTTCCCATAATAACCATGAGAGGTAAGAGCAATTATTATTTCACTGAGGCTTAGCTAGGTGAGTCCTGAGTCACACAGCTCCCAAGTGTCTTAGGAAGGACTTGAATTTAGGCCTCCTTGGATGACTACATGTTGAAAACTCACCCCACACAGCCATAATATCTAGTCACTCTGCCTTCCCCATTTCACTATATAACAAATGTGCTGAGATCACCTTTGGTAACTAAAGTTCATATTCCCTGAAGGTATTGGAAAAGCTAAAACACTAAGTGACTTCAAATAAGCTAGTTCTTGCTGTGCTAAATTCAATACTTGTGTCACCATGTAAGCCTGATGTAACATCTTGATTTATATACAGCCACCAAATTAAAAGTATTCTCATTACTCAGCCTGTCCCTTGATCCCATTTTAATAATTAAGGTAGAAAAGCTTTTTCTAGGAAACCAGAATATAAAAGCCTCAAATCAATTTTAAGAACAAGGTAATAAATAAATGCTTTAAGTATAAAATCATAAGGTTTCAGAGCTAGAAGAAGCCTTAGGAATCCTCAAACCCAGCGCCCTCAATTTATGATGGAGCAAACTGAAACCCAGAAAGAAGTAACTCATTCAATCAAACCCACAGAAGTAGATAATAACAATTGGGATGAGGACGCATGCATCTTTTTCCAAGAATTTTAAAATTTTTATAGCATGACGGAAAGTAAAAGGTGGCTGTGTCCCTGTGTATGCTAAGCACCTAGCATAGTGCCTGGCATACAGGAGGTGTCTAATAAATATTTGTTTATTCATTAATCTAGTCCACCCTCCTATCTGACATAGGGCTCCATTCCTCAGCATCCCAGACAAGTGCTCCTATGATAGGTTTCTTTTATTTTCGCTTTATCATCCTATAATGATTCCTTCAAAAGTTTCAACTAAGGTGAAGTGGTAAGGTACTTTTCCTGGAAGCAAAAATTTAGATGGGACCTGGAAGTGTTCTGAACCACTGGACCTATATCACAGCCTGCCACACAAATTTTGCATTTTCCCAGCTCAAAGGAAAACAACCTAAAAGAAGAAGCATGGTAGAATGGAAAGGGCAATATATTTGGAATCAGAAGGTTTAGGTTCAGCTCTCAGTTCTGCTACTCCTTGTTGTATGGCTTTGAGCAATCAGAGCCTCCCTTCCAGGGCCCCAGTTTTTTCATCTGTCAATTGCCATTCCCAGCTTTACATCCAGCTCTCTCCTCTGTTCCACAAAGTATGTGAAAATGTGCTTTTGGTCTACCTGCCAAGACAAACCCGGGGATTATATGAACACAACTACAAATAAAATCAGATCTAAATAAGCAGAAAAATATTAATTGTTAATGGGTAAGCCAGAAGAATGACAATTCTACCCCAATTAATCTACATACTCAGTGTCATACCAATCAAATTACCAAAATATTACTTGATAGAGCTAGAAAAATAATAAAAAAAATTCATCTGGAAGAACCAAAAGTCAAGAATGTCAAGGTAAATCAATGAAAAAAATGTGAAGGAAGATGACTTACCCATTCCAGATATCAGGGGGTAATCATCAAAATAATCTGGTACTGACTAAGAAACAGAGTGGTGGATGAGTGGAATAAATAAGATACATAATTTGTTGTAGCAAATGACCATAATAATTTAGTGTTTTAAAAACCCAAAGATCTAAGCTTTTGGGACAAAAACTCATTATTTGACAAAAACTGGTGGAAAAACTGGAAAACAATATGGCAGAAACTAGATATAATCCAACATCTGACACCATTTACCAAGAAAAAGACAAAATAAGTACATAATTTAGACATAAACGGCAATATCATAAGCAAATTAGGAGAGAATAAAATAGTTTACCTGTCTGATATACGGAAAAGGGAAGGATTTAGGACCTAACCAGATACAGAGAGCATTACAAAATGCTAATGGATAATTTTGATTATATAAAATTTAAAAGATTTTGCACAAACAAAACCAATGCAACCAAAAGTAGAAGGAAAGCAGAAAACTGGGGGTGGGGCAGAGATTTTACAGCAAGTATCTTTGATAAAGGACTTTATTTCTCAAATATACAGAGAACTGAGTCAAATTCAAAAGAATTCAAGTCATTCCCCAATTGATCTATCGTCAAAGGATATGAACAGGCAATTTTCAGACAAACAAATCAAAGCTAACTATAGTCATAAGAAAAAAATGTTCCAAATCACTATTGATTAGAGAGATGCAAATTAAAACAACTCCAAAGTACTACCTCACACCTATCATATTGGCTAAGATGACAGAAAAGGAAAATAATAAATGTTGGAGGATATGTGGGAAAACTGGGATGCAAATGCGCTATTAGTGAAGGTGTGAATTGATCCAACCATTCTGTAAAACAATTTGGAACTATCCCCAAAGCGTAATCAAACTGTGAGTATCTTTTGATCCAGCAATACCACTGCTATACCTATATTCCAGAAAGTTCCCCAAAACAGGGAAAGAGCCTATTCAAATAAAAATATTTATATTAGCATTTTTTGTAGGAAAACTAGAAATTGAGAGCATGGCCATCAGGGAATGGCTGAACATGAGTATATAATTACTGTTTCATAAGAAATGACAAACAGGGTAATTTCAGAAAAACTTGGAAAAACTTACATGAATTGTTGCAGAATGAAATAAGCAGAACCAGAAGAACATTGTACACAATAACAGCACCGTACAATGAACAATTAGCTCTTCTCAGCAATACAATGATCCAAGACAATCCCAAAATCAAAAAGGGCTATCCACATCCAGAGAAAAAACTGATGGCATCTGAATACAGACCAACGCATACTATTTTTCACTTTGTTTCTGTCATTCTTTTCTCCTTTCTTTTTTTCCTTCTCTTTTTTGAGTTTCCCCCCCCCCACAATATGACTAATGAGGAAATGTTTTATATTACACATATACAACTTATATCAGATTTCTTACCACCTGAGGGAGAGGGAAGGAAGGAAGGATTAGAATTTGGAACTCAAAACTTAATTAATGTTTAAAAAAATGTTTTTATATGTAATTGGGAGAGGGGGAATTTTTTAAATGTACTTTTTATGTTTGTCAACTTTGGAATTTTAAAAATAACTTTAGAAGAAAAAATAAAATGAAGGATTAGATGAAGTGACCTCTAAGATTATTTAGATCTAGATTTATGATTCTAAGAACAGGCAGAAATACTGAAGGACAAGCAGTCTGGTGGCACAATGGATAGAGTGCCAGGCCTGGAATCAGGAAGACTGCTCTTCCTGAATTCCTGAAATCCGGCCTCAGACACTTACCAGCTGTGTGACCCTGGGAAAGTCACTTCACCCTGTTTGCCTCAGTTTCCTCATCTCTAAAATGAGCTAGAGAAGGAAATGGTAAACTACTTCTGTATCTTGGACAAGAAAATCCCAAAAGGGGTCACAAAGAGTTGGACATGACTGAAAAAGGACTGAACAACCACAAAAAAAGAAATACTGTAAGAGGAGAATCATTTGGCACAATTTGGCAAAAGACTATATGGCAGAGGGGAAAATCAAGGATGACTGAGATTTTTGACTCAGAATGGCAACATGTGGAATTAGAATCAGATAAGCTGACTTGAAATCCCAGCTTTCTGCCTTCTAATCTATGTGTCACTTTCCTCTGGGTCTCAGTTCCCTCATCTATAAAATGAAGGGATTGGACAAGGTGGCCTGTAAGGTCCCTTCTAGCTCAAAATCTCTGTCTCTGTGACCATGGCCAAGTCTCTTTGACTTTGGGTGCTTCAGTTCCCTCTTCTGTAAAAACAAACAAACAAACAAAAACGGTTAGATTTGATGGCCTCTGATGTAGTTCTAAATCTACAAACATAAGGCCAACAAGGAAGTCCAAACTGATGTCTATGACCTAAAACTAGAAAAATGCAGCTGTTAACAGCAGCGATAGGGAAGCTAGAGAGAAGAACAAGGCTACTAGGAAAAGTGGTGTCTATTTGAGAAATGTTCAATCTGAGTTGCCGGTGGGACATACAAATGGAAGTGTCTATAGAACTGAGTGCTGCAGAGCTCAGGGCAGGAAGTAACTTCTAGAGAAAGAGCTTCAAGAATCATGAACATAGAGGAAATCACTTAATCTATGCCTATCACTATCGGCAAAGAAAGCCTAGAGAGAGAAGTCTATTGTAGCTGGAGTGAAAAGAACAGAGAGCAGAAGAGAGAGGCTGGAGGGGGTGAAAGAAAAAGAGGAATGGGGACAAATTCCACAACGAGACAGCTAAAGGAAGACAGACAGCATAAAGTCAAAGAAGTTCACAATGTTTAAGAGAAAAAAAGGTAGACATTAACCAGTAAATGGCAGTGCCAGGATCATAGAGGCTATTGGTCCAGAGGTGGAAGGGATATCAGTTAGTTGAACACTTGCATTTTATAAATGAGGAAACTGAAGTCAAGGGAAGTTAAGTGACTTCTCCAGGATCACCTAGGTAATAACCATCAGAAGCAGGATTTGCACCCAGGTCTTTTGCCTGTAGAGACAACCAAAGCTGTCTCCATGTACTGGGCTGCCTTTCATTTCCACTACTCCTTGCCTAAAGTACATCAAGGATATGAATATACACTTCTCATAATGGGTCTCTCATCCAAAATTTTCTTTAGAAAAACAAAGAGATATTAATCTTTTTGGTATCATCTACCACTTTGGCAGTCTGGCAAAATTTATGAACCTTTTGTTAGAATCTAAGTTTTAAATATATAAAATACACAATATGACAAAGGAAATAAATTATATTAAAATACAATTATCATGATATTTTTAAAAACAGGTTCATAGTTTTCCAGTTAAGAACCCATGCTGTATAGCATCTATGATCAAGAATTAAGGAAATTTTTCAAGTGGCTCAGACTTTTTATGAAGTTATCAATTATCAAATATCTGTGAATGAGTGAAAAAGCATTTATAATGTGGCAAACACTGTGCTAATAAAACACAAAAAAGTTCAGCTACAAGGCAGATGGAAAGGTACATACCTACAAAGTGTACTAGGCTCTTAGGATATAAATACTGGAGTGAAATGTCACTTGCCCTCAAGAAACTTACTTTTTCCTGGGTTAAAGTTCCCTGTTTTAGACCAATTTTGTGTTTCTCCAAGAAATTACATAACATTACACCAAGCACCCACCACACTTAAACCTGAATCGCAAAGGCATGACCTAACACTATGAAAATGGCAAACTTTATGAAGCCTTCTCTAAAACTCATTCTCCTCCCCCAACGTCTCCATAATCACCACAAGCACCAAGTTGGACAAGTGCCCCATCTTACCGACCCAATGGAAATGGCCAATGGAAATGGATCACAGCGATCATTTACAAGAAAAATTGTCTAGAACATACACAGGACACCAAATTTCTTTTTCCCCTCATCCTTGACATGACTTCTTTAAAACCAAACAAAAGAAGTACCTGCATCAGCATCGGGAACCCAAGGTTGCGGCACCCATTACAGGGAGTTAATGCCTCCCACAGCCCTGAAGGACCACAAGTGTTTGCATCATCATCATCTTCTTCCAACTCCCCTGGAGACAGATTTATTGTGGATGAAGGCCTCTGCAATTAAATTCACATTATGTCAATTTTTGACAATATAGCAATGCTATGTTGATATCTTAATATCAATTAAATTGCTTCAATTAACTTACTTCTCTATTAGTAAATGAAATCCATCTTAGCCATGCTTATGGTAATGACTCACATTTGCAATACACTGGAGACTTTCCTCAGGGTCTTTGGAATATTTTGTGGGGGCTGCTTCAGCACCCAAGTTGGTCCTATGTCATCATCCCTCCTGCCTTTTATTCCCCTAATCATACAAGTAGTAAATCACAGAGCACACGGTTTTAGATGAAAAGAAGACCTTCAAGGTCACCTAGTCCAAATCCTTCACTGTACAGATGAATAGACATGGAGTTTATGAGACTTAATGTAATGTGATCCCAGATGCAGAGCTAGAAGGGATCTTTAGAGCTCTAACCTCCTTATTTTACAGATGAAAAAACTGGGAACCAGAGAGATAAAGCAACTTGCCTGAGTCACAGAAAATGTTAGCGTTGACATTTGAACCCAGGTTCTCTGATTCTTAATAATAATAATAACTAACATTATTTAATACCTTAAAGATTGCAAAGCACTTTACATACAGTGTCTCATTTAATCCTTAGAGGGACCATTCAAGGTAGGTGCCATCATTAGGTCAATTACACACAGGAAATTAAGGTCCATAAAGTCTAAGTGATTTGTCTTTTAATTTCATTCAGTCATTTTCAGTGGTGTCCAACTCTTCATGACCTCATTTAGGGTTTTTTTGAAAAAGATACTGGAGTGGCTTGTCATTTGCTTCTCCAGTTCATTTTACAGATGAGGAAACTGAGGCAAATAGGGTTAAGTGATTTCCCCAGATTTTCCCACACAGCTAGTAAATGTCTGAGGCCAGATTTGCCACTATGCCACCTAGTTATCGAAGTGATTTGTCTGGGTTCACAGAGCTAGTAAGAATCTGAAGCATTACTTGATGAACCCAGATTCCTTTTCTTCCTACTGAGTCACACTGCCTGCTCCATGAGTATGTCATTTACGAACACTATCCCTACACTGTTCTATATACAATTTGAATTTGGAGTAAACATGATTATCTCCATTTTTAGTTAAGAAAAGAGCAAAATTCTGATAATTTTTTCAACTGACTCAAATTTTTTATTATCTATTATCAAATATTCATGAGAAAAGAGAAGTAAAGGGCCATAGATAGGGTCACATGATCAATAATAATTAGAGCCCAGTCTCCCTATTCCTATTCTGGTGTTCTCACCACTACATCATACTGTCCACATGCATTAAAGAATGAAATGAAATTGAGTGGGAAAGACAACAAGCAACCAAACAAATCACAATCAGACATAATGACCTAGGAAACTGCAGTATTGTTATTATTATGCCCGTCACAGCTCTACAGAGCTCTCCTTGGTGAAAAGACTTACAGATCTCAACAGCTCAGGCCAGTAGGAGCCAAAAGAAAGCCAAGAGCCAGTATCCCAAGAATGCAAAGACAGAAAGAAGAGGCTCATAAGTACCAACACATTTAAAAAAGCTCTTCTCTGGCAGCAAAGAACTGGAAAGTAGGCACCCATCAAATGGAATAAATGATTAGTTTGTGGCACACTGAATGTTAGGGCATGTTCTTGTGCTATAAGAAACAATGAAGACACTCATCAAATTAACCCCCAAAATAAAAAAAAGTCAATAAGTCCAATGCTAGAAGAATTGTGGAGAAATGTGTATGGCTATTTATTGCCACTGGAATTGTAAACTTGAGCTCAGTTTAGAAACAAGCACTTCTAAGAGGTGAAAGTAAGGAGGGAGAGCCTTCCAGAAATGAGGAACAGTAAAATTACAGAAATGGGAAGCAGGATGCCGTATATGAGCTACAAGAAGGCCAGTTTGGCTCAACTGTTGTTGTTGCATGGTTGTTCCAGTCTTGTCCAACTCTCCATGACACCATCACTACCCTATTGTTGGTTTTCTTGGCAAAGATACTGGAGTGATTTGCCATTCCCTTCTCCATCTCATTTTACAGATGAGGAAACTGAGGCAAACATGGTTAAGTATTTGTTAAAGGGTAAGTGTCCAAGGTCATACAGTTAGTAAGTGGTTGAGGATAGATTTGAATTCAGAAGATGAGTCTTACTAACTCCAGGCCTGAGATTATCCACTATGGCGCCATCTAGTTGCACTGGAAAGCATGTACCCAAACTACTTGGGATGGGAAGGGTTGGAAGAGTTTTTATTTCTATCACTGGAGGGATTATCAGCACTGAGAAAATAAAAATCCTTTAAAGAATCAAATCTGTTAGGACAGTTATTTGTGCACCTGCCTTATCTCCCCTGCTGGACGGTAAGCGCCTACAAGGCAGGGACCCTGTCTTTACTATCTCCATTACAACCCTTATGGGACTTAGGATGTAAAAAATGCTCAATTTGGATTCATGGAATTCATTAAAGGATGGAAAGGCAGCTCCTAGTCTAAGGCAGCTCTGGCATCCAGGAAAGAAGAAGGGCTCCCTAGAGAAGCCCACTGATATGGCAGCGTCAATCATTGCCTTCCCAACTTCAGAATTATCATTTTAATTCCATCATCATCCTACTAATGAGATTTAGCCAGAAGGAACAAGCCCTGAAGACATTCTAAAAATGGACCACATTTGACTCCTCAAGAAAGATTACTTCAACAGCTGTTAACAAACTAGACATAACCAAATGGGCATCTTTGAATAGATAACAACAAGAAAAATTCAGTTCAAATAAACCTAAATTTAGGTAATTCTTTCTTCCCCTTTATTCCAAGTTCCTTCAAGAACCATAATTATAGAAGAAGTACTCAATTTTTACTGTGCCGTGCATTCCTTTGTCAGTCTGGTGAAGTCTACGGATGCTTTTCAGAATATTGTTTTGGAATGAATAAAAGAAAATACACAGAATTCCAACGAAAACTATAATGAAATGGTTTGTGGAGAAGAAGGTCGGGATCATATGGGATTTAGCAAGACATAATAACTACAGTAATTTATAAGTAGTGATGAGTGTAAGTGATATTTCAGGATATCTGCAACAACTATGATGTGAAATAAAAATATCTGTGATTTCGACTGGTGACCATCACAAGTACTACTAATAATAATCTGGTTTGTTCTCGATTGCCATAATTGGATGAAATGCTAAATTTCCATCAGAGGTTAGTGAAAATACAAAGCAATTTTTTACTATCCAAATTCACCAACCTTGGGATCTGTGGGTCCCAGATAAGGAATGCCCAGGTTAAGTTCTCAAGTTTTAAGAAAGTTCTTAGGTCTCCAAATCTAGAACTGAAGGGGACCTTAAAAGAGATAAAGTGATATGCACTGTCACCTGGAGAGCAAGTCCTTGAGGCAAGATTTGAACCCTCCAAGTATGGGAATCTCTTAGATCTCATGTTCTAGGTACTGATGGAATCCTTCATAGATATTAAGCCAGCCACATGGCATATCAGAAAAGGACTGGGGCTGGCACTCATTCCAATCTCACTTTCTAGCTGTGTAACCTGAGCAAGAACCTCTGTCTGTCCGTTTCCTTATCTGTAAAATGGAATAATAACAACACCTACCTTAGAGGGGTGTTGTGAGGATCAAGTGAGTTAATATTTCAAAAACACACATATATACCCGATACTTAATAGGTACTTAATAAATACTCATTCCTTCCTCCTCTCTCCCCTTAGTTTCCTAATCTGATTGGTGTCTCTTTGCCCCCAACTTCCTATTGAGCCGGGTGAGCAGGTTCCATTCCCAACATGCTATGATCCTGTCATGACCCCAGATAGGAGCAAGCATCTCCACCCTTCCTCCAGCTACACTTCCTAGAAGAAGCATGGAAGCAGGAGCTCATCATGGACCCTCATCTGTTTGCTATGAGCTGAACACCATTATGCCCAAACCTCCCTGATTGACAGTCCTGCTGGTAGCCTTTCATCTGTTCAGTATTTTAAAATGTTCCTGACCTGACCCTTTCCTATGCTGCTAATCATCTTAAACTTTTCTCCCCTTCTACAATCTACAGTTATACAATTTACAAAACTACAATCCTTGAGGTGTCTTGCTAGTCTTTATACATAGTGATACTTCCTCTCCCACTTGTTGCCTTTATGTTGGCCATCTTGCAGATCTAGATACCCCACCCCTCACTTCCCTATCCTAGCATCCACAGCCTCCTTTGAGACTCAACTCAAATCCCCCTTCTTCAAGGTCTTTCTTGCATCCTCAAAGCAGAGACCATGTTTTTGCTTTTGTGTCCTCATCTCTTGGCACAATGGTTGCCATATAGCAAATATTCTTGAAGGATGGATGACTGTCTCGGTGTTAATAATACCAGGTGTTAGTCATGCCCTTGTGGGAACAGGTTTGGAGAGTGATATAACATTGAAGATGGCATGAGGAGGAAGACAATGACCTGCCCCAGCTAGGTGGCATCCATCTTGGATCTAGGCAAGAGGCTCAATTGGCCACTCAAGTGCTCTAGCTACCCTCTTCTTGTCCAAGTCTCAACTAAAATTCCACTTTCTACAAGAAGTTTTTCCAACCCTCCTTAAAGCTAGCACCTTCTTTATCTCCAGATTACTCTACATACCATATGGCTTGTTTGTATATAATTGCCTGTCTGTGTTCTTTCCCATTAGACGGTAAGCTCTGAGGACAGAGACTGATTTTTCCTCCCTTTGAACCACCATCACAGTGCCTGGCACATGGGAGGTATCAAACAAATCCATGTTGACTTGATTTGTCCCTAACTCCTGAAACCTTTGGCCTCTCCAGTTAAGTAAACTTTGTGCCTTTTACCTCTTAAGCTTCCCAAACTGATCAAAGAGCATGTTACTTATAGCAGTGACTGACTCACTCATGTACTTCTCAGAACTAACAACAGACAGTGGAAAGGGGGCTAGATTTGAAGGAGAAAGACCTGGGCTGGAACCTCACCTCTGTGGCCCTGGATATGTTATTCCACTTCTCTGCGATGCAGTTTCTGATCTGTAAAAGGAGGAGGAAAGGATTAAATGGTCTCTCAGGTCCCTTTCAACTCTAATTCTATGAGCTTACATCACTTTACTTCCCTGGACCTCAGTTTCCATATTGGTAAAATGAATTAGGCTAGATGGTAATAAAACCCCTTCCAGCTCTAAGTGTGGGATCCAGTAAAGGGAAGAGACAAAAGGATGTCTAAATTGACTCCCAGCTCTAAGTCAATACACCTAGGAGCCCAACCTAAGTCACTTTACAGCTTGGGGACAGAGTTTCATCATCTGTAAAATGAGGGATGTGAAACAAGAGATGATTGAGCTCCCTTCCAACTCTAAATCTATGATCCCAAGATATTCTAAAATCAGTAGCAAATCATGGTCCCTTTACATTTTCAAGATGATTTTGAAAGTGATGAACTAATTGGTTGTTATAGCAACCAAGCCTCTCGCCTGGATCCTCAGCAATGCCTAAAATGGTGGGGGAAAGAATAAGCCCAACTCTTCATGAAGCTTTCAGACTCCTTCTAGCACCTACCATCTATAGCACCTGCTTAGCACACAGAAGGTGCTTATTAAATGCTTGTTTGATAAAACTGAATTGAACTCAATATTATGCAAGTTCCTTGAGAGTAAGGGTACTTCAATTTTTGTCAGGTAACATAATGCTTATAGCTATGGACTTGGAATCACAAAGACCCAAGTTCAAATCCAGCCTCAGACACTTACCAGTTGTGTGATCATGGGAATGTCACTTAATGTCACTCTGCCTCAGTTTTCTCATCCATAAAATGCCACAATAATGTATATTAAATATGTGTATATGCTTAAAGTACATTTTTAAGCCATATATTATTAAGCTCAGAGCATCCCTAGCATTAAGTCTTATTGTGCACAGGGTACAATTTTTAACATTAGTTAAAATAAGTGATTAGAAACCTAACATGGAACATTAATACAAACAACTAAACTTCTTTAGTTACTAATTACACTCAAAAGAATAAATTTAACAGCATAAAGTGTCCACCTGCCTTCTAATGGCTCTCTCTAAAATCCCATCAGAATTCTTTGCTCCTATTCACAATTTCCTATAGACTCTTCCTTCTCTGCTCTTCTTTGTATGAGGTAATATGCATGTTTGTCAAGTTTATAAAGATAACAAGGAATTTCTCTAAATCCTTTGCTCATTCTGTCTTCATCCATATTCCCCTAGTCCTCATTTCTGTTCCCTCATATGGGCATAACTGACATGTACTAATGCGTCTGGTTCTGTCTTTTTCCACATTATTCTATAAAGGTCTTTCAGAGTCTCTCTTCATAGCATTATGGTCTGCCATTATAGGAATCCATCAAAATTTACTTAATCATTCTCTACTATTGGATGTTTTCACTGTTTCTATTTTAAGCTTTTTATAAAAAATTACATGTAATGCTATAATCTTTGTCCAGCTCCCTTTTTATATGACTACGTTTGATAACATCTTCTGAGTAATTTTTATATGGAAAAATATTTCTATATGGAAAAAATAATGACTTCATTTTAAATTATCATGTATTTATTGAAGAGTATGGTTTGCTTTGACCAAAGGGTGCCAAGCCTCTTCTTTACCCAGTGCACAATATTTCGGCCAAAACTCACAAAGGATGAGGACAAAGAAGAGTCAGTCACCATCTGCATCATGGATGGAGTACCCGCATCATATAAGCTTTCATTTAATGTGCTCAGAATCAGGAATATGAAGACAGATATTCAACCCCATATCCTCAAGTATCTTCCATTCTATTGGGTAATATAGTTCAATTAAGTTCCCTCAAGCATTTATTAAGCATCTACTATATGCTTTTTTAAACTGAGAATATGAAAATAACATCAATAATAACAAAAATAGCAATTGTGCTTACAAAGTATTGTACAAATATCTCATTGGATCCTCACAACAGTTCTGGGAGGTGAATGTCATAGTTAAGGCTCTTTACACTTGAGGAAACTGAGGCAAAGTGACAAGCTGATGAGTGTCTGAGGCTGGATTTGAACTCAGGTCTTTCTGACTCCAAGTCCACAGCTATGTCTACTATGCAAACCTGACAAAAATTAAACTACCCCTGCCCTCAAGGAGCTTCCACTGGGTAATATAGTTCAATTCAGTTCTATCAAACAAGAATTTAGTAAGCACGTACTGTGTACCAAGCAGGCACCATAGGGGGAAGGTTCTGGAAAGACAAAGGCAAAAATGAATCAGTTTCTGCCTTCAGGGAGCTTACATTGTATTGAAGGGGATGAGAAATTATTATAGTAGAAATAAATTTTATGAGGAAAATAAAGTCTGTTCTTTATTAATGTTTCTCTCTAAAAAATCTTAAACCAGATAGCTTTTTATCTGTATCTTTATCATCATCATCATCATCATCATCATCATCATCATCATCATCATCGTCCAAAACCCTTTGCTTGGATCTAAGTGGATTTGCAGCAGCTACCAGTTCATATCTCCTGAGAATTCCCTTGTGCTGCTATCTTGGAAACCTCAGATAAAAATACATCTAATTCTCTATCCTGCCTTTATGACTCTCCCTCAAGGACTCTAAGGCAAAATGTTTCATTTTAGAAGAAATCACCAAGTCGGGCTTAAACTGGACCAGGGATTCAGTTTGGAAAGCCATGTCTAGGTGAGGAAGAGTTCACAGAACAAAAGAAATTAAGTTATAGGTCTTAGATTGAGAGGTGGGAGGGACCAATTCCCTTATTTACAGAAAAGGGAACACAGAGTGTTCAAGGTGCATGCCCATGGTCAAACAGCTAATTAAAGATTGAGGCAGGAAGTGAACACAGCTCTCCCTGACTCCGTTCTAGCCATAACTTCATGCTGCTTCCAGTACCTCATCTGTAAAACTATGATATATAAGATGTTTTTCCTCCGTTTCTTAAACAGTTCATAGAATTATATATTTATATGCGAAAGGGACCTTAGAGGTCATCTTGTCCAAAGATGTCAAACATGTGAGCAACACTGAAGGACACTCCTTAATACCGTTAGACTAAAATGTAATTAAAATATATTTAACAAAATAAATAAAAATACAGCAGAACATAGATAATGCCGGTATATGGTTTTCTAAGTCAATATATAAAGCCCTCAGGGATCCTCATGTCTGAATTAGTGACTCACATTTCTGTTTGAGTTCAACACCACTGAACTAGTCCAATGCTGTCATTTGACAGGTGAGGGAATTGAGGCCACAGGTCACACAACCAGTAAATGGGTAGAGTCAGGATTCAGACTCAGGTCCAGTGTAACTCAAGATTCATCCCTCAACATTCAGCACTCATTTAACTCTGCCACAGTGTAGACACCATTTCTTATTTCTTGTTTGTTTCCACCTACCCCAGGGTGGGGGCAATGAGACAGAACAGCTATGCAATGATAGTTTTTCCACCTAAAAATAGAGAGGCACCAAAATCATCTCAGATGATGGGCACACAGATCAAAATGACTACATAAGAAGTTGACAGAAGTGATGCCAGCTGTTGCTTTTCATGATCCAAGCAGATGTGTGCAACATTCTATTGAAAGAATTTACTTTTCCCTCCCCCAGCACAACAACACAATGCATTCTCTTTTATTTCCCTCTGGCTTCCCAAATGGTTCAAACTAAGCCATCCCATTTTCCCCTATCTCCACACAAATGACTTCTACACAACTTCCTTTTTACCACAACTGTCAAACACCCTTCCCCATCTGTCACTTTAAAGAAGTCTCTTCCAACTAAATTTGAATATTGTCCATTCCCAAAATTTTCTTGCTATCTGAGTCAATTAATCTAGAAAAATGGAGTTGTATTCTGCATGTGCCCAATTAGAAACCAGACAAGACTCTCTGAAAATCATTTCACAACAGTACAACTGGTGGCCATTACTTAATCATCCCATTACTCCCTACCATTCCTTTCATCCTGTCCCCTCTCCTCACCCCAATCTGTCATCAATAAAATCAAAGTTTCATTGCTACAACTGGCAAGATTCCATACTCTTCTGTCTACTATTTTCATCAGAGAGGAAGAGCCCATTAATTTTAATCCTCCATAAAACAGGTCAAGGAGAAAGTTTAAAAGTAAAAAAAAAAAAAAAAAAAAAAAAAAACCAACATCTCTTCTGATCATAGGATCATAGATTTAGAGGTGGAAGGACTCTGAGCTATCTGGTCAAACTTTTTGTCTTACATATTAAAACAAAAACAAATTAAAAGAAAAAAATTATGCCCAGATATTTTAAATAATTTTCCCAAAGGGACACAGGTAACATGAGATTCAAAGCAAGACACTCTAAGCAGGTGGTCAATTTTCATAGAATCAGAGAAATGAAATTGAAAGGGAATCTCTAAGGGTCATTCTAGTACAATCCATACACAATAGCTAAGACCTCCAACAAATAGTCATCTGGCCTCTTCTTGAAGAGCTACAAGTAGAAAGTTGACACTTGAGGCACACCATTCTACTTCGGGCCAGCTTTAATTAATTTGAGGCTTTTCCTGATATGGAGTTGAATTTTTTCTCTTTACAACTTCTCCATGTTGTTTCTGGAGCCAAAGAGAATGGTCTAATTCCTTCTCCACATGACATCCCTTCAAATACTACAAAAGATCTAGAATCCCATCAAAACAAGTACATTTCCTTCAAGTAATCTGCCTATGGTGTCACTCAAAGCCCTTTGATTTTCTGGTTGACCCTCTCAGGACATTCCCCAGCTTATTCAAATCCTTTTTAAACCAGGATTGAACCATAACACTCCAGGTGAGGTCTGATAAAGTGAGTACTTTGGCACTATCACCTCCCTATTCCTGAAAGAGAAAAATTGATAGTACCTGCCCACAAGAAGTTCACTACATTGCATCTGGGAATAATATCCACGTGTAAAAATACATACCAAAGAAATGCAAGATCATTTTTTTAAGGCAAGAGAAATACTAGCCGGTGAGGGGAGCAAGATAAGCTTCACCTAAGAACTAAATCATGAAGGAAAGGAGGGAGGGTATTGCGGGCAGGGGCAGACTGGGTCCACCATATGTAGATAGACGATGAAAAAGACAATAAGAATGTCTCCCAAAGCAAAATACCACAATAAAGAGGGACAGGAAATCCCACTGTGATCTGCTGTCATTAAAATAAGTTAGCATATAAATTCATTATTCTTTGTCATTCCCTTCTGTTATATTACGTCAGAGGTATCTAGATGACACAGTGGATAGAGAGCTAGACCTAGAGTCAGGAATGAACTGTTTCAACTCCAAGTTCAGAAACATTAACTCAATGATCTTGGGCATGTCACATAACTTGTCTACCTCAGTTTCCTCCTCTACAAAATGGGGATAATGAAAGCACCCTACCCACCCAAGATTGTTGTGAGATCCAAATTATGCAGCAAATGCAAAACTTTTTACAAACCTCAAATCACTATATAAGTGATGGTTACTGCTACTATTCTTCTAATAGTATTAATATTATATTCTTACCAAATCATTATTCATTTCTAGCTTAGCAATATGGAAGGAAATAGGTGGAGACTGTTCTTAGTACAAGATGAAGTGGTACTTTAAAACACCTTGCTCTTGTTGGTATAGGATTTCCATAAACAATTAATTTGTGAGTTCATCTCATGTCTCATCAATGCTTTTTCATTTCATATAATTGTTGTCCTTTTTCTTCCATTAACAAATTTTGAAGGATCTACAACAAATCCTAAAAGTCTTTGAATGTTATTGATCCCAGTGCATCCTTACTCTTTCTTTGTGAGAAGTTCATTTTCTCTTTGATCCTCACACATCCTCAATGATGTCTCTTCCACCACCGCTTGGACACAGTTTGTCATCAACAGTCTGCTACCATGGACTTCACACAACATGACACTCTCCATTTGGGTCACTTTCAATTTTGATTCTACCGAGTTTATACACAGCCACAGAGCAGTGGTTTTTAAATGTTTTGGTCTCAGGGACTCTTTACACTGTTACAAAATGATGGAGTGTCCCAAAGAGCTATGGTTTATGTGAGTTATAGCCATCAAAACCTACCATATTAGAAATTAAACTGATAACTTCAGCATATTCATTCATTTAAAAATACCAAAAATCTACCTATTACATGTCAAAGCAAATAATATACCTTTATAAATAGTAACTACATCTTCCCAAACAAAAGCAAAGGATAGTTAATGAGGAGAGTGACATTGTTTTACATATTTTTGCAAAACTCCCTCATGTCTGGGTTAATAGAAGATAGCTGGGTTCTTATATCACCTTCTGCATTCAGTCTATTGTGATATCTTGTTCAGACTGAAGTTCATGAAGAAAATCTGGTCTCATACAGCTAGGTAGTTGGAATATGGAAGAATATTTTAATAGGCAAGTAACATTTTCACATTATTATGAAAATAGTTTTAATTTTGCAGATGCCCTAAAAGTATCCTGTGGGTGCCAAGGAATCCTAGGGTCACATGTTGACAAATATTGCACCAGAGTATCACCAGAAGATTTCTTAAACACTTCAATGATTTCACCAGTGAGATCCTTCCCTCACTAATGCATAATCGTCCCTCTACAGCTTCATCCACAGTCTTCAAGAGCAGCTCTTGCAAAATAAAGCCATTATCTGAAGTCAAACAATGAACTAGTAAATGAATTAGGCAAGTGCTTGAATGGTTAATATGGCCATCAGAGGTGGAACCTTTACAAAGCTTGGGTTTTGCTGCTTCTGGAGCACTTTGATCACTTTCACACCATGGTAAGCTATGATAGGAGCTTTCAGGTGAAAGAACACCCAGAGAATGCCAATATTTCAAACAGGAGTGACCCAGGAAAGAAGGCTTTTGATTGGCTGATACACATTTCACAGTCTTTCAGAATCCTGTTTTCAATGTATTTGTAAATCTGTCTTAGGTACAAAGATAAACATGGAAAGCAACTTTTTAAAAAATCGCTTGACAAGAAAGAGAACTCAGAGCCTAAATATGTTATCAATTAATCAACAAATATTTGTTACCACTTAATGTGTGCTAAGCATTGTGCTCTGAAGACCAGAAGGAAAAGTAAAAACAGACCATGCCTTTAAGAACTTTACATTCTAACTATAAAATCTGAGTTTCAAAGAAGTCAAGAATGGAAATACACTACACACACACACACACACACACACACACACACACACACACACTCTCACACAATGTTAACCATGAGTAAGAAGCATATCAATGGTGAAATCACAAAGAAAGGAAATTTGCATATATCACAGAAACACAATAAGTCAAACAGCACAAATACCACATACTAAGAAATTGTTTAAATATTAATTAAATATGATGCCATGATATCTAGAGCAAGTTCAAATCCTGGCTCTGTTAACACTCTTAGTATTTGTGTAGCCTTGGGGACATAGGATTTTAGTATATTATTGTTGATTGATTGGGCAAATCACTTCACCACCCTGGAACCTCCATTTTCTCAGCTTCCAAGTGTTGGACTAGATGATGTCTAGTCAGCTTTAACTCTATTTTCCTGTAGCAGGAAAAGGAGAGGGACAAATCCTATGATTTCACTAGTATAGGGAACACCCGGGTAAGGAACTTCATTAATGCAGAAGAAAGAAATGCAGAAGGTGAAGCTGCATGGGCAGCTTGGAGCCTTCCAGCTTCTGTCAAGTCATTTATTCAACTTAATACAGCCAGGATATGTCATACACAGGACCGGAGCCCAGGTCTCGCAGATGATGAAGACAACTGTGTCTCAAGCCTATGATATTAACATTTTAATGGCATATTCAGTTCCATAGACTGCCAGCAAACAAAATGACTAAGTCATGATGATGTCAAACCAGATCATAATAAATTAAACAAGAATAGAAATTGGAAAAAATTTTGAAAAAAATAGAAATTGGGAACATAGTACTATTTAGGTTAAAATCCACACAAACCAGAAGTTGGAGCAAAGGGTTGCTAAGGGATATCTGGCAGATGGCTTAAACAAATGATCTGGTACATTTGGGTGGCTTCCATAATTCATTTGGGGGGGGAGGAAGGTAAAGTGAGTAATCATACAATAGTGCAAATGTGTTCAATTTAAAGGAAGGAGAAATAATAGAGAATCACTTCCAATCATTTTCAGTTCCCTGGGCAGAAGAATTCTTCTTAGCTCTAAAAGCCAGAAAGAAGGAGAGAGAGAAAAAAGATAAAGACTGCAAATATCAGCTTGTACCCAGCATAATTGCTTAGCACATCAGGAGAAACAAACCACAGGAAGCTAAGCAGGCATCCTAAATCTCATTTCAAAAAGACAACAGAGAATGTCAGATTAGATTACATTGTAAGAATTAAACTGAAAAAACATTTTTTTTGTTTAGATGGGCTGGGTGTTCAAAAGAAACCAATATTACAAGAGGAATTAAAAAGGAAAAAGGTTAGAAGCATGAGGTAACTGCCAAAATAGTAAGAAGAGCAAATTTAACTAAAAGTCCCAACCAAATATTGTGCACCTTTTAGACTGTGCCCTCTGGAATGATTGCTCCGTGGGCAATAAATTTGCTTTCATGTTAAAATCTTTCCCTTTCCCACTTTTCTGGCTGCCACTGAGACCCTGCTCCCCTAGGATGACACAACCTTTGGCCACCCTTTCCAGTACTGGCTGCACTTTCATTCACTCCCCTAAACTCAATAATCCAGGTGGAAGAGTTGGAATACTCCTTCCTGCCCAATGCCACCTCAAGGTTCTCCAGCTACTACCATCACTCAGTAGCTTCTCCTCCTTTGAGGTCCAAACAATTCACACCTTCCATCTTCAAAATTCTGTAACTATTGTCTACAGACCTCCAGAACACTCCCCTTCCTATGTCAATGAATTTAGTATCTGGCTTGTAATCTTTCTCTAATCCCCAATTCTTGTCCTCATACTATGGAACTTCAATATACACTGAATGAATATGCTAATCTACCAGTTTCTCAAACTACTCACTTCACACACCCTACTCCTCCATCCTAACTCAGCTACACACAAAGATGATCATACCCTTTTAGCTTGCCATCACTCAGAAATACCCCACCTCCACAGCTGAGAACTCTTAAATTCTCTTACCTGACCACAGTCTATTGTCTTCCCACTTCTCCATACCATTAATACTATGTCTTATCCACATTGGAATCTCACATCCCTCTGTCTCAGTTCTCTTCCAGCCAATCACCCCTACATCAGCCACACTTTTCTCCCTTCCCCACCTTAACCCCTTGGTGAACCAACTCAATACTACAATGTCCTCTTTTGGAGTCATTGCCTCGTATTGCCAACTGTGCCCTGCCAAACCCCCCACACACATACAATCACACACACACAGGCACTCAAGTGCTACTGGACACAACTAGAGAAAATTACTCAACTGTTCTGCCTGGGTCAACTGCAAATTTGTAATACATATCCTCACCTTGACCCTCACAGCTGCTAAGAAATTTTACTCTAACTCCCCAATTAACTCACTATCCCACTCTCCACAGCAGCTCTTTCAAACCTTTTCACAAATCTCCCATGGCTCCTCTTCCCCCATTCTCTCAGCTGAGAAACGTCTCATTTCATGGAAAAAGTTGAGGGCATTCACTGTGAACTCCTCCGTATCACTCAGATACCTTCTGCCACTACCTTCTGCTACTCCTTGACCTTTGTCTCACATAATGAGACACCCTTACTCCTTGCTAAGGCAAATTTCCCTACTTGCATAAAGAATCCCATTTTATTCATTTTCCAGAAGACTTTCCCCATCTCTCCCTGACTACTGGCTGCTTCCTTAATGCCTACAAACTTTCTCATACTTCCCCCATCCTAAAAAGAAAACAAAAATGAAAAAGACCCTTGTTTGATCTTGCCATTCTTAATAACTATTATCCCACATTTCTTCTGCCCCTTGTGGCTAACCCTTGAAAAAGCAATGTACTCTAGGTGCCTATACTTTCTCTCCTCTCAACTCTATAACTTAGCTTCTGACTTTAAAATTGAACTGAAACTAATCTTTCAAAAGTTACCAGTGATCTCTTAATTGCCAGATCCACTGGACTTTTCTCAATCCTCATTGCTCTTGCCTTTTCTGCCCCGTTTGGCATTTTGGATCACCCTCTTCTCCTTCACCCTTCTCTCTTAGTTTTCAGGACTCCCTCCTTTCCTGGTTCTCCTCCTATCTCTACAAGCACCTTTCTCAGTTTCCTTCACTGGATCTCCATGCAGGTCATGCCCACTTAGCCACTGTGTCCCGTAGAGCTCTGTTCAGAGCCCTCTTCTCTTCTCACTCCACATGATGTCATAAGTGATAATCATAACCTTCAGCCTCTATGAGGATGATAGTCAAATCTATTTCTCCAGCCCTAAATCCTATATGAATCTCTAGTCTCAAATTCCCAAACCTTTCAGATATCGCAAATCAGATGTACAGTAGACATCTTAAATTTACTATATCCAAAACTGAACTCATCACCCTACACTCTCCCCCACTTCCAAATTGCCCTCTTCCTGTGTCCCCCAGGCTCTCAATCTAGGTATCATCCTTGACTCTTCACCATCTTTCAGCCCCCACATCCAATCTGTTTCTGAGACCTCCTGTCAATTTCACCTTTATGACATCTCTCACATACACCCCCTTTTTTCCTCTGGTACTGCCACCAGCCTGGTGTATCCCCTCACACCAGGACTATTGCAATAGCTGCTAGTGGGTCTGCCAGCCTCATGTCTTGCCCCAGGTCACTCCATCCTCCATTCAGACACCAAAGTGATCTCCCTAAAGGTCCAAACATGTCACCCTCATACTCAATAAACCCCAGTGGACTTTTTTGCCTCCAATATCAAATATAAAATCCTCCATTTGGTATTCAAAGCCCCTCACAACCTAATACCCCACCTATCTTTCCAGTCTTGCCATAGATCACAGCCCCACTTTTTATTCTTTGATCTAGTTCTGCTAGCCTCTTTGCTGTTTCCCATCATTTGGCTCTGGACATTTTCATTGACTATTGCCCATGCCTGGAATGTTCTCCCCCCATCATCTCTGCCTATTAGTTTCCCCAGCTTCCTCCAAGTCTCAGCAAAATCATCTCTTCTACAGTAATCCCAATCCCTCATAATTCTAGTGTTCTCCTTCTGTTAGTTATTTCCCATTTATCCTGTGTATAGCTTGATAGTAAATATTTTGTTTGCATGTTGTCTCCCCAATTCATCTGTGAGCTCCTTGAGGGTACGGACTGGCTTTTGTCTTTCTTTGAATCCCCATTGCTTACCACAGTGCCTGGTACAGAGAGCTAAGTAAAAGCTTGACTAACTAATGAAGAAGATGTTGATGTCAAGTCTATGACACTAACAGAACTGAAAAGTGGATGTCTATGTCACTCAGGGAGGGTGGGAACTGACAATGACTCATTTTAATTTGCTACGGAGAGATTTAAGGATTCATAAATGGCATCTGTATAATTAGAGTGGCTGGCTCATTAAAAGTCTTAGAATAAGTCATCAAAATTGCAGATCTTTTAAAATCTTATTAAATAATTTCATTTTGTAAACTATATAACCCCCAAGAAAAAATTCCTAAGTAATTAGGGAAAGAAAGGAAAGGAAAAAAATTGGAAGGAAAAATACATACATATATGTGTGTATATGCATATGTGTGTGTACCTAAATGTATAGGTTTGTATATCCCCTTCCAAAAAAAAAAGATTTGGACTCAAAGGCAACTACTGAAAATAGTAAAAACCAAAAAAAAATAGCCTACTGTAATGACAGTGCTATACAGGGCAAAAAGTACTGGATTTGGAGGAGGAAGACCTGGGTTTGAATCCGAGCTTGGCCCCCCTATTACTTGTGTGACCTTGGACAAGTCACTAGCTCTTTGGAGCCTCAGCAAAGTGAAAACAGCTTATAAAATATAACAAATCCAGATTTTTAAAATCTTAAAAATTTTAATCAGTGTAGTGACCGGCCACAATGTGAGAGGACACATGATGAACTGCTCCTTATCTCCTGACAAAGAGTGATGGACTCAAGGTTCAGAGGGAGAGACATTTCTAGACATATCCACTGTGAGAATCTGTTTTGCTTGACTATGAAAAGTGGTTAAAAAGAAGTTTTTTATTTGTTTCTTTTTTTCCTAGTTGGGGTTAATGTTGGAAGGAGAGAAAATAAATTCTTGTTAAACAAACAAAAAAAGGTAAAAGTAGACTTGGTGACTTTCTAAGGTTCTTTCCAGCTCCAAATCTATGATCTTATGATTTAATACAGATAATATGTGACAAGTGGGGAAAGGTTCTCACTTCCTAGTTGGAAGACCTGGGTTCCAGTCTGGACTCTGCCACCTTCTACCTACATGACCTTAGAGTCATTTAAATTCATCAGCCTCAGTTGCCTCATCTACAAACTGAAGGGGTTATATTATACTTCATTGAGTCTTTGTCATGTCATTTCTACTTCTACAATAACTCCAATATCTTTGCATTCATTTTCTCCATTCCCATAGCCACAATGACGGCTGAGGTTCAGGCCCTTAGCATCTCTTACTGTGGTAATGGTCTCCCAATTAGCCCTTCCCTCAAACCCCTCCCCACTCTAATCCATTCTCCATAAGGTACCAAAGCAATTTTCCTAGAGTGACCATGCCTTTCCTTGGCAGTTCCCTCTTACCCTAAGGATAATTATGAATTGCTTTGTTTGACTCTTAAAGCCTTTAACAACCAAGTCTTAACCTACCTTTCCACCATCATTTTATATTATTCCCCTTCACATAGACCAGGGTGGGGAAACTGCAGTCACATGTGGTCCTCTCTGTCTCATTTGACTGAATCCAAACTTCACAGAACAAATCCCCTTAATAAAAAGATTTCTTCTATAAAACTTGGGCTCAGTCAAAAGTCCACTCCCAAGGACCTAGAAAGCCACATGTAGCCTCAAGACCGCAGGTTCCTCACCCCTGTCAAAGACTGCAGTCCAGTCAAACAGGACTTCTAACTGTTCCTCCTCAAGGACACTCATTCTATCTCCTTTTAGTGCTGCTACCCAACTAGATAGGTATCAAAGGCCTGGAGTCTGAAAGACCTGAGGTCAAATGTGGACTCAGACACTTACCAGCTGTATGACCTTGGACAAGTCACTTAACCTCTGTCTACCTCAGTTTCCTCTACTGTAAAATGGGGGTAGCAACTGGCACCTACCTCTCAGGGTTGCTTCAAGGATCAAATAAGATAATATTTGTAAAATATTCAGCAGAGTGCCTGGCACAGAGTAGACTCTTAATAAATATTAGTTCCCTCCTTTTCCTCTTCCCATTCAGATTTTGTAATTACTCCAGGGCAGATACTGCTTCATTTTCTTAAATCTGTATTCCCAATGCCTGGTATATAGCAAAGCTTCATGAATGGATTTTATTTTGTTTTGTTTGGTGAGAGGCAATTGGGGTCAAATGACATGCCCAGGGTCACAGAGCTAGTTAAATATCAAGTGTCTGAGGCCAGATTGGAACTCAGGTCTTCCTGACTCCCCAGTCTGTGATCTATCCACTCTGCCACCCAGCTGTTCCAATAAATGTTTATTGATTGGCAATCTATGAAACTGTGTGTGTGTGTGGTGGGGAGGGTGTTGGGAATGGTCATTTCCTTAAATGTGTGATCACATCAATTACACCACAACAGTCTACAAAATCCTAAAGGACTTTATAGAAACATTCATAAAAACAAATCTCCCAGGTCCCACTGGGGTAGACCTTGTTCTAAGCTTTACAAAGCTAACACTAAGGCCCTCTCAGACTAAGGTCTAACATTTAAGCAAAAATAGATTGCATTCCTGGCTGAGATATCCATTTTAACATATGGACAAATTTGTAATTAGAACTGAGAAATGGGGGTCTTGTCAACAGATATTAGCACCTAGTCCCAGCTACCCTACCCTACTTAAAGATCTATTTCAGATAATTCATTTGTTGCTGAATAAGCTTTACAGAGGGGTCAATCGACAATCAAGTATTTAGTAAATATTTACTATATGCCAGGCGTTGTTTTAGTACTGGTCTGACTCCGTACTCCACTTAGAGTCCTCTGACTCTTGGCACTCTTCCCACTCTCTGACCTGTTCAGTTTGCCCAAAACACATTTGCCAGCTGGCTGTTAAAGACTGTTTCTGCCACAGAACGGAGTCCAACTTCTTTATCTAGGGTCCTAAACCAGCTAGGACCAGGTTCTATGATGATTAGGAAGGGCTCTGGATACTGGAGCTTAACAAGCGTCTTCCTTGCAGCTCAGGGTTCCAAAATCATCCACCCACCTACTCTAGCTGTCACCCAACTCACTCCCTAGACTATCGCCTTCCCAGGTTTGTATTTCCCAGAATCCTAACAACGTTTGCTTGTGCAGCAATCTCCTACAAAGGTTATAGCTTCTTCCTTTATTTTCTTCATTCCCCACCAGAGGACAATGTCCCTAAAGGTTCCCTTCTCCTCATTCTCTTTTTAGCTTCCTTTTGGGTTGTCTTTTCCTTCAGAATATAAGCTTCTTGAGGGCAGGAACTTTTTTCCTTTCATTTTCAGTCCCAGCACTCAATACAGTGCCTAGCACATGGTAAACACATAAGCTTATTGAATGACTGTTTAAATACTTCTAAACATGGAGGGGTTCTCTGTTGGGGGAACAGCACGTTTTGCTTTTAGATAGTCATAATTATTACAGGGAGGATGCCTGTTGATAAGTAAGAGAAGCATGGTTAAGAAAGAGCAAGGAACCACATTCAGCCCCTTATCCAGGGTATTCCAAAAGTCTTACTGCAGTTGTAGAATTTAGTAGCTATTAAAATAATAACTAATAAATATTTAATACCTATTAATGCTCAAAACTACACTAAGACTTTTGGGACACCCTGTATTTTCACAGATCTTAACTTTTAACTCATTTGTTTTTTAGGGAAGGCTCAGAATGGAGGGAAAAAATGACTTCTCTACTAATGGTTTGGGGAAACACGTTTCTAAGCTGATAGTAGTTCAGCAAACCTAGAACTTACAAATACTATATTGGAGTTGAAAGTCTAACAGATTATCAGGAACTCAGAGCTTTGAGACTTTTTATCTTTCCTGCTAAAAGATTTAAAATGTAAATTTAAAACATACTCATTAAGAATGGGGGACAGGGGAGATTGAGCAGAGAGTGAGGAATCAGGATGTTGCCCAACTCCAAACTCATATATGTTTTTCCATCAGTCATATTTGATATATAGTGTGCAAGCATCCTTTTGGCTTCATTGCTTAAATCCATGCTTCACTAGGGCAAAACTCCCTCTGAAGCCAATGGGAGTTAGGGCTGCCTCAAGACCCAAGACTGTATTCCAGAGCACCAACAGGACTGGAGCCAGAAGAGTCTGAATCCCTCTTGCCAACAAGCTTCCTAGCTTTGGTCCTTCCCTCACGACAAAGCTTATGAGGAATTCCTGGCTAGCATTTTGTCTCACAATGTAGATGTTTCTTTCATTCAACCTAACATACATTTACTATCCTCATTTTATTCACCCTATGACTCTAGTAAAAATCTTCTTTTTTATTTTAAAATAGAAGGAACATTTTAAAATTATGGATTTTGGAGAGAATTACTAAAGTTTTTTTTCATTTTTTGGGAAGGGTGGAATTCCAGGGGGACTGGGGAAAAGAAAAGTTTATCCAAAAAAAAAGTTTTTTAATTTAAAATAAGCAGCTATACCACATGGAAGCCAAATTTCTCATTCCAATTAGAAGTAGAGGTGCAACATGAAGGCAAACATTCCCTAGACAGAAAATGGCTTCACTAGAATGTCTCCCTGAAGCTCATCCTCGTGACTGGGATAGGCGTATACATGGGCAGGAATTCAGTCAGGAAATACTACTTCCAAAAGGTGAAAATCCCCCTAAAGGATGGTACCTTCATTTGGTAGGCTGGAGAACACAGATCTTAAGCAGCTGCTAAACCAGGCGAAAAGTTACAAGGTCATAAATCTAGAAGGAATCTCAGAGACAACCAAGTCCAACCCCCCCCCCCCCATTTTACATATGAGGAAACTGAGGCTCAGGAGAGTGGAGAAGCTTTGCCACAGTATCACTGATTAAGAGCTGAAAGGGATTTTGGAGGTCATTTTGCTAATATTTTCATTCTATAGAAGCAGAAAATGAAACTCAGGGTTGTGACTAGCCCAAGGTCTCACAGACAATGAGGAAAAGAATTGAAAACAAATCTCCTCACTTGAGTCAGTGTGTTCCTACCATAAAGGTTAGGCCCAGCTTGGGTAGGAGAAGGAACAGCTTGGCACATAGAACATGACCCATTTCCTTTTTTAAAAGAACCAACTAGAGCCATTTCAAGGCGTATTTTCACCTCTTTCAGCCCAGAAACAAAAAGTCATCCTGGGATCTGCAAATGGTCAAGTTGGTGTCCGGACGATTTAAACAGCAGAAGACTTAGCTCTTGAGAACAGAGCACCAGAGGCAGAGGAGCACAGATCTAGCAAGAGAAGGCAAGGGAGAGCTTATCAACATAAGCATCCTTACTTTACAGGTAGGGAAACTGAGGCCCAAAGTGGGAAAGTAATTTGGTCGCAGAGAAGTGGAATTTGATCATAAGTCCTTTGATTCCAAGGTTAATGCTCTTTTCATTGCTCTATAATACCTCCCTATAAAATAACTTTAATTCAGTGATCATATTTTGATTTGGAAGATAGGGATGGGGAAGGATTTCTAAACAAGTGACGGTGATTCCAATTCCCCCAACAGAAGTTCAGACTAGGTTACCGCTGTGGTTCCTTCCAGTTCTGAAATTCTCCAATTCTGTGTTTGACCTAAGTGTTTAATTCAGTAAAATATTCCATTTTACACATCCAAAAATAATCCGTTTGGCAGGATTAGCCTGACCAGGAGTTCACTCCTTAAATATGTATTAGGTATACATTTACTTTAAAAAGGAACATTCTTGGTTCTTCTCCAGGTTTTCTTAAATAAGATTTCTGTGTGACAGAATTCTTTGAAGCGGGGGAGAAGGTAAGTTAGTACCTTTTGACCCTGGTCTGCGTGTCCTGCTTTTTAAGTCTGTTTCACATAAAAAGATGAATAGAAAATTAACAAAAGGCATCCATGGCGTGGTACATGCTACAGCTTCACAGTAAGGAAGACCTGAATTTGAGCCCTGCCTCTGACACTTAGTGACTGCATGACCTTGGCCAAGTCCCTTAACCTCTCAGTGGTGACTGTAATTTGTTGTTCAGTCATTACAGCTGGGTCCAACTCTTCATGACCCCTTTTAGGGTTTTCTTGGCAAAGATACTGGAGTGATTTGCTATTTCCTTCTCCAAAACACTTTTTAGATAATGAACCTGAGGCATATAAGAAAACCTGGAAAAGAATCAATAATGTTCATTTTTAAAGTAAATGTATACCTAATACATATTTAAGGAGTGAACTCCTGGTCAGGCTAATCCTGCCAAACGGATTATTTTTGGATGTGTAAAATGGAATATTTTACTGAATTAAGCACTCAGGTCAAACCCAGAACCGGAGAATTTCAGAGTTGGAAGGAATCATAGGGGTCATCTAGTCTGATCTTCTGTTGGGGGAGTTGGAATCACTGTCACTTGTTTAGAAATCCATCCCCATTCCCATCTCCAGAATCAAAATATGATCATTGAATTAAAGTTATTTTATAGGGAGGTAATCTATAAAAAGAGCATTAACCTTGGAATCAAGGGATCTATGTTCTAATTCCACTTCTCTGTGACCTTCAGCAAATTACTTTCCCACTTTGGGCCTCAGTTTTCCCACCTATAAAGTAAGGATGTTTACCTAAGTGACTTGTCCAGGGTCACCCAGGTAGTGTCTGAGGCTGAATTTAAACTCAGGTCTTCCTGACTCCAAGCCCACAATTCTATCGACTAAGCCACCTACCTGTCAGTTTCCCAACAGGGTTTCCTTGTTCTTGGGACATAGAAGTTCTGGTTCTTTTTAAAAAGGATGTTAAACCTCCTCCATTAAATCTTACTCTGACAGTAGTGGGGAATGAGTTTTTAAGTCATAGCAAGATAAAAAGCCTTTAGGTACAAGCCTGACAATGGATTGTCTACCTCCCCTCCACGAATTATCCTGAAAAATGGAGAGAAACTCAGAAGGTAGGCCAAGAGGGGATGGATTGTTTTGGCCACAACTGCATGTTTCAAAATGGTACCTAGGGTCACAAGAACAGAGTTCAAATGATGGTTTTCTACCTTTTACCTGCATGACCTCAAGCAGGTCACAATCTTTCCAGGCCTCAGTTTTCTCATCTGTAACATGGCGGGAGAGCGAGCCTGAATAGATGACCTCTATGATCTCTTCCAGCTCTAGACAGTTCCTACAATAACACTTTGTATTATTACATACATAAATTATATTCATATCCCATAAAATTAATACCTTGGACCAGATGGCCTAGGAGGCCCTTTCCAGCTTTAGGTAAATGATTCTTGCATCTATCAAGGCATGGAGGGTTGGATCTGCCATTACTGGAAGGATCACCTACATCAAAGAAAGCATGGCATCCTTGAGGTATCCAATATTTCATAACCATGGTACGACTTTAAAAATGGAAAGGTCTCACAGTTTATAAGTGGAAGGGACAGTCAAACCAGAGTCTGCTCAAAATGATCCCAAAAGAACTGTCATCTGTCAATGCCAGATTCTTTGTAATAAATCATTTTCTCTCACCAAACTGCAATATAAAATATAGGACACCACCATAGCGTTCTGTGGGTGGGAATGCAGAAGTATTTTATTAACCTGGAATGAAGACAAAGATTGCCAAACTTGAGACTACCTGACTGCGACTTTCAAGGCAAAGACAGTTCAACACTCAGGAGCAGGAATGAATTAAGACAAGTCTCCATGGTTACGGAGCTACAAAAGTCTCAAGCTTTCATAGGGCAGTTCTAATTCTTATTTTCAATCTTTTTTGTCTGAACCTGAGATTTTATGGGATCAGATACTGAGAACTGGAGAAGGCCTTAGAATCCACCTGATCTAATGCCTTCATTTTACAAATGTGGAAAATGAGACCCAGAAAAGGCAAGCAATTTTTCACATGAGTAGGGCAACTCTGTTATTGGGTGGATAATGCACCAGGCCTGAAGTCAGGAAGACTTATTTTCCTGAGTTCAAATTTAGACTCAGACACTTAGTAGCTATATGACCTTTGACAATTCACTTTAGCCTGTTTGCCTCAGTTTCCTCATTTGTCAAATAAACTAGAGAAGGAAATGGCAAACCACTTCAGTATCTTTGCCAAGAAAATTCCAACTGGGGGCACAAAGACTAGGACATGACCAAAAATTGACTGAACATATAGTAAGTAAAGAGCCAAGATTCAAACTCAGGTCCTAGGACTGAAAATTCAGTACTCTTTCCCTATGCCTCGCATTTGTGGGGAGTGGAAATTCCCTTCAACAATGCAAAATCTCAGATCAGCAACACATGTCCAGCTCATACCTTAGGAAGGCTATCAGGAGACTAAGAGATTAAGTGATTTGCCTATGATAACAAGGTCGGTATGTATACAAGGCAGAACTTGAATAAAACCCTCTAGAATCCAAAGCTGGGCCTGTCTTCCATATATCACATTGCCTCCCTTTTTTTATTTATCTAATCAAATGAAATTTAGTGTCTCTGTTGACCTATCAATTCCTAACTTAAATTCATTCCTACATGTTATTTCTAATGACTCTTCTTCAAAGAGGAAGGAGTCAGTCGACATTAAAAATGGTCCTGAAGGAAGCAGTTCTGTACTGGTAGATGGAGCTCATAAAAGAGACAGAGACAAAAGACATAGATGAAGAGACAGAAACAGACAGAGAGGGAGGCACCCTAGTGTCTAATGTATTGTGTTGTCATTCAGTCGTGTCCAACTCCATAGACCATAGCACTGAAGGGCCCTCTGTTCACCATCTCTCCAAGTCTGTCCAACCTCATGTTTGTTGTTTCCTGATCTCCTAATTGTTAGCTTCTCCCCCTCATCAAATAATCATCCATATGCTTCTATGTTTAAATGCTCTGTCTCCTAGTTGCCTGTACATTGTTTGAGGGCAGGAGGGTCTGTTTTTCACTTTATCTTTGCTCAGAATTTAGAACAACATTCTGTGCTTTGGAGATGTTTAATTAATGTTTGTTAGATTTAATTTGGCAATAATTCTAACAATTTATATCACAGCAATCATTAATTTTAACAATCAGTACCAGAGAATCACAAAATCTGAGAGTTAGAAGGGACCCAAAGATTATCTTTTCTGACCCTACACAAAAGAAATTTACACCCCAAGTGATCAGCCTTCCTTGTTCCTCATAAAGGCCCCCTAGGATAGGTTCACTCTATTTTAAAAGTTATAATTGTTCAGAAGCTCTACCAGGCATAAAACTTAAATTTGCCTTTGAAATTTCAACCCACTGGTCTTGGTTCTATCCTCTGCGGCCAACTGAACAGGTCCAAACTCTCTTCCACATGACAGACCTTCAAACGCTTGAAGAGAGCTCTCACACATCTCCTGAATCTTCTTTTCTCCAGGCTAAAAGGACCCATTTCTGCCGATTCTTATGTGATATGGACTTAAGGTTCTTTACTGTTTGGGTTGTTCTCCTCTAGACATCATCAAATTATCAATCTTTTTTTCTAATAGTGGTGCCTAGAACTGACCGCACTGCTCTAAACATCATCTGACCAGGGCAGAGAAGAGTGGCAGTATTACATCCCTATTCCTGAAAGCTTTGCCCAAGAGCAAACATGCCTTCTTGGCTACTTTATCACAAAGCTCACTTGTAGTGAGCCAGCAGGCCAAGAGTGGTAGCTTGAGGTTCCACAAACATTTTTTTAAATATTTTCATGACTATATTTCAATATGATTAATTTTCTTTGTGATCCAACATATTTCATTTTGTTTAATTAAAAACAATGTTCTGTTAAGAAGCCAAGACGCTTCTCCAGACTGCTAAAAGTGCCCAAAACACACACACACACACACACACACACACACACAGTTACCCATATTTTTTTAATGGGTGACCAAGCTAACTAATTGACCCTCACTTGCTATAACTTCAGTTTGGGTGGTTTCTTAATTTTGACTAAGTTTTATCATATGAAATTTAGAAGGAAGGAATATTGCTTTGGCTCTTAATGATGCACAGCTAGGGTTTCTTCCATGCCTTATTTTCTTCAGCTGACAGGCAGTGAGATTCCCCAATAGGCACAGTAGTATTTGAATCATTAATGGCTCCCCCATCTATTTGAGGACTGTCTTCTTAAGTGAAAGTGAAATAGTCACCAAATAGATGAGTACATAATAGTAAGAGAAAACAGGAATGTAATCAGCCTCATGCTCTGATGGATGACTGGAGGGGAGGGAGCCAGAAGTCCACTAAGGAAAGTCCTCTGTGGGTTGACAAACAATAAGGCTAATTTAGCTGCTCCTCCCCATCCCCCAGGCCAGCAGATGGAGGCTCCTCACCCTTGAGTAGCTAGCAGGAATATATTCCTTCCAGCTAGTGCTACATGAGACCATTCCTATGGAATCCTAGTTCTTCCTGCCTATGTGATTTTTGGTCAAATCACTTGATGGAGTTGATAAAGTCCTGAGCTTGGAATTTGAAAATCTGGGTTCAAATCCTACATTTGATATTTACAAACTCTGTGACCCTAGGCAAATCATTTCATGTTTCCAGGTCTTAGATATCTCATATATAAAATGCTTTAATCGGAGTATCCTTTGCCACAAAAAGTTATGTGATACCTCCTTCCATTAATTCATAAATTTACCAAAAACCTTTATTAAACACCTCCAACAACTACATAACTGGGCTATGAAGAATGGCCACCACCTTCATATTACAGCTTAGTTGGGGAGACAATAAATGAACAAGTAATTTTCCTCCATCTGTGATTACCTTGTTACAGGGAACTCAAAATGAGTCAAATTTCTCCACTCACAGAGAAACTTAAGTCTGAGCTATCTGGGGCACTGGCAGGGTTATGTGACATGCTCAGGGTAAGAAGTAAATGGTCCAGACAGAGTAGTGAGGATTGAAGCCTAGGAATTGGACAGCACCAAATGAGCTTCAAGAAGAAATACAAAAAAAATGAGCGGGTCCCAGCCCCCACCCCTATCTTTTGCTTGTCCCTGGGCACGCTTCTGACAACTTGATCAATAGTATCCCTGATTGTCTATTTGGCTGTCTGCCCCTAAAAGTTAATGACACCACAGAATGCCTGAAGAGAAGGAGGAGATAGCTCTGTGGTCCTTTGCTCTGGTCAGACCACATTTGAAGGGCTGCATTCAGCTCTTGGCACCACATCTTAGAACAGACTTTGATGAGCCAGAGAGCATTCAGAGAAGAACTGGTCTGTGGCAAAACTTTGAGACCAGGACATAGGGGTAATAATAACATTGAACAATTAAGCAGGTACTAAAAACTAACATACAGAGATAACCTTAAGATGTGCATATACCAACTCCTTTGATCCTTACAAAAATCCTGTGAGATAGGTGCCATTATTATTTCTATTTTACAGATGAGGAAACTGAGGCTGGCAGGCCAAGTAACTTCCTCAGAGTCACACAACTAATAAATGAGGTGTGGATTTGAACTCAGGTCTTCTTGATCCTGCAGACAGCACTCAATCCTCTTACAACCTACATGGACATGAAGATTGAGGAAATCGAGGGCAGTTTTGTCTAGATAAAAGACAAGGGAGCCATTGGAATTGATTTCAAAAAGTATACATCAAGTTCCTACTATGGACTTTCTATCCTCAAGAAGACTTTTTTTTTATCTCCAGTACTTAATGCAGCTCCTGGCAAAGAGTAACTGCTTTATGCATGATTGTTGACTGTCATTCTACTGAGGCAATCAGAGACAGTTATAATACTCTAAGCAATCAGTGATGATGACAAGGGCTGACTGGAAGTATCTGAAAGGCTACCAGCAGAAGGAGGGTTTGCCTGAGCCTGGAGGACAGAATCTGGAACAACTGGCAAAAGCTTGAGAAAGACAGACGTAATTAAGCTCAACTGGCAGAAGCAAATAGATCAGTTCCCAAATGAAATGAGCTGCATTGGAAGGTGGTGAGTGCCCCATCACTGAAACAAAGGGATTCTCTGTCAGATACAAATGAGCTAACTGAGCTCTGTCCTTTGGGCATCTAGGAGTTAAATGCTCAAGGATCTCAGGGGCCATGATTCACTTAAGGGAGAATCCCTTCAACCATGTCCCTGAGAAGTGGGACATTTGTCTACTTGGACATTTCCAGAGAGGAGGACTTCAGCACTCCCCAAGGTAGTCTTTGGGGCATCTCCAATTATTAGGAAGTTCCTGGTGACATCAAACGAAATTTATCTCTTTTCAACTCTCCCCTCCCCCAGTAATCTCAGTTCTGCCCTCTGGGGCCAAGTGGAACAAGGCAAATGCCTCTTCTAAATTACAGCCCTTCAAATACTTGAAGACAGCTTTCCTCTCCTCCTCTCTACAGGCAAAATGTGTCAGTCTCTTCAAATGTTCCTCATATGGCCATGAATAGAAAGATTAGGAATCAGGAAGACCTGAATTCTAATCCTGCCTTAGACCATTTGCCTGTTCTATAATCCTGAGCAACTTTCATAAACTCTGTGTTCCTCAGTTTCCTCATATGTAAATTGAGGACAACAATGGTACCCACTTCACAAGATTGCTGTAAAGTTCAAATGAGGTAACATATGTAAAGATCCTTGCCACCTTTAAAGCACTATGCCAATGCTACCTTGGGCAGTCATGTGGCACAATGAATAGAGTGCCATGCCTGAAGTCAGGAAGACTTGAGTTCAAATCCAGCTTCAGACACTTATTAGCTGTGTGACCCTGGGCAAGTCATTTAACCCTGTTTGCCTCAGTTTCCACATCTATAAAATGAGCTGGAGAAGAATATGGCAAACCACTCCAGTATCTTTGCCAAGAAAACCTCAAAAGGAGTCATGAGGAGTCAGACATGACTGCAACAAAAACAAATGCTTACTATGCATGCCAGGAACTCAAATCCCTTCTTCATCTTGATTTGCCTCCTCTGCTCTCCTTCAGTTTATCAATATCCTTCTTAAACCAGGACTCCACACAATACTCATCATCCACAATAATCTAGGTATAGTCTGACTAGAACTGGGTACAGAGGGATCATCACCTCCTTGAATTCTTTTATTTGCCCCCTCCTCACCTCTTTTCTAATATGCACCTAACAGAATAGTAGGGGGTAGCCAGGTAGGGGAGTACATAGAACATTGGTCTGAAACAAGGAAGACCTGAGTTCAAATCCAGCCTCAGATATTTACTAGCTTTGAGATTCTGGTCAGCTCAATTCCTATTTGCCTCAGTTTTCTCAGATGTAAAATGCAGCTAATAATAGCACCTATTACCCAAAGTTGTAGTGAGGATTAAATGAGACAATATTTGCAAAGTACTTTTCCCTGAAGAAGTGGACTGGTTTTTTTTGGGGGGGGGGGTTGATTTTCTCTTATCTGCTTCAGAAGCAAAACAAGGTGCTTCAGAGGCATAAAAATGAAAAGCCTTGTCTCTGAAATGATTCCCAAGCACTATAGAACAGGGTATCTATCCTGTCATTTAAATCTTGCTTAGAAAACTGCTTCACAGGTAGCACAACATGGTAATGTAGAATTAATTTCCACCCCTGCCAATCTCCCATCATTTTGCCTCAAAATGCAACGGAATCCATTTTAGCAAATCTTTGATGCTAAATTCCCCATCTGTCATATCCATCCCCCTCTCTCAGCTCACTTACTCACCTCCCTCATTAAGTCATTCATCACTTCCTACCTGAACTACTACAATTATTTCCTGACTGGTCTCCCTGCCCTAACGTCTCTCATCTCTGTATTTCCTATACCCACCAAGGAGGTTTTCTTAAAGTACATTTCCAACTACGTCACTTTCCTACTCCTTTAATTACTGTGGCTCCCTACTACCATTAGGGAACAAAAATAAACCCTACTGTTGGTCATTAAAACTTCCTTCATAGCACAGTGTTTAGCATATTAGTAGCTACTTAATTAATTCTTGTCCACTGGCTGATTGATTGCAAAGTAAAAGTAGCAATTAACCCAAGAATTAACCCAACATCTATCTGACAATATTTCATGAGTTTTTTTTTCATTTTGAACACAATTCCCCCAACAAACAAAAAAAACCAAATCTGATTGAAACATTGGAAGACTTCCAAAAAAATCTTCCTTATGTGAGTAAATGAAAATTTCCTTTTATTTGACTTGCGAGGGACAGGCAACTTGTGGGCAGCCACTCTGAGGAGCCTTGCTCAACATTAATCTTATTGTACTCTCAGGGCTATAGAATAGGGAATGAGATTTGTCAGAATAGGGAGTGTAATCAATGTGACAGCTACGGGGTTGGGGGGGATGGCATTTTCATTCCCTCTTTTTCTTTCTAGCTCCCTTCAAAACTCTGCTGTGGTGAGGGATACAGTAGTTATCTTTTTTTCATATCCTTATCAGACTCACTGAAGACACTCAGGTCTTTATGAGAAAGGTTTTTAAATGAAACATCATTTACCAACTATACCTCATTCACCTGAAGAACACTAGAAGCTTACTCCAGAAGGCCATCTACAGGGGGAATGAGGTTCCTCCATATTTCTATACAATAAATAGGGGTCACTAGGAGGTCTGTATTTCCCAGTAGTAAACTTCTCAGCAGTCAACAGCATCACAGGATCATGGGCTTTGAGACAGAAAAGACCTTTAAAGTTCTCTGACTCTGAGTGATACAGTAAATAGAACACTGGGCTTTGCGATGGAAAGCCCTGAGTTCCAATCTTGTCTCAGACATTTACTGGCTGCCAAACTCCTTCACCTAAATCAGATCCAGTTTCCTCATCTGCAGAATGAGTGGTTGGATGAAATAGTCTCAAAAGTCCCTTTCAGTTCTAAACTCCTTAGGAGACTATGATCCCTCATTTTACAGCTGAGGAAACTGAGGCTCTGAGCAGTTTAGGGACTTCAACGAAGCCTTTCCTGATGCCCAGCACTGCTAGTGCTCCACCTACCCACCAAAATACCATGGATCTTTTTTGCATACACTTTATTTAGGTTATACATGTACAATCATGTTAAACATATTTCCACATTAATCATATTGTGAAAGAAGAATCAGAATAAAAGGGAAAAATCATAAGGAAAAAAAGTGAAAATAGTCTGCTTTGATCTTCATTCACATGTCATAGCTCTTTCTCTGGATGTGGACAGCATTTTCCATCATGAGTCTTTTGGAATTGTCTTGGATCATTGTATTGCTGAGAAGAGCCAAGCCTATTATAGCTAGTCATTGTATAATGTTACCATTACTGTGTACAATGTTCTTCCAGTTCTGTTCACTTCACTCAGCATCAGTTCATGTAAGTAAAGGTTTTCTTGAAATTTTCCTGATCTTCACTTCTTATGGAACAATAGTATTCCATTACATTTATACACCACACCTTGTTCAGCTGTTCCCCAAATGATGGGCATCCCTCCCTCCATTTCCAGTTCTTTGCCACCACAAAAAAAAAAAAAAGGCTGCTATAAATATTTTTTATACATATGGCTCCTTTTCCCTCTTTTATGATCTCTTTGAGATAAAGACCTAGCATTGATAATGCTGCATCAAAGTGCATGTACATTTTGATTGCCTTTTGGGCATAATTCCAAATTGCTCTCCATAATGGTTGGATCTGTTCACAACTCCACCAACAATGCATTAGTGCTACATTTTCCCACATCTCCAATTTACCATTTTCCTTTTCTGTCATATTAGCCAAGCGGAAAGGTATAAGGTGGTACCTCAGAGTTGTTTTGATTTGCATTTCTAATCAATGGCAATTTAGAGTACTTTTTTCATAGGACTACAGAGAGCTTTGATTTCTTCATCTGAAAACTGCCTGTTCATACCCTTTGGCCATTTATCAATTGAGGAATGACTTGTGTTTTTATAAATTTGACTCCGTTCTCTATATATTTGAGAAACTGCATATACTTATATAGACACATATTGTCTCACTTCCTAGAAGCTAAACTCTTTGAAAAGAGAAAGTTTTTCCTTTTTGTCTTTACCTCCCCATCACCTCTCCCAGGGCTTGATACACAGTAGTTACGTAATAAATGTTGATTAATTGTTGGATTGTTTAAGAGAACTCAGGCCAGATGATCAATTTAATAACAGCTAGTACTTCGTATCGCTCTGTAAGGTTTGCTAAGTGGTTATCTCCCTTGATCCTCACAATAATCCTTCACAGCAGGGACACACAGGTGTAACACAGCAGGACTTGAACCCAGAACTCCTCATCCCAATAATTCTTTTCACTCAACAAGCTGGCTTCTTTCATTAAATGAGCTGTCTCCATTACAGGATGATATGTAAACCCAATTCTCATATCATGAGGGAGATTCCTAGGGCTATCTACCCCAGTCCAGACATTGTTGAACTGGCCAGGACATGACTCTCCATCTCCTGCTTCAGGGCCTTTGAATTGGCTGTCCCCCCTCATCTCTGCCTCCTCTTTTCTTTGCTTTTTCCAAGACTCAGCTCACATTCCAAGCCTATGCTAGTCCTTTTCCTAGATGCAAATGCCTTCCCATTTATATACCTTGATGTCTGTATATTTTCTCCTCCACTAAAGTGATTTCACAATAGAGCTGATGTCAGGAAGAAGACAAAGATGTGGGACAGAAGCATATGAGCTTCTAGAGACACTTGACATCCCCAATAAAGCAGAAAGAGACAAACCCCATGCTCACTGGGCTCCTATGTGAGTAGTAGTGATGGGGGTAGTCAGAGTGCTAACCCAACTGGGTTTCCACCAGTGTTCAAGGCCAGCCCATTAAATGCATCGCAAGGCTAATGTTTGCCAGCAGTAAAATACTTACATTACTTACCTCCAAAGATACACAAGAGGCAATAAATATTCCACAACGATTAGAAACTGTAAATCAATATTCCCCTGGGCTCCTGAGCTAATAGATGCCCTGAGCAGTTCCTAAGACATTCTGTTAGGTAAACAGAGTATGGAAAAACCTGTACTGATTTACTGGGTCAAGCATTATCCTGAGGAACTGGAGAGATTCTCTGGGCAAGGCAGGGAAATGGACCCAAACAGCCTAAGAGAGAAGGCTTTGATTTGATTTGTGCAAAATTTGGGTACATAGACCTAATTGCAGCTCTTGGAATATGACCTCTCCATCTCCTATTTCGGGTCTTCTGAACCAGCTATCCCCTGGAACTCTGCCCCCGCACCTCTGCTTCCTGATTTTCCTCATTTCTTTCAAAACTAAGCTCAAATACCAGTCTTTGCTAATCATTTCCCTAGCTGTGAATACCTTTTTACCCATCCCAATGATTCTCCATCTACTCTGATTATATCATCTACATATAGTATGTATGTATGTGTGTTTTCTCACCCATTAAAACATATGTTCCCCAAAGAGAGGAAATAATATTTTTTTTTCCTTTTCATGACACTCTAGTGTCTGTCTTAATAAATGCTTATTGACCCGGACTCTGAATTTAATTCAATTCAACAAATATTCATTAAGCTTTCTGTTGACCAAGTACTGTACTAAAGCCTGGAGATTCAAAGAAAAATATCAAGTACTTCCATGTTCTCAAGGAGGTGATATTCTCCTAGATCAGAATGACATGAAAATTTGAACCATGGAATGCTTCAGATTGTCTATAATACATCCATTCATCTCTTCCTTCCTCTTTTCTTTTACTCCCTCCTTCCTTCTTTCTTCCTCTCTTCTCTCTCCCTCCATCTTCTCTCTTCCTCCCTCATTCCTTCCTTTTTTCCTCTTCCCTCCCTCCTTCCTTCCTCCTCTTTCTCTGCCTCTCTTTCCTTCCCTCTCTTATCAATAGTAACAGTTTCTGTTTCCCTCCCAGTTTGATTTAGTTATTTTTTTCTCTTCTGTTCATTAAAAAGAGCTATTTCTGACTACTTCTTAATGAGACCTATTCACTCAATGGGCATTACCTCCCTTGAAGTGATTACATGAGAAGGCCAGCCTAAAAAGTTCAAGGTCTTCCATTGCATCCTGGGCCATCTTCAGTCATTCTGATGAATATCTGGTCACTGGAGCCAGATGGCTCAGGAAGAGAAAGTGAGGCTGGTGACCTGCACAGCCCTCACTCACTCAAAACAAAGTCATGTGCAAGTCATGTCATCATTTCTCTGATGGCATGGTCTTCTTTGGCAACGAAGGATGAACAAACAAAACCCACCATACAAATGAGGAAATTGATAGGGCCAATCTGGTACAATGGAATAAGCTATGCCATGGAGTCAGAAGATTTGTGTTTGGATCCAACTCTACCACTCAAAAGCTGTGTGTCTCTGGACAAGCCACTAACCTTGCCCAGATCTCAGTTTTGTCATCTATAAAATGAGAGTTTTGAGTCTGATGAGCTCTGAGGCCCCTGCTAATCCTAAATCCTATGTTGTTGTTGTTCAGAAAAATGTACGTTGTTCAGAAAAGTTGACATGGTGGGCTAGATACTTGATCCACAGCAATACAGGCAATATTGTGTTCCATAGTTTCTACTCCAAGGTTCTTCCCACTATCCTCTGAAACTAACATAAGAAAGGCCATTTATTGAACGCTCCAGTTGTTAATTTCTTTGTCAAATTTTCTCGCTATCATGGTAGAGCAGCCTATGACCCAGCTACAATGAAGACACTGCAGAAAAGGTCAGGTGTCCTCAAGTATGCAGAGCTTGTGACCGAGTGAATCAATCAATAAGCATTGTCCTCTTCTTCCATTGGACCTTTGGTGTACTCTGTTCTTAAGACCTCAGGAAGCTTATGGCACAGTCTAGTATACAAGACTTCTTAGAAACACATATACATGCATACACACACACACACACACACACACACACACCTGCCATGTAAGGGAAAAACAAACAGGTACACGCAAGGAAGCTCATTCAGGCAACGAGACTTCCAAGATCAGCATAGCTCTGTTACAACTGAATCTGCTTTCTCCTTCTTATCAATATGTTTAGTTCTAAACTCACAATAGGAGACCAGGTCAGCAACAGCAAAGCAGTCTTAAGTGCTCCAGACTTTTTAATATTGGCAACAACCTTCAAGTAAAAAGAGTGTAAGGAACGTTGGAAGCAGCTTCTACTTTCCTATTCTCAGAACTCAACTGTCCCTGCTTCCTTTCAGCCAAATAAATACAACACTTAAAAATCTAGATGATACAGTGAAATACATTTTTGACAAGTTAAAGCTTCTTCTTACAAGAAGAAGCAAAACCAAAAATTTTAAAATTACCTTGTAGAAATAGAAGACTAAAGGGAAGCATAATTAATTTTCTAGGATATGTCCAGCACAGGCACATCTGGCCTTAGACATCTATCAGTTGTGTGACCCTGGGCAAGTCACTTAACCGTTTGCCTCAGTTTCTCCATTGGTAGCCTGGACACTATCCATATTATAGCATTGCTAAAATACCAGTTCTCTTTCTCTTTTGTCTGGTCAACTAAGACATATTCTACCTGTGCTATCTTTGGGTTAATTTTTCTTTCTAAGATGAAGTTTATAATATACCAATTTATGTCCCCAATGTGTAAAGTGATACCAAGGGATGAATTTAGTTCACTGATATTCTTTCAGGCTGTTTAAATGTAAATTTTTCTGAGCTGTGACAGAAGGCAATTTGCTCTTTTCTCTCCACTTCAATGTGATGGGGGGAAAAGAAAAGTTTTTAGTCTCATTTTCAAAGTTCAGTATTATCTCTATTTTGCAGGGATGGATTTCATTATTCGTTTTGAGAAAGGTTTTCATCATAATGTTTTTATATGATGAATTAAAGCAAGTTCAGTAGGATTTATGTAATTTTTGAGGTGGGGAGAGGTGGGTGGTTTAGACATGGCTTCCACTTATATTATACAGTGAAGCTCAAGGCTGGATTTCAGAATCTAGATTCCAGTCTCAGACTTGCCACTACCTACCTATATGACCTTGGACAAGTCACCATACCTTTATGGGCCTTAATTTACCATTTATGCAAAGTGAAGAGGTGCACGGTGGATGCAAACATGCTATTCCATTAACAAATTAAGAACTAAAAGAAGATACCAAGCAAAGGAATATTAAATTAAGAAACATTCATGAAGCATCTCTCATGTGCCAGACACTGATGTATTCAAAGATATATATGCCATAAAAAGAAGAGGAGCTGATCATGTAGCAACAGTGAGAGCTCCCCATGTTCTTTCTGTATCTTTATGGTATCAAGAGAAGCTCAGGAAAATCCTTAGCTCACAAACTCAGGGAAAAACTTGAACAAGGTATGGACAGCATTTGCCATTGACATGGCCAGAGGAAACTCCCAGAGTGATGATGTCATAGATTCATTTCCAAGAAAAATAAAGTGTTTTGTCCAGATGATCTCAACCTCTAAGTACTTTGTAAACCTTTGAGGAGGGGCAGCTAGATAGGTCAGGGGATAGAGCACTGTACCTGGAATCAGGAAGATTCATCCTCCCAAGTTCAAATTTGACCTCAGACACAAGCTGTGTGACTCTGGGCAAGTTACTTAATAATCTTGTTTGCCTCAGTTTCTTCATCTGTAAAATGGAGATAATAATGGAACCTACCTTCCAGAGTTGCTGTGAGGATCAAATGAGATACTAATTGTAAAGTACTTAGCACAGTGTCAGGCACATGAAAATTACTATATTTCATTGTTGTTCCGTCATTTAGAGTTATGTCTGACACTTCCTGACCCCACTAGGGGTTTTCTTGGCAAAGATGCTGGATTGATTTGCCATTTCCTTCCCCATCAAAGCACTATGTAAGTGCTGACTATTATAATCATTGATTATTGTCATAAATAGTAGCTAACATATCAAGTGCTCTAATGTTCATTAACACTTTACAGACATATCTAGTTTGAGCTTGAACCCTGGGTATAGTTAACATTTAAAGATTAAATATGGATGCTTGAGAGGGAAGGTAATGCTCATGGCCACACTGCTGGTAAATAATAAAAACAGGTTTCAAACCCACCCTCTTCCTGACCTCAAATCCAAGAGCATTTCCAATGCACATTGACACTGTGACCTTAGTGAAGATTTAATTCCCTAACCAAAATGGCACCAAGATTTTCACTGACTGTGTTTGCTAGATCCTGTATGGAAAGTCCTTGTGTTCCTTAAAGGACAAGGAAATGACAAGGGCTAAGATGCGTACTGGAGGCAGGTTTAGGGCTCATAATAAGACCTCAAGAACCAAAGATTGTAGTGATAACACCAATGGGAAGGGTCAGTAAACCTTAGGAAGTTCTAATGGAGCAGCAGGTAAGTCTTGACAGTCTTCCATCTTAACGGAAGAATCACATTTGATAACCACATAAACATATAAGTTCAGGTCTACTGGGAAGAAGGAATGGGACCAAGGACTGAACTGAAGTTCATGCTCCCAAATGGGAGTCAAGGGAAAGGGGATTGCCACATAGCCAGGAGGGAGGAAAGGAAAGAGGACACTGGCAGAAAGGTTGAGTGGAAGATGTAATCCTTATTGCATCCGCAGGGTGTAGGGAAGTGCTAAGTTCAAAGACAACATTTCCTAGAAACTTGGTCCAATGTAATCTAGTTAACAATTTATCCCTCAAATAATTGTAAAATTAATTTTCTTTTTTATCACAGCATTACCCCCTTCATAACTCTTCAGTGTCTCTGTCTCAAATGTGATCACTCCCACAAAATAAGAAACAAGAGCAAAAAAAACCCATTTCTCTACACAGGAAAAATTTATAAAAATTAATATGGTCAAAGGATATGAAAAAGTTATAGATCAATTTAAAAAGACAGAAATTTAAACACTACATTTATGGCTTACTACATAATAAAAATAGTAAATAAAGAAATCATGATCAAAACAGGCAGGTCAATTCCATAAAATAAATTAGTTGAGTTTGTGATTTAAAACGTAGAAAATTGATAAGAAATACATTAAAAATAGGTATAAAGTGAGAAACATCAAGAAATAAAGGAGAAATTAATGAAACTAAATGCGAAAAAATTATAAATAAAACAAGAAGCTCTTTTAAGAGTCCAATAAAATTGATAAACCATTTACAATTTTAATTAAAAGAGAGAAAAAACAATTTGTCAAGAAGCAAAGATGAGGAGTGACTGAATACGAACAACGAATTGAGAGGAAATGCATGAATATGTCTGCGATTATTGCATAGCATACATTTCAATAAAATGAAATAATAAAGAAATGAAAAAATATTTGCAAAAATATAAAATGTGCAGATTGACAAAACAGAAAATAAAGAACCTTAATGAGCTAATTTCAGAAGGAAAATTAAATTAGCCACTAATGAACTATCACATAAAAAAAACCCAGAACCAGATGGATATGCAAATGAATTCTAACAAACAGTTAAAGAACAAATAGTCCCTATGATGTATTAATCATTTTCTGAGGTAAAGACATAGGGCACTCTAAGCTCACTCTTCCTCTAATAAATATGATCCTGAACCCCAACCTGGGGAAAGACAAAGCAAAAAGAATTATCAATTGATTTAATTGATAAGTATTCATTTTTTTTAAAGATCAAATCCTGGCAAATAGAATCTAACAATATATTTGAAATCATCCATTATAAAAACATTGAATTTCTACCTAGAATATAAGGATAGCTAAATTTTATGAATATAATTAATGTGATAAATCATGTTAATAATAAAAACCTATGTGATTATATCAATAGATACATAACAAGCATTCAGCAAAATGTAACACTCATTGTTAAACATGCTAAAAAGGAAAAGAATGAGAGAAGTTTTACTATCATGATAAAAAGTATCCTAATCCAAAAGCTACTAGTACCAATGCCAGAGAAATATTGGAAATTTCAAAGTACCAGCTGGAGAAAACAAAGTTACCTACTCTCCTCAACACTATTCAGCGTGGTTCTAGAAATAAGCAGTAAGGCAAGAAAAAGATTAGAATGAGGGCAAGAGGAAAGGGGAGAGGTGGGGAGGCATTCTAAACCTATGATTTATCTGATCTAGGGACTAAATATTTGGAGAAGTATTCAAAATTCAAGATTAGGCTAAGCTAATAAATTAATGGTGGAAATATTATTTAAATTCATCTATAGAGTTAACATAATAGCCATCAAAATATCAATGCATAGAATTTAAAAAAATAATATTTTATGGGAGAACAATATGAACAATGACTTTAAAATGTAAATAGAAAGACCAACTATAAAGCAATTTAAATTAAATTCTGGGAAATTCTTAAAAACCAGCTTAGCTCTTAAGAAAAGTTGTATGAGGATGCTTCATCTCATTCTCTGGGTACAGAACACTGCACAGAATATCAGACTTTTTCTACTTATTAAACAATTTTACTGACTTTTTCTTTTTTAAAATTCTGTTATAAGAAATGGCTTCCTGGGAGACAGAAAGGAAGTGGGGGGAATATAGACAATGTTAAGACAGGATACCAATAAAATTTATGTAAAATTTTTGAATGTATGGGAAAAGTCAATTTTATCAAGGGAAATTACAGGAGAAAAGCAAGAAGGGGAGATGACAAATATGAAAACAGATGAGTGAAACAAGTCAGATAATCATAATGCAAGACAAATACATAAACTAGTAATTGTTAAGCCCAAATGACAAATGACTGGGGGATTTAGTTCATTAATAACTTGAAATTTTTAAGGAAATTGGATAGCGATTTGTAGGTGTCAGATCTTTTTCACACATAACACAACTAATTCCGTATAGATCATCTCTTCTGTAGATACGGTGCAAAAGCAGAGCCTAAGAAGTATTCAAGACATAAAATCTCATCCCAAATGATTTAAGTGTGAAGATTTGCTCAAAAAATTCAGAGAAACATTGTAAAGTTTGTATGAACTGATGCAGAGCAGAGTATACAAAAGTCAGGAGAAAATATTTTCAGAAAGACTAAAAAATAGTAAATGACTTCGAAATGGATCAATGCAGAGATCAATTATGACTTCAAAGAACTAAATGGTTAATCAAAATGCCTCCCATCCCTTGAGAAAAAGATAATGAACAGTTATAGGCAGACATTTAAAAACTTGGCCAAGGTACTGAAATGTTTTCTTAACAGTAAATATTTGTTATTAGGAAAGAGTTCTACTAATGGGGGTAGGGATTGGGAATGGAAGAGGGGATTAACAACTTTACTCAGTGATAGTAACTTTTTTAAGTGCATTGATAAACCTTTTTTTAGATGACTGATGATGAGTTCTTATGCAGACTTCCTCATTCATAATAATATCTAACTTCTACCATCATTATTGTAGACCTTTATCAAGTGTGCTCCGAGCTTCTTCACCTTCATATTATTTGTTTTGCTCATACAAAGGTGAGAACAGTTCTCTCTTCCAAAAAGTCAGATTCCTACTTTGCTACTCCTATATTTTCCATAAGAAGAAAGTCCTTTCAAAAATTTATAAGAGAAAGCCAGGAAACTAAGCATTTCTTTTAGTCCAATAGAAGTGACACATGCCTTTAAAAGCATAGTCCTGACTCCAAAACTACAAGTGTTTATATTTTTCTTCTATAATTGTCTGTTCCCATGAGAATTTGACAGGTGAAATGTTTGTGACTGGCCATGTAAAATGATTAAATAAAATAATAACCTACCAAAAACTGACTGTCTCTAAACTATAACCTGGGGACATTTTCCACGATGACTGCCATAAAAGTATTTTTTTAAATGTCTTACGGTTTATGGGCTTTGAAGGTGATCCCTTGGTACTGCCCTACATCTTAGATGAAATCTGAGACTCATGTTTTCTTTATAAATATAAGAAATCCAGGTCACAGGAAAAAATGGGTTAATCCTTAAATGCTGAATGGTTAAGACTTTAGGCTCTGTTCCTTACTAACTTTGCAAATCTAGACAAATGACAACATCACTTTCTTCATGTGTAAAATGAGGGACTCAAACTAGGTAACCTCTAGTCTGTTTTTCAAATCTAGATAGATTCATGATCCACCGAACCCTCTCTCTACCAATACAGGTCTGTGCTTTCTTCCGAAATCTGAATGTTGAAGAGTTGTGTAGGACATCAAGGTTAAAGGACTCAACCAAGGTCAGAGGGTCAGTATGTGTCAAAGGAAGGATTTGTATCCAGGTCTTCCTGACTTCATATTCACTTCACTACCTATCATGCCTTGCTGCTTTTCTCAATGAATACAAGGATGACTGAAAATTACTATTACATAACTTTAAAAGAGAAACAAAATTGGAAACTCTAAAATTTTGAGAAATATTTAGGTGTGCCTCTGTAGAATGGTAACCAGATGCATACACATTTCAACTCTGTTATTTACTGATCATGTGACCTTGGGAATGTCATTTCGTCTCTTGGGAACTCCATTTCTGTATTTATAAAAAAGAAATATTTGGAAAATAAAAAAGGAATATTTGTCCTTTATTTTCTCTTCCTGCTCCAACATATGATCCTATGATCTGTAAGTTGAAGATGATTTCTGTAAACATTCTGACATCAATGATGAATTTAAGACCCATTCTTAGTAAAACTATGGCATTGTTGTTCTTTAGTCACGTCCAACTCTTCATGACTTATTTGGGGTTTCCTTGGCAAAGAAATTGTAGTAGTTTGCAATTTCCTTCACCAGCTCATTTTATAGATCAGGAAATTGAAACAAACAGGATTAAGGGACTCTCCAAGGATCACATATCTAGTTTCTGAGACCAGATTTGAACTCAGGAAGATGAATCTTCCTGACTCCAGGCCCAGCACCTAGCCACCGCACCACCTACCTGCCCCTAGACTACGTAATAGTAAGCCCCATTTTTACCTTCCCTGTCTCAAAACCAAAGCACTGAGTAGTTAGTAGGCCTAATTAATTTTTTTATTTCCCCACAAAAAGTAAAAATTGTGAGAAGCAAGACAGTGACTAAAGAAAATTTCATTCAGCAAAGGAACTACATACATATACATCCTTTTCTATTTCTGAGTTCCCTCCATCAGCAACTGATTCATTGTCCAAGAACTGGCTTTCAATGGTGAAAGAGGACAAATGTTCATTTCCAAGATTCTCAGCTTTAGCTCTGGAAAAATGTTAACCCAAAGCTAGAATATTTTGGCAGCCTCCCGACTAACTCTGTTGCCATGGTGATAGCCATATCCAACCAGAAAATGATTGATGCTCCCTGTGATATAATCAGAAGGTCTTTTCATTGAGGACCCTATAAAACTCAGACACAGGAGGAGTTGCTGCAAAGAATAATTCCTATCAGGTACAGGGCATAAAAATTTTATGGTCTTGACAGTGGGGGATCAGGAAAGATTTCTGAGCTTTTCCCTGGTCCACAGCCAAAGACCCATGTACTTTCATTTATTTCATGTGAAAGTGTAGCTAGGTGGAACTGGACTCTGGGTCTGGAATCAGGAAGACCTGAGTTCAAACTTGGTCTCAGACACTTACTAGCTGAATGACCCTAGGAAATTGACTTAACCCTGTTTCTATACTCTATGTTCTATGACCCATCCTCTCTTTTCCCAATTCTCCTTCAAATTAAATTTAACTGATCGGGGGAGTAGCTTACCTATGGATCCAGTTATATGGCAGAGGCTGTAAATCACAAAGCCAACTCTCTATCCATTATAATGCACTATCTTTCACTTCATAGCTTCTCAAAAATCTAACTTAATGAATAATAAGTCAGTATTATTCATTATCATGGTAAAAAACTTAAGACATCTCTAAGGGTTCAATTATTCCCATCTTGTGCCATTAATGGAGTCTCTAAACATTTAAAGATCACTTGTGCTACTTAAACATGCTTGAAACACATTGAAACAATACTTGTTTAAACACAGGTAAAATTTAAGCATTGAGTATATGCTTCTTTCTATATTTCCAGAGGTCTTTCGTGGCACTGGATGACCATGGAAACTAGCTGGCTTAGAGGACAGAGCACTGGACTTATTAAGACCTGGCTCTGACTTCATCTTAGACACAAGCTCTGTGAAGTGGGAAAACCACTTCCTCTCTCTCTTACCTCAATTTTCTCATTTCTAAATTGAATGGGTTGAATAAGAAGATCTCTATGTCTTTTCTGGTTCCAAATTTCTGATTATGTGATCTTAAAACTTAGACAAAATTTATCTCCCAGTTTTATGCTATTAATACTCAGCAGATAACAGAACAAAGTTATCTATATAATCCCATCTGCCACGAAGTCATATGTAATTTTAATATTGCATGAGACATTTCAATTGAGAAGCATATATTTGTTCTATTGAGTCAAAATACCTTTTAAAAAATTAATAGTAACAGCTATCATTTATATGGCATTTTAAGGTTTGCAAAGCACTTTATAAATGTTATCACATTTGATCCTTACAAGATCCCTGGGAGGGAGGTGTTATCCATTATTTCCATTTTAGAGCTGAGAAAATTGAGGCAAATGGAAGTTATTTAGTCTAACTTCCTATTTTACAGATGAGGAAACTTAAAATCTAGAAAGGTGAAGAGATTTTCCCAAGGACATCGAGGTATTTCATAGTATCATAGATTTGGAGCTCAAGGCTACATTAGAGATCACCCATGTCCAAACTAGTTTATTTAGTAGATGAGGAAAGTAAGTCCCATAAAAGTTAACTGATTTGCCCAAAGTCACTTGAATAAGAAGTGGCCAAAGCAGGATCTTAACCTCCTACCCCAACTTCAAATTCACTTTGCCCACCTGCCTCATCTGCTTAAGTATCTGTTCCCTTCTCATGTTATACTTGTGTCTACCTGCCACCTGTGATGGAAACATTGGCCATTCTCACAAAGATTTTGTGTAAGTGAGAAAGTCCCTGCATTGAGTAGATCCTAAATTCTCTAACACCAAGCCAACAGAAAACAAATTCTAGGAAGTTCAACCAAATTGGAGAAAGTCAAAATATGAACCCAATGGCACACTCTGTGTCTGCAATCTGAGAGAACTGTTCATTTCAGAGAAGCACATCCATAAGGCCTCCAAATGTATTGGTCACTATTTTGTCTTTGGGATAAAGACTGTTTCATCTGACAATAAAATCTATTCATTAGTTTCCAGCTTCCCAATGATAAGCCTTTCCCTGTTCAGCTAATGTTGCCCTCAGATACCTTGATCTATCTCCTACTCACTGAATCACAGCTTTAACTACAGGGAAAAGTGATAGCAAAGACAGTTATACTTTTGTGTTTGTATTTCTAGTACTTTGCATGATACCTGGCACGTGGTAGGTACTTTATAATAAAGACCTGTGGATTGAATAATTGATTGAAAGTAAAGTCAAATGAACAGCTACCAATGGGAAGATATACATGGAATGCCTGAGGAATGGATAGGTGATAGAGTGATATAGATATAGATGGTTAAATAGAAAGATAGATATAGATAGATTGGCAGATTGATACTGACAGTTAGATGATAGAGAGACAGAGACAGGTAAGTGATAGATATATAGATGAGAGACAGATGATAAGATAGAATTATAAATAGGTAGGATGAGAGAAAAAAGGGAAAAAAGAAAGAAAGTTAACATGTATGCTCTCACGTTTACTTGTTGTTCAGCACATCTATCTCTCCGTGACCCCATTTGGGATTTTCTTGGCAAAGATACTAGAGTGGTTTGTCATTTACTTCTCCAACACATTTTACAGATGAGGCAACTGAGGCAAATAGGATTAAGTGATTTGCCCAGGGTCACACAGCTAGGAAGTATCCAAGGCCAGATTTGAGCTCCCAAAGATGAATTTTCCTGATTCCAAGACCAATGCTCTATCCCTTCTGCTACCTCACTTTTGCTAAGGGTTTTATAGTCAATTCTCATTTGATCCACATAAATAATCATAGGATCTTACAAAACTATTGAACTGGAAGTGGTCTCAGAGTCCATCTAACCCAACCTCTCATTTCATACATGAGGAAAAAGAGATATGAAATTACTTGCTAAAGTCACACAAGCGGCAAGAAACTTGGCCAGGAAATAAGCCCAATTTATAGGAACATAAACCACACCACCTCCCAAGGCCTCAGTTTCATCCTGTGTAAAATGGGAAAGAGGTAAAGCAGATGGCCTCAGAGGTCCTCACAACTCTAAACCCATGACACTCCAAACTCACACTGCAATTCAATCCTTCCCTCACTTAAATTCAGCTTTCAACCCTTACTCTTAAGTCATATACTTGTAAAATATAATGCCTCCTCCTAGAATCCTCTCTCTTAAAGGTCCTAATATCTTAAACAAATGCTAGACTACAGTAATGCGCCTAGGGCTATTTCCATTACAAAATGAATATTCCTAAAGCAGACACAAATAGAGGCCTCCCTTTGCTGACTGCAAGTGTCTCCTTGAGCTGCACTAGCAGAGGTCTCAGGTAAGGGAAAAGAGTGAGATTTGATTTTTAAAGTAGGCTAACAGAGCTTGGTTTATTATTCAGGGGCCACTGTGAAAACTAATTATTAGCCTTCTTGACTTGTCTTCTCCATCTTCAAGCCTCCACTCTGCATGATCATTCAGGAAACACTGAGAATTCAATGACAATTCATTAAATTCCAGTTGAGAAACTCAGACAGAGCCTTCCTAAGTGATTGCTTTCACTTATTAAAGATAGAAAAGTCCTTCTCCAGCGCCATCCTGTGTTAATATCTTTTCAAAGGCTCATCAGAGCTGCTCTGCTTTTAGTGCTGGTACATTCAATGATACTAGAGTCTCTTCTAGTCTGAGAAACTGACAATTTCTACATTTAACGTGACTTTACCATGGTATGTTTCATTTCCCATTTCCATAATCAATTATCTGCTGCCTTTTCAGAATATAAACTTAATACACTTCCCAGAAGCTGTCTGGACACTCCCACAATGCCCTCTAGGGTGGCAGCTGGTATAATGAGTAGGACATGAGTTATCTCTGGGCCCAAAGCTTCTATTTGTCTCTGCACATCTACATGGTGACCTAGGGCACAAGGAAACATAGGTTAGGATCCTACTGTGGACACTACTTATGTGACCTTAAAAAAGTTACATGACAAACCTCTCTTGGCCTCAGTTGAAATGTCTGAAAAATAAGGGATTTAGGCTTAGCAGATCTAAGATTCCCTTCAATTCAAAATCTATGATACCAGATTTACCTCTGATGCATACTGCTTGGTCCAAAAAAAAAAAAAAGCAAAGGTCACTGAGGGAAGAAGCATTTGTTATTCACTCACTAAGGATAAGATACATCAAGTCAAGGTACAATAGCAGAGTAGCAGAGATTATGCTCTGTGTTCCAGTCCCTTCTTTTTGAGCTCCCTCCCCATCCCCTGCTACAGTAGCGTGTCTCTTTCCTCAGAGACCTACGGCTTTCTATTTGGTAACCTGTTCACCTATAATATAAGGCAGGCATCATGGTATTGTTATAATGATAGCTTTGGCATCAGGAAGATCTGGATTCAATTCCTATGTCTGACATTTACTAGCAATATATAACCCTGGGCAGGTCATTTAACTTCTCTCCACCTCAGTTTCTTCATTTGTGAAACAGGAGTAGGGCAAGGTATACAGAGGGTCTCTAAGGTCCCATGTAGCTCTCTACCTATAGTTTATGCTTCTATGTTTTTGGACACAGATTTAAAGGTGGAAGTGATCTTACACCTAAGAAAATCAAGACAAAGAAAAGTGAAACAAGCTGTCAAAGGTCACAAAGAACTGAGATTCTACACCAGGTCTCTCCTACTCCACATTTTATCTGCTTCTGGGTGTTCTCTCTGGCTGTCTCTCAAGCCTGGAAAGTTCTCTCTCCCTTCCTCAGCCTCCTGGCTTCCTTTGAGTTACAGCAAAAATTCTACCATCTATAGGAAATCTCTCCCCACTGTTCTTAATTCTTATACCTGCTCTCTTCTAATTATTTCCTCTTTCCTCAGTTGCCTGTATGTATTTCTTCACTTGTCCTCTCTTTCATTTGATTGTGAGCTCCTTGAAGGCAGAGAGAATTGTCTTTTGCTTCCTTACATATAGCGAATGCTTAATACAGTGCCTGGAATACAGTAAGTGCTGAATAAATGCTAATTGACTATAACTATGGCAAATGCACCACCCTTACCATGGTACAGCAATAATACTAACACATTTTGGTGAGGGGACAACACCTGTGCTTTCATTGGGCTCGGTAACTGCTAAAGAAAAAACTCTACTGAAGCAGATCAGCACTGGACAGTTCCCTAGGTCACTGAAAAATTCCATGACTTTTTCGGGGTTACATAGCCACTTGTCAGCATCAAATCTCCCTGACTTCAAAATCAACTCTTCAATGCTGCAATGCCTCCAAGAAGTGATTATGCACATTTCAAATGGGTCCAATTAATTGCATCATTAAAAATGATTTGATCACAACAATTCTCATATCCACACGTAGAAGATGGGACTAGAGAGCATTTTAATTCAATTCAACTCAATGAGCATTTATTAAGTAAGCATCAGGCATTGTGCCAAGTCCTAAGGAATCCAAGATAAAATGCAAACAGTCCAAGCTCTCAAGCAGTTTACAAGCAACTGGAGGAATAAAACATGAGCACAATAAATGAATACAAAGTAAATGTAGTCATTTCAATGGATACACTAAAGATGGAGCTAGGAATCCCAAGAGAAAAGGAAGGTCAAATACAATAATCATGGTGGACAATTTGTACAAAGACACAGAGGAGGAAGATGGAACCCATTTAATTACACAAGCCTGAAAAGTAGCCACCTAATTTCTGAGTTTGTATAGCATGCTTCAGTGCTCACAACTTGAAAACAAATTAGAGGAGAGAAAGCAGCTTGCTAATCCAATGTAAACCTGGGTCCAAGTTTTCACTTGGACTGATACTTAATTTATGACTTGGAGCATGTGAATTCATATTCTGCTCACCTTATGTCCAATTCCTGTGATTCCAGGTATTCATCTCATTTATAAGGTATGTCTACTTTTCCTATAAATCTTTCCAGAGGCTAAAATCACATACTGGGAGATAGTTATCTGCTTTATAAAATTTTAATTTTGCTTGGTTTTATTAAAATCATTATAATTGATAGGCATTTTGAACTGATTTTTTAAATTTCAATTCAGTCTTTCCCTCACCTTCGCACTTTTAAAGAAGTATATGAATAAAATAATTGATAAAATTATCCATATTAAAGGTAAGATCTCTTAAAACCATCTACTGAGGTACAACTGATAGTCTCTAGGATTCTGTGACTCAATATATTAGTTTTTGTTTATCCATAATATTTAGAAAGTAATGGAGAGTAAAAACCATTTATACTTGATGGGGGGGGGAGTTGGGAGGAGGCTTCTTTCGAAATGGGTGCCTCTACCATTTAGAGACTTGAAATTTGGAATCCAAGGAACATAGAATAAGAGGTATAGGAAAAGGGGTTTCCTAGAATTGGAGTCAGAGGATATGAGTTCAAATTCTGACGCTGGTGCTTACTAATTAGGTCACTTTAAACAAGTCATCTCCCCGCTCTGGGTTTCAGTTGTATCTCTTGACAAGGAAAGCAATGGCAAACCACTTCAGCATTTTTGCCAAGAAAACCCCATGGATAGTACTGGCATGATATGGTCCAGGGGGTCACAAAGAGTTGGATATGACTGAATGGCTAATCAGCACCTCTTGAGAAAGAGGTGAGAGACTGAAAGTGAAAAATGAGACATTTTTTTGGATATGATCAAAGTAGGAATCTGGTTTTTTTCACTATGCACATTTGTTACAAACAAATTTGTTACATTTTTTTTCTTTTTTTCTTTTAAAATGAGAGCGCAGTAGGAAGAAGAGAAAAGAAATGCTTGTTATTTGAAAGAGTTAGACTTCTGCAGTTGCTTCTGTCTCTAAATCTAGGATCCCATGAATTTTTCGATGATGATGATGATGATGATGATGATGATGATGATGATGATGATGATAGTAGTGATGATGGTGGTGATAGTGGTGATAGCTAACACATATGGTATTTAAGCAGTTCCAAGCACTGTGCAAAGCACTTTAAAATTACTACTTCACTTGCTCCTCACAACAACTCAGGGTGGTAGGTGCTATTATCTCCATTATTTTAGATAAGAAAACTGAGGTAAACAGAGAGTAAGTGCCTTGCCCAAGATCATGCAGCCAGTAAGTGTCTAAGCCTGGATTTGAACTCAGATCTTTTTTACTTCAGGTCTAGCACTCTATCCACTGAGCCATCTCTAGGTGCAATCACTCTACCCCTCTAAATAAAGCTCTCAGAGGATACTTGCTCATGTTAAAGGAAAGATGGGATATATGGAAGGATATGAGTTTATTTTCCCTTTCTAGTTTCCTCCTCTCTGCTCTGATTCATCCTCCTTCACCTGGTCCTTTTCCTCTCTCCTGGTCTCCTTTCTTCTCTTGTAGTTATCCATGTGGTGATCCAGATATGGATCAGAGTTTCATAGATTTGCAGCTAGAAGGAACCTCAGCAGCCATCTAGTTCAAAGCTTAGAGAAGTTAAATGACTTCCTCAAGGTCACACAAGGGAGTAAGTGGGACAGAAGGGATGTGAAAAGATGACGTCACATGAAATCAATTTCACTCAGCCCAAACATTCAATGGCTATTGTGTGTACCTTAGGCACTCCCCAATTCCTGTGTGGCACTAAAATCAAATTACAAAATGTGTCCTGGAAGGTATCAAAGTATTTCATACTTCAACTAAACCTACAACTGACTGAAGATGTTTCTGAGTTTTGCTATCATCAACATGCTAAATTCTACCCTCATTCTCATAGCTGACACTTAATAAACACTTGGCTAATCTAAAATGTAAACCACCTTCCCCACATCTTTGCAGAAATAGGGAACTATGAGTGTGGAAGAGTACAGATAAATCAGACTTTTTATTTTAGTTTTGTTGAACGTTTTCCTCTCTTTTTAAAAATTCTTTGTTATAATAAAACTCTCTTACAGGGAGACAGAGAGGGTTTATTCTGGGAAACATGAATGATGTCATATTTGTTAATTACCTGATATATTTTGCATTTGTTTGTATTTGTCCATGCTATTTCTCCTCACATTATGGCTACTCCTTAAGGGACAGAGCTATCTCCTTTTTGCCTTTGTGCCCTAGTACCTAGAAGACAACAGACAACAAGTACCTGAGAAGACAACAGATGTTTAATAAATACTTGCTAACTGATAAAGAAAGTGCCTTGCAAGTGCTAGAAACCTATAGAAATATGATACTGATGTCACTTAAATGTTTTCTCATTGATTGATAAGTAAAACTAATGAATCTAACAGGTGCTGACAGAGAATAAAGGAATTTAACAAGTGAATAATTATAGATAACAAGTGGAAAAGGAATCAGAGGAGAAAGTCTTTACAAGGGAGTAAGTGAGACATCCATAAGCAACAGATCCCATCTATCTCTCCAGACTTGTTACATATGTAAAAAAGAATTGCCTTGTCTTAATTATGGTGACTATAGATAGCTCTGATACGTTGTCAGATGACAACAAGCAGTGAACTACACATGAATAAGACTTAGACATCTCCACTGAAGCAATTAATCAATTACTGTCTTTAGACTAAGTAAGAAAAGTCCTTGATCTATTTAGAAGTCCTTGAAATCCACTGAGTGAAAGGGAGAAATATTGCATAGGAAGTATAGATCATAAACTCCTTGAGGGTAGGGACTGTCTTTTCCCTCTTTTTGTATCTCCAAGTGCTTAGCACAGTGCTTGGTACAGAAAATATGCTTAACAAATGTTTACTGAATTGAATTGAGAAAACTGCAAAACCTCCTACAGGTCATCTATAAAATACCAAGTCAATTAAGATATCAGGGATTTAAGCATCTGGCAGCTTAGTGGTAGAAGGTTCCTAGCCAACTTTCTGAGAAGTAATCATGTCGTTAGGAGGAAGAGAAAAGTGTCAGTCTCTGCGTCTCCTTCAGTACATACACACACACACACACACACACACACACACACACACACACGGCTAAAGAAGAACCTTATGATCTTTAGAGAATCAAAGCATTTGAGCTTTTCATCATTGTCCTGGCAGTATCTCCAGAAGAGCAACAATGGATAGAAGTCTCTGCTGTGGCAGCCAAAGGAAGCCAAATGGACACACCGAGGAAAACGCATCTTCAAGACTATGAGGATCCCAGTAGAGCAGCTCTACTGGGCCTGACAGAATGCTGATGCGTACTCCCACAAAAGGGTTGGAAAAAGATTTGCAACAACCAGGAATTCTGAGTTATACGTTGGCCATGAGTGCTCTCTAAGAGTGTATTTCAGTGAAGGTTTTTTGGGGGGCAGGTGAAGTTAATAATTTGAATGACTAATTGATCTGCATGATAATCATGGTAGAAACACACTGGTGGGAGCTTATGATCTATAGCATTTGAAAGCTACCCTCAGCCTCTCTAAACCCCCTAGAACACTAAAGGGAAAAGCAATTGTCCTCATTCTTGGAACTCAACAGATCAGTTCAAGTGGGCAATGGAAGAGTGAGCCTCATAGCACAAACTATGTATATAATTCCCTTTAATGCATTCCAACCTCCAAGCAAGCTAGTCCTACTGTTTGTCACACAGGATATTCCATTATTCATCTCCCTGCCTTTGCCCAGGCTGCCCTTCCAAATGTGACATGCACTCCCTCTTCACATCCACCTCCCTTCAAGTCTCATTTTAAGTGGGCCTTCTTTAGTTAAGTCATTCGTGATGTCACTAGATGCTAATGAGGCAAGGATGAACTCTAGCACACTGGCTCTAATGTAATAGGATAGGAGTAAGAGCTGAACTTCTAATTTCATTGATACAGAGAATTTCCAGGCAAGGTCCACACTTGAGTCTCCAACAGTTGCCTGGATTCCTGCAAGGACATGAGATTTGGCCAGGATCACACAGCCTGCAGTGCCCAAGAGGAACTGAACCCATGGATTTCTGCCTCCTCAGTGACTATATCACACTGCCTCAGACTCACATACATTATCATTTCCTCAGTGCTGGACACGAGCCAATCCAAAACAAGGAGCCATTTTCTCGATTCTTGGAGATTAAATGTCAGCATCCTTTTTTCTTCATCTAAATTGCTGTATAATGAGAAAAGTTTAAACAATTCACATAATTTTTCTACATTATTAGTCCATTAGAATTCATTTGTTCTTCAAGGTACAAAACATCTGTCTGAAGGCCAGAAAGAAGTGATTACTGTTACTGACACATCACTTTAAACTCTGGCTTTGTCCTGATTTCCTCTGGCTTTAGGAGGCAGAATATATTTGCTAAGTAATGGCAGGCTGTCCAAGCCGTTTGCATCAAAAGACAGGCATAAATCCCCATGTGTGCATGCTGAAATAGAATCCCAAACCACGTACACCACATCGTAGGATGAAGGTAAGTGGGATGGACAAACAACCAACAAAACTGTTTACTTCTCCCACTGGAGTTCTAGAGGACCTGGAAGGTTGGGGAGGGGGAACATTTATTAAACACCAACTAGGGCCAGGCACTGTGCTAAGGACTTTAAAAGTACTACTTCATTTGGTCCTCACAATAACTCTGTGAGTAGGTACTCTCATTGGTCTTCTGTTTTTACAGTTGATCAAACAAAGATTAAGGAGGAACATCCTTCTAGTGCTATAGTTTGTAAGCCCTCAATGGCATGCTTCCTCTCATCACTGGTTAGTAGCAGGGAAGTAATGCTGCAGGAGAGGTAGGGTTAGCTAGTGACATAGAGGACAGACCATTGGGCTTGGAGTCAGAAAGTTTTGAGTTGGAATACTAACTAGCTGTGTGACCCTGGGCAGCTCTCGTAGTCTCTCCAGTCCTCAGTTTCCTCCTACATAAAATAAAGGACTTGGACTCATTACCTCTAAGGAAAGTTCTGCAATCTCTCAGCTATGTAAAAAAAGAAATTTGTTGTCATTGTTTAGTTATTTCAGTCATGTCTGACTCTTCATGACCCCATTTGCATTTCATTGCGCAATATTCCTTCTGAAAAGATTCTTTGCGTCTTGAGTTACCTTGGGAAGATGTCATAGATACATCAATACAGGAACGTTCTGTGACTACATATCAGCCTTCATCATATCTGTTCACCAAATGCAACCTAGCTATAAATGTATTTAATAGAGTGTCCTAAGAAGCTGCCTAAAAAACAGAGTTTAAGTAACTTCTCTCAAGACTCAAACCACATAATTAGTGTGTGTAGAAGCAGGATCAGAACCTAGATCTTCAAGACCTCAAAGTACTCTCTAAGTCTTGGCGATATGTATGAAAGACAGGTTAAAAGATTTGGCTGGGGTCACAAAGTTCATCAGGGGTGACATTTGAACCCAGACCCTCTAGACAGCATTTTAACCACTGACCCCTATTGCCTTAACTTGGCAGTGATGAAGAGCCAATTTTACTTCAAGAACATTCAAACTCTGAACACAATGACACCCACATATCAGTAGGTTATAGGATAATAGCTAAAATTCATTAACTGTTGAAAGACAGAGCAGTACAATTCTGACATCCATTTGAATGGGTAATTGAGAGAAAGTATTGACCTGAAAATAGTTAGGACTTCATCTCATCTTCCATAGAACTGAGACCAAGGGAGAAACAGAGAGAGACATCATGACGAGAATTAGGCCATAGCAATAATTCATCAGCAGCATCATAATGCTACTTTTTTTACACAGTTCAGTCAACGTATCAAGGTTTTGTGAATTTGTTTTTGTAGGAACCTCTTCCATCAATGAAAACTATAACCAGTCTCTAACCTAATAGTTAAGTCTTGGTGAGTTGACACCAAGAGACTTCCCCCAAGGTCACATACCTAGGTCCTGCTAGTGGCAAAATTTGAACCCAAATCTGCCAAGTTCAACATTCTACCCACTACACAAATGAGAGATATGCAAATTATGTTTGCCAAGGGTAACGGAAGTCAAACAGTGGAAGGTCTTAAATGTGAGGATAAGATGTTTTTAATTTATCTTATATTAAATGGGGAGATTACAGAATAGGATCAATTTTAGAGCATGAGAGTGACAGAGTTGGGCCTATTACTTAGGAAGATGATTTTGGCAACTATGTGAAGAATAGATTAGAGAAGAGAGAAATTGGAAGAAACAAGATCAACGAAGAAACTGCTTCAATAATCCAGGAAAACGGTAATGGAGAGTCTGAGATAAAATTGTTGCCTTGTGAATCAAAAAAGGAGCAATGGATGCCAAACATATTGAAACAGAATCAACTACATACAATGCGCCCACAGGTGTAAAATGTCTTGTTGTGTATAAGGGAGACCAGTTGAACTTAAGAGATGTTTTTCATAAGGTTTTACATTTAAATTGACTGTTTTTTTAAAGGAGGGAGATAATGAAAGGGAGAGAGAAAGAGGGAGAGGGAAATACAGATGGAGAGAGATATGCAGGCATTGGATGGTCATCCAGCCATAAAATCACCAGAATGGTTCTCCTTATTTACAAATGACCCAATCCTGAAGCCAGCAAGCCACAAAAGTCACACCAAAATTCTTCCACTACCTTTTTTTTAATTACTAAAATTCACAGCATTTGACTCATAATATTTAAAAATTCTGCTCAAGTAATCTGTGTAATCTTGGTTAAATAACTCCTGGACTTTCAAATTCTAGAATCCTAGCTTTGGAAGAACAGTTAGAGGTGATAAGCCCCACTTTCCCACTCAGTGAAAGACTACTTACTATTTCCCTGACAGATGGTCATCTAAAACTCCCTTGAAATGCTTTCAGTCACAGGTGGGCTTATTAGCAGTGTGGTGTCTTGGCCATACCTGGAAATATAATCATCAGCTGATATCTCATTACCTTCTAGTTATTTGGAATGGGAATTTTGCAAGCTTATTCCTCTTCCACTCCAGCCAGAATAATAGGGCCTGGAAAAGTGGACAGGACTGAGTCTGCAACTGCTTTGAGGAAGAAACTTTCTGTTCTTAACAAGGCAGAAACTCCTTGCTTCAAAACCGATTTGTCCCTTAAAGCTGGTGGCTTCCCCTCAGTTTCAAGATCTCCACCTTTCCACAAATCTGGCTTAGAATATAGAAAGGAGCCAATAGCAGGCAGCAGGGAAAGGAAGAGCAAATCTGGAAACTCAACAAATAACGAAGCGAATTGTTTGTGACCAGTTAAGACCAGAAGAAGTTTGGTGAATTAAACTGAATTAAATTTTACTTAAAGATTTGGGATTGCAAGATACATCAACAATCCATAAACTTAAAAAAAGAAAAAGCAACAGCCCCAAAGACAAAATCTGAGAAGATACCTCTCTCCACACCTGTGTAAAGGTGAGGGTCTAGAGATATGGATCACTGCATATGTTATTACTGGATTTGTTTTGGGGGAGATGTGATGTACTGATCAGTTTTCCTAATTCATTTTCTTCTTTCCCTTCTTATTCTTTTTTTTTTTGAAAAGTCTCTCTTGGAAAGACGTGAACTGATGCACAGTGAAAGGGAGCAAAATCAAGAGAACAATTTAACACCAATATTATAAAAAAAATTTTAAAGACTGATGAAAGATGAGATGAAAAGGACCAGAATATACAGTAACAACTAAAAGCTGTAAGAACTGCAATCCACAAAATTACCATCCATGATTCCAGCCAAGCAAGGATGAAGCATGCTCGTCATGGCAGAGGTGATGGGTAGGGGGGCACAATGAACATATTTTGTTTTGTTTTAATGTATAGTCAACATAGGGATTTAACTTAACCATGCATATTTGTTACAAAAAAATTTCCCAATGGCATAGGGTGAGAGAAAAAAATAGATTTACATTATTTTTAATCGGGGGGATTTGCTGCAGATATGAAATGTTGCATGAACTTTCAGAAAGGTCACTGTATTAAGCTTTACTGAACTTTTTTATTATTTAGACCATTCACTAAGCAGGAATAAACTGTAAATATCTATAATATAAAAATAAAACATCAATAAAACTTTGAAAAGGCTTTGTTACATGGAATGGCTCTCTGGGAGGTGGGAGGAGGAGGGAAATGGGAAAATTTAAGTGATATAGAAAAGATATTGATGAAAAATTGCTTAAAAGGAAAAAGGAAATCAAACTCAATTTAATAGAGATTCAGTGAAAGAAATGAAAACCAATTCTTGTCAAGGACCTTACATTCAGCAAGAGAATACAAACAAACATAAATAAATGCAGGATAATTTGAGGAAAGAGAGACTCTTAACTTGAGAGATGCAGGAATGAGTCAGGAATGGCTTCCCACAGTAGGTAGCACATGAGTTCAGCTTTAAAGGAAGCCAAGGGTTCTCAGACACAGAGGTAAGAAGAGTGTACATTCTGGACCTGATAAGGAGATGGGAGATGGGAATGCTGTGTTTGAGAAAGAAGATGTAGGCGATTGTACTGCAAGAGAGATCCGAAGATGGGTAGTAGGTGAAAAGCTCACTGGAGAGGTGAGAGGTTTTGGAGCCAACAGCCCGATTAGAAAGTGAGGTTGAGCGCTGAGTTTATACTATACAGAGTAATTCTTCATAGATGATCATCTCATGTAATTTTCTAAGACTTTCTAACTTTAAGTGGCCTAACAGCCTGAAAGCTAGGCATATGGAGACTGATAGAAAAAGCAGAATAGGAGCTAAGTAGTATGAAGCATTATAGCATCCGCTTTTCACCACTGAGCATCTGCAAAGATTCGCATAGGTCACAAGTGAGAATAAATCAGAATTCTCGTTTTCCTTTTCCATTTCTGTGAATGGAGATAACTGATGGCATCTGGAATAATACACAGTAGGCGCAAAAGGCAGAAATTTGCCTCTTGAAACTAAATGACAAGAGTGTTTCAAGACACATTAAAGTTATGGCTAAAGATATTCAAAGAAAAACAGAAAATAATAGTAAAGCATGACTTACATAGCAGTGGGAGACACATAGCACTCTTCTCATAAAAACCTTGTGAGGTAGGTAGTGCATCATTATTAGCATCCCTACCTGAGAAATAGGAATCTAAGGCTCACACCATCAATCAATGAGCTTTTAAAAGTACCTACTAAGTGCTAAGAATAAGGATAAAAATGAGGCAATCCCTGTCTTCAAGGAGCCTAGTTGTACTAGCGATTATAGAGGTACAGTGAATTCCCTATGTTCATACACCTACTAAGTATGAGACAGGGATTTCAAACCTGACTTCAAGTGTTCTGACCATACCTTTGCCAAGGAATCTAAAGATTCAATAACCATAAAGATGGTGGCAAAGGAGGAAAGCAAGGAGACTTATCTACAAAAAATCTAGAACTAGCATCTTGATATGTTAGTCCATATCCCTCATTTTACAAATGAGGCACAAAGAGGATAAAATGACTTGGCAAGGTCACACAAGGAATAAATATGAATGCCGAGGCTTGAACCCAGGTTCTCTGACTGGAAATCCATTGCTCTAACCACTATGTTAAAATGCCTCCTCAGTCTTAAAAAACAATAATAAAAATGGATATTAGTGAAGATGGGGTCCTGGCCCCTCAGTACAATAAGATCGTGGGATCTTAGATTTAGGGCTAAAAGGGACCCCCTCATTTCATTGATGTGGCATAGGGAATAGTGTTGGATGTGGAATTAGAAAAATTGAAGTTCAAATCCCACATCAGATATTTACTAGCTGTGTGACCCTGAGCAAGTCACTTAACCCCTGTCCACCTCAGTTTCTTTGAGTGTAAAATGAGGATAATAATAGCACCAACTCCCAGGGTTGTTGTGAGGATCAAATGAGATGATATGTACAGAGGGTTACAACCTTGAAGCAGTATGTAACAGCCAGATAGTATTACAATTAGGGTGCCTGAGATCCAGAAAGGTGAGGATGCCGAAGACTACGCAGGTAGAAAGAAATGGAGGCTGAATTTTAAGCCAGCAAGTTATCTCCAACCCAAATGGCACATTCACAAACACAAAATTATTTCTGCCATTCTCTAGGCCAGGGCAATGGTGGAAACTAGGTTATCCAGACCAGTCTTTACCTGATTTTACAACACTCGCCTGGCATGATCCATCTGACATTTTAGATGATCACATTTTCCACCTCTTTCAGACTTAGGCAGGCACAAAATCAAACAATCAGTTGCATTTATTGTACATTTACAATGTACCAGGAACTGTTCTAGGTGCTGGGGACAAGACATAAGTTAAAACAATCACTGCCCTCAAGGAGCTTATATTCTAAGACATTTGGCATTCTTTTTTACTTATCTCCTTTCTCAGTTGGATTGACTTCCATCAAAGAGTCCTCTCTCATTCGAGTTCCACACAGAAGTACTCTTAACTGCTCCTTAAAGATAGATGTTCCAATTAACCCGAACTCATCTTCTATGGCTGTAGAGGTCCCATACAGTACAATATCAGACCTAGAGCCAGGAAAACCTGGGTTCAAATCCTACCTCTAACATTTATTAGTTTTGTCTAAAAGTAAGTCACTACCTCTCCAAGCCTCAGTTTCTCCATATGTAGAAATCGGATAACACCTAGCTCACAGGGTTGGTCTAAGTTCAAATGAGATCATGTAGCCCCTCTTCCAGCTCTACTGTCTCTTTGGACTTTTCCTCCAATTCTCAGTAGCACTCCAACCCTACACTCTGATTATCTCCTCATGCTGGGAGATGATTCCACCCCAGAAGACCTGTCTGATAATGACCAAGTACCTCCCAGGACCCCCTTTTTGAGAAAGTGCCTGGGCCAGCCCCATGCTCTCTCCTTTACTTTTCTCCTTATTCCTGCTCATAAGTGTTTTGACTTTCCTATGCCCTCCCCTACCCCTTTATGTTAAAATAGACACTCCTTGAGGACAGATATTGTCTTTACTTGTCCTTGCATTTGCATTCCTACCCCTTAGTATACGGTATATACTAAGCCCTTAATAACCATTTGTTGACTTGCTACATGCCAACTCTAGAACACCATTAAATGTCAACTTTTTAGAATAAAAAAGCAGTATAATGTAGTAGAAGGAGCAAGTCATTTTATTCCTGTAGGCCTCAGTTTCATCACCTGCCAAATGAGAGGTACAAAATGACTTGTCTAAGATCCCGTACCTATGAAGGGACAAAGCCAAGAATAGAATCCAGGTCTTTCTGACTTTCGGTGTAGTATCTCATGCTTTCTCAAAGTCACATAGCTGTTATATATCTTAAGGCCATAGGTATGGAACTGGAAGAGACCTTAAAGATCCTTTTTACAGATCAGGAAACTGAGGCTCAGAGCAATAGTGACTTGATGAGGGTCCCATAGCTAATAAGAATCACAGATAAGCCCAAAACTTTCTTTCTCTAAATCAGCACATTAGCCACTTCGTACTACTTGGTGCCTGTCTTCATCTGTTCAAATTTCATGTTCTAATAAAATAATAAGAATAACAATTTCTGCTAAAAAATTAGTTCCTTCTTTTATCAAGAGTCTATCTAATTAATTCACTTTAATGAGGGATATTTAAATATATTTTGCTCTTAAAACTCAAACGTAGTTTGAGATTCAATAAGATCTACATTATCTATTATTACAGGAGAAGAAGTAAAGTATGGTAGAAAATGAGGCAGCCTGAAATTGAAGAAACTTGGGTTCAAATTTTATCAGACATACAAACCATGTGACCATTGATAAATCATCCCTCAAAGTTGTAAGGAGTTCCTTCTACCAGTAGTGTCAAATTCAAATAGTTATAGGGACCACTAAACCACACTTGAGAATCTGTTGGGGTTAAATATTGACTAAGAAATCTACATAGTACAATTATTTATATTTTGTTGTGTTTCTATTTATTTGTTTGTTTGTTTGGTTCAATATTTCCTAATTACATTGTACTGGTTTAGGCCACATTCAGGGGTGTTCCATATACAACCTATCTGTCCTATGCCAATGTAATCAGAGATTTAGTCCCTAATGCCATCTCTTTTATTTGCTATTAACTTAAGGCACCCAAAATCACTCAACATGCTTCTATTTTCCAAATTTAAATCTTTTGCACAATGACAAAGAATATGGTAAAACAGTTTTCCATTTCTAGAAATCCATCAAAGTCATCCAGATCTGTTGACAATTGGGGCATGGTGAGTTTGGGCCCCCAACCCTAAACTTCTACCTGCCTCCACTGTGAAAGGGCACCTTTCAATCACTTTGTGGAAACTTGGTATGGAAACTGAAATGGATTGGGGATTTTTCCCTCTTTTTTCTGTACATTGTTAACTTCAGTTTTTATCCTTCTGCCTGGGGGCTTTCAGGCACAGAACTCATTTTTAATAAGTCAGAATGCTAAAATAAAATACCATACACATCTGAAAAGCTGCCACATAATTAGAGGCTTGGCTTTCAGGGAAGCAAGAGAGGAAGAGAAAACTGGAAAAAGCAGGAACAAGGTAGAGCGGGCAGAGTTACCTGGAGGGAATGTCACAAGGCCTCCAATGACTACATGAGCGCTCTCAGGCAGGTACCCTCAGGGGCAACTCAAGTCTGGCTCGGCTCCCAACCCCCAAATACAGAAAGGCGCAATGTCTTTCCCTCTTGGATATTTCATGATGAAGTAACATTTGTGATTGTGTTTCTGAACCACAACTTCTGTCCCTGTTGCAAAGTGTCACATTCTGCTTAAACAATCTTTCTGGGGCTTGACAATTTTTTTTTATTTTAAAAAGTCACGCACTCTTGCTTAGGAACTGGGTACCTTGGTAAATCACAGTTGTGAATCAAGGAGGGAAAGCATGGAATTCTGGAGCAGAGAGAGGGAAGAAATGGTTAAGCCATGGGGAGTTGACGATGGGGAGTCAGGGCAAGTTCCATCAAGTTGCTATATTTGCTTTCAATCACTTCCATTTCATGGATGGCATACCAGAATAGGAGTGCCAGATGTGGCATCGGATGTGTAAGTAGCATGGGATGAACAAGCATTTTCTTCAGGGAACCAACTTGGGGAGGGGAAGGGCTTCCTCCCAGGAATGGTGCTGCTTTCCCCAGATCACAGAACCATCATAGATCTAATCTAGAGCTGAAAAAGGCCTCAAAAATCTCCCAGTTCTACCCCCTCATTTGCAGAGAAGGAAACTGAAGCCCAGAGGATGGAAGAGACTCCCACAAGTTGACAGCTAGAAAATATCTGAAGATGTATTCGAATAATAGTATTTGTACATAATATTTGAGCAATTGGAGGTATATTTGAATAATCATAGCCACTACTTAATAAGGCACTTTAAGGATTGCCAAGAGCTTAGTAGATGTCAACCTCTTTGGTCTTCTAAACAACCCAATGAGGTAGGCACTTTACTTAGCCCCCATTTTACAGGTGAAGAAACTGAGGCAAAAAGCAGTTAAGTGACTTGCCCAGAGACACACAGCTAGTAATAGTCAAAGGCAAGATGCAAAATCAGGTCTTCCTGGCTCCAAATACAACACACCATTGTACCACCCAGCTCGCTCCAGTCCAGTGCCTTCTGTACTGCACCCTCACTCCTTGTCCTGTAGTCTGCTGGCAGTTAATGATGTAGCCCATCCTGAATGAGTACTCTCTGAAGCTGGCTGCGAAGACATCCCCCTAGTTTCATATAAATTAAACGAGCAAGAGGAAACCAAACTCTACTAAGGAATGAATATGCTCCTGATCCTTGGACCTAATGGCCATTTCTCCTTTCCCAGGTGACCTGCCTTCCCTGTCAATAACAGAAAGCGCCATGCTCAAAGGATGACAGGCAGCACGCCCCCTCCCACCCTCAAGTACACCCAAAGTCTACTGTCCATCATGCCAACTCCAACTCTTTTCCCCAAACAACAATGAAATTCATGCCAGCAGCTGACTTTCCCTTTGCTGATTATCTTAAAGAAGCATTAATAGCTTAAAACGCACCGAGATTTTTGTGACACCATGTATATCTTCTTTGTGAAGAGTTGTTTGCATTTTCTCCCATCAGACTGTGAGCTCCTTGAGAGTAGGGTCTGTCTTTTGCTTTTCTTTGTACCCCTAGAGCTTAGCACAGTGCCTAATACATAAAAGTTAACACTTAAGATAGTTAATGAGTTGATTTCCTCGATCTGAGGCCAGCTCTCTTCTATGCCACACTGCCAGAAGATACAAATGCAAAAAAAAAAATGAAACACTCCTTGCCTTCAAGAAGCTTAAATTCTCTGGAGGAAATGCTCCTGGAATCCCTTCCATATGGAAACCTGTACACCTGTGACTGGTTCACTATATAATGCTACTTTCTTCATAACTGCATACTCAGGTACTTGGTTCTAACTCAACTTGGGGGTGGAAGGTGGGGATAAGATGGGGAATTATTCTCTTTGAATCTTCTCAAAAGGATTTAAAATAGCTTGACTACTGAATGAAAATTCATGCAAGGAAAAAAATTTCTAATTTTTAAACTTGAGTCAAAGTTCTCTTCCCATTGCAGTCATACCCTCCAACTGAATAAATCAAATCAAAGTAGGAATTTTAATTTTGAGTTCATTTTTATTAATAAAACAGCTCCAAACAACCACCTTAAGACATGGTTTAATTTTAAAAATTTCTCAATCAAAAATAACACATCCTTACATAAGATGGTGGGGCTTTTGAATCGCTGCCTTAGAGTGCCCTCTATTGGAGAAAATGTTGATATTTAAAAACAATTGAAAGGGATAACACAGAATTCAGAGCATCGAGTTAGAGGCAAAGAACCATAGTTAATGATGTACAAAAAAAAATAGTATAACTTTCCTCCTTCATATCTAGATGCTCGCCAGCTGGCCTCAGCAGAAATTGCTAAGTTTCTGGGAATAAGCTGAAAGGTATACGCGATGCTGTAGTTACACTGATTAAACCAGAAAGATGTTCGAATCAGAATTCTAGATGTGGAATCAAGGAGATTGGGTTCAGCTACTGTTGGTGATACTTCCTGGTTTTGAGTCTTTGGACAAGCCACTTAACCTCTCTAGGGCCTCAGGCAACTCTAAGAGATGAGCCAGAAGTGAAGTGTGACAGTTCCACAGAGTCCAATTTCAGCTTGATGTTAGGGAAAATGCCCTCACAATTGGAGCTGTCCAAAAGTGGAATAGGACTGTTTCAGGAGGCAGTGGGCTTTCCTTCCTCCAAGATAGAGTTTGGGTGACCACGTTTGACTATATCATAGTGAAGATTCCTTTAAGTAATAGGTTGGATCAGATGGACACTAATGTTCCTTCTAACCTCCAAATGCTGTAGTTTTTGTTAAATTTTAAATGGGTTGTGGTCTATGACCATAGAGACTGGTCCTTGACTACTGAAACCCCGGGACTTTGGCCAGTGAAATTAATGAAGGATAATTAAGTCTTATGTCAAAATTGTTTTTGAAGAATACTGGCCCCAAATGTCACTATTTCACTCTATCTGTCTAAAATGTGCTCAAATACAAATTCCTTCGTGTGAGAAATAATTCTGTTTCTAAAATATAAAGACACCATCACTTATTCTCTACTTTTTTCCTTTCTATATAAGAATGTGGCTGCCATTCTTGTCGTGTTTAAGTTTTCTCTCTATCCCTTATTAACGTACATTTACTTTATCAGTTATGGTTACAACACTTTTCCATGCCTTGTCTAATTTCAAAGAGTCCCGGAGTTCATGGAGATCTCAGTGGCTGGCCAATTCTGTCTTGGACACACCCTACAAGGGGCCAATTGCCCATCTTTTGAAATCCCCCAAAGAGAAGAGACCTATCTATGAAATAGGTCATATGTCATATACATGGATTTTATACAAAGAAACTGAATCTCAAGTTGGTTTAAAAATTTGCCCAAGGTCATATATTCATACCTGAATATGTCAAAGGCACGACTTGAACCCAAATCCTCTTGTCTCTGAAATCAGCTCTCCATCTATTACATTAGACATTAATATTTTACTTTAAGGTCTGCAAAGTACACTGTGTTCTTTATCTCACGTGATCATCCCCCTACCATTATCAGACTTTTTCTTGTCATTTCTGTCCCTCACTCTACCAATTGCTTATCTTATAAAGATAAGTGAGTCTTCCTTATCTTAAAAAATAAAAAACCTTTAATTAACTCAATTACTCCCTCAAACTCCTATCCTCTCTCTGTCCTTTTTCTCACAACTAAGTGTCCAGAAAGACCAATGTACACCCAATGCCTCTATTTTCTCACAAACTACTCTTTCTTCAACTTCTTGCATTCTGACAAGTAAACCCAATGCTAGTGAAATTGCTCTCTCCTAGGCCAACCGTGACCTCCTCATTGGTTAACAAGGGCTTTTTCTGAGCCTTCATCCTCCTTCATCTCTCTACACTACTCTTAATCCCTTAGTCTTTCCACACCTTCTAACACACTATATTCTTATGACCCTTCTCCTACCTCTCTGATTGCTCCTCCTCTATATCTGTTTTTCTACCTCTTCTGGATCAATTACCACCTGTGTTACTTTGCACAAATTACTTAACCTCTTTCCACCATTGGTAAAATAGTGATGAATATTTTATGTATCATCCATATTGTAAAGATGTTATGGAAAATAATTTGTGATGATAAAGCCCTAGATTATTACTTTTAGGCATAGGGACACATTAAGAATTAGAGACTATTGATATGCACACTATTGATACTATTTATATCATAAATATCCTTCCCTATTGTCGAGTTTCTCTACTACCTTCCAAGCCTCAATCTCTAACTCCATCATTTTTCCTCATCTTTGGATTTCTGAAACCAGACTCATCAAATTTCCCTGCAATCTCTATTCATCCTCTTGCCTCTCGGCTTTCTTATTTCTGTTCTTGTCACCCCCATTCTCCCAATTATTCACATTGGCTATTATTCACATAGCCACCTATAACTCCTCCCTAGTCACCATATCCAATCTAAACCCTGATCCTGTGTATTCTATTTTCCCATTTTCTATTATACCTTCTCTTTATCTCTTTTACTTCATATTGCTCCGTACTCAAGGAGATCTCACTGGCCTTCTCTCCTCTACAGTTCTTGACTTGGATCTTTAATACTTCTTGCCTAAATAATTGCAATAGTCTATTAATCTATACCCCTCTCTACCTTACGTCTTAGCCAACACATCCTACACACAACTACCAAACTGACCTTCCTGATACATGAATCTGATCACAGAACTCTTCCTTTCAAAAATTTAGAATCATAAATTGCCATCTGGCTCATTCCTCTCATTTTACAAGTGAGGGAATTTAGTCCCAGAGAGGGTGAGCAATTTTTCCAAGATCGCAGAGTTAATAAAGGCAGAGATAGAATTTGAACCTACGTATCCTGATTTCAGAGTCAACAGTCTTTCTTTCTCACCAGGCTGTCTCTGCATTTCAAGAGCTTGCAATTGAATATTGACTCACCTTAACCAGTAGTCAAGGTCTTCCATAATCTGCATCCAATTTACATTCCAGGTCTACCCTCCTACTGTTCCCGTTTGCATACTAAAAGCTCTAGTCAATCTGGACCAATCTTTTTTTATCAGTTCTAATTCCTCATTTTACAGATGAGGAAACAAACTCAAGATCAGGGCTTAGGTCACCAATGTCATAAGTGGAAGAGAAAGAATTTGAATGCATATTCTCAAACTCCAGATCTAACATATTTTTTTCCCACTGGTGTCCCCTCACGTCTTTAGAATATCCCACTACTATTCCACTTGTCCATGTAATCCTTAATGCCTGAATCTGCTACTTCCTTGGCTTTCCTACCTTGCCTCATATCCCAACACCCTTTCTAACTCCAGTAAAAAAATGGTTCATGAATTCTTCCATGATTCCAAAAGCCAAAATTTAATCTGGCCTCCCCTCAATACCCTTGATACTGCATTTCAGTTCTGTTAAACACTTACCCTGCCCTGATTTTCAAAAGTTTCATAGATTTAGGACTTTAAAAGGTCATCTAGTCTAATCGCTCTATTTTATAGATGAAGAAATTGAGGCTAGAGAAATGAAATGACTTTGCTAAAGTAAATACATTCTCTCCAATTAGAACCAATAGGAATAGGGATTGGTTTATTCTTTGTACTTATATCCTCAGAACCTAACACATAGTAGGAACTTTATAACTGTTCCTTGACTGAATGATTGATGGAAGTAGGTATACCATAAAAGTAGCAGAAGCAAGACTTGAACACACGTTATCTAACTCCAAAACCAAGGTTCTTTTCCACTGTACCAAACTTCAGAATTGTCATACATGTAGTATCTCCCCTGGTAGATCATGAAGTCCTTAAGAATCAGACTCTCTTAGTTTTCTTCATGTTTCCCTCAGTACCCAGTATGATGACTTCTATATAATAGAAAGTCAATAAGTACTTGTTGAAGTGAATTAAATTGAAGGTTACTGGGATATCAGGAAATGAGAGGAAATCTATTCTGCATCACAGGAAAATTCAGAGAACAAGACAGACCTGAGTTCCTTCCCAGAACCTCTACCTGAAGAAGTGCCTGGACCAGCCTCATCTCATTTTCCTTCTTATTCTCCATACTTTTCAACCTCTGCCCTCTAGAAGGTATATTCTCTCCTACTTTTCAGTTCACTTTTATATACAGTCTTCCCCTATTAGAATATAAGCTCCTTGAAGGTAGCCACTCTTTCTTTTTGACTATATTGGTGATCCCAGGACTTAGAACAGTTCCTGCCATATAATAAGCACATGTTAAAAGTTTCATCTACATGACCTCAACAAAGAGAAGGTCCACCATTTTGTCAGAGACTCCAGAGGGAAGAGGAGGAGACAATAAAGCATGGTGTTAAGAGGTTCTGAGATGAAGAAAAGAGAGTAAGATGGAGACCACAGTAAAGGACTTCAATTTTCCTTGACAATAAGTCAAGGTTCTGAAGCAAAAGAAGAGGAAGAGAATATGGAGGTGGGAGATGCTTGAGAAGAGATTTAGAATAGTTTCTGTGGAGTGAAATAGAAAATCAATTAGGGAAGAATAAAAGGACTATCTTTGTGGAAAGAAAGACCTATTTGAAGTTGGATGACATGAATTTCTAATGTACCTAGTCAGCAGGGTTATAAGGCTTCCTCCAGCTCCATTTAACAGCAGGTGAGTAGGAACAAAGTCGATAATGGAAATATTCCAGAGCTGAAGTCTTGTATGGGATGAGTGGCAATATGACAAAAAGGTGAGGAGTTCCAAAGCAAAGGAACGTGTGGAAGTGAACTCATTGACTATAGGACCAAAAATGGAAAAGGAGGAAAGGGAAATCAAATACCACCCAGAGAAAGGACTGAGTGGCAGATGGATTTCTGGTCATGAGGATAAGCAAAGAATCTGTTTAGCAGGGATGGGGCATAGAAAGAAATGGAAGGAGCAGAGGCTATGATGTGTAACATACAAGTTATATTTTTACTGAGAAATTAAAATTCATGAGGGTAATAGTGAAATGTATGGTATGCCCATCCCTGTGTGTGAGTGAGGTGAAGTGAAGGGATAGGTCATGGAATTTGAGACTAGAAGTAAGAGATTAGAGAACTGGAGTATCAAGGAATTGAAGGTAAAGCAATTGGAGAGGAGAGGAAGCCAGTGAGATCTCCTTGAGAAAGAAGCAAGAGTGACCCATGGACTGGCCTACACTGGCCACAACAATCTACATTGAGTGGAAATTTTTAACCAAATGAATTTCAAAGCAGGAGAAGTTTCTGACTGATAAAGGTAAAGACAGTCTATAAATGGCAGTAGGAAGGAAATAGTATTGACCTTTCCAAGACCAGTGTGCTGGACACATGAGTGAATGATAACCTTGTTATCATGTAGGGAAACCAGTTCTCTATAAAGGCTAACAGACAGAAGGAGTGAGATGCAAAAAGGTCCATGACTAAGGGAAATTTGTTCTCTATGGAATGCGACTGATGTTGTAGGTTAAATTCATTTCAGTGGGCTAGCCTGGGAATTTGGCCACCATCTATTACAGTTTCTATGAAAAAGAGTTCCAGGCTCCCAGAGTACCCACTTAACAAGCAAAGTGCTGGAACACAACACTGTCTTTAGTTGTGGACTGTGGGGGCCTGCTTTAAGGAATAAACCGGAATGACACCAGAAGGTGAGATACAAGATTTGCTCTTGAAATCCAAGTTGATGCTATAAAAAGTCATAAAATGATTCCTTTCCACAAAAACTGCCACAAAGCACAGAGAGCATATAAATAAACTCTACTTCAGCAAGTAAAAGATATATAGAGAGTGAGAGATAAAGATATATATATATATGTGTGTGTGTGTGTGTGTGTGTGTGTGTGTGTGTGTCTGTATACACACATATGAGAGGAGGGAAAGAAAGGATGTTTTTATAGAGTCTAATAATCTATGAGCTATTGAAGACAACCTACCTTGAAAAGAAAGTGTAGGAGATAAATACCATCAAGGAAGGAGTTAGGAGTGACCAGGAGGTGGCCAGATGTCATAATTCACTGTAATTAACTTTTCTCTGAACAGAGACCCGCTAACTTAGGTTCCCATTTCTTGCCATGTGTTTGTCTTGAGGGGAGTTTTTTATTCTATTTTTTTAAGATCACAAAAAGCTATGGGAAATTTTTCTTTGAGGGACTTGGCTCCATTTAGGGCTTTTTGATACATAGTAAGATCCTGAAAAGTGATAGGGTAGTTTCACAGTTCCCTTTATTTGATTCAGAAAACACAGAGTAAATTTTAGTCAGTCAATAAGCATTTAGTAAGCACCTGCTGAATGTCAGGCACTGATCACAAGCTCACAATCTAATGGGTGAGACCAATCTGTAAATAACTGAGTTCACATAAAATATGTACATAGTAAAGGGAAGATAATGTCAGAGAAGAAGGCACTAGCAGTTAGCAATCTCTCTCCACCAACACAAATGTCTGGCAATTAGGAGATCATGGGATCATAGATTAAGAGCTTGGGGAGAAGGCCATCAAGAGAGGTCATCAAGTCCAAGACCTTGTTTTCACACATGAGGAAACTGAGGCCCAAAGAGGTGAACTATCTTGTCCAGGCTCCCTCAGCTAATAAGCATCTGAGGTGGGATTCAGACTCACTCCTTCCTAATTCTAACACTCCATTGAGTATACACACTTAATAAATGTTTACTGACTGACCAAAACATCAACTTGACTCTCCAAAGGCAAGTGCTAGGAACTTTACCTGAGGCACATAGGTCTCACAGATAATAAGCTTCAGAACTGGGATTTAAACTCAGGTCTTCTTGACTCCAAGGTCAACACTCTATCCACTCCTCCATACTGTCTCTATATCTTCTTTGAAAATATCCTAATAACCAATTGTCCTTTATATGTGAATATATTTCTGACCCCCCACCAATAGGACATAAATTAAGATCATTGTGGCAACACAAACAAAATATTATCTTCTACAATGTTTTCCATAAAGCCTGGTCTCTTTTCTTATTTGTACAAGGGTATAATTTTACTTCTTAAAATTTTGTAAATACAAGTATTTTCTTTCCTCTCTGAGGAACGCAAGTAAATATTGCTGGCAATGGAATACAGACAGACAGACACAAGCACACATACACACACACCTATATCTATACATAACCACATTAATAACTTAGGCCATCATCCCCTAATTAAAATCCTTTTTATGACAAGGTTATTCTACTTCCCCTATGTAATCTCAGCATTTCACATGTAGAATCCCAGAAGAAACCATGAGCACATCTCTTACTTCATAGAACAACCCAAGGTCATTCTCTTGACACATGACAAATAACTGGCATACATCTGGTTAAGTGTTAATTGTCTCTTGCTTTTTGCTTTCACTAACCAAGAAGCTCTCCCAACTTATATCTGCCTGAATAAACTCTCCATCTGGTCCAGTCAAACAGGTCTCTGCCTCCTTGCTCAATAATAGCTTCATGGATGAAGTGTCCATCTGGACCTAGACAACCCTATAGTATCTGATAACATAGGTGAGACCCTCCACATCTCAGCTGTTAGTCAACCTTGAGTAAAATAAGAAATATTTCACTGTACTCACTTTATCCTTACAACAAGCCTAGGAAGTAGATGTTATTATCATCCCCATTTTATAAAACTAGTTCTATGACTTTTAGATTAATGCTCAAGCTAGAAAGGATCCCAGAGACAGTGGAATGCAACTCCTTCACTCTTATAGAAGCAGAAACTAAGAAGAATCTTTCTTAAGGCAATGAGTGGTAGCACCAAAAGAAAGTCACTAACTCTGGATTATGCCATAGAATCACAGAAGGTCAGAGAAGGGAGGAATGCTTGAGATCATGTCACCCAAACCCTTCATTTTACAGATTCAAAATCAGAATTTCTGAGTGGAAAGGGTGGACCCTCGCAGTCATCTAGTCCAACCCATATCTCTCCAGTATGACATACACAATGAAGAATCATCCAAGTCCTGCTAAATGGCTACCAGTGATGGGGGAAGCCCTTTCCACTTTTGGAGAGCTCTGACAAGAAGCATTTCCTTATGCCAAGCCTAGATGTTCCACTTCACAAAGCCCACCTCTCTAAGGCAAGGATTTTAAACTTTTGTGTGTCATGGACCACCTTTGGGAGTCTAATGAGATTCGTGGACATCTTCTCAGAAAAATGCTTTCAAATTTGTAATATAAAATGCATAAACTTACAAAGAAAAACACAGTTATGCTGAAGTACACTTCTCAAAGTACTTTTTAAAAGTTCATTGTTACCAGGTTAACAACCTTTATTCTGGGGCCAAAGAGAAGTCTAATTCTTCATCCAGGCAATGGACCTTTCAAATACTTGAAGACAGTCATAATTTCCCTCCTTCCCTCATCCTTCTCTTCTCAAGCCTGGATACCCTCCAGTTCCTTTAACTAGTTCTCAGATAATATGGACTCCAGGTCCTTCATCACCCTGACTCTCCCACTCTTATCAACATTCTTGATAAGAGGAAAGTCAAGTCAAAGAATAGTCTTTCATGTTTATTTTGGCAATAGGGCAATGATGTTTTTGGCCTCATCTAACTATAAAAGGCCATGCACTAAGGTACAGAAAGGTCATGATTCCTGCTGGTAGAGGAGAGAAGCATGCTAATAAAATCATAGCTCTTTAATAATACTGAAGGAACTGGCTTCTGAGGCTGTCATATCCTTGTGGATGATTTGTTTATATAAGTACCAAGGAGATTAATATATAAAGAGTCAAGTGTGTGAGAGAACAGAGTCCAGGCTTAGACATCAAATGATCTATAGAACAATCTTTCATTTAAGTCTTCTTCTCTCCACTCGCACAATCCTGGCCCTAATTCATTCCCTCATCACCTCTTGAATGGACTATGTAATGGCCTTCTAATTGGGCTCCCTACCCCAAGTCCTTCTACTCACAATCTTTCCTTAATTGAGCTGTCAAAGTGATTTTTCTAAAGCCTAAGTTTGAGCATATCACCCTGTCTCCTTCAATAAACTCCAGTAGCTCCCCATGACCTCCAGGATCAAATTTAACCTCCTCTGTTTAGCATTTAAAATCCTTCACAACCTACCTACCCTTGTGTTGTCTGTCTGTCCTTCTTAACTCTATGATGTGGATGTATTGGTTTACATAACACCCTATTTCCCATCTCTTCATTATTCTTACTGGCTTTCCTTCATGCCTGGAATGCTCTTCCACTTCCCCTCCAATTCTGCTTTTTCTGGGATTTCATCAAGACTTGGTTCAAATAAAACTTTTTGTAGGAGCCTGAGCCTAGCATCCCCAACTGCTAGTACCTTCCTTCCTCTTAGATTACCTTCATCTACTCTGTATATATATTATACATAGACAGTTGTTTACATGTCCCCCCCTTAGAATGCAATCTCCTTGGGAGCAGGGATTGTTTTGAGCTCCCTGTATCCCCAGCAATTGGCACAGTGCCTGAAAAACAGAATGCATTTAATAAATGTTTGTTGACTGACTGACAGAACAGTAGTTCCCAAAAGTGGATAGTATCGATGTCAGTACTGTGAGATACAAAACAATACGTATCATAGAACTGATGTAAAATGTCATTGTGTGTGGGCATGTGAGTTAACATCAAGGGTTGATTCACCTGTCCCTTAGACACAAATGCAAACCTTGAAACAATGGAGGAACAACCATATGCCAATGGACTTACCACCGCCTGGCTCCCATTCTTTCCAAGTTCCTCCTCGGAAATCTTGCTCAGATTTTCTAAGTAGTGGTCTGAGATCGTATGACACAAATCTTCGAAAGAGTAATCCTTCTCTTGACAGAGTTTGATTTCATCCAAGAGCTTTGATAATTCTCCAGTCACTGCTTCACCTTGAACCCAAATGATTAGAGCTTTATAAACATCCAGCTAATTTATGTTGTCAAATTATAAAAATACACAAGTTTTATGGACAACAGGAAGGAGCTAAATCATGGTACATAAAACTGGGTAGCTATAATATGCCCATTGTGAGTATTTCTATGAGAAGAGCATTTTCAGACATGGCCAGTGGGTTGAATTGTTTTGCTTGGTTATTCTTATTGGTATATGGGTATATGTCTATATTGGTATATAGGCATATATCTATATATACATATGTATGTATGTATATACATGTATGTATATGTGTGTGTATGTGTGTATAGGCAACTAAGTGGCTGCAGTAGAGAGAATGCTGGGTGTTGCGCCAAGAAGATTCATCTTCCTGAATCAATACTTACTATCTGTGGGACCTTGGGCATGTTTCTTAACCTTGATTGCCTCAGTTTCCTCATCTGTAAAATGATCTAGAGAAGGAAATGGCAAACAAGTCCAGTGTCTCTGCCAAGAAAACCCTAAATGGGGTCATAAGGAACTGGACATGACTGAAAGACAACTGAATAGCAACTTATTTGTATACCCTAAAAGCAAAGGCTTCAGAGGAGATGAGGATGGAAGTAGGTTAGCAGGTACTAAAAGAGGTGCCTTTCCAAAACATAAATAAAGGAATATCAATTGTAAAAAACATAGCAGAGAACCACAATAACTCAGAAGATGACAAAAACAGGTCAATTTTCCTACTACCATGTTAAATGTAATATTCTCTTTTAAAAAATTATCTAACAAGTTTATTATTTCAAATATAATCATCTTTTCTGTTCTTTTTATCCTCCAGCCATTTTTAAGTTGTGTCCAACTTTTTGTGATCTGATTTGGAGTTTTCTTGGCACAGATACTGTAGTGATTTGCCATTTCCTTCTCCATCCCATTTTATAGATGATGAAACTGAAGCAAACAAGATTAAGGAACTTGCCCAGTCACACAGCTAGTAAGTGTTTGGGGCCAGACTTGAACTCAGGAAAAAGAGTCTTCCTAACTCCAGACTCAGAACTCTATCCACTGTGCCACCTAGCTGCCCTGTCTTCTTATGCTGAAGCGTAAATACTGATGTGATTATGTTCATATTTTAAGTTAAAAGAATTCTAAGAGTATTTCTACCTGCATATATGCACAGAGAAAATCTATATGCAAGTTTCATGAACTCAGATTTTTTGGGAAAAAAACGGAAGTGGTAGGTACTAAAATAGCACCTAGAATTAATTCTTTTCTAATTTTGGTCATTATGTTTTGTTTTTTCTATCATTTTAAATTTTAAATACAACCACCCTTACTTCTTATTCCCAGAAAGCTATCTCTTGTAAGTAGATTTTAAAAGGCAGCAAAATCAACCAATACATTCACTATGTGTGGCAGTGCATCTAAAAGCATTGTCTTTCAAAACCTCAAATAGTCTACAATCAATTTTTTTAAAGTCTGTCTCTGCCTTTTATCTGCTGCAAATCTGAAATTTCAATATAGAAGAACTAAAGTAAGTTGTCATTCTGAAAACAAAAAAGCTGCCAGCCCTTGCTTAAAAATGAGCATTTTTGCTCCGAACTCAGCACGTTTCAGAAAGGTGTGATTATGAACTACAGAGTGTGGGATCCCATTCATTCCTCTCAGATTATTTCACAAAAATCTGTCTCGCCTACTCTTCTCTGGAACTGAAAGAGTTGGTAAAGACTTCAAAAGAGGCCACTCACTTTTGGTCTTTTGGGACGGTGAATTAACAGGCGATGGAATGCACGTCTGGTGTGTGGTACATTCTGACTCGTTCTCTTCCAGGACCGTAGCTTTGTCTCCACCTTCCAAATATTCTGTGTATACATATTGCATTACAAAAGTTACAATTTCCTATTTCCAAACTCATTTTGATTGATCAGCAATAAAATTTAGCCTTCCCGCTAGTTTTCCAGTTATTTTCCCTGAAATCCATCACATACGTATGTCCTTATATGTGTGTGTGATTGTGTGTATGTGTATATGTGTGGAAGCATATGTGTGTATGTGTAAGTTGGTATGTGCATATATATGAGTGAGTGTGAATGTGTGTTTGCGTATATGTGTGGGAGTATACTTCATGTATGTACATTTCTGAGTATGTGCGTGAGTGTATGTGTGAGAATGTGAGGGTGTATGTGCATGTGCATGTGTGTGTGTGTAACTGTGAGCACACAAAGCATTTGGAATTTCTTCAGTCCAGGGAACTCTGGAGATGGGAATCTCCTCCACTAAAGTAGATCACAACAAAGTCCAATCTTTCCAGTACAATGAGGATGTAAAGATACAACAAAAAAATACTGCCTGCCCTCCAAACATTTACATCTTAAAAGGATACAGCATCAACAGACAAATCTCTACTCAACAACTGAGGGAGGAGGGATTCATCAAACCTTGTATTTTCATATAATAAGTAAGAAATCTCAAAGGTCATCTTGTCCAATGCCCCCATTTTACCAAACAAGGTCAAGACAAGTGGAGGGATTTATCCAAAGTTCACTACTTGGCCACCAAAGTTCACTATTCTACAGTGGCTAAAATTGAACCTGGGTTCCCCGACTCTAAATCCATTGATCTTTCTATTGTAATATGAGGCCAGAGAAAACACTAATCACTAAAGGTTAGCCTTCCCATAGAGCTATGGAAGGGCACAGAGTAGGACAATAATATGGCCAAGCCTGTGCTTTAGGAAGATTATTACCATTACCGCAGCAGAACAGAGGACAGAAAGCAGAGGGGACTGGACTGGGAGCTGGATGTCCAGACTGGAGACTTTTGTCCCAGTTCAAACAAAAGGGGATGAGGATCTAAACTAGGGCAGTAACTACCAAGTGGAGAGAAGGAAATGGATGTGAAAGATTTGATGGACAAAGAATTCATAAAACTTTGCACCTCATTGGAAATTGGAAAGGAAAAAGAGAAAATGCAAAGATGACTCTGAGGCAGTATACTGGAGTTCCTAAAAGGATGATTGTGTCCTTCAAGAGAAACATGCAAATTTTGAGAAGGAATGGAGGTAGAAAAGAAGGCAGAGCAGGACAGATGGTTTGGAAGAACATGGAGAATAGGAAGAGGCAGTGGATGGGGGGATGAACTTCAAGTCTGAAAAACTCAAGTTCAAAGTCGTCACTCTATCACAATGGGCTCAGTTTCTCTTTGACATAGGGATGACAGTAGCAACTACCTGTTGTAAGGATCAAATGGGCTACTATATATAGGATACTTTGTACACCTTTAAGTCCTATGTGAAGATTCACTATATTAGTAATCTTGCCAAAGGATTAAAATGAATAATTTCCTTTCCATAGCCTGGGACCACTTTCTGTTTTACTAGACTCATTTAACTCTTCATAAGAAATGTTTTTTTTTAGTGTCCAAGGAGGATCTTTATGGAATTATGCCCCACCCTCCCAAGACCGCCAGTGTGACCTCATAACATTTAGACTCTGTTGAAAAGGAAACTGGACCGAGGACTCACAGGTTCAGTCCCTGAGAATTTTTCCCCTGGGCAAAAGCAGTCATTTACTGAGTCCCAATTTCCTCTTCCACAAAATGGGCAAAAAATTACCACTAGACTCTAGTTTCTAATATGTTTCCTCATCCACAAGGCATAAGCATACCTCTAGAAGCTAACTCACAAGGCTGCTGAACTCAAATGAGAAAAAAAGTTTAACAAGTGTTTTGAATAATGCTATAGAAATACCAATGATATTTTTTGTTTTCTGTTTTTGGCAGGTAGGGGGCTCAGAGTAGAAAGCACCATACAATGATTTCATAAAAAATACCTAATGAGAAAATTCCCCCTGTAGTATCAAACAAAGCAGATCAGTACATACTTTGCCACTTTTCTGGGAGGTTCAGTGATATACCAGGGTGACACAGCCACTACGAGTCAGAGATAGGACTTGAAGCGTGGTCTTCCTGACCCCAAGGACAACTCTCTACACATTACAACACACTGTCTCCAGGTCAATTATAATTATTTAAAGCTTAATAAATCATCTTTCCCATAAAATGTAACAGGAATATGTTTCCTTTCCCAAGTGGCAAGTTGTGTGTGTGTGTGTGTGTGTGTGTGTGTGTGTGTGTTTGGTTTTTGCATCCTAAACCTTCTAAGCAAAAAGAGAAAAGGACTTAACTGCCTGGAACTCATACACTTCCTTGCCTTTGCTTTTTTCCTTCTGGAGTCCAGCCAGGAAGGGAGAAGAAAGATTTAAAGTTTTCCCAAATTCTTGTGGTCATTAGTGCTATGGATGAAACCAGCCCATTAGTGTTGGATATGAAATTTACCTGATAGGGTCTCCCCCTCAGTCATAATTTCTATGGTTGCCCCAAGTTATTAGAAGCAATATTAGCATGACTTAATCCCCAGTGAGGTAGCTGGACTCTCTGGCCATCCTTTCCAGATATGGGCCTCAGTTTCCTCATCTGCAAAATCACAGGGTTGTCCCAGAGGGCCTCAAGAGTCCCTTCCGGCTCCTACTCTAAGATCTTCTGATACTCTTTGGCACTAAACCAAAGGCAGATTCTTATGCCCTGATCTGGCTGGTGTTTTTCCTATCTGCCTCCTTTCTTTGTTTTCCACATCTTGAGCAGCAGCACTCCTTCTGGTCCTCTCATTCATCCCTCCATACACTTGACTTGCAATTAACCTCCTTATCTATGGGAAAACTGTGGCAGCTGGAAGCGGACTCCAGCTCAGGGGGAGAAAAACACAGGGCAAAATGATTTCTTTCTTTTTTCTCCCCCAGCCACCATGACAGTGAGGTTGGCAATGACCTTCTATGGCCCATCTAGCGATCCCTCTCAGACATTTGCCTTTTTTGCTCTCTGTACGGCCACAGTCTCCACTGGGTTCTAGGGCACTCACTCTCTGCAGTCATGCAAGGCATCTCCTTGTTCCCCTGGTGCTGCCTAGCCCCCCCCTGTCCTGCCTCCTTCCTCAGCAGCAGCTGCAAGTGACAGGTAATAGCTGGGGGCGGGGGGAGTAGTGGGGATAACAAGGGAACTGAAGCACAAAGAGCTGATGGGTGTAAAGAGGCAGAGACCCCCTGCCAGCTTAATCATGAAAATGCAAAAAAAAAAGTTCTGAATCCCAATTAGGCTCAGAGTTTCAACTCTAGCAGGGGTCTAGGGATCCTGACAAGTGATTGAGCACTGTAAAGAAGGAGAAGAGGTAGTGGGAGGTCTGCTGACTGCCATGCTATAGGGTAACAACTGACATGCCCCATTAAAATGGAAGAGGAGGGATTTGTTCCAATCTTTGTGTTTGTGACCCCAGAACCAGGCACAGTGTTGGGACTGTGGTGTGAGCTTTAAAAAATGTTTTCTGATTGACTGAATTCATCAAAAAAAAGCTTTCTCAAAGCATCACCTTACAGCTTCGAAGTTCAGCTAGGTGGCACAGGGGCAGCTGGATAGAGCTGGATAGACCTGGAGTCAGGAAGACTCATTTCTCTGGGTTCAAATCCAGATTCAGAAACTTACTAGCTATGTGACCCTGAGTAAGTTTGCCTCTATCTATAAAATGAGCTGGAGAAAGAAATGGCAAACCACTTCAGTCTCTTTGCCAAGAAAACCCCAAATAGGTCACAAAGAGTTGGACATGACTGAAAAATGACCTAAAAGTGAAGTTCACAGGGTCTTAGATCTATATCTGAAAAGAACCTCAGAGGTCATTTGGTCCAATCCCTTCATCTTCCAGGATCAGGAAACTGAGACCCAAGTAGGTCATAAGGATCACTGATACAGACCTGAAAGTGAAGCCAGTCATCATCTAAGCCAACGTCATCATTTTCCATATAAAGAAAATGAAGCCCAGGGTGGTCACATGGACTTTAGAACTACAGCTGGAAGACCTCAGAGGTCCTATACACCACCCCCATCATTTTATAGACAAGGAAACTGAGATCCAGAAACATTTCCAATATAATAAATCCCAAGGATTAGTATCTAGCTGGATTATACCATATGAGCCCATATAGTACATAGCAATATGAGACCTGAGAGATGTTATCTTGAGCTGGAAAGAACCAGAGACCAAAGGATCCAATCTCATCATTTTAAGACAAGGTAATGGAGACCCAGCAAGATTTTCAATTGTAAGAAGTTTCCACTGTTGGTTTCCATATGGACTATAATACACAAGCTCATACATCATAAATAGTGATATGAGACCTGAGAAATACCCATCAGAGGCCATCTAGCCAAAACCTTTACTTGACAGTTCAGGAAACTGAGGCCCAGAGTGTCCAAGTGACACATCCAGTCACATAAACACTGATCCCCATAGGTAGGAAGTGAAGTCAGATCCTCCTGGTCCAAAGATCTTCCTGGTGCCCCACAGCATAAACTGCCCTCATGCATTTCACTTAAACATAGGCAACAGAAAACATGGCAATGTTCCTGTCCTATCTCCCAACACTTAAAGCTATATTCTGTATATTGGCTCCCACAGCCATAGGTGTCTGTTCCCAAGACTTGCTTTGCCGTCATATAACTGAGAGGACAATTTTCTTGCTTTAGAGTAAGGGTCCCTAACCTGGGACCTGTGGACTTGTTTTTTTTTTTCACTTATTTCAATAATTCAATTATTCCAATAGTTTTTCAATTATTATTTCAATATAATGAGTTTCCTTGTCTTATTTTATTTTATGCGTTTCAGAACATCTTTCTAAGAAGGAGCCCACAGATTTTGCCAGACCTCTGAAGGAGGGCTATGAAACAAAAAAAGTAAATTAAAAATCTCTACTTTCAAGTAATTCATGAACAAGTGTGAAACCTCAAAAAATGTGTAACTGTTTTTTTTTCATTGAACCTATAATTTTATCAGGATGTCAGAACTCCCAGTGAGAAGCTCTCATCTGCAATTTATAATCTTAGAGTTATCTGAGGCACAAATGCTGTGACATTCCCACGGTCACACAACCTCTCTGTATATATCAGAAGCACTAAATAGATCAACTAGATTATGCTACTTTCCAGGTATTTAACATAAACAGATATATACACGTATAAATATATGCATACATACATAACATATGTACATTTATATATATGGGAAAACACTCTGCCCTAAAAAATGTGAAGGATAACCCTAGATCCAAAAATAGACCATACCCCCATTTTTAATTAAGCTCAAGCTCCAAGGAATTATAGGTCAGCATCTCTAGCAGAGATGTAACTAGGACAGGTTAGTGTAGATGCATATGAAAACTTTCCTTTAGTTTGACTGAAAATAAGAAATAAATATTGCTCCAGTTTAAAGTTCTTTCCAGCCTTAAGAGAAGGAAGACACCTATTTACTGTACTTATCAAACTGCTTCAGAAACAGTGCCCTCCATTAAAATCCTCTTCCCCCTATATCTTGGAAAAGTATCTAAAAAAGTCTAGGAGGAAATATAACGTTCAAGAAAATGGATTAAGGATAGCCACCAAACAGAACACGAAACACCCAAGTCTAGTTAGGAACGTGCCTTCCTCCATTCCCCTAAAGAGGTGGGAGTAATGACCCACTCAGGAGATCCCCTTCTCCTAAAGGAAGTCTATCACTCCAAGTCACCTGAGGACCAGCTTGGAGGAAAGGAGAGAGAACCCTTGAGTACAGTATTCAAAGAGAAATAATTGAGTGCTTTTAGGAGAATAATTCTCCTAAAGGCATGCCTAAGAGTTAAGTGACTAGACTGATTTATAAAAAATAATTTTCACCTAATTCTATTTTTATAACTATATTTTATCATATTCTAAAATTTTCCTTGTTCGAGATTTCTAAAAATGTTATTTCAAAATCTTGAGAAAGAAGCGTATCCAAAGTAGTGCAAGGACTCTGCCACTTTGGACATTCTGTCCTCTAAACCAAGGAGTCTTACCTTTTTTTTTTTCTAATAGGAAACTCTTTGGTCTCTCCCCCCTTAGATTCATGTATTTAAGTGAATAAAATAAAATATCCGAGATTACAAAGGAAAACAATTATATTAAAATACAGTTATATATAAAGGCATTTTGTATATATATATATGCTATATATATACAAATATATATATATTTATGTATAAATGTGTATATATAAATAATATATAGTATATATGTAAATATAATTATGTATAAATATATGTAAATACACAAATAATACATATTATATAAGTATGTGAATACAGTTATATGTAAATATGTGTGTTCATATATGTATATTTGTGTGTAAACACAGATAGAAATGTATTGTGTATGTAAATAATATATAATATATATTGTATACATAAATGATATAATAATACATTACATAAATAATCTATATTGTGTACATAAATACATAATGTAAATAGTAATATACATATATGTGTGTACATATGTTATATTGCGTGTGTATACACATATAGATAGATATATAAAACAAATTCAGATACCCTGGGTTGCAAACCCCTAACTTGAACAGAAAACTACCTAGATTTAAAACAATGTTCAATTAAAACAAGTTGCTTCCAATAAGGTTTGTGCCTACAATGCAACAAAGCACGTATTAAGCTGTTTTTTTCTTTCCATAGTAGCCAGAGTACTAAAAGTTACAGTGTGCTGGCAACTCTTGCGTTTCTCCAGTTTCTAGAAACAACTGAGTTTACCAACTGGCTAGCAAGAAGCATTAGTCCAGTTTGGAGGAGAATAAATGGCGCACCTTCTCCTCCTCCCCGTGTCCACAGCTCATGCTGACCCAGTCCTGTTCTCTTCCCCAGCACCAGCCTCCTCAACCATGACTTCTATGGACTCTGAACATCTCTGTCTCTCCCGTAAGGAACCCAATATCCTGAGGTCCAAGTCTTTCCCACCAATAAAGCTCAATCAAATATGTCTCTAAAAAGTTGATTTCAGAGTACCATGCACCGTCTCAGAGCTTTCCATGTCACTTGCCCTGGGTCCCAGAAATGCTGGTTCCAGTTCTGTTCAAAAGACTCAACCACCACCCAACACACTTTACCTTGTAACAGTGCAGCAATTTGGAGAGATTTCTGCGATGGGTGCTCTTTCAGCACATCTAAGACAGTCCTGCCTAAGCTGTCCTTTATGTTGGCGTCAATCCCTGAAAGAGACAGGAGCAGAGTGTGCATCAGTGGACTCAAAATGTCTCTAATCAGAAATACACCCCGAGCAGATCCTACTTCTCGAGAATCTGGGACACACAAACTTCAACATCAAATATTAATGCAAGAAATAGGGTGTGTGTCTATTCATAGGATCACAGATTTAGAGCAAGTAGGGAGCTTGGAGGCCAACTAGTCCAATTCCCTCATTTTACAGATGAGGAAACTGAGGGTCAGAGATTAAGTGACTTGCTCAAAGTCATATAGTGTAAGAAGTTAGGACTAGGTCTCCATCCACAATACTATATTTCCTCCCAATTGGAGCCTATATTAACTATTACAAAATTATAATGAAATTTTTTTCTCAAGAAGATTTTTAGAACCTTGTATTATAGATAGTATTAGTTTATTAAAAGATGCAGAAAACATTAATGCCTTAGAATTTAAATTCCTTAATCACATTAATTCCTATTTTTGTTAATCACAAGGCATGCTGATGAAAAGTCAGTGTGGTACAGGAGAAAGAATTCTGTCTTTGGAGTGAGAGGACTGGGTTTGAACTCCAGCCCTGCGCCTTGCTTACCTGTATGACCTCAAGCTCTTTGGGGGAAAAAAATACTTTTTCCCTTCTGCCTTTGTATCTATCCCCATACAAGTATATAGCCTCTGACACATAGTAGGCCTTTAACAAATGTTTGTTGATTGTTTACTGATTGGTGGTTTGGGAGAATCACCTCACTTCTCCAGCCCTCAGTTTCTTCATTTGTAAAATGAGGGGGTTGAATCAAAAAGTTTCTAAGGTTACATCACATTCTGGATCTTTGATCATTGACAAGCAATGTCAGAACAGACCAAGTGTATCTGTTGTTGTTGAGTCATTTCAGTTGTGTCCAAATTTCTGTGACCCCTTTTGGGATCTTCTTGGCAAAGATACTGGAGTGCTTTGCCATTTCCTTCTCCAGTTCATTTTTCAGATGAAGCAAAGAGGGTGAAGTGACTTGCCAGTGGTCACACAGCTAGTCCATGTCTGAGGCCAGACTGGAACTCAGGAAGATGAGTCTTCTGGACTCAAGACTCAAAACTTTATGCACTGCTACCACCAAGCTACTTCTACACATAAGGGCTTAATAAATGTTTGTGGGCTTGATTTGCTCATGGTCAAACTGCAAATATGTGAGAGGGGAAGGACCTTGATTCCGAAGCTGGCCATATAGGTACTATACCATGGTACCTCTCATGGTACCGTGGTACATGTAGGCATATTTGGGTCAGATCTGAGATCTCGGTGGTGGGAACTTCTTGTAAGAAAACTCCATCTACCGACTTATAACATCACTTTCTTTGAAACTTAGAGACTTAAAATGTTACTTAGGGCATTGAAATGTTGACAAATTTGTCTACAGTCACAGAGTATGTGCCAGAAGTCTATCTGACTCCCAAGGCTGTATCTCTAGCCACTTCCTCTCAGGTCTGTTATCAATTCATCTCAATAAAAAGATGGCCCCTTGACATGACGGTGAACTATGAGCACGTATTTACTTGAGCAGGATTTAAAATCTTCCAACTGAAGCCACTGCTTTGTGCCGTGTCCTTCCCTGTCATCTTTACTTGTAAAGACAAAGCCTGCTTTAAAGATCTTTCACATTATGACTTTGGTTTTTAATCTCTTCTGTAAATCTGGGTAAAAAAGGAGAATGGGCAGGTGTGGGTGAGTGTGTATGAAAGGGGCAAAGGAAGATTCTGTTCCTTTGAGAAGAGAAAATACCTAATACCATGGGTCAGCCAAAAGAGCCCTGATTTTGGAGGCAGAGAATGTGAGTTTGAATTTCATTTTAGTCACTTATTTGTTGTATGATTCTGAGCAATTTTATTTTTATCTTTGTTATAGACAACAAAGATGGATTGCTCAGTTTCTTCTAAAAGTGGAGGTTGGAGTAGATGGCCTAAAAGGTCGCTGGCAGCTCTAAATCTATTACTCTACGATCCTAGCTTTGTGACTTTGGTCAAAAACTTAACCACTATGGGCCTCAGTTTCCCCATTTGTAAAATGAAGGGACTGGAGTTGGTGGGCCTTCCTGCTCTGGATCTATGATCCTGCAACCCCCATTAGACATTCAGCATGGCTAGTAACCCCACTAACCAAAAAAATAGTGACATTACATTTATCCCATAACCTGAAGGGACAATGAGAGACCATGCACCGTAGTGGACACAGGGCTGGCCTCTGAGCTAAGAGATTTGGGTTCAAATCCAACTTTTGACACATCCTGGCTGTTTCACCTTGGGCACTTTAGGCACTTACCTTTCAGTTCCCTAGGACATTTATTAAAACTAACTGGGACTTTCATAAACTTCATAAAAATCTTTGACCTCAGTAAGGTAGTTTCATTTCATTTTAATCAGTGCACAGATATGGGGACCAACCAGACAGCTCCCTCTATCCCTTCTGAGGACTGTTCTAATTACTCTAAAAGGCTTCCTTCTCAGTCACCAGAGACCACACACTATAACTACTCATTTAATGAAGTAATTGGCTCAAGTTCAAGAAAACCGAATTTCTTTGATTTTTACAGTTGAAAACAGACTGTTCTATCATAATCTCATTAGTTTTCATACATCACACAGCTCGGAACTTCCTTTTTGTCCTCAGAGGAGTTAAATAATGCACCTTCCTTAGCACAGAGAGAAAAGGAACCTTCCTTTGCCCTCCATATATACACTCCCCCAAACATGATTATTCTCCTTTTTATCCAGATTTACAGAGAAGATTTAAAATCAAAGTTGTAATATGAAAGATCTCTAAAGCAGTCTTTAATCTTTAAAACATGTTTTTCCTTGTAATCATTGTGTTTCTACTGGTTTTTTTTGTTACCATTCTGAAAATAACAACTACTGACATGTATCTAAGATAAACACGTAGATAAATGGATGGATGGATGGATGGATGGATGGATGGATGGATGGATGGATGGATGGATAGATAAAGGAGAGAGAAGAGAGAGAGAGAGAGAGAGAGAGAGAGAGAGAGAGAGAGAGAGAGAGAGAGAGAGAGAGAGAGAGAGAGAGAGAGAGAGAGAGAATAGAAACTTTAGGATCAGATTTGGAATCCCAGCACCATATTGGGGGAGGATGGTATAGACTATTGAAAAAATGTCTACCAGAATAGGCCAGCCCCCAAGTAGATTAGGAAAGTTCTTTCACCAAGAAGCAAGGAAGTTGTCCCCAAAATCTAAATGTTCAAGAAAAGCTAAGGTTAAATCCCATTTGCCCTTGATACAGCTTCCTAGTGGCATCAGGCTATATTGAAGAGTTGACACATTTTCCAGCACTGGAGGAATTCACCTCACTCTGTCCTGATGTGCCCAGGCACATTTCAGTACCTAGATATCCCAACTAAGTACAGTATTCTTGTTGAGCATCTCTCTACAGCTAAGTAGACCTGCTTTTCTTAATAACTGAATGAACAATATGAGAATAGAATGTTGCTTATACTATCAGATTTGGCCATTGGATTGGTGTCTAGATCTTATTCCTTTTTCCAAATGAGTCAGGTGTACTTTGGGGCTTTGCAGAAAATAATCAAAGTGGAAAATTCATCAGATTCTCCTATTTGCATTGCTTCCAACATTTAGAGACTATTATTCTCTATCCTCTAATCTACCAGGTGACCAGCCTGAGTCCGTCCGAGCCTAGAATAATTGTGAAGTATATTAGCTTTGAACTCACACAATCTAAGTTCAAATTCCAGATATGCTATTTACTATGTGGGAGAACTGAAGTGAGCCCCTTCATCCTGTGGGCCTCAGTCTCCATGTCTCTAAAATGAGGGAGCTGGAAAAGGTGACCTCAGAAGTCCCTTCCAGCTCTAAATCTATAACCTCCTTGGCCTCAGTTTCTTCTTGTGTAAAATTAAAAGGCTAGACTAAATGGCCCCTAAAGTATCCTCACTGAGAAGGTTTAGTCCCATCATTTTCTGACTAATGTGATCTAGAGATTCATGGACTCCCCCCTTTCACAGCTGATGATGAAGTGATGGACCTTAAAGGATTCTTAGCAAATTTAATGTATCTTCCCACCAAAATAGCAAACAATTGAATTCATCACGTTGAAAACTTAAGAGGTAGTTTCAAAGGTTTCTCATGGAATTCCCCACTTAATAACAATACAGAGACCACAGGTGTCCCTGAACTATTCCACTCCTCTAGGATAATGAACACATCTTGTGACTTATAAATATTCAGTTGTCTTGCCATGTTTTAGTGAACCATCATTGATATGAGCCATGCTTGGGTGACATTTTTATTCAAAAGCTGTGGCTGAATTTTGTATGATATGCCACCCCTATAATATTAGGCAAAGATATATGTGTGTCAATGTGTGTATATGTGTGTATATGCATTTGTATATGTGTGTATACATATACATGTGTGTGTGATTTTCTCTTTTTTTTTACTTTTTCTTTTTACTCTTCTAAAATGGATACGTCACCCAGCAGGAGAAACTCCCAAGACAGTAACAAGAACTTACCCGTTTCTAACAGAAGCCGGACAACATCGACCTTCCCAAATAAAGCTGCTTCATGGAGGGCACTCCCCTTTTCCGTCTGCAAAACAAAAGAAAACCAAAATATAAAGACATAGTTTTGAGACCTTAGAAAGTCTGTGAGATCAAAGAAAATGCAATTCAATTAAACAAGGATTTATTAAGTGCCACAGCAGACTCTGGATCTACAGAGTAAAAAAATGAGACAAGTCCTACCCTCAAGGGGTTTCCATTCTGAGAGCGAAGCGGGGAATTCAGCCATATTTCTGAGCATTCATGAAGGGTACCCGTAGGGAATTTTGGTTTTTTGGGTTGAATTATAAAGGATTTGTCATTTGGATCTTTGTATGTAATGACAGATACTCATACAGAATTTTAAAGTTTATAAGGCATTTTATATATATATATATATATATATATATATATATATATATATATATATATATATATATATATATATATAATCTCACTTGATCCCCTGAACAATCCCATTGAGCAAATCACTTCATTTCTCTGGGCCAGTTTCCTCATCTGTTGAAGGCCTGCTCACAGCCACCATGCACGTCTCTAATGCTTTATGAGTGACACTCATAATTAATAATGACTAATAATAATAATACTTTAAGGTTTGCAAAGCACTTTACTCACCTCCTTGGATCCTGACAAGAGCCCTGTGAGTTTGAAGCAATAGCCACATAGATGAGGAAGCTAAGACTGAAGGAGACAGTAGACTTTCTCAGGGTCACACAGACATGAAGGATCCAGGACCTCAGGCCTAATTTTCACATGTTCATACCATCTACCCAGAGAGCATCTATGAAATTAGAGTTGTCTGAGTCTCTTGCCCATGGTCACATAGCTACACAAGGTTTAAACCTATGTCTTCCTGACTAAAGTCCAGAATACTATGCAGTGTTACCTTGCTATAAATTTGAAACTAAATTAGAATTTAGAAACAAATTAGGTATAAATAGTAATAAATAAATTAGAAAGGGATATGCAAAGCTGGAAAGGACTTCAGAGGTCATCTAATCTGCTCTGGGGACAGCTAGATGGTACAGTGAATAGAAAACCAGACCTGGAGTCAGAAAGACCTGAGTTCAAATCTGAACTCCAGATACTTACTAGGTGTGTCACCCTAGGCAAGTCACTTAATCCAATCTGCCTCAGTTTCCTCACCTGTATTATGAGCTGGAGAAGGAAATGGCAAATCACTCCAGTATCCTTGCCAAGAAAACCCCAAATGGGGTAATGGAGAGTCGGACACAACTCAACAACAATCCAACCTTATTTTTATAGCTGAAGAGGCCTGACGGAGTTGACTCGGCCAAAGTAATACAGGTATCAGAATACCTTTGATGCCCATTCCTCAGATTTCAAATAAGAGAATGATTCATATGGTGAGTGGTCTCAAATTCAAATCCTTCTTTGAATAAAAGAAGATCATCTTTCGAACAGCAAAAAGCAGAAATGAAAACTGCAGTGCTATCCAATTTAAAAATCTGAGCTTATTTTTACATCCTTTGTTTATTCCAAAATAGAAGTATTCAACGCAATGAATCGAAATTTATTTTTATATACAACAGATTATAAAGACATATCTACCTCAAGAAAAAAAGAAAAGGAAGATCCACAATAAAATACATTTTGAGTCTATAAAAGGATATTTACACACACACACACACACACACACACACTCACGGATGTTAGGAGTAATTTTTCCTTAGTGAAAAAAAAAGAAGAAATTCATCACAAAATGGAGTGACCTGAAAACAGTTCTAAAGTTGAGAGATATCAAAGTTTATAAAATAATCTGTAGCTAGATTCTCACAAAATAATACCATACTGATGTTAGGGTTAAAAAGGGGAACACCGCCTGTTTTTAGAGTATTCTAATTTAGTTAGGTGTTCAGGGGTTTTGTGCTGCTTTGTTTTTTAAATCAGTTATGTTTTTATATTCCTGTCCAACACAAAGAAGGGTAGTGTCCCATCATGCTCTTTACTGCTGGGCCCACAGGTTAACTAGATAGTTCAGTTTCTGGGCACCATATTTTAATTTGGTCAGTGACAAAATGGTGTGAAACCTGAGGAGGATGACCAGTGTCCATAAAAGGTTTGGAGATGATGTCATGATGGAAATGATGAACTCCCTGGGTCTCAGTTTCCTCAAATGTAAAATGAAAGAGTAGAAGTGGATAAATTCTTAGGTCCCTTTCACCGCTAGGTCTATGATTTTATTGTAATGGGATAATGTCTAGGGCAAGTCCCTTAACTTTGAATGCCTTAGTTTCCTCATCTTTAAAATAAGAAGATTGGCCTAGGGTGATCTGTAATGTCCTTTTCGACCTTAATCAAGTCACTTATAACCCACCTAGACTTCAGTTTCCTGACCTGCAAAATGAGAGAATAAGACTAGATGATCTCAAAGGTCTCATCAAGCTCTTAACCAAGGATTCTTCATTCTCAGGTCTATAACCCGTTAATCCTATGACCTTGGGACACAAGCAAGATGGAAAACAATAGGAGTTGTCATTTATATGACAATTTAAGGTTTATGTAGCCCTTTATTACTTATTATACTGACTGGATCCTGCTAATATTTTTTTAAAATTTCACCTCCTGATGGACATAAAAATCAAAATTATTTCACTATTGCATACTTACAGAAAAAGAAAGGACTTCCTTAAAAAGTGTTCTGACTTATTATTAATTATATACTTATGCTTTCATGGACAATTCTTAGTCCAAGAGTCTCTGTAGTTTCCTTCTACCTTTCGTGTCTGATTAGTATTTTCTCCAGGTTTCTAGCTCATTTTTTCTTCCTCCTGGCTCATTTCACTGCTCATAGGACCTCTGTCACGATAGTCATTTTATCCTTGTTTTAACTAGCAAAAACAAAACAAAAATCACCAGCAGGGGGATTACTATCAATCTAAATGAATATTTCTGTGGCATTTACCCAGATTTCTTTCTCCTAATCTGTCTAATTCCTTCTCGCCTCTCCATCCATTTCACTGATTCCTTCTTTCTCTCCCTCCCTCCCTTCTCTCTCTCCCCCTTCATCCCTCCTCTCCCTCCTTCCTTTCTTCTCTCTGTCTCTCCCTTTTGTCCCTCTTTCCTTCCTTCCTTCCTTCCTTCTTTCATCTCTCTCTCGTACACAAACACACACACATACACAATCATTACAACTGTTTTCCATTACAACCATGTTCCCCAACCTTCCCAGAACAAACCTCTTTTTTTTTTTTTTTTTTAGTTCTGACACAACAACCCTGTTGCCAGCAGAGGCCTCTCTAAGCAAAAGGCAGAAACAGCCTGAGCTTTGCAGAAACTCAGGCTCTCCTGTAATTGGCCCTCTTTGGGGATATGAGGAATTGCTGCAGGAAAAGAGAACTGAGAAGACAACTCGGTTCCAATTAACCTTGTTCCTGGTCCTGCGGAACTGAAGGTGAGTCACTTTTCTTGAGAAAATGGGAATGAGAAACTCCAAGGTTAATGAAGGTCATTCTGGGTGGCTCCAGGAGAATCAGAAATGCTCTGATAACTGTCTCTCCCATCTTCATAGCTTTTTCCCAGGTTCAGACTCAGAATATCAGGGGAGGGGAGGAGTATGCAGACAGGCAGTATGGCCAAGTAGATAGGGAACCAAGCTAGACTTGGCTTTAGGAAGGCCTGTGTTCAAAACCCCATCCCCCACCTCTGACTCCTACTAGATGTGGGACTCTGGGTAAGTTACTTAATCTCTGTGAGCCTCTTTTTTTTGTCTGTAAAGTGGGGATAAAGCACTTACCTTAGGGTTGTTGGGAAGATGAAATGTAATACTGCTTTGCTAAGTGTTTCGCAAACTTCAAAATACTTAAAATGTTAGTTGTCACTGTTATAATTTTAATAATTGCTTTGTGAGTCAGTATGACTGAGGGGATATGAGAGCTGGCCTCTGGTCTCTGAGCCACAATGACCTTGGTTGAAAGCTCACCTCTGACACACACTGGCAATTCCGAGATCATCAGCCAGCCAAGATGAGGTGCAGATAGGTACTAAAAGAGGCAGTGACTCAGGGGAACTTTCCAGAGCAGTGAGATCACAAGCCAGACTCTTTGTGTATATGTGTGCATAAAATCTTAAAAGTTCAATAAAACTTTTGAGACGTCCACTACATGTACATTGTACACATATATGTGTGTATACATGTGTACATATGTTTCTGCACTTGATTATGTTACTGTATTTGTATATATGTTACTGAGTTTGTGTGTGTGTTACTGTATTTGCAAATTTCTGTCATATATATCTGTATATAAACAGACATGCAATATAGAATATCATATATACACAAATATGCACATGTGAGTATATGTATGAATGTATATTCATATGTATAGATACTTATACATACAAATATCTTACTTATATACTTGCATATGAAAGGTATAGATATGTATATATAAGTAAAATGTAAGTAGAACATATTATATAACCTATGCCAATTATATTAACAGTTCTAATTATACAATACCACAATATTATTACCATTAATAATACTGTTATATGCTATAGAATATGCATTTTACAGATATTTTACTTTTATCTATATACATAAATTCTCTCCATATTTTACCTAACATATATCTAAGATATGTCTATGTATATATGAGTGCAACATATTTATATCAGAAATATTATAACTATTAATGCAGTATATATTACAATACTATGGGGCAACTAGGTGGCATAGTGGATAGAGTGCCTGGCCTGGAGTCAGAAAGTCTCATCTTCCTGAATTCAAATCTGACCTCCGATATTTACTAGCTGTGTGACTTTGTGTGTGTCACTGTTTGTCTCAGTTTCCTCATCTGTAAAATGAGCTGGAGAAGGAAATGATAAACCACTCCAGTATCTCTGCTAAGAAAACTCTGGGTCTCCAAGAGTCAGACATGACTGAAATACGAATGAACAACAAATAAAAACAACATTATGAAGAACCATTGAAAGCAATGAGGCAGCATGAATTAAGAATGAGTCTTCAGAATCAGGATGACCTGGGTTTGAGTCTAACTCTCTTGTTCTCCTTTCCTCCTCCCCCACCCCTGTACTAGCTGTGTGACTGCATAAATCATGAACCTTTCCATACCTCAGGCAACTCTGTAAAACTATAGGTTTCAAAAGTGGCTGATGTACCTTGAAAAAGGGAGTTTCCACACCTGCATGACAAGGCTCTAGAAAGAATCACAGAATCTCAGAATTAGAAGGAATTTCAAAGGCGACCTTGTCCAACATGCACCATTTTTGCATGCTTAAAAAGCAATTTTTAAAAATAGCTGTGATATTAGAGAGACCAGAGGATCATCTCCTTTGAGTTTTTTCAGCCCTGGTAGTCCAAAAAAAAATAGAAATTGTTTCTTAAGAAGGGTGGCTTCCCCTCCACCCCCAGATATAAAAGACAGACTGAGCATCCATTAGAAGGAGGGCAGCTAGGAGTCACTGAAGATGAGAGGAAGCTATTTGAGAGGTCACAGGGAAACACCAGCAAGGAAAGGAGGGGGAAGAGAGAAGCAAGAGAGCTTAGAGACAGGGGTGTCACAAACTAGGCTGGGAATAGAGGCCAAGGAGTGTTTTGCTCCAAGGTGAACACGTCCTAAGCAGGACAATTATGAGGATAAAGGATTTCAGTATTCTAGGTGGCCCATTTCCTGCTCAGTCTCAGAATTAGAACATCATAGAGTATAAAAAACTGATAGAAACTCTAAACTCCTAAGGTCCTCCAGGCCTGACAATCTATTGGCCCTGTCCCTAGACCCTTCAGTCCTCTCATACATAGTCAATTACCTACTTAAGTAACCCAAAGGTCCCTGGACCATGGATCCACTGTACCTTCAGGACTTATGGGTCTTTCCATCCACCCTGGATTTGAATTGACTTTTATTCCTCTCCGTTTTAGCATTTATGTGAGCAAGTATGAACTTGAGAACAGAGACTGTCTTGCTTTTTCTACCTGTGTCCCTAGTACTTAGATAAATAGTTAGCAAACAGTTAAGTATTTAATAAATGTTTGCATTCATCCATTTTTTTCCATTTATTTTTGAGGTATGATGGATTCTGGACTGTACTAATTATTCAGCAATATTTCCTTATTGCTCAGTCATTTCAGTTGTGTCTGACTTTTTGTAACCCCATCTGGGATTTTTTTTGGCAAAAATACTGAAATGGTTTGCCGTTTCCTTCTTCAGATCATCTTACAGTTGAGGAAACTGAAGTAAGAAGGATTAAGTGACTTTCCCAGAGTCACACAGATAGTGTCCGAGGCTGGATTTGACCTCAGATCTTCCTGACTGTGGGCTCAACACTCTATCCACTGTGTCACCCAGCTGCCTAATATTTTCTTACATGAAACATTTAAAAGATATTTGGGATAGAGGATAGGGCACTGAACTTGGACTCAGGAAGACCCAGGGTTCAAGTCCTACTCCAAATATTCCCAACATGCCATGTGCAAGTCTCACTGGGTCTCAGTTTTCTCGTCTGCTGGATTCAACAGCTTATAAATTCCTTTCCTCTATGGTCTATAATCTTAAACCTATTGTTCCTGGTTTTCTCCTCTGGGGACAAACAGCATGAGCCATATTCCACAAGACAGCACTTCAAAAATCTGAAGATTTCGCTCATGCCTCTCTCTCTCTCTACCCTGATACAATCTCTCTTCTCCAGGCTGCACATTTCCAGTCTCCCCACCAGGTACTCATATGGCACAATGTTGATGCCCTCAGTCATCCTGGTTGCCCTCTTGTGAATTCTCACTTGTCTATGCCCATCTTCAGGTGTGGCACCAAGCACGGTACTCCAGTTGTGCTCTGCTCAGGGAAGAGAGCCAAGGCAATCTCATCACCCTAGTCCTGGATGCCATGCAATTCAAGAAAGCCTAACATTATATAATGGCTTTCTGAGTCTCTACATCACATACTCTTTTTCAGGTGATTTGCTCCCTCTTTATGCCTTTCCATCTCAGACCTGTGATGGTTGGTATCTGGTAAGAGTGTACTCTTATTTTTCATCAATTTCATCTTAAAAGGGTTAGTTGTGTTCTAGCCAGGCAAGAGTTTTTTGGATGTTGAAATCTAAAGTGTGCTAGCTTTCTCTCAACTTTGTGTCATCTGCAAATCTGATAGATCAATTATGCTTTCACATAAGTCATTGGCAAAAATTTTAATCCATACAGGATCAAGTACAGATCCCTGGGGCATTCCATTAAACACCTTCTTCCAAGTTAATATCATCCATAGAGTCTCCACATTCAACCAATTCCAAACCTAAATGTCATAGTGCTTAGCTCATATCTCTATGTCTTCTCCACTAGAATGGTAGAATACTTTGTAAAATACTTAGCTAAAATCTAGTCGAACTCTACTTTTAGCATTCCCCTTTTCTACCAGTCTCATGATTGTATGAAATGTAACACATGATGTGTCCTTATTATTATTAGAAAATCATCAGTCTTTCAAAGTATCATGAATGGAGAAAGTGTTATCAAAAACATTTCCCACATTTCTCAATAAGCTTATGTTTATTTATTTTTTCTGTTAGTATGAATTCTCTTACTGAACTCCTTCTCTGATATCTCACCTTAGTAAGGAAATGAAACGAGTTCTCAAAGGTTCCATAAATGAAGCGAAACCTTTGACAGGTTCCACCACTCTACATAAAGCTCTTTTTGAACATTAAAGCACTTTGGAAATATCAACTATTATTGGGGTAGCTCAATGATACAGTGGATAGAGTGCCAGACTTCATCTTCCTGAGTTCAAATCTGACCTCAGACATTTCCTAACTGAGAGAGCCTGAGAAAGTCACTTAACCCTATCTGCCTCACTTTCCTCACCTGTAAAATGATCTGAAGAAGAAAATGGCAAGTCACTGCAGTATCTTTGCCAAGAAAACACCAAATGGGATTAAAAAGAGTGGGACATGACTGAAAACCAACTGAACAATAACAACAAAATTAGCTATTGTTACAACGTATCAATTAACAAGCATTTATTAGGTAAATAGGCTATGAAGACCTTGCTTCACATGCAAAAAAAGAGTTTATATATGATCTTAGATGGCATAGCAAAACTGATATCTGCAAAAGGGAGATTCATGGCCAAACCTGTGCTTTAGGAAGATCACATGGGAGCTGTGCAGAAGATGGATTGGGGAAAAAGGAGACCTGAGACAGAGACCAACTGGGAGGATATCACAGTGATTTAGATGCTAAATGATGATAAGCCAGCGCTGGCAGGATGAGTGGAGAGAATGTTGTGGATGCAGAAGTGAGAGAATATGGCAACAAATAACAATTATAGGCACTAAATAAGTGGGTGCAGAATGTTGTTCAATTTAGAAGTTTCTTCTCTCTGACAAATCTTGCTGTAATGCTACTTTCCTATTCCTTTGCTCCTCCAGAACTTATTTTTTGTTTGTTTGTTTTCATGGTCACTATTATTTCTTTCACTTCTCTGTACTGTGTTAGGTCACTAGTACTCTTCTAGCTTCAATCACTTTCCCAAACAATTTAAACAACATGGTGAGTCAAGGACACCTAGCATGGTGTTTTATATGTCTTTCATATAGCAGGCATTTAATAATGGCTTATTGAATTGAATCAAATAAAGCAGTTATTCAATATGAAGAATTTTTTCATTTTTATTTTTTAAAATGCCTACTTTCACTTTTTGGAAGATTATGGATACACACACACACATATATACATATATATATATACACATATACACATATACACATATATACTTATGCTTAAACCAGTATAGATATGGAGAGATATAAATATAGATATATACACAAAAATATACATGTATAGCTATATGGGTATATACATGCCCATATATCTATACATATCTGTTTTTGTATTGCATTTTACACATACACATATTTATATATACATATATACACACATATATACATATGCACATTGTTGTGGTTGTGGTGTTTGTCCTTTGTTACTGAAATGAGAAATGATGACATGACTTGCACTTGACTTTGCTTTGAGTGAGGGAAGGCTGTATAAGTCACCAGCCTCACTTCTCCAGAGCCATCTGAATCCAGTGACCAGATATTCATCAGGATGACTGGAGATGGTCCAGGATACAATGGGAAACCTTGGTCCCTTTAGGCCAAGGTCTATTCAGGTACTCAGGGTGAAGTAATGCCCATTCAGTGAATAGGTCTATTTGAGAAGTAGCCAGGGGATGGCCCCTCTAATGAGACAAAGAAAAATAATGAAATCAAGCTGAGAGGGAAATAACCAACAGTTACCACTGATAATCACATGAACAATTTGGGGAACATTTTTATAAAAATATAACCCAGGGCTTAGCACACAGTAGATGCTTAATGAATATTGATTGATTGCCTTGTCCCTGCTCCATGTTAAGGCTTTATAACATGTTTGTGAAAACTATCTTCGATTATAGGCACAAAGCCTCTGAAAACAACAACGAATTTCAAGAGTGTATACTTTGCCAATTCAATCCTGTCTGAGTGAAATATTAGCTACAGCACATTAGGATCCTTTGATCATGAATTACATGATCACAACTTTTTTCTAATACTTTAGAATATAATATTTACCATAGAAACTCCAAAATTGATAGCAAAACCAGAAAGTGCCTTTGTTAGTTAAAATGGATACATTTTTATGGAAACTCTTACAAACAACTATTTATCCTAGGTATCAGATCATTTAGGTTTAGAGCTAGACAGCAACCTTAGAGGTCTTCTAGACAGTTAAACTAATAAAGTAACTGTAAGCCAGAGAAATTAAGTAATTAAGTAACTTGCCCAATTTTAACAAGCAGCTGAGATCTGAACCCAGCCCTCTGGCCCCAAACTCAGCATTGTTCCTGTAGGACCACATAGCCTAATTGTTGTTGAATCATTTTTCAGTCGTATCCAACTCATTGTGACCCCATTTGTATTTTTTTGTTACAGATATTGGAGTGGTTCTCCTTTTCCTTCTCCAGTTCATTTTGCAGATGAGGAAACTGAGGCAAACAGCCCTAAGTGACTTGCCCAGGGTCACCCAACTAGTAAGCATCTGAGGTCATATTTGAACTCAGGTCTTCCTGACTCCAGGGCTAAGGTACTATCCACTGCAGTGTCATCTAGCTGTCCTACGTAGCCTAGTAGCACTCACTAAAGAGTCCTGAATAGGTGTGAGAACTGGATACAATATATAATTGACCAATTCAAGAATTAAATAATGAAGATTATTTATAATAATAACTGTTATAATTTTGAAAGTACTCTTGGAAAACTGAAGCAGCAAATAAAGTTGCTAGTAAAATCACTAATATAAATACCACATTATAAACCATTTACAATTCCAGAGAGCAAAGATGCTCAAAAACTTTCTACATTTCAAAGATTTCTTGCTGAAAAACAGGATTTCGTTAAAGTCTAAGCCTGTGTACCATGTAATTTACCACATGGAACTGTTTTCATATTGTGTTTTTTTTTTCTTAATCAGTGATTCAGAGTCAATTAAGGAGTCCTAAGCATGCTAAAGCATCCTGGTTTAGTTTAAAATAACAAGCTTGATGCATTCTTCCCAGTCAGTTGAATGAACTGCTAGGAAACCTTAACTTGGCATTAAACTCTTGAAACTAGGGCAGACATTTACATTCCGGCAGTGAACGTCCCTGGGAATCAGATGACAGTTCATTTAGATAATGCAGGAAAATTAATTGATTACCAAAGAATTTAAGGAACAAAAAAAAATTCTTTTTTCTGGGAATGAGAAATTATTCAGCTAAGCCTGGCAGAGCAGGTGGCAGATTAATTAGACTGCGGGATAATTTAGAGACATATTAACAACTTGGCTTGAAACTCCCATGTGATGTACAAGATTAAATCCTAAACTGAGTTTCCACAAAAATGCCATAGGCAATATGAAGGGTCTCTATTCTCCCCCTGCCCTCCTACCATTCACCCCATCAGAAATTCTGATCGGGGAATTGCTATAAAATAGCTTTCCCATCAATTTACCAAAGCCCTGGAAATGTACACTGGCTTCTGAGTCAGAAGACCCTCTGATGTTCACAGGCTGTCTCCCACACCTGGGTGGCTATGCCTCTTCAACTCTGAGTTTTGTTGGACTCTCTGGCTTCCTTCAAGACTCAGCTGAAATGCCCTGTGAAGTCTTTTCTGCTCTCCCCAGCTGCTAGGGCCTTTTCTGCTGATATCTCATTCCATCTACGTTTTCTTCCATTCACCTATAGAATGCTACCATCCTGCCTCAGCTGCCAGCTCCCTGAGGACAGGGACTGCTGGGGATGTGTCTTCATGTTGCCAGGGTTTGAAATACATGAAGGGATACAGTTTTCATTTGAGGTTTGTGGGACAATGCAGAATAATGTCCATGGGTTCAAGAATTATTCAGCTTGTCACAAAGAATGACCATTTCACTCGAAATTACAGGGCAAAAAAATAACTCTCCAAGGAGATGATTATCAAGGTAACTGTCAAATATGAGTCAGAGTATAATCAGGAACCAATCTGTGAAAGCAATGTTGACCAGTAGCTCGGTGAAATTAGCATAGTACCTGAAACATGGCAGTTGATAATCGTTGATTGATTGGTTGGTTACTACCTATGTGAATTTGGGCAAGTCACTCCATCTTCCCTGCCTTGGTTTCTTCATTTGTAAAATGAGGGGATTTGAACTATCTCCTGGGGTTCCTTACAGCTTTATATTTGTGTTCCTGTGATCTCATGTGGAGAAGTGCTATGGTTAGCCAATTCCCAAAATGTCCTGATGGATTTATTCTAGAGTGCCTAGAAGGGAAGCAGCTTGCATGAATATGTTGAGAAAAAATATATGACATTTATTTCACCATATTCCCCTTCAAGCATTCAGGTTTTGGACAAACTGGTCTACTTACTTTTCCTTAAACTACACATCCCATTTCCCACCTCAGCATCCCTGGACAGGCAAATCCTCAAATCTGGCCTTCATCTCTTCCTCAGTCATGATTCTCAGAAGTCTGAGCTTCCTTCAAGGCTCAGTTCATGCACCACCTAATACTGGCAGCGCCTTATGATCCCTCTGATTTTAACTGCTCGCTCTAGTCTCAAATCACTCAGTATATATTCCCTGTTTACTTGTTGAAATCCATCCCTCAGTAGAATGCAGACTTCTTGAGGGTAAGGAACACTTTTCATTTGTCTTTGTTCAGGGTCTGGTACACAGTAACTACTCAGTAAAAGCTTATTGAATTGGTGTGAATACACAAGTACAGTAAAGTAAAGCAAGAGAACAAAGGAAGGAAGGAAGGAAGGAAGGAAGGAAGGAAGGAAGGAAGGAAGGAAGGAAGGAAGGAAGGAAGGAAGGGAGGGAGGGAGGGAGGGAGGGAGGGAGGAAGGATCATTTATTAAGCATATATTATATGCCAAGTACTGGACTAAGAGATGTAGATGCAAACCCAAAAGCTTAAACAGTCCATGACCTCAAGAAACTTATATTATAATGGGAGTGGAGGGCATTGTGCATCAGGAATTTGAGGAGAGGGAAAAGTGCTTTGGTCTGGAAAGATACTGGAATGGTAAGTGAGGTCATAGAGGACTAGACTGAGTTAACCCTGTACTAGATAAGCAGTAGCCACTGGCAGCTAGGGGGTGCAATGGATAGAGCACTGGACCCGGAGTCAGGAAGATTCATTTTCATGCATTCAAACATGGTCTAAGACAAGAATTAGTTGTGAGAACCTGGGCAAGTTACTTAACCCTGTTTGTCTCAGTTTCCTCATCTGTAAAATGAGGTGGTGAAGGACATGCAAACCACTCCAAAATCTCTGCCAAAAAAACCTCAAAATGAGGTCACAAAGAGTCAGACATAACCAAAACAATTGAACAATAACAACTCACATCAATTTAGCAACCTACGACCCTTTTATCCCCCCAAAATAAAATCTTCCTCAGGCACCTTCACAAAGAACTTCAAGCAAGAAGCCAAGAATGTGCTAAGCTAGAAGCAATTCCTACAACCTATATATCTGGAGAATGGGAGGGAGGGGGAAGAGGAGCTTTTTTTTTTTAAGTGTACTGGGCTAGTAATTTCTTGTGCTCATAAACAGTGAGAACTCAAAACAGACCAACAATAGTAACTAAGCATAATGAATATAATATTTTGAATATGCTACCCCTATATTGTGGCAGGGAAAGTTACATTACAGCCAGGGGGTGGATCAAGCATCAGGAATCAAGAGAAACAATATCATATATTTAGGGAGCATTGAAGTTCAGCTCAGAAAGCAAAGCTTTCAATTTATAGGTCTTTGCTTTTCTGACTACATGACATAGCTCATTGTGTGACAGGCTGTCTTCACTAAGCTGGGTGAGCCCCATTTATGCCTCAAGTGCCTGTACGACCTATTTCAAGATACAAGCAGTTTTAGAAAAGCTTATGGATCAGCCTAACCAAGATATTTTCAAATGGAAAGTGGAAAATGTCAACTTGCTAGTGGAAAGTGTCCTAGTTCTTGAGTCAAAGACCCTGAGTTCAAATCTCATTTCTGACTGTGACTATGGGCAAATCATTTGGCCTCCTTGGGTCTCAGTTTCCTGAGTTCTCTTATCAAAGCTCTTATGCTTTTGCCAAAGCAAAGATGTGGCTGCGATTACATCATGACTCATTTATTCCTTCAACAAATAGTGCATGTTAATGAGATGAAACAGAATTCAAAACTGGACTCAGAGTCAAAAAGACTTGAGTTGGAATCTTGTCTTAGATAGTTACTGGTTGTGTGAGCCTAGGCAAGTCCCTTAACTCCCCCAGGTCTCAGTTTCCTCATCAGTAAAACTTGTATAATAATAGCACCACTCCCACATGGGGATCCAATAAGATAATGTCTAAGGTGCTTTATAAACTTGAATAAGTCTGTATACAGGTCTATATCACTCTTCTAACTCTGAGTCTATTTAAGCTATGTAAAACTTACATAATAACGTTAAAATGCACTAAGACTTTTGAGACACCCTACTTAAATTTAATTAGTGTACAGTGCATTGTGCTAGAGGGTCAGCTACTGTAGAAAATCATACTGTACTTATCTTGAAGCAATGAGGGGTTGACTGGAGAAGCCAAAAGGCTAATGCTAGCAAATCTTTCAAAAATAAAAAAAAATCAGTGAAAAATTCAGTTCAGCATACTTTGAGCACCTGTTGTGCATACAACGTTAAATTGACAGCTAAAAGAATGGAAATATGAATATTTAAGCCCTGCCTTCAAGAAGCTTACCATTTTGTGAGGAAGGAAGCAGAAACATATTAAATAAACATTAATGTGTTCCTAAGGTTTTAATAATATAGAACTATATATGTGTATAACTATATGTGCATATATATGTATAGTTATATGTAACTATATATGTGGTTATATATAGAAAAATGGCTATGTCTATATATGCATATAGATAGATCAGTATATGCATCATTTTGTATTTAATTCTGAAAAAAGTACTCTCTGGTCTAGTTTGGTGAAAAAAAGAAAGTTCTTAATTCTTAGTCAAGGCAGCATGATAAAGTGGGTTTGACCTCTAGATTTTACGTCAGAAGGCCTGAGTTCAAATTCCAGCTCTTACTAAGACAGGATTTGAACCCAGTGCTCTGTGACTTCAAATCCAGCTCTCGATACACTACAGGCAGGCAGTGTTTCATTTTTCTCTTTCCTTCCCCTGTACTAGCATAGAGTGCATTTAGGGTTAGGCTTATAATGAACCCTCAGTGACTGATTGACTCATTCTTGTTTGCTTTCTCAGCACCTAGGACAGTGCCTTGTACATAAACAGTTTACTTTAGCGGGACAAGTGATAGTCATCAAGTCAGAAGACTCAGGTCTGAATCCTAGGATCATAGGGGATGTATAAGAACTAGGGATCACACTATAGTAACAATTATTGTCATAATAACACTGACAGACTATGCAGCTCTTTCAGTTTTGCAAATATACATGATTTTTGCTTAATATTAAGTTTTGCTTAATATACATGATCTCATTTGATCCTCACACCTTGTCTGCTAACTCTACAACGAATACAATCCTCATTTTATAGGTAAGGAAACTGAGGTTTCAGTGACTTACCCAGGGCCATATAAGTAGTCTATGGGTCAGGTACAGGAATCAAACCCAGATCTTCCTGACCTGGGGTCTAAGACCTTTTTATAATACATACTGCTACCTCCCCAGAAAGAAGTTTAGAGATAATCCCCTCATTTTTTTTTACAGATAATAAAATGGAAGACAAGAAGGGAGAATTGTTGTTGTTCAGTTGTATCCAAGTCTTTAGGATCTCATTTGGGGTCTTGGCAAGGATACTGGAGTGTTTTGCCATTTCCTTCTCCAATTCTTTTTTACAGATGAGGACACTAAGGCAGATAGGGTTAGTGACTTGCCCAGGGTCACATAGTCACTTTATTAAAATCAAGGGATTGGACATAGGTCCTCTGAATCCCATTCTAGAGCTCTTTCCACATACCAAGAAAGGAGGCAACACAGAGTGAAAGAAATTGATCGATTTGAAGTCAGAGAACCCTTCTTGCCTACTTACTCTCTATGTGGCCTTTGGCAACACACCTAACCTCAGTTTTCTCATCTATAAAATAAGGAGGTTAAAGGACCTCAAAGTCCATTTGACACTATGATCCTATGCCTTTGTCTGAGAGGTAGTTTAGCATAAGAGACAGAGGCCCAAATTTAGAGTTAAAAAGATGCGGGTCTAAGTCTTGCCTCAGATACTTGGCAGTTTTCTGACTCTGGACAAGCCATTTAGCTTCTTATCTATGAAATAAAAATAATAATAGCAACAAATTCGCAAAGGTGCTAAAAGAGTCAAATCCAGTCACATTTATAAAGCAATTTGCAAACCTTAAATTTTAATGCTTAAATTTAATTTTTAAATTAAATTGACTATTGTTTAAAATGTTTATTAAAACATTAGCTATTATTATTCATTTCAATGTTGATATTGACAATATTGTATTGTCTATATCGATATTATTTTAATAATATTGTTAATATTGTTACCAATAATACTGTTAATATTATTGTCATTGCCAATATGAAGTTCAAATAAGGTAGCAACACTAAGCATCAAAGTCAAGAAAGAAAGCTCAGTGCACCCTCACCTGACAGCTCACATCCATCCCTGCCTCCAGGAGCACTTGCACCACAGCCTTATGGCCGTTGCGTGCAGCGAGGTGCAGGGGCGTGTGCTTGCGGGTGTTACAGCTCATGAGGTTGGGATGGGCACTGATGATCATCTTCACCACTCGCAGCCGACCATAGAGGGCCGCCAGATCCAGGGGGGTTTCCAACTTGCTATTTCGGATAGTAGGATCTGTGAGTTCCTCCAAGAGGACAGCCACGACCTCCGAGTGTCCATACTGAGCAGCGCAGTGCAGCGCTGTCTCGTTTTCATTATTCTGGTTCAAAACGACAGCAAAGGCAAGGGGTGAGTTGAAAAATTCAATAAGTTATTAAAATTTGACATTGACTTGGTTAATATAAAATCCCATCAGGTAGAAGACATGGCCTTTTGCCCCCTTAAGCCCTACTCAAGTTGTCTGTAGCCTAGAAGGGAAAAAGAAAAAAAGAAAAAAGTACCTAGTTGCCTAGAAGACATACAAGGACCAAAGAACGTTGGTTCCAAAGTTTGAAAAATTCTGTTCATAGGCAGTGTTTCGCTATACTTACATGTAATAGCTAGAGAACCAAAGTTGTGCCATTGACTACTTGTGTGACCTTCAACAAATCATTTCATTTCTCTGAACTTGTTTCGTCATCTATAAAAGGAAGGGCTACTCTCCTTGACCTTGTTGCAAGTATGTAATTTTCTTTCCCTTATTTCTCCTTTTGGGGGATATGTATTCCATATTAGCATGTAATCTCTCCCAATCACCAATGGGTCCTGGAAGGAAATATCTAGATTTGGTATAGGAGGAAAAAAAGCAATCAAAGGACTTAATTTCGATTGCTTGAGTATGTCACTGAACCCTTCTGAGCCTCAGGTCCCTTACCTGTAAAATCAGGGAACTGGACAACCTGTATCAACTCAGCAAGTCATTTAACCCCTCTAGGTCTCAGTTTACTCTCCTATAAAATAAGGGAAGTGGACTAGATCAACTTTGAGATCCTTTCTAACTTTAAATTTTAAGCCCTACAAAATATCCAGTTGGCCTGGGTTGGACTACCCCTGAAGGGGCAGTCAAGTGTGAAAGGTTTCCCTTTCAGCTAACTGGGAGAGACCTGTGTGTTTGTGTTCCCCTTCCCATGATGGCATCTACTGCCCTAGTAGAATATAAGCTTCTAGAAGGCAATGACTGTTTTACTTCTGGTTTTGTATGTAGCACAGGGCCCTGAATACAGGAAATATTTAGTGCTTATTTAGTTGAATAGGATTAAACAAAATTAAATACATTTTAAATGGACAAACTAGCTTTAGATTTATCTGTTGAACTAAGATTTTTTTTTCTTGTATCCTGAATTTGATAAAATTATCTTTATCCTATGAATTCAGCAAGAATTTATTAGGACCCTACTATATTCAAACCTTTCTGCAGGGTTCCGGGATACAAAGAAACAAACAAAACCAGCTCTTTCTTCAAGGAACCCATATTCCCCTCTTGTCAATAATTATTAAATTTGCTTTCCAAAATTCTTATTTTATTAGAAGTCTCTGAACATAATAATATTTATTTTCCCTCAAATTACATGTGGTATCTAACTTTCCAGAGGAACAAATGATTTGGTGCCTTTTCTCAGGGCACCTTTTATCAGGGCTACCATAGGGGTTCAGTTCTATGGTCTCCGCTATAAGCACCATCATCTCTGGTGATCTGGGAATGACTGAAGTGAATGATAACTTAAAATATAAATCTCTACAACCACAAATGCCATCAGACTTGCTGTTTATGATCTACAGCATTTATCTACAACTTATTTAAAAGACCACTATATTCACTTTTACATATTTTTTCTTTTAAATAAGTGTGTGTGTGTGTGTGTGTGTGTGTGTGTGTGTGTGTGTACTTTCCCACTGAGAAATTCTCAAAATTAAGATTCTGGAGGGAGGTACTCTTCCTTGTCTCCCTCCCACTGTGCTCTTCTTCCTTCTCACAACAAGAGGTCTATATCTTTATTCAATTCAATATTTATTAATCACTTACTATATGCCAGACATTGTGCTAAGTGCTGAGAGGAAAAAGACAAACAAAACAGCCCTTGCCCTCAAATTGATTATAAATAATACAAGTGTAAAAATGTGGAAGAGGGAGAGATCTTAAATTTTTTTTTTAATTTTAGAGGAAGACTTAGGATCATAGATTTGGAACTGGAAACACCCTTAGATATCATCTAGTCCACCACCATTTTGGAGATGAAGTAGTTGAAGCTACAGAGAATTTGTCTAAGGTTAATCTCATAGGATAGTCAGGAGTTGAACCATATCAGTTTACTTCCATATACACTTTACTCATATCACTATACCACCCTCCCACTAGGGCTTTCCTTCTTAGGTTCCAGTGATGATTGTCTTTCATATGCTAATATGTAATAGTAACCCTGAAAAAGAAAAATAAGGTAAAGGGAATTAGTTTCTATTTACAAAACAGACTAACGCTCTACATGTATGACCTTGATGAAATCATTTCAAATGTTTGGGACCCAGTTTTCTCATTTATAAAATGAGTGGGCTGGACCCTCTCAGCTCTTCCTCTTTCACTTACCTTCCCAACAATAGGCAAGTGACTCCATCTTCCTGGGCCTCAGTTTTCTCAAAAAAATGAGGGTGGGCTAGAGGGCCTTTCCAGCTCTGAAGTCTTTCCAAATCAAGCTCTATAGTCCTATGAAGAACCAGCTAGACTGAACAACCAAGTGTGGTATGCTTCCATATCACCCAACCGGGACAAAGATGCTTGTTTGTCCACTCTGCCCACCCTTGGCAACTAGATCCCCACTAACATCCCTTCCTTCTTCAAGTCCCATGATCCTATAAGTAAGAACAGTTATTGGCTATGAGTATAACATTCATAAGAAATCAGGAAACCTAGGTTCAAATTCTGCCTTTAATAGTTCTTATTTGTGTAACCTCAAGTAAGTCACTTAACATTTCTGGACCTCAATTTCCACATCTATAAAATGAGAGAGTTGAGTCAGGTAACCTCTGAGATCCTTTTCTTCTCTAAATAGATGAACTCACTTGGTATATTAGAATGTGCTGCTCATACTGCCATTGGGAAGCATGGCATAGTGAACTGGGTATTAGATCTAAAGTCAAGAATACCTGAGTTCAAATTCTGTCTCATCTGCTTACTAGCTGTGTAACCCTTGACAACTCACTTTCCTTTTTGGAGCCTCAGCTTCTTCATCTGTAAAATGAAATTATTTGTCTATACAATCTCTTAATAACTTTTTTCTTTTAAGATTATTTTTGTTATTTTATATGCATTTATAATCTGTTCCTTCCATTGTACTTTTTCATTGAACAAAAAAAAACCGCCATCTTAAAGATGCACAGTCCAAAAACATACATTCCTATGTTATCCACAATCAAAAATATATGTATCTTTCTGCACTATAAGTCCACCACCTTTCTAGAGAAAGTGAATGTCATATTTCATCTTCAGTCTTCTGATCTTGTGACTTATTGTTACCTAAGGTCTTTCAAAGTCATTGTTCTGTAGGATGTTGCTATTGGCCTTGTGGTCTCTTAACATTCTCTTCCTATTCTAAATTTCTGATTCTAAATCGTTCATTAAAACATTCAAACTGCTTAAAATTCTCCTTATATGGACATTTGAATATCTAAATATCCAAGCCCCTTGTGAGAGGAAGGAATGGAAAATGAAAGTATAATCAGAGCTCAATGGAGAATCACTAAAAATTTGTGTAGAAATTGGTGGGGGGAGGCAATTTGGGGTTTGGTGTCAGTAAAACCTTTCTAATAATCACAGCTTTCTAAAATTTGAATGGGCTTCCTGGGATGGTAGAGGATTCCTCATCCATGGAGGTCTTCAAGAAATTGACTAGATGGCATGGTGGGGAATATGTTCTTGAGGTATGGCCTGGACCAGATGGTCTCTTCTTCCTCAGATTCCATGATTCTGTGACATTTTGAGAGACCCACGATTTAGGAAGGTCCCCTCTTCACACCCCAACCTATCATTGCTGAATCGTGAATTTACTTTTGTGAATATTCAAAAGTGCCTAAGAGGATTTCTGCCACACTGCTTTCTATTGTCCATTCCAGTTTCAACAAGAGAGTGGCAAAAGACATTTGAGGTCCACACAAGGAGTTCTACACCATTCTCCAATTCTTATAGTCACTTAAGTTTCACCTTTTCTTGTTCATCATTGACCCCAGGTATAGACATACCACTTCACAACATCTCTTTTACAGGCTCCCTTCTTTCCTCTGACACTGCCAGCACCATAATGCAGAGCCTCTTCACCTCATGCCTGTAGGAGCCTTCTGATAGGTCTCCTTGCCTCAAGTCTCTCCCTACACCAGTTCATCCTCTACTCAACTGTAAAAGGAATCTTTCTAAAGCACAGATCTGGCCATGGTAAGTCATCCTCCATTCAATAAATTCCAATGGCTCCTTCTTAAACTGTTCTGTTTTCATTTTAAAGCCCTCTATAACTAACTGAACCCCTTCTCACCTTTCCTGTTTTCTTATACCTCACTCTATAACCTGGTTAACACTGGTCTCATGACTCTCCTTCATAAAAAACATTCCATCTCTCAACTCCACCCATTTTTGATTCTCTCCCTCTTCATCTCTGACTCCTGGCTTCCAGGGTTCCTTCAAATTCCCGCTAATATCCTACCTTTTACAAAGAGCCTTTCCTGATTGCCCTTATGCTAGCGCATTCCCTCTGAGACTGCTCATTTATCCTTGTATATTTTGTTTGTGCATAGCTGTTTAATGTCACGCCATTTAGACTATAACCTTCTGGACAGTAGCAAAGTAACCTCCTTTATCTTAGCACAGAGCTGAGCATATAGTAGATGTTTAATAAATGCTTGTTAACTTGACTTCAACTTTCCAAGCAACACTTTAAGGTCAACATATATTGTCTAAATGATGGCCTGCACCTGGATAGGCCGCCTGGTGACTTATTCCATCCATCTAACAGAACAGTCATGGACGGGCAGTGAAAACAGGAAGATATCAGGCTGGATTCCACTTGGGGAAACCACCCAACACTTTCTATGTCACCAAATTACTTAACACTGCATCAGTCCATGGTGCATCAGTGATCTTTCAATGTGGAGTGGAAATAGCACCAAGTTTAGAGTCAGATCTGCTATTGTAATCATACAGTATCCCTCATATATTAAAAGAATCAGAGAAAAGCACCTGTCACTTAAAGTAGAACCTCCATGGAGGACTTATGGGAAAATACAGGCAAAATTTATACAAGATGAGAAAGTACAAAGTGACTTTGACCTGCATCAGTGGAGAAAGTATTCTCACTGCTGCGATCATAAACCTAGCCACCTGTGGCAGAATTACAGAACTGACCTTGATGGTTATCCGATCTACCCCATAATGGAAAAGAATTTTTCTTCCACAAATAATCATACAGTTATTGCCTGATCACTTCCAATGAAGGGAAAATCATTCCCTCTCCAGGAAGGACCTGGGGTCAAGGAAACAATGCTGGATTTAGTGTTGAAAGACTTGGCTTCCAATCCAGGGTCTTCTACTTAGCATCTGTTACCTTGGGCAAATTCTGGGTCTCTTTGGGTCTGTATTCCTCCATCTACAAAACAAGGAGGCCACACTGGATGGCCCTTCCAGCTCTCAACCAATGATGCTGCTATTATGATGCTTAAGAAGATTTTTCAGGTACCAGTCTAAACTGATATCTTTGTAACTTGTACCCATTACTCCTGCTCTTGCCTTCTGGAGCCAAATGAAAGTAAGTTAAACTTCTCCTTCTCATGACAACCTTTAAAATACTTGGTGAAAACTATTGCATCTTCCCTTAGTTTTCTCTTCCCCAGGCTAAACATTTCATTATCCTTTACCATTTAGCTGCTTTTCTTGCCCCATTATCATTTTTGAAGAACTCTTCATGTGTTTCCTGGGTTGCCAGCACCAAAGAATTCATCCCCAAGTCACTAGCCAACCAGCAATTAGCCTCTTGTTGCTTCACTAGACTGGTCCTCGAACAACATGTATGTCTATTGCTGGGATTGTACTCCAAATCCTTCTAGCAGGGGACAACCTGTCATACCTTGCCCTCTGGTGGCTTAGCCTTTGAGAAGCCAGGGTCACCTCCAAGCCATAATGGGGCATGTGTGTAGGCCTTTGGATCCCCAGATGCGGTTGGGAAATCATGAATGCAATCCAGATGGCGGGCAAATGACATCATCCTATTTCCTGCTGGTTTGTCACTTGCTCAAAATTTGTAAATTTCTCCCAGTTAAGAACCTGCAGGAATTCTATGGAACTCAGAAACAAGAAAGTGAATCCAAGGGTTTAATTGTAAAGAGGAGAAAACACACATACACACATACACACACACACACACACACACACACACACACACCTTCAAATGTGCCGTGACAGTGAGCTACACTGAAAACGACAGTGAGAGCCTACTCTTGATTCCGAAAGGGTACCGTGAGCGCCCCAAGTGAAGACATCTGCTGCTGGTGATAGGAGAAAAATAGGAGCATTTCCTGAGTGAGATTTTTATTTCTATATGTGTAAAGGCCTCCATTATCCTGCTCTGAAAATCCAAATGAGAGTTTAGTGATAAAGTATGTTTAGAAAAAAATAAAAGACAAAAGGCCTGCTGGGGCTGAAGGCAGAGGCTTAATGGGCACTGGGGCTAAGAGACATGAAATATGCCCAAGGCAAGCAGCACAGAAAATATGTCCCCAAATCAATGTTTTAAGACAAGCTTATAGGACCATAAAATAATAGATTAACACTAAAAGAGATCTGAGGGGACTTTCAGGTCAAAAACATCCTTTCACAGATGACAAAGCTAAGGTCCAGGGAAACTGAGGGACTTGCCCAAAGTCTCCCAGGAAATAAGTGGTGGGGGCCAGGATTTGGAATCACAGTCCTCCACCTCTGTATTGAGCCTCTACCAAACCAAGACGCCTCTCAGTTGGGGTTTGGAGGGGAGACTAGAATGGTAGAGAAACATAATAGGGCACAGGATTCCATGGGGCAGAGAGGGAATGCCAGTGGCCCCAACTAGTGGAAAGTCCAGAATACCTGGAGGCATCCTTGTGAAAGGTTGCTGGAGAGAGAGGGGGGAGGCAAAAAAAGGATCTATTTGGGATTCAACCACCGACAGAAAGTCATCTTTGTGTTTTAACAGTTTATTTTTCCTAACCAGGCGATAAAGTCAGTTGGGTAGTTAAATGGTTCTGTGAATAGAACGCAGGACTTGGAATAACTAAAACCCAGGTTCAGATTATACCTCACACATATACTAGCTATGTGATTCAGGGCAAGTCAACTAATCTCTAAGTGCCTCAGTTTTCTCATCTATAAAATGAGGATAATAGCACCTACCTCACAGAATTGTGAGAATCAAAGAAGTTAACATAGGGAAAATGTTTTTCAGACCTTAAATCCTATATAAATCCTATCTATTATCGTTTCTAGCTGCTGAAAGAGATAAAGAATTGTCAATAACCTCCAAATTTCACTACCTCAGTGCCCTATCTTAGTTACAGCTTTCATCGAAGGCAAGATTCCCTGAATCTGAGGAAGAACTGGTACTGAGAAAAGTTGAGGTGGGAAAGTGGCATAGCTTAAGATTCAGTGCTATACTCCTCTTTAAGAATAAAAGATTCATCCTTAAACAATCCTGAAAATCCCCTTTCACATTTAGAACTGTACAAGTATATTAGGAATGTTATTCTAAAAGTAGGCCATTTTTCTGTCATTTAAAAATTATTGTATATTCACTTATCTACATACAGGTTGTACTATCCTCCCCAAATAAAATAGAATCTAAAATACTGGAGTAGAGAGACTGTCTCCCTTTTGTCTTTGGGTCCCCGGTTCACTGAACAGTGCCAGGCAGATAATGGGTGCCTGATTAACACTTGTTGAATGACACTGAATTGAATTTTACCCATAAAAGTTACAAGAGCATCTTGTTTCATTTCAACACATTCCCTACCACCCCAAGATAAGCCACCTTCTTTTTTCATTTGTATCTGGTTTCCCTGCCCTACGTTAACCACACTTTTAAGGCCAACCACCAGATGGCACATCTCATAATAAACTTTTAACTTTGCGGTTTCTGGGGTATGGTTTCATATTCTCTTGAATTACTTTGTTCATATATTATACTTATAGAGAAAGCTAATGGGCCATGTTAGAGAGACCTGAATTCCAAGTCGGAAAGACCTGTGTCCTATCTCTGACACAAAATGACTGTGTGACCCTAGCTAAGAAACTTAATCTCTTAGTTACCCTTAAGCAATTGTCTAAGACGTTAAGTTGTATAACAGAAGCTAATTTTTATTAGTAGAGGCAACTCCTTATGGGATGTTCCCTATAGCAATTAAATCATACTTCCAGTCCAACTTTTTTTAATAGTGATAAAAGATTGTGCTGTCATTTTGAAAGTTTCAATTCCTGAGTTTATTAGCAAAAAATATTTGGACCTTTCATGCTTTTTTTTCCATATCCAAAACAAAGGGATTTTTTTTTGTGCCAAACCCATTCATCAAACTTTCTTCGCCAATTCTTCTCATTGTCAGGGATGTTTTTCTCCACTTCGTTGTTCATGCCTCATGCTACTTTTTGGCATCGGGTCAGATGCCCTTTAAATGTCCCACAAAACCTCGATCCAGAGGGACCACAAGTCAGCGATGCTCAATTGTGCCAGCTTGCCCTATAGTAACCCACTTACACTCATCTTGGACAGCCGCCAGCCTACAGCTTTCTGCCACGGATGTAATTCAATTGTTGGGCTTCCTGCTGGCTTTCTGATGCAGCTTTATAGCATGGGAACAGTAGGGGGCATACTGAGCTCAAGATGCTTATCTTTGTTCTGTATTAGTGGACTGAAATTTATATTGGGGGGCCTGTGGTCTTGCTCATTTGGAATCCTAAATGTAGAATTAGTTCATTGATGCTTTCTTTGTGTAGAAAACTGAGCCTATGTGTCACCTTCAACTCAGGCTTGCTTATATATGAGCCTGATGCTCTAAGATCACACTGTGTTTCTGCATTTATAGATTTCTTCATATGTGTGTACATATCTACATATATGCACAAACAGAATTCAATGCAATCCAAAAATAGCACTGATTAAGCACTTACCATCATAATAACAGACACGTGTTGTTGCTGAGTTGTTTCAGTAGTATCCAACTCTTCATGATAGCATTTGGAGTTTTCTTGGCAGAGATGCTAGAGTAGTTTGCCATTTCCATCTCCAGCTCAATTTAGAGATGAAGAAACTGAGGCAAACAGGGTTAAGGGACTTGCCAGGATCACACAGCTATTAAGTGTCTGAGGCTAGGTTTGAACTCAGGACTTCTGACTTCAGGTCAGCACTCTATCCACTATGCCACATGCCCTGATTAAGCTCTTAGTATCATCATAATGATAGATGCCTATATAACTTGTTAAAGTTTGCAGGCACTTTACACTTAAGTCAAAGTCTTATGACTGCCACTTACTACATGTAAGACCTGGAGTGAGGTCTAGGTTTGAGTCTTTGTTCTCATTATAACTGTGCAACCTCAGAGAAATCATTTTCCCTTTCTAGGTCTCAGCTTCCTCATTCATAAAATGAGGATAACTTCTTGAGTATTTGGGTACACCAGGCTTTCATCCACAAAATAAGGGGACTGGACTAGATAGCCTCTGTTATGATGCCTCCCTGCCTTAGGTCTCTTATTATATGATGTCTCTGAGACTCATTTCCCTCATTTATAAGATACTGAGATCATTGATTTGAAATTTGAAGGGATCTCAGATGTCAATCACTCTTCCCTTATTTTACAAATGGGGAAACTGAGGTCCAAAGTCAATTAATTAAGTTTCCCGACATCACATACATACATCAAAAGCAAGATGTGAATCTAGCTCCTCTTCCTCTAGAATCAGTGATGTTTCCCCTGAATCACACTGAACTAGACATCCCCCAAGAGCCCTTACAGCTCAATATCTATGGTTTTATAATCCTGTAATCTCGTTTGAGTCTCCCAAGAACACTACGAAGTGAGGACTCCAGGCTACTAAGACAATAGATTTAGAGGCAGAAGGGACCTCTTAGGCCATCTAATCCAACTCACTCATTTTATAAATTAGGAAAAAGAGGCTCAGAAAAATCCAGGGATTTGCCTATGGCGCCATAGTTTATAAATTTCAAAAGCAGAATTTGAACTCAGTTCATCCAGACTACAAAGCCAGCATTCTATCCACTATACCACTACAGAGCCACGAGATACTGTGGTACAGTAGAAGCATCAGTGGTCTCAGAATCAGAGAATTGAAGTGTAAATCCTACTGTCATTTACTATATGGGTCACTTCATTTTTTTAGACTTTAGTTTCCCCATTTGTAAAAGAGGTTTCACTAGATAGCCTCTGAGGTCACTTTTAGCTCTGCATCTATGATTCTATCAGTCTACCAAATCAACAAGAATTCCATAGGGCTCACTCTGTAGAAGGCACTGTCCTAGGTGCTGAAAGATGCAAAGACAAAAATGAAATAACCTCTGATTTAGGGTCTTCCGTTTTATTACATTAAGAGAGAAAGAGTGGCTTAGAGGTAGCTGGGCTCAAAGGGTTCAATGCCTTAAATTGGGATTTGGGGATTAGGCAATGAGTACAAAAGGAAAAACTTTGCCGCTGAAGGAAAATACCATAGACTACCAAGAAAAGGAATTAACAGGTTAGGGCAAACTCACCAGGAGTCATCAAAACCTCAGGCTTAGGGTTAGATCTAAACATCTTTTTTCTTTGTCATTTGCATTTGAATTGCTTTTTTCTCACCCTGATGTGCACTAAGTATTGCTGTTGCTGCTGTTAAGTCTTTCAGTCACATCAGATTCTTTGTGACTCCATGATCACACTGTTCATGGGTTTTGTCTTTTTTTTTGTATTGGCAAAGATAACTGAAATGCTTTGCCATTTCCTTCTCTAGTGGATTAAAGCAAATAAAGGTTAAGTGACTTGCAGAAGGGTCATGCAGCTAACAAATGTCCAAGGCCAGATTTGAACTTGGTTCTTCCTGACTCCATGCCCAGCTCCATCCACTGGGCCACTTAGTTGCCTGAACTAAGCAAAGTAGAAGGCTAATAAAATTTGTCAAATAAATCAGTCAGTCTAGTTCAGAGCTTAACATGTGTCTGGCACATACAGTCAAAGGTGCATAATAAATGCTTGTTGATTGATCTGTCATCCAAGAGAGTGGAACATCAGAGATAAATGGATTTAGGCCATTTTTTTAGCAATTTAATATTTCTTTCAAGTTACTTAAAACTAGTTTCAACAACCATAAGAAAGACATCTGTTAAGGATGTAGTAAATAGGAAATCATGTATGGTAACATTAAAAAGATGTTTTTGTTTAATAGAGACATCATTACTAGGCAACAAGCACCAACTCTAGAGTCAGAACTGGGTTCAAATCCTACCTCTGATGTTTATTATCTGTTTGACCATGGGTGAGTCATTGAAACTCCCTGAGTCTTAGTTCCCTCATCTGTAAAATAAAGATACTGGACTAGATTAGCTCCAAAGTTGCTTCTATGATCTTCTGATATATTTGTTAATTGAATAATTGTTACAAGTATAAATTACATTCTACCTAGGACTATAGACAGAATGATTCTACAAGTTGAGAACAAAGTTATTCCCATATATGAAATTTCCTTGTTAGAGCACACCTGAAGACTCTGCTGGATCAGTTATCTTATCAGTATAGGAATTCTCTACAAAGATAGACATTTTCTATGCCTGCCTATCCTGTGCTAAGGAGGGATATGTTAAGAAATAAAAAGTTGATGTAACAACAAAAGCTATTGACAAAATTTTTTAAGAAAGCAAAGCAATTGTCATACTCATATTTATCAAGGTAAAAAGTGATCTTCTCCATGGCCCTGCCTTGGCCAAGCCTTTTGAAAGTCAGAACACCAGAAGTGGGTACCTGCTCATTGACCCTGGAATGTGAAGGTCCATGGTGGATCAGAATCTTCACAATCTCCACATCTCCCTTCCATGCAGCAAGGTGTATAGGGAAATAGCCCTTGTTGTCAGCTACATTTGTCGAGGCCTCATACTGAAGCAGCTTGAGCACTATATCCCTAGTGAGAGAGAAAGAATACAGGACAAAAGAAAAATAAGAGATAATGAACTTATCCAAAAACAGAATTTTTCTTACTGTTGACAACTTAAACCAATAATGAGTTACTTCCAAGCGACTCTAAACTGCACAGTCAAACACAGGTTCAAGCATCACTAGCTCTGCAAATTTTGCTTGCCTCAATACAACAAAGAGTTTGACTAAATTAACAATGTGCAATTAAAGAAGAAATCCCTTTGATTAGTGGGATATGATTCCTTTATTTGATTGGCTCAAACAGAAAAGTTCACTCTCCGTCAGAGACGCAGTTAGGAATTTTAGCATATGAGCCTTTGTGATTCTGGTCCTCTTCAGAGTTCCTTTTCCTGCCAATTTTCTTTTCTCCAGAGAGGTTGACCTCTCACTGAGCCCTGAGGAACTATTTGTTGCAAGATCGGATGCCAGATGGAAAACCCATGTATAAGCCTACCACTAAGATGCATTTTTAGGGATCATACATATACATCATTCATGGACAGAACAAGGAGTGAAGATGCTTGCACAGATGGGACAGAGAATATAAAAGGAAGGGCAGTTGATTTGGTTAGTTACAGAGGATAAGCTCAGGAGATGACTGCTATTCACAAAATAGAACCAGAGAAGATCAAAGATGAAAGGGACCTTAGGAGGTCATCTAGCTTATCATGTTTACTTTATGGATGAGGGACTTGAGACTCCAAGATGGAAAATGACTTGCCCAAAGTCATCTAGATAGGTAGTGCCAGTATAGGAATGAATAAATGAAAAAGCACTTATTGTGGGTTACATGTCAGGCACAATGCCAGGCATGGGAATGTAAAATGCAAGCAAGATGATCTCTACCTTAAAGGAGCTTATATTCTAATGGGGAAGACAACATACATAAGAGAGTGGAGTCCAGTGGGGAGTGTTGGGACAGAGAAGTCAGAATGAATGGAACTGGAATCATAGGGCAATTGACTGGCATGGATAGATCAGGAATAGTCATGTCAATTTACTGTAATCAGAGACAGAGCTTGAAATATCATGGAGGTTGGGGGGGAATTGTAAGGACAGGGGAGATATACATGGAGACATCATGGTGGGTCTAAGACTTGACTAGATAAGGTGAATGTTCACCAATCAGAGCCCAGGGTCACACAAGAGAGAAGTCATGACTTCTAGATGGAGGTGGAGATTGGATAGCAGTTGATGTAGCACTGATGAGACTGAATAATAGGAACTAGAAGTGGAAGATGTGTTGACTCCCAGTCATTTCTACACAAATGCACAAATTCTCTCTGAGAATGATTCTTACTTTCTCCACCTACTCCCTAATCAGAGTTATAGTTTTAAGAGGCATGGATATACAAGAAAATTCTCCTACAGCCTTCCTACTTGCAGCTACTATCTCTTAGGCATCTTTGATTTCTTACAGGTGTTTTCTTTGAGACCCTGAAAGCCATCTAATTCAACCCTAATCATTTTAGAGAAGAGTAAAGGATGACCCAGGTTGGTGAAGTGACTTGTTCAAGGTGGTACAGATAGGATCATAGATTTGGAAGGGAAAGTGACCTCACAGACCATCTAGCCTAACCTTCTAAACTTAAAGGTGAGGAAACTGACTTATAGGAATTTAAGTCAATACTAGTTTTGAGAAGCAGAAGCAGAACTAGAACTTAGCTCCTTTACCTGTAGAACTCATGATCTTTTCCCTGTTGATGAGTGGCGAATAAAAAATTTCCCTTCCCATAATAAATTACTTAAGGTAAATTCCTTGGAAGTTTTTGGATGCCTTGAATTTGTTTTCAATTTTTTTACAAAAAAAGTTTTCCTCATTAAGATAATATTTGCATGCCATGAGCTTCAAATGGTTTTCAATCTCTCAGTCTGAGTTGAAGGGCTTATTTAATTCACCACAGAATGGATCCACTTAGTGGAAGTCAGAATAAAGGAGAGAGGTGTACTAAAGCTCATCTAAGCACTTTGATCCAATGAGTTAATCATAATATTTTTCCAATTTTGATTGGATTACAAGTATGATTCTATAATGGTACATGGTGATAGTCTGCATGAGAAAATTTTGGCTCACCGTTTGAAAAACTCTTCTCCCTAAAACTAACACTATGTAGAAAAAGTGTATGACAAATGTTTTGACAGTTGGTGGAATGAATTGAGTTTGTCACATGGAAATCATACCTCATGTGCTTGAAATCTGCACTAAGATTAATAGCAGCCCTACAAAAATGGTACCTCATGGAAAAAGCCAATATCAAGGGAGCCCAACTCAGGGCTAATTGTCAATTTCACACATGATATCATACTTCATTTATTCAGCTCACTAAATGTTTGAAAAAATCATAGGAAGGCATTGTAGTGATGCCCAGGAAATCTCTAGAGATTCCTACTGACCAGATGTTAGAGGAGGAAGTTTAGATGTAGTTTTGAAAGAGAAAAATTTAAACTTGATTTAAGGAAAATTTCTCTAACAATAAGGACTCTCTGGAATTGGAATAGGCACCCTAAGGAGGCAATATTTTCGTCTCTCTCAAGGTGTTCAAGCAAAGGCCACTGACCACTTATCAGAATCAGAAATTCTTTAGAATTTCTTTAATTCTTTAAAATTTTTTAGGAAAGATTCTTCACCACATGTAAATAGAACTTTATGGTCCCTAGGACACCTTCTAATTCACTGATGCAGTAGTTTTGTGACAGAATAGGCCTTATATTAACATTCCTTGTGAATAACACCCATCTCAAATAAAGGATACATGACTTTACAAAGAAGAAAATACATGGGTCAAATGTCTCCAAAAAATTCAAATAATCTTTGGGTTAAAGGAAGCTTAAAAGTTATATGCTCAACATCCCATCCACTGTAAGAATCTCTTCCATGACTTTTCTAAAAGGTGTTCAGCTCATTTCTACTCACATACATCCCCCCCTCAATGCCAAATGTAGGAGCCCATTCCATTGCAAGTCAGCTCTAATTAGAAAAATCCCTCTATTATCTATAAAAGCATCATGGTGTAATGGACAGAGGCCTGACCTTGCAATTAGGAAGACCTTGGCTCAAGTCTTGCCTCTACCACATACTATTTGTGCAACCAGCAGCAAGTCACTTGACCACAAGGTGCTCCCTTGACAGTTGTCTATAAGAACGTTGTAAACATCTTCAGTGGAAGATATTTCCCCACCGTGGAAATCACTACAGACATGTTAAAACTCTTCCTCCACTACAAAAGAATGCATGGGGTTAATATAAAATTTTTTTGGCATATATAAGAAAACATTCCCTAATAAAAAAAGATGTAGTTAAAAAACTGGATTAAGAATAGTCAGGAGAGTCTAGCCTAAAATTACAATACATGTGATTATTTGTTTAAGTCAACTGGGTTTGAAGTGTCACGGGCCATTGATTTGGAGAACTATAATTTATTTCCACTTTTTTGAATGGGTGAAGAATATAGTGGCATTGACTCAGCTATGCTCACTCTGACTGGGAGAGAAAGGAGATGAGATACTCATTCTTCTTCATTTGTTTCTCCTGCTCAAATACTTAAGAGCATGATTCTAGAGGAATAATCACAAAGAATGCTACCTACTTCCCGACAGACAGGCAACAAACATAACATGTAATAAGACATGTTTCTGGACACTGTCAATATGGGAATTTGACTTGCCTCGGCATATTTGTTCCAAGGTTTTTATGGCTCTTGGATTGTCTTCCAATGAGGAGAGTGAGAGAAAAAATTCTTATTTGTTGAAAAAGAACAAAACTTTTAAACCAAATCAAAAGTAAAGCATCAAAGAATTAGAGAATTCTAGACCTGAAGTAAACTCAGAGGTCATGTAATCCAATCTCTCATTTTACAGATCAAGAATCTGGGGTCCAGAAAGTTTATATGACTTAACCAAAGTCTCCTAAGCTAGTTAATGATACAAGCTGGGTGAAGCAACTAAGTGTACTATAGTCATGCCCCTACACCATGGGGATCTACGTTTATATTTTCATTCAGTTTTTGTTGATGTTTTCTAGAAGTTCTAGAAGTATGCATTTGCTAGTTCCCAATTTATAAGCAAGATTCTTAGACCCATTGAAAGAATACACATATTTTTGCAAATTTGCCTTGATCTTCTGGCAACTGGTACCATGTCTTTATGTTAACTAGTGTGAATATTTAAAGCAAAGGAGAAAAAAGGTAAATCATGAAACTGCATTCTCTTTATAGTCTGATTCAAAACTTTTTTTCTGTTTTTTAGTTTAAATGAGGCTTCATGCCTTGATCAGGGATGGTGACCTAGGAAGTGTTGACTGAGCTTGATGCCCTGGTCTGAGATCCAACATTTCTTAAAATTCAAATATCTTTACTTTTAAAGATCTATTACAATTTTTTTCTGTGTGTCCTTCCACCATTGACAGAGACTGCAATTCTTATTCAACAAGAAACATGATCTTCATGTGTTTCTGTGGAGAGAAAATTCATCTCCCTGCAGCCAGTCTAGAGATGAGACTCTATAAACTCAGCTCAGCTGGTCCTCAAATAATAATATATATAATGTATCACTGGTCAGCACTCAGACCTTCTCAGATTGGTAGACTCTAGAACCATATATCTTAAGCTGGAAGGGAACTTAGAGAACATCTAATCCAGCACTCTTGTTTTAGAGCTGAGGAAACTGACCCAGAGAAGTAAACTGCCTCACTCCATATCACACAGGTAGTAAATGAAAGAGCTATGATTTGAATGAGGATGCTCTGACTCAAAATCTAGCATTCGATCTCATGTGAAATACTTAAGTTCTACTGGTCCACCCTTGAGTCAGTAGTATAAATTCAAACATCCTTATGAAATGCAAACATATTTTTATTTCTTAATAAAATTCATAGCCTGCATTCAAGTTAGAATCTATTCACCAGGTAATTAGCCATGATAACTGATGTGTAAGTAGAATGATAAACTCTTCATTTCCCTTCCCTTTCATATATATTAGTCAGGTATTCCATTTGTAATGAATATACCTTCTCACAAGTAATTTATTACAGATATCTCTAGTTTATTCAAGATAGAATCGATCTGACATGACACTTTAATTCTGCTTATTAAATAATTCCAGGGAAGTAAATAATCAAAATTGTTTATCTGAAAATTGCAACTACACAAAATACATTACATCATTTTATTTTGTATCTGTCTGACAAATGATAAAGAGAGCAAAGCCCTAAATGCCTTATATTTCTTTAAAACTCATTATTTTGAAAACTCACTTTATCTCCCCATGGTATCAACTTTTCAAATTACATTTAACAATAAGCCTATCAAAGTTTTCCCAAGATTCTGTCTTTTGTATGCATCAAGTCCTCTTCCTTTACTTTATCATGAGATGGAGGTGAACCAGCTTTCTCAAAGGCTATGCCCACAAAGCAGGTTCTATCTAACAACATGGGAATAGACTGTATACTAGCACAGCAAAGGGATGAGTTTTCCAAGGACTAGCTCAGCTCCATGTGAAATGAATGGTCTCATCAGCAAGGTGGTTCTAAGATGATAATTTTTTCAAACACAGTAACTCATGAAGGCACAAAGCAATTGTCCTCAGTATGGGAGGGATGACACCAATGAAATCTCAGATCTTTTGATGTAAAAACCAGGCATTCTAAGGTTCCAGATTTTGGTATCTACATTTTTCAATATAGAATTGCAAACAATGAACTGGCTTTAAGATCAGGAAGACTTGAGTTTTAATCTCTCCTTTCATACTTAGACTCTGCATGACTCTGGGCAAGTCATTTAATTGCTATGTGTTCTAAGCAACTAAGCTGCAGAGAATGTACAACAATAAAGGAAATGTCCTCACCTGGGAGTTCCCTATAAAAAAATAAATCACAGGCTTACCCCATAGATCTATTTAGAATTTAGAAGTGGTCTTAGAAGACTACAGCTAAGTGAGGCTTTGAGTACAATGCCTTCATTTTTAAAGCACTTGAAAACCTCTTAAGATCTCCTCCAGCCCTAATCTTCTTTGACCTATGATCTCAACCTCACTTTGCAAATGATACAATTGAGGCCCAGAGTTATGAAAGCTCCTCCCCAAGGACACACTTAAATCTGCCTTCATTTCCTAATGATCATGAATACACTTCAGACTAAAAAATGGGACCCTCTTGTAACATATAATAGGCTCTATGGAATTCTAGTCTTTTGATTATTCAAATTCAACAGTAAGACTTTTTGTAATTAAATGGTCAGTGTTAGAGCTCCTTATTTTTCCTTCAGCCTTCCCTTCTCTGACTTTGTCCAAGGATCAATGAAGTAAATATCCTTTCTTCTCATGGGCTGCAGGATAGGCAAAGGAATGAAAATTTTCAGTCTCAACCAAGGAACTTTCTCATTTTCTTGAAAACTAGGCTTCTCTTTAATGGGGATATCATTGAGAAAATTTCCCAACAGAGTCAAGCAAAGTCCTTGAGTCAATATATTCTTTGATCTAACTAATGCTACTGTAGATAATTTAGTTACCCTCAAGGTACTCAAGGTTAAAGGATTTTTTTCCCTCAGGGAAGTACTAATTAGTCCGCATCCATTATCTGAAAAAATGGAGGTTTTTATATCAATGCCATTTTCACATTACAAAAAAAGAGCAATTTTTAGACCAGAAATCACAAATCTATACAAAGAAAATGCAGGGACAGGACAAATAAACAAGAGATTTTAGCTATCAAGAAGTTATTTGAATCACTTATTTCCAAGACAGCTGGAGGAGGAGGTGCACACTAAGAATGTATTCTCTAAAGGCCAATAGTGGGGTGAAAGAATAGTGGAAAATCCCTGAGAAGTATTTTCAGTCTTCAAATGATGATGGTTATTCATATTTGGATTAGACAGTATCGTAATTCACTGCTGATATTCATCTAAAGAAAGTACAAGAACCATAGAGCTCTAGAGTTTTATGAGGTCTGACTTTCTCTTCAAAAAGGAAAGAAAAATTATGATGCAAATGGAAAAAGAAGGATGGGATCAAGCACAAATAGATAATTATTGATTAAATATTATAGGAAGAAGAGGAAAACATAAAATAACAAATAAGTAATACATTGGAAAAAGAACTAAAGATTTAAATTTAAGCCAAATCTTTTTTTCAAGTCAAGAAAGCTGGACATAATCAAATTATAGATGATTTCACCTACTTACTTAGAGTTGCTTTTTTTTTAACTTCTGATTCAAATTTAAATCTTTTTATCTCTTTTTATATCACTACTTACTGGATTTTTTTTTTACTTTCCCATAATAAGAGTTGATTTCCTGGTGAGTACAACCTTTCTTCTAAACCAACAAAATAAGTTTTTCTACCATTTATAGCTCATGAGTTTTTTAAATGGCCTTGAAGACTATCAAAACAATTATTCTCTATCAGACTGTGATACTGGAACAGAAGTCAAGTGTTTGTATGCTGGACAGCTCCCATGCCAAAAAAAACCAACAACACAAAAAGCAGAGACTTCAAGAGAAGCTTTAAAACACAGGACAAAAGAAATAATGTGAACCTGTACTGTGAGGAATCTGGGTTAGCTCCTACGGAGAACTTTCTCTGCCCAAAGCAAAAGCTTGAACTATGTGATTTCTTAATATTTCTTCTAGTCTTTGGAATTCTACAACTCCAGATCTGGTGATCATAGTATCCTGTATTAATAGCATAAAGCAGATGGCTACAACAGAGAAGAATGATGGAGACGAGTTTAAAAGCTGAATTCCAAGGCTTTCCTCAGCAAGGAAAAATGTAATGTAGTCAATTATCAATTATCTCTGTGAGATGAGAGAAGCAAATATAAAGATGATCCAAAATCATTCTTGTTTGGCTTTGGAATATATATTTTAGAGCAAACTTTCCATTTTAATTTTTTCCTCCATGAGCCCCTACTAAAAGCTAACATGTTCTCACATAATAATAATAAAAATTCTGAAGATTGGTAGAAGTTGTGCTTTAATTTTGCAAAGGGTCTTACAGACATTATCTCATTCAAGTATTACTATAACCCCATGAGGTAGGTGGTGTGAGTTTTATTACTCCCATTTTAAAGATGAAAAATCTATTAGTATGAGGAAGAAGTCCAGAAGCATGCTTGGTGACTGAGAAAAGTCAATCTCAGGTTAATTTTTAAAACACTGTGCATAAAGTGTATGCCCGTAAAGTAGATGATACATGTGTGGAAATTCTATAATTCTATAAATAAGACAATTAAAAATCAAAATATTCAAACAATTGCTACTTACTGAATAATGTACCTTATTTCATTTCACTAACTTTTCATTGGAAAATAATCTAGAGATAATCTAGTCCAATGTCCCTTCCCATTTTACAATTGAGGAAACTGTAAACTCAAAGAGTTAGGCTATTGTCCACAGTCACTTCATTAACTACTGACAGAGCTGGAATTAGGACCCAAGTCTCTGGTGTTCATTCTAGTGCATCAAATTGTAATGATATGGATAAAGAGAATAAATTACAGTAGGAAATATCTTTAGGAATCATGAGATTATCACAGGAAAGGAAATATATCATATATTGCTGATTATCTTTTTAAGTGTTCTAAAATTACCTTGAGTAGTTATCATTATAAACACAATCAACATAAACTGAAAATTATAAAGAAAGCTAGAGGGAGAGATAATGGAAGTATAATAGAAATAGACTCAGAACAAGGAGAAACTTGGTCCAAATCTCAGTGCTGAAATTTAGTACCTGTGGAAATTTGGAGAAGTTCTTTTCCTTCTCTGAGCCTTAATTTCCTCACTTGTATAGCAGAGAAGATAATATGTGCATGTCCTCCCATGATAGGCTGCTTGGCATAGTAGATAGAGCAGATAGTAGATAGAGGGTCTTGAGGTCAGATGACTGGAGTTTAAGTCTGACACATACTGCAGGATCTACAGGATCTGGCAAGTCGCTTAACCTCTCCCTACATGAAGCAACTCTAAGATTATTAGCCTCAGCATGGGTAGAACAAGTTTGCACTCTGGGAATTCTCAATATTGATGAAATCATAAGATTATTATGGGGAAAGTGATTTATGCCCTAAAGCATTGCAGAAATGCAGGTATTATTTATCCTTCCCTCCCCAGATTTGGGTTTTTTTACCAAGACATGTTAGAGCCAATATCCACTCTTACTTATATATCTTCCTTTCAGCAAAGGTGAAACCAAAGTGTGTTAGGTCTTTCTCATAAAAAAAAAAAAAAAACAAAAAAAAAAAAAAAACAAAACCTTACAGGGGAAAGTGTTCGTGTCAAACTGAGATAAGATGACAAAGATCAACATGGTCAAGATGGGCAGGATGAAACTATTCTGCCTATTTACCCCATCAAAGCTTGCCCAACACAGCAGGAAATCAGTGATCTAGATTCCATCCAAAAGGCATCATGAAGAGGGCTCTATGGAATCGGAAAGATTAAACTTTTCAGTCCTTTCTAATTTGGCTTCACTCCCATAGACCCATACACAAACACAGAATGATATAATATTCTGCTCAAAAAAAAATAATGCCAGTAGTGAGTGATTGATTAGGCAAAAGAAAAAATGGAGGAAATTATATAACAGACTGTTTTTTCCCTCTGGAAGGATGAAAATGTCTGGCAAAGCTGCAAGTTGAAAATTAGATATTTAGGGGAAAAACAGAAAAGTGAGTAAGAATAAAATTCAGCATAGAATATTCAAATATAAAGAAATTGATGCTAGAGCATTAAGATCTCAGAAAAGGACAGACAGATCAGCAAGGCGTGGTGGACTAAGGAATCACCACTGAGTCAGGAAAAGCTGACTTCCAGCACTGTTTCTAACACATACTAGCTGTGTGGTTATAGGCAAGTCACTTAAGCTCTCTTTGCCCCAGGAAGCTAAAATTATATTGTAGATGAGTTGCTGATCAACGTCCGAGGAGAGCACTTCTACATGAACAGAGCTCCACGTGGCTTACATCATGTTGTAAATATTACCTTGCTGTATAGAACCCAGCTGATCTGCTGATTCAATAATTTAAGAAAAACAATCTTTTAGTGTCCAAAGTAAACTTTCTTCTTCCCAAAAACCAATAGAGAATGATCTAAATGCCTGATGGTTAATGTTTCAAAGAATCACAAACACTTGAGTAGGACATAAGCAACAATGGCTGTGTTTACACAAGAGTGAAGTGGAGGATTGCACAGCTATCTGAGTTCATAAATCTTGGTTTAACTCATTTGTATCATTCTGGCAAAAGAAATGTCCCCCATTCACAACGTTTAGTCATCTAGGTAACTGTTCCACAACATCTTTGCTCTGCTTTTACTCACAGATCATTAGGCCACTGAGACAAATCCCTGGGAACATAAAAACAAATTATCATAGACGTGAAGTTGGAAGGAATCTTTCCAGTCATCAAGTCTAATGCTCTTATTTTGCAAATGATGAAAATGAGACACAGAGATGTTTAATCTAGGGTTGGACAGTTCTAAGTGTCCAAAGCAGGAATCAAACCCAAGTCTTCCTGACTTTAAGTTCTGTAACACACTGAAGCTGAAGGAGGGCATGTGTTAAACCTTGAAATCCCTCACATTCTGATGCTGTGGGTAGAAAGCACCTTTTACCCTGACCCAGATGTTGCTCTGAAATATGAATAGCGGATGACAGCAAAGAAGTCATTGGCCAAATACAAAGAACTTGGAAGTGAAGATAGATATTTTCATGCCATCTATGAAGAAGAATTCCACAAGATTTCATTTCTGTCACTTTGTTGCAAGAATATAAAAACTAGTAGTGAAATATTTCATAGGATTACCTATTTAGAATTAGAAGGGAATCTATAGGTCATCCAATCCAACTCCTTTATTTTACAAATGAGGAAACGGAGGCTAGAGTAGTTTAAGTTGCATTGACCAAGATTATACAGATATTACATGTCAGAGCCAAAATTCAAAGCCAGGTCTTTTTAACTCTAAATCTAGCACATATTCCACCATATCCACTCTATGATGCCAGGCTTTTCTTTTTTTCTTCACTCTGTTAATCTCTGAAAGCTGCCACTTGTTTCCTCTCTCCCCTTGCTCAAGAGAATGAGGTTTAATCACTTTAGAGTATCTTTTCTTCCTTTGCACTTGTCAGTCACTTCACACGGGGGTATCCAGGAACACGCCTGTTGCTTCCAAATGGTTAATGCAGCTACCGAATAACCTTTCCAAATGCACTGTCCCCAACACAGATGTCCTCCTTCATTCATCTCCCCTGAGTGAATCAACTTCATTATCTGTAACTAAATACATGAAGAAGAGCAGTTGCAGTCTAAATAAACAGCACTTACTTATGTCCATTTAGAGCTGCGTGGTGCAAAGCAGTGTAACCCGAACTGTCTGTGCAGTTCACATTGGGGCCTCGCCAGATGCTGCGAATAAAGCAGAGGTGCAGAGTTAGCCAGTGAGCAGGACCATCTGAGTGCACATGGATGACATCAGAAATCAACAACAGAAAAGAAGCCAACGATTCCCAAAAGCCCCCAGGGCAATGTGGATGGAAATGTCAGCTGTGTGGAAGATGATTGACACACATTTCAAATAGCTTATCTTGGAGGAACACTCAATTTCATCTAACAGTAGGGAATTTCTTAGGAAAACTCTTGAGATGACTAGAACCGAGTGCAGTACTGGACACGTGGTCAAGGCTTAATAAATGTTTGTTGACTAGAGGAGACATAAACATCATCATGCATCATGGGAATTTTTAGGACTTTCTATCATAATAATCTATGTAAAGTGCTTTGCAAAACTTCGAGTGCCACATGAAACTGAACAATTTCTTTAACCTTTTGGAAGCATTTAGCATCCTGCTGCTTCATTCGATGCAACAACATTCAAATGACTGCTTCCCTTTTCAGTTTATCAGATTAGGACACAGTAATATAGACATCAATTATACCGTAATACAGAACGATCACAAGAATCTAGCACCTCTTGGGGTTCCAATGCCATTGAGGATTCCCAATTACATTTTATATTAGACAGCATAGTGCACATATCCACACCTGCATACACCACAACTTTCTAAATAATACTATCTGTGGTCCTCATAGAATCACAGAATTCAGATTGGGAAGTAACCTCAGTGCCCATCTTGTCCAACCTATAACCAAAGAAGAACCCCCTCTGCAAGACATTTTGTAGTTGATCATCTTACCTTTGCTTTAAGATCTCCAAATAGAGGGGAAAAACCCATTGCTGACCAAGATAACCCTGAACCCCACACCACTTCAACTGTCATTATCATTACCCCTCACATCCCAATAGTCAACATTCAGCTCAAAAAGCTTTCTCCATAATTATAAGGATTACCTTTTTTTCCCCAGTGATCTCCTAATTGACTAATATGAACTTTCAGACTTCATCATTCTCAAATTATCTGTAGCATTTTACTGTTGACCACCTTCTCTTCCTAGATACTCCAATTATAGTGGATTCACAGTGCCTATATGATCTAATATAAATATCAATGTTTAGCTTTCAATTCCCTACACAGCCTAGCCTCAACCCATCTTAATTGTTCATTAGATTTCCACTCATACTCTGTGGCCATTCAAACTGGTCTTCTGTTGTTAACTTGAACATAGTGTCCTGTCCCTGTGCTTATGCATTGGCCAGCTACCATATCTGGAAGGTATCATCTCAGAGTCCCTCTCTTCCTTTAAGAAGCAGCTCAAGCACCCTCTTCTGCATGAAGTCATTCCTGATCCCCCCAAGTACCAGTGCTCTCCATCCCTAACTTATATTTAATTACTTTGTACAAATTTGTCTTGATTCACTTTATACCTATGCTCTATGTATTTATGTATGTACTTGTTTTCTGCTCCACTAAAATACAAACTCATCGTTAACAGCGATTGTCTCATTTTTTTTATTTGCATTATGAGGTCATAGCGAAGTTACTAAGGACATAAGAGGGGCTTAATAAATGCTTGGAGGCTGTTTGGCCTGCTAGTCCTTCCCACTACCTCAGAAGTTCAAGCTCTGCCTTGTTGCTTTGTGTACTGAACCCTAAAGGCCAATGAGACTTTCCATCTGCCATAAAGCCAACATTTTTATATGCTGCCTACACTAATTAAAGTGGAAGTTCCTTCAGAGAAGGAGCTATCTCATTTTTCTATTTGCACCTCCAGCACTTAACACAGCACTTGGTACATATTAATTACTTAATAAATGTTTTTCCATTACATTTTTATAGCTCCAATTGTAAAGAAGTTTTTCCTTATGTAACTCACCTTTGTGCCTCATACTCCCATTATACTCGCATCAAGCCCAATTTGCATCTTTGCAACTTTCACTCACTGCACCCATTTGGATGATTTTCTATATTTTTAATAACATGTTTTTATATGGAGACATTTATGACAATTGTCTGAGTTTGCCCTCTGGTAAAATACAGGACAAAACTTATCCCTCTTCCATATAACAGCCTTCCAGATACTTGAAAAGAACCATGATGCCCCATCAACCTCCTGAGTCTACTCTTCTCCAGCTTAAACAAGACTAATTCTCTTTATTTCCTGTAGGGTTTGTGTAACCACATGAATACTTTATCTGCAATTAGAGGAGCCAATTTCAGATTTTAGAAAGTTAAAGGGCAAAAAAAATGCTTTACTATAATAATACAATACAAATATTTATAAAATGTCTATTATGTGCAAGATATTGTTCTACACACTGGCAATACAAAGATAAAAATGAGTCCTTACTCTCATGGAGCTTACATACTACAGGTAAAGTAGATATAAGACATAAGTAGACAAAGTAAATGTTTATCGTCTTATTTCCTGTCACTAGATGGAAGATATCAACTGAGGTTCATGTCTACATGTAGGTTAACACCTATAAATCATTGATCATGTGGTATTTATAAGATGAGAAGGTGGACTCGAAGAGAATTTCTACATTTAAACTTCTGATTTATGTTACTTTCTATCTTTAATCTAGTAGGATGCCCTATTTAACTGATATTTCATCCTTTCTAGGACCCTGATACACAAAATGCCATGTTAGAAAATGTGATAAATTAACTATACATTAATCTTTTGTTGCTAAGGGTAATTGATTTTTCAATATATTTAATCCCTACCTTTGTGATAACAGTAGTCCACATATTTACAGTATTTTGAGATTTTAAAAGTTCTTCCCAAGTCACACTTTATTATGGATTATTATGGTATATGGGGAAGAATTTGAATCCAAGTCTTTCAGACTCCAAGTACAACATTCTATCAATTAAACTACCCTAACTCTTGGCAGTAGACTCCCATGACATGGAGTAGCATGAGAATATGAACCAAGTAAGACAATATAGCATCTCTCTAACTGTACTGAAGAGTAGCTTGATCACCCATCCCACATGTCATTATTAGCAACCAGTCATACCAAGTGCTTATTAGTAACTTTGTCCCCTTGGCAGTTCATAGCACATCCCCAAAATATCGTCTTATGCCTATAGTGAATTTTCTCAGATCTATCTCAGGGAAAAGCCAGTGGTGCAGTTTGGAATCCCAAGAGGATTATTCTTGAAGATCTTCTATCCTTCGCATTTTTCCCTCCTTCCCCTGTCTTCTTTTTGTTTCTACAAAAGTTTAATTTGCCTCACAGAGGAAGAAGAACACTGAAGACCAGAGGTGTTGGGGAATCTCAGGCTGACATAAAATGAACAAGGTTCTCAGGGAATCTTTGCATCACATATGCACTGGTTGAATACTAAAGAGGAGAGGAAGGGAGGGTCTGTGATGGAATGCCACTGAAGGAAAGGAGGAGAGAGGTAGGTAGATATCAATATTTTTTACTGATAAGCATGCAAGATGGGAAGAAGAGACCTGACCCTTACCTACTTGGCATCACTCCTTCCCACCCCTGGAAATTAGAGCCAGGCTCATTAGGCAGAGTACTAAGAATCAGGAAGACCTGAGTTCAAATCCTGGTTCAGATATTTACTAACAATGTGACCCTAGGCAAATCACTTAACCTCTCATCCTGTTTCTGCATCTGTAAAATGGGGATAATAAGTGCACCTACCTCATAGGACTATTTTGAGGATCAAATGCGATAATTCATGTCAAGCGCTCCATGAATATTAAGCTGTTACATATGATAAGTATCATCATGCCCTCAGTTTTCATTGGACACTTCAGCTTTATTTGTTTTAAATTACCATCCTCTATAAAAGACATCTATTCTTCTTGACAAAGTCAATGATCAAAGAAATTTCAATTATACGAAATTGAAAACTTTTGCCTGAGCATAATCAATGTGATTAGATTAAGTACAAAAGATCTAAACTTGGGGGAAAACTTTGCATCAAATATCTTTTGTAGGATCTGATATCCAAGATACACAGGAACTAATATAAATATATAAAGCCAAGGGTCACTGCCTAATGGATAAGCAGTCAAAGGATATTAAAAAAAACAACAATCAAAAGAAGAATTGCAAACCATAAATGACCATATTAGAGACTGCTCTAAATCACTAATAAGAAATGAAAAGGAATCAAGCCAAACAAATTTGAAGTTTTACCTCACTATCAGCAAGTTGGAAAAGCTGACAAAGGACAAGTCTACTCAGTTTTGAAAAGGCTATACAAAGACAGGAACTCTAATATGTTGGTGGTGATGTGAATTGATCCAACCATTCTTAGCAATAAGAATGTAACCTCCCCTCCAAAATGATGAAAATACCCATACCCTTTGACCCAGATGTCCCTAGGGATATTAATTTCCAAATGATGTAAAAGATCAAAAGAAAACTCCAACATACATCAAAGTATTTATAATGGTACTTTTTATGATAGGAAAAATTGGAAACAATGTTCCACTTAGGAAATGGCTAAAAACAAGAACACATTCTGATATGTCAGTATGATGCTACATGACTAAACTTAAGAAATAACAAATGTGAAGAATACAGAGAAGCATCAGAAGACTTATATTAACTCTGTAATGTGAAGTGAGCAGAACCAGGACAGTTATATACGTAACAATAATGTAACCCCAAAAAAGGAAACAACAGTATGTAATTATAAGAAACATCACTGGCCCTGAAGAAAAGGTGAGATTATACACATCATCCTCTCTTCCCTTCTTTGTAGAGGAAGGAGACTATTGACATGAAACATTGCCTGAACAGTCAGACTCAGATAATGTATGTGTTAGTGTTAGTGAACTGATTTTTCCCCTTTCTTCTTTTGTTTGTTTTTTTTTTAACAAGAAATGGTTCCCTGGAGAAAAAAGAGGAGGGAAATATTTATAAGTGAAGGTGAAGTAAAAAAGAATAATAAAACATTTTAAGGAAAAATCTTTGTGTAGGAGGAAATATTGACATTTCCTGATCTCATGACCTATATTCCCACAATCTAGTGAAGAGAAGGTGACCTGTGGATTTCATTTATCCACCTCACCTGTTTTTTATTGTCAGTATAAGATGAGAACAGATAGTGGATATTCTCAGGGTAAGTCTTTTCTACCTAAAAGGGCTATAAATATATCTTTTTTAAAGGAAATTATTCCAGGATAAGGAAACTGAAGTATAGATATCTTATACATATTATATGATATTTATATATGACCATTGGGCATATCCATAAAAAATACACATTTAATACACTACATGTGGAAAGACTATTAGACTAAGAGTTAAACCAAAAGTTCAACTAAATCCCAGAATTGGAGAGAACCTCAGTGATTATCCATGTCAACCTGTACCTGAATGAGAAATATCTCTATGAAATTCTTACAAATGATTATGCTTGAAAATTTCTAGTAAGAACTCATCCCATCCCAAAGCTGCCCATTCTACTTCTGGACAGTTTTAGTTACAGGAAAGTTTTTCCATATGTTAAACCAAAATTTTTCTTTCTGCCATTTCTACTCATTTAGACCATCCTACCCTTTGTGATGATAATGATGTGTTTTTTCTTAATCATGTAATCATAAGCACTTATCACTTTATGGTTTGCAAAGCATCTTACAAATATTTCACTTTTCTTCACAATATCCAAGGGAGGTAGTCACAATTATCCCCATTTTACAGATGAGAAATATGAGACAGAGATCAAATGACTTGCCAGGGTCACCCAGCTAGTAAGTGTATGAGTTCACATTTGAAGTTCAGTCTTCCAACTCTAAGTTCAGTGCTCTATTTACTACATCATCTAGCTTTCTTTGTAGCCAATTAGAACAGACATAAACTTTCTTGTATATATCAAGCCTACTTGAAGACATCTTCTCCTTCCCTCTTCTCAAATATTAAGTGACTTTAAGGGATCTTTTTCTATTTGTTTTTGACCCCACTGCATTCCATCATCCTGCCTCTAGTTTCTAACATTATTTCTATTTGGGTAAGACACTGAAATTTTCCTAAAATATCTATTGCTTCTTCAAAGACAGCATAGTCATAAGTCTAGTCACGGAGGGGATTTCAACTTCTTAGAACATGAATGCTATATGTCATGGATCACAATGGCCAAAAGATCATTTGCTAAAACTTTTCCTAACAAATTACAATGATGTGCAGTCGTCCTGTAACAAGAGAAGAGTTAGATGATTGTGAATATAAGCAATAAACAGTGACTCTAAAGGATTTGTACATGCAAAGTACAAGAAAATATTTTAAATATGTGATAGAATCTGGACTTGTGTAATTAATAACAACTTTAAAATAAAAGATGAGGCAAAGAGGCATGAATGCATGCCTCTTTGTCTCATCTTTATTTTACTTCACAGTAGCATACCAGTTCAGTTTGCCACTAGTTGTGAGAAGTTAGGAGCTGTCCATGGTTCTAAACTCATCTCCTCATTCCCCCATCTCCTCATCCCCCCCCCCCCCCCCTCGACACTTCACTGGACTACTGAAGGTTTGTACATTATCAGCTACCCCACAATGGAATCGGTGGACAATTCAGATGATCCAGGGGAGAGACAAAATGCGTTCCCACTAATTGTAGACTGGCTGACTGAATTACGGTCTCTTAATGAAATGGTACAGTACCATAAGAAATAACATATGAGGAATTCAGAGAAAGATAGCATAATCAAGAAAGTATTTGTATGACAAATTTTGTACTAATGCCTACCACATAGTAGGTGCTTAATAAGTGCTTGTTGATTAAAGGATGGGAAAATATACAGAAATACTTGGGGGAGGGGGGAGGCAGGAACTGTTCATCAGGTTTGTGATTCTATTGTTAAGAGGAGTTCCTGGTAAGGAAACTCCCTCTGTCAATGTAAATTGACGCTAACTCTTCTATTTATAATCTAAGAGAATTACTTGTGGCACTAAGACACTGAGTGTCTTACCTAGATACAATTATCATAATAGTGAAACTACCACCGAAAACCAACTGAACTCTGTTTAATTACAATGGGCAAACTTGGTCACAGAGAAGAGATGGTGAAAAATATTTTCTTCCCCTTGGTAGGAAGGCAGATGACTACTGGTGGGGAATGTTGAATGTAATACCAGCAACAGTTACATTTTGTCTGGTTTTATTCTATGCTGTCCCTTTGTTATCAAGAAATATTCAGTGACAGAGACTAAAACAGAAAATTAATAGGTGTAGAAAAAGATACTAATAAATTAAAAATTGAAGAACTAAGCCACAGCCCCATCTCCATGGAAGGGGTCAAGATGTCCATTCCTATGAAACCCCAACAAGAAATCCAAGGCCCTCCTTGGTTGTCTTCATCTGGCCCCTCCTCGCCCTAACTAAGGGTATTTCCTCAGACTACTATCTCTAAGTCCACAGTTTGAGAGATTAATATAAAGTTAAAACATACTTCCTAATGAATACCATTCCTGTGGCATTTAATGTATAGTCGTTTCCTTCCTCATATCCTGAGTATGTGTGTTTTGCTTCTGGCCAATGGTCTTAAATTCTAGGTCAAGAGAGATATATTTTATCTATTGTATCCCTAAGATAACACAATTCACTTTACAATTTCTAATGTTCTATGTATACCTTATAAAGATGGAGGGATCCAATGGTATGTCTTGATCTGGTCAAGAAGACTGGAGGTCAATGATAAAGATTTGCTTCAGACTAACCTTCCTTTAGGCCAAGGTTTCTTAATTGGGGGGAAGGGTATGGACAGATTTCAGGGGCATCTATAAACTTAGATGGGAAAAAATTATGCCTTTATTTTCACTAACCTATAACTTAAATTTATCATTTCCTTCCACTATGAGTATGGACAACAAAATATCCTAAGAAGGGGTCCAAAGGCTTCATTAGATGACATAAGACCATGATACCAAAAAGATGCATAAGAACCTTTTCTCTGTCTCACAATCTAAGGCAAAACCAATATCCATAATCCAAGGTAGAATAATACCTATCACACTAGTGGTAGTTGTGCCCCTGTGAAAACTAAGTATAATTCCATTTCCTCTCTCTCTCTCTCTCTCTCTCTCTCTCTCTCTCTCTCTCTCTCTCTCTCTCTCTCTCTCTCTCTCTCTCTCTCTCTTTCTCTCTCTCTCTCATGCTGAAGTGATTCTGATATCTCATTATTTCACAAGTTCCATCCAATGAGTTGACGTATACCAACCCTTCCTGTTGAATTTTTGTCTATGACTTTTCAAAAGGTTACTCGCCCCACGTTGGAGGCCTTCCCTTCTTTCAATATCCAAGTATATTAGTAGATCACTTCAGTTATCCACCTGTCATTTGTCCTTGCCATATGACCAATACATATTCCCTTCTTATCATTCAATTCCTTGATCACATCCCTTTCTGCTCCTTTGATTACATTATTCCTGCTCATACCCACACACCATGAGTCTCTCCATTGCCTTTTGGGTGATACTCAATTTTAAGTATTCAGAAGCAGTGATGTTCCATATCTTTCTGACAGACCACAACATCAAAATGTTAGTATTAAAAAGACAGCACATCTTTTATTTACCAGCTGCTCCCAAAAATAAACAAGTCAGGAACATGGCATCATTTCCTAACACTAAGCAAAATCTTATCTGGTAAGGACCAGCCTAATACACATCACCCCCACTACCACACTCCCCTTTCCTGTCATTGCCATCCTCCTCAGACAAGTATTTCATCCTCTCAAATTCCACCACACCCCTCAAAAAATGGGAGTAAGGCAAGACTTATCATATACCTGTAGCAGTTTAGGGGGAAAGGGTGGTGTAACCCATATTTAGGGAGGCTCAGAGTATAGAGGAAGAAAGCAGAGATATTGAAGCAGCAAGGATAAATTCCAGAAAGTAATGAGGAATAGAATGGTGGCTGACACCAGGTATGACAAACACTGGGTACAGCAGCTTAAGACAAGCACGCCTGACTGATAGAAAAGACACAGTGTTTTTAATGGCTTTGGGCAGAATGTTTATGGACAGAAAGCAAGGAGTTTCTAAGGAACAGAGAAGCTTGTATAACTTCCAATAGCACTCTCCCTGGGCTAGTTTTATAGACAAAGGATTGAGAGGGGTAAATGAAACTGAGGCTCTGGAAGAAAGTCGCCATAAACATGCCGCCTTCAAATGCCCCTCTTTCAGTAAGATATGATGCTGGAAAGCTATTAGTTTCCCTCTAAGAATGTTAGAACCTACAGGGTGAAAAATAATTCAGGGGATATAAGAAAACCAATTGTTTGGTTCAATTCATGACCAGTCCAAAATGTCCCTACTCCAAATTAATCCACAAGTGTTGATTGGAAATCTGTGAATACTTAGGTGCTGGACACAGGAGCAGATATAAAATAAATAAGACAAGTCTTTGCCCTCAAATAGCTTAAAATCTAATCTGCTAAATTAGGTAATACTTGGCTGGTTAAAAAGTAGTTCCTTATAACAGTGAGAAACAAGCAGTTCAAGCACTTTTATCTCTATTTTAGAAATGAGCAGGCCACATGAAGCCACATGGAGTGACATGCCAAGAGTCACAGAATTAGTAAGTGGAAGGATCAAAATTTGAGCCAACGTTTTATGACTGAACATCTATTGTTCTTTCCGATGTGTCACAAAACCTTTCAGATATTCTATTGACTACCCAAGGATAGGGTACGGTGCCTGCCCTCAAGGAGCTCAGAATCCTACAGGGAAGAGAAAGCAGTAATGCTTAAGAAATATTGGGCTAGCAATGGTATGGAGGATGGGTTGGGCCTTCTTCTCAGTCTCTGAACATTTGTTAATCAGAATTGAAGAAAGAAAGGAAAAGAGAGACAGCAATTCAATTCAATAAGAAATGCATCATTTTTACTTTATATAACATGGATATCCTGGTGTCATAGAACCATATTGCTAGAGCTGGAAGGGACTTCCACCTAATCCACCTAATCCAGCCCTTCTCATTTTACATAAAAGGAAAATGAAGAAAACTAAGGTTAAGTGACTTATCCAGGGTCACTCAGCTAACAAGTGTCCGAAGCAGAATTTGAACTGTAAGAATTCTTTGAAAAAGTAGACCCTTGTGTTTTTACCAGCAGGTAGGGGCACTCCAAAGGAGTGTTCTACTCTTCCCTCAACGATGATATCATCACAAAAAGTGAACCAGTAGCAGATACCAAATTGAAAGAACACACCAAGCACAAATACAGACAGATAGAGAAAAATAGCTATCTGAGGAAAGAAGTAGCTTTGAGGAGCACTAGGGAAATATGAAGGCATCCTAGCGCCAGAGAAGAATGCCATCTGTGAATTCAGAAAAGGTCATCCAGCATAGCCTACCTGAGTATTTCACAGCATCACTCTACAAGAGGTGCCAAACCTACAGGTACACATAGCCTACAACATTCCCAAGTATGGCCCTAACCAGATTAAAATGAAAATTGGAAATGCTTAATAAGATAAATAAAAACAATCAGGTATAGATAAGGTTTATATGTTGGTTTCTAAGTCAATATGTGGCCCACAGGGATCCTTATATAGGATTTTCTATTTGAGTTTGACAACACTGCTCTAGCATTTGAGTTTCTCTCCTGTGTATCTCTGTGTCTGTGTAGGATAGTAAACCCCTAAACTACTTACACCAACTGTATTTACTATACCAATGCTGTTGGTTTTCAGGTGTTTAGTTATGTCCAACTCTTTGTGATCTCGTGGACCACGGCATGCAATACTGTCCATGGGGTTTCCTTGGAAAATATATTGCTGTGGTTTGCCATTTTCTTTGCCAATGGATTAAGGCAAACAGATTGGGTGACTTGCCCAGGATTACATAACTAAGAAGTATCTGAGATTTGAATTCAGGTCTTCCTGACTCCAGGACCAACCCTCTATTCATTGAGCCACCAAACTGCCTCCAATTTAGTAAATACCATTTTCTAAAAGTTAATTGAAGTCTGCCTGGATAATTGTCAATGAGAAACCTATTCCCTCAGGGTTACCCCTAGAAATCTGAGGGGAGTAGTCACCTTATGGGGTCCATCTATTCCAATAGGAATTATTCTTGATGTCAGGTCCACCATTACCCACTTTGTATGCCATGCTACCTTACAAGGCTCAGCCCAGAGACTGAAAGTTTGGACTGAGGTGACCCTAAGTGGTATGCCTCTCTCTAGGTTAGCTTTGAGAAGTCTATATGACTCAGTTTCACCCCAGTCAAAAGAATCTAGATTGATTCCTAGACAGAAAAGTTCATGTCGGCTACCTTATCACCATTTCCCTCTACATGTTTGATTCTATAACAACAACAAAACAAGACCACTAGGACAATTTTCCCTCCCCTTCTCCAACATAAGCAATGCTTTCATCTGTAAGACTCTAAGATCTCAGAAGCACTAAGGAGCTATAGAAGTGTATTGTGTGGGGAAGGAAATTGATGAGTCTAAAGTCTTCTCTTTCAGCAACTAACTTTGGCACCTGTGTGGAGGATTGATTGAAGTGGGAAGTGGTTTGAGGCAGAGTGAAAAATAAGCAGTCTAAGAGAATGAGGCCAATGTCTTTGCTCAGCTCTGTCTCAATTAGATCTAATTCATTTGCAAGTCAAAGCAGTCTTGCACTGTCATTGGTCCTCTCTGAAAATGGAGGAGAAACAACAAAGGGAGGAAGGTAAGATGTGGAGAGGTTCCCAGAGTCTGAGGGGTTAGGTTTAATCCTAGGTCTTCCTCTTTTCAGGTCCACCATTCCATTCACTACATTGGGCTGCCTCTTATGAAAACAAAGAAGCATAGGTGGAGAAATGAAGGGTCTTAGAGAAGTTGGCTAACTATAAAAGAAGGTTAAGCCAGAGACCCCCACTAAAGTCCTCCTCTGATGCCCCAGAAAGATAGGGACATGATCCTGGGTTCTTAAAAGTTCTGCCAAAGGAAGATCAGCTCCAGTAGCTGTTCCCAAGTTGGAAAGGCTTCAAGTAGCAGCCAGTGAAAGGACTCTGCATCTGTTACCAGAAAATTAATTTTGCCAAGTTCAAGTTAGCCTTGAGGCTCTTGTTGACTAATGGAAATAAAAATGACATGGTTCCTTACCATCAAGGAGCTTAAAAATCTTCCAAGGGAGATACAACACATTGACCAAGTTAACTAGAGTTATGAATTTAGGACCCACAGCAACTCTCAAAGACCATCTCTTAAGATAACCATCTATTAAGATACACAATGGTCATGATTGCATTAGTAGAGTCAATACCAATATTGACATAAAGCAATATAGATTTAGGGATAGAAGAGACCTCAGGGTCAATCTTGTCTAACTCCATCATTCTACAAATGGGGAAAACTGAGGCCCATGGAAGTTAAAGTGACTTGTCCAAAGTCACTCAGAACTCAGCTAACATTTATATGGCCACTTTAAGCTTTGCTAAGCACTTTACAAATAGTATCTCTCTCCTCACAACCCTGGGAGATAGGTGCCATTATTATCATGTCCATTTTACAAATGAGGAAACTGAGGCAGACAGAGGTTAAGTGACTTGCTCACGGTCATACAACCAGTAAGTACCTGAGGTTAGATTTGAACTCAGGTCTTCCTGATGTCAGGTACAGCACTCTATTCACTGACCCACATATCTTTTTATGAGAAAAGAAATTTGGAAAACATCTAATCCAACCCTGTCATTTTACAGAAGGGGGAACAGGTCCAGAGGAATCAAACACCTTGGCCAAAGTCACATAGGTACAATAACAGAGGCTCAATTTGACTCCAGGTCTCGTGACTCCAAATCTTTGGTTCTTTTCTTTGCAAGTTTGGGTTTCTGAAATTTTTGGAGTTACCCTAATATTCCCCATTTATCACAGGAAGACACAAATTACTTAAAACAATCAAATAACAAAAGGCACTGTGGTACAGCTGAAAGTTTGGTGAACTTGGAGCCAGAGGGCCTGGGTTCCAGTCTCGGCTTTGCCACTTACAATAAGACCTTGGACAAGTCTGCTTTAATTTCTGTGAATCTCCATTTTCTCATCTGTGAAATGAAGAGACTGGGCAGGTAGGTGGTGCCATAGCACACAGAGTGCTGGGCTTGGAGTCAGGAAGACTCATATTCCTGAGTTCAAATCCATCCACAGACACATACTAACCATGTGTCCCTGGGCAAGTCACTTCACCCTGTTTGACTCAATTTCCTCATCGGCAAAATGAGCTGAAGAAGGAAATGGCAAACCACTCCAGTATCTCTGCCAAGAAAACCCTAAACAGGGTCAAGAAGATTTGGACATGACTGATATGACTAAATGACAAAATAAGGGGATTAGCCTAGGAAACTTTTGAAGTTCCTCCCAGCTTTTAATCTGGGAACCTATAAATACCTAGTAAAAAATCTCTTCATGCTTTTAACCCACTGGCTTTGGAGCAAAGAAACTGAAATACATCTAAACAGCTCATAAGAGTTTCTCTCAGAAATTCTTTCCCTCTGCAGAAAGAGAAAAAGAAAAGGGAAGAAAGAAAATGCTTATGAGAGCAGAGGTACCTTAAAGGGCACACTGCCACAGAAGCAAAACTATGATGTAAAGGCTTGTTACCATAGACAAGTCACCTATTTTATAGTTCTGCTTAAGATCAGTCCTAAGAGATGTTTCCTCTTTTTCATGCAATATCCATCAAGAACGAATTATAAAACTGTTAATAGGTAACATTTATAAAAACATAAAGATTTACATTCTCTCATTTGATCTTCTGAAAGAAGTGCTATTATCCTCATTTTACAAATGAAGAAACTGAGGCCAGGAGCAGGTAAGTGACTTGCCAAAGGTAAGAATCTGAGGCAGAATTCAAACTGGGGTCATCCAGATTTCAAGTCCAGAGCCACAGTGTCTCTCTAAAAACATTAAGATGCTCAAGGTCAGAAACTCCTCCTTTTGCATCCTCCCCCATGACAGCTCAGACCTACTAGCCAGAGCTCAATAATATGGCGACAGACTGACTTGTGACTCATTATTATGTATTAAGTCAAAAACCACAGCCAGTAAAACAAGCTTCCCCAAAAACTCGACAATCCTTTATACTGTGTGGTAAGACTGCTAAATGCATTGGGGTAAGAACACCCCGGAATGCTCTGGGACCGCTGTCAAGGCCCACAAGTATGTAAAGCATGCCTAAATTCTAGGGCATCCTGGCTTTGCAAACTGTCTCTTGTCGTGGTTAGACAGTCCTACAAGAATATTTGCAGCCTGATATTTTTAAAGGAAACTGAAACAGCTCTTTTTCTGTTGAATCTGACCAGGTATCACTATAAGAAGCATATCTAGCATGTACATAACACCCCAAGATTTACTTTACATGTATTATGTCAGTTGACCTTCACCACCACCCTGGGAGATAAGTGCAATTATTATCCCCATTTTACAGATGAGGAAATTGAGATTGAGAGAGATTAAGTTAGGATTATTTGGTGAGTAAACGTCTGAGGCAAGATTTGAACTCAGGTTTTCCTGACATTAAGTCTATTGATCTAGCCCCTTTGATGTGTTCAGCACCAAAGAGTTACATTATTTCACGTTCATCTTTGTATTCCTAGCACCTAGAAGAGAGTCTGGCATACAGTAGGTGCTTAATAAATGCTTATTTCTCTCCCTCCTAACATCCACTACTCTCTCTCTCTCTCTCTCTCTCTCTCTCTCTCTCTCTCTCTCTCTCTCTCTCTCTCTCTCTCTCTCTCTCTCTCTCTCTCTCTCTCCTATTAGGAAGAAAACTCTTTGAAGACAGAAAAACTGTCACTTTTTGTCTTGGTATCCCTAAGCTCTTAGCACACTATCATCATAATCATAGTAAATACTGCATATTTTTTCATTCAGTTGATGCTGGATTGATTGGCTTTAGTGTGTCTGTCCTCTGATCTCTACTTAAAGCAGGAAACTCTTCTCCAAAATCCCCAACTAGACATTCAACTTCCCCTTGAATATGTGCAATGACAGGAGACTCACTAGCCCTAATGAGACAGCTCATTCCATTTTTAGACAGCCCTTATTATTAGGAAGTTATTCCTTTTACTGAGCTGAAACCTGGCTCCTTATAACTTCCATCCCGCTAGTCTCCGTCCTTGACTCTGGGGCCAAGAAGAATAAGCCTAGCTCTTCTCCCCCAGGACTTCTTTCCAAATATCATAGGGTAGTTTCACCAGTGCCTTTACATCAATCACTGCTTCACATATTAATACCGATTGATTGAGTCCTTCTCTAAACAAAACATTCACAGTTCTTAGGACACAGAGTTGGAGAGGATTGGAAACATCTAGTCCAACAGATGAGGAAAATAAGGCTCAGGGTCTCAGGAAATTGACTTGCCAAGGGATCACAGAGCGAGTGAGTATTCCAGGAAAGGATTCAAACTCAAATTCCAATTCCAAAGCCAAGATTTTTTTCATTGCTGAGTAGATGTGCACTATTTTAACAGGGCAGAACCTAGCAAAGTATTATCACTGTAATCCTAGTAACCTAAGATACAAATATACTGTCACTAAATACAATAACAATAATCCATTTATAGAGTGCTTATTTGTGCCAAGCACTGTGCTATACACTTCCCAATTATTATTTCCTTTGATTCTTGCAACCACCCTGGGAGGGTGGTGCTATTATTATCCTCATTTTACAGATGAGGAAACTGAGACAAAATGGTCTTAAGCAACTTGTCCAAAGTCACATGGATTTGAACTCAGGTCTTCCTGACTCCAGACGCAGGGATCCTTCCACTGCCTGCCAGCTGCCTGCCAGTATGACACAGGACACTTCATTGTAATTAACCTATTGAAAGTATTCTCTTAATGTCCATAATCTACATGGCTAGAACCAAACAAATACTGTCAGCAAATTATCTGACCTCTCCTCAGTCTCCTTTACTGGACCATTACTCAAGTCTCATCACTCAACTGTGAGTATTCCCCAAGGTTCTAATATGGAACCTCATCTCTTTTCTCTCTATACCCACTTGGTCATCTTATCACCTTCCATGGGTTCATTTCTCGTCTGTAAGCAGACCATTCCCAAATCTATATAGCATTCCCCCAAAAGTTTTAGTGCAGTTGGAAACTCTCATGGCTTCCAAATGCACTAAGACTTTGGGGTTGCCTTTTTATCCAGCTTCGGTCTCCTCGATGCCAGTAACGCATCCCTGACTGCTTCCTCAACATTACCACCTGGATATCCTACAAGTATCACAATCTCAGCATACCTAAAACATAAGGCTTTTTGTCCCTAAACCTTCTCATCCTCAAAATTTCTCTATATTTGTGTGGGACAGATGAGTTCTTAACCTAGAGTTCATGAATTTTTTAAATATTTTGATAGGTATGTTTAATATCACTGGTCTTTATGATTCTGAGAATTTTATTTTAAGTATTTAAAAACATTATTCTCAGGTGCCCATAGATGTTAGCAGATGGCCAAAGGGGTCCGCAACACACAAAAACCAATTAGGAATCCCTGGTTGAGGGCAATATTAAATATTATTCTTATAGTCAACCAGATTCACTCCATTAGAGTCATCCTCAACTTTTCCTTCTCTTTCATCACCAATATTCAATCAATAGCCAAGTCTTCTCAATTCTTCCTCAATGCTTGTCAGATGGTTTTTCTTATTTACATCCACATGGCACCTACCCTAGTTCAGTAACTCAATATCTCTCACCTAGCCAACGACAACAGCTCCCTCAGTGGTCTCCTTCCTTCTAGTTACTCCTCCTCATCCATCCTCTACACAGCTTCCAACATAAACCTCCCAAAGCATAGATCTGGTCATGCCATCCCTTGATTACACACTGATTGCCATAAGGATAAAATACAGACTCCACAGTTTAGCAGTAAAAGATCTCCCTAGTCTACCTCTAGCCTTTCTTTTTACCTAATTTCACAATAATCCCTCTCTCATTCTTTCCAGCCAAACTGGCCTATTTGCTGTTGCCAAACATGGCAACTCAGCTGTTAAGATCTTTAACTTACTTAAGGATTCAACTCAAGTAGCATTTCTCACATGAAGGACCCTCCCTAGCACTCTCCCTGACCTCAAATTATCACAGATTTACTTATCTTCATATATCAGTGGTGTCACTCTCAAAGAGAAATAGAGACAATTAAACCATGCAGAAGGATCCCTACTGGCCACATATTGACTTAGAAAACCACATATTAACATTATCTGTGTTCTACTCTATTTTTATTTAGTCTATTAAATACTTTCCAATTACATTTTAATGTGGTTCTGGGCTGCACAGGGAGTACTGCCAGTTACAATGCTGCCCAAAGACTTTGTGTTTGACATCTTGTATATACATCCTGAATCCCCTCCCCAATAGAATATAAGCCCCTACAAGGCATATTTTTCATTTTCTTTTCTTTATATTCACAACTCCCTGTACATGACTGCTACTCATGCACTTGCTGAGATTAGAGATATTCAAGAGTTACAAAAGGATATAGTTCTGGAAATAGAATCAGGAAGACCTGAGTTCAAATCCAGCCTCAGATATGTACAATCTGTGTGACCTAAGGCACATCATTTCACCTCTGTCTGCCTCAGTTTCCTCATCTGTAAAATGGGGATAATAATAGCACATATCACCCAGAATTGTTGAAAGGATCAAAGGAATATTTGCAAAATGTTTAGTGTCATGCCTGGTACGTAGCAAGTGCTATATAAATGTTAACTGTTATTATTATTATTGAGTTTAGAAGCTAGAAGGAAGCACAATATTCTGTTTCATTTAATCCTCAAATAATGATTTGTTCAAAACAAGCACCAGGAAGATGGGGTTATTTTAGGTGTTTAAGATCAGAGTTAGAAAACCATACATTTAGAGCTGGACGAGATTCCCAAGGGCATCTAATTCAGCCCCTATACTTTTCAAAGGAGGAAACTGGTTTTCCAGGAAGGTTAAGTGAATTGCAAGTGGTTATACACATGGTGAATATCTGAAGCAAAATTTGAACTGAGCTGCACAGAAACTCCATTCCTACCCTACTCTACAGACTCCCTAAGACTCGCAGAGAAAGCTTGAATAATGTCATGAGTTCTTCAATCTAAAGCCTCTGATCACTGAAGCATTCTAAAATAGGCAACTATATTTCCCAGAGTTCTTTTGGGGTTCAGGACTACAAGGGCAAGAGGCAAAATGCCCCCCAAAAACATCCATACACACCTTTAGACTTCAAAAATACAAACATGGGGATAAAATTTCCCTTGGATTCCCTTCCAGTTTCAGACCATCTTCAATACCTCCCCCTCCCCCAACAGAGACTTGTACTGCATACCTATCATTTAGAAATTATCCCCTTTCCCATCATCGACAAGAGTTAGCAGATTGTATGCATGCACAAAATGAAGCAATTCCTTGAGGGTTTTCACAAGCATAAGAGACCCATTTTTCTTCTTCCCCATTTTTTGTTCTTTCGAAAGAGTTGGAGGCACTTTCCAATCTTAAGCAGAGCTCCCCAATTCTGTTTACTCACTCCAGGGACAGAGTTAGCTTTGTGTAAATAGATTAAATTGGCTTGATTGTTCTTTTCCAGTGAAGACTAAGTTAACGTCAAACTTACAACAGATAGCTTTATTTGCTTCTGACAAAGACATATGGAGTCCAAATTTCTCCCTTGCTAATTCAATAACATCTGAATTAGCCATAAAAATATCCCACTGGTTCAAGTCCTCAAAGGCTATACATTCATATCTCTTGTGTGTGGGTGCAGGAGCCCATGTGGCTCTGCGAATGGATAGATAATACATCCATGTCCAATGGAGGGGAGACAGCCCCAGGATACTTGCTCTAGGCAGCTCCTGGGGAGGTGACCGCACATTATAGCATATATGTTTTTGATATCATCTAGTGCAACCCCCATATTTTACAGATGAGGAAACAGAAGTGAAATGACTAACCCACCAAGACCTAAGTAGTGAGTGTAAGCAGTACAATGTGACCCCAGGTCCCCTAACTCCAAACCCAGCGTTCTTTTCACTACACCATTTTGTCCTGAGAGAGGAAAGACAAGACAAGGTGAGGTGAAGAAGGAGCTTCCCTACGCCTACCATGTGGTACTTCCTATTTTAACTATCTTAGCCAGGAGTACCAAGCTTTTTGTTTAGAAGATGCTAATGGACTAAATGGCCACCAGGTGGCACTATAGTGCATAGTGCACCAGGCCTAGGGTCAAGAAAATTCATCTTCCTGAGTTCAAATCTGACCTCAGACACTTACTAGCTGTGTGACTCTGGGCAAGTCATTTAACCCTGTTTTCCTTGGTTTCCTTATCTGTAAAAAGAGTTCAAAAAGGAAATGGCAAACCACTCCATTATCTCTGTCAAGAAAACCCCAAATGGGGTCATGGAGGGATGAACATGACTGAATACTAAATGAACAACAACTCTATCCACTATGGCACCACCTAACTGTTAGTTCTGAGTCTGGAAGGAATAATCCAGAGGAGAAGTCATATCAAGGTCACTCTGTCAGAAAGTCCAGTTTTATTAGCAGGTTACATGTGCTTCTCTCCCTTCCGCAAAAAGCCTTGGCCCTTACCTACTTGCCAGGTCTTTTATGCAACCAGTTACCTTGTTTAGACAGAAAAAACATACATGAGAGGCATTTAAAGTGAATTCTAATAGCCAAGAGAATTGTGGACAAGTGCAGATACCTGTAATCAAGCAGACAGCGAGCCAGCTTTGCAAGGTCAGGCAAAGAAGTTAAGCAAAAACAATGATGATGAAAATCAACACTTTAAAATTCCCTGTCATGGGAATACAGAGATGCTAAAAACACCAAAGTAAATGACATTTTGGAAGAGACTGTGAAACTGGAGAAGAAGGTGGGGTTCACTCTTCCTTCTCTCCCTCTGCCTCTTGGTCATTCTCTAGAGCAGAGGTTCTTTACCTAGGGGTCAAAAATCTGTGTGCATATGCATGTGAATATGTATATATACACATGTATGCACACACATGCTCATATATAGATATGCATGCACATGCACAAATGTTTATATATTTGCATACACATATGTATATTGTATTACTGTGAGCATGCATGTCTGTATACACATGTATGTTGTGTACATGTGTGTATATATACATATATGTGTGCATATGTGGGTATCTATATTTCAAAATAATTTGTTTCCCTTGTAATCCTATAGATTTTATAGTATGCATTTTAAAACATTCTCCTGACAAGGAATCCTCAGACTTCCCCAAATTGCTGATGGAGTCCATGACAAGAGCCCCTCCTGTATGTATATGTGTCTCTCGGCTTTCTTGATGGAAGTTCCATAGGGCAAGATGTATTTCACTTCTGACTTCTCATTCCCAGACCCCAGGAGAGTGCCTAACAACAGAGTACTCAGTTAATAAATGCTTATTACTACCCCAGGGCTGCTTCTCCCACCCCTATTCTAAGACCAGAGTCCCAGAACCACAATCTGAATCCAGCTCTGCTGACTCCAGATTCCATGTTTTTTTCTTGCCGACAGGCAGATGAACTATGTAGTAAGCTCATGGACAGACGCTTCAGTCCAGTTTCTCTCTGGCCATAGGACTCTTTACCCTTCATCGGGGACACTAAGTAGCCTAGGGCTTATACACATGTTCTCTTTCTCTGCCAACTGTGTGACCCAGAACTTCTGTCTCTGTAATTCAATGTTGGGACTCTGTTGAGATTCACCATTAGCTGTTTAAGCTGTGAGTGTGTGTGTTAGGATGATTGTTTAAAACAAAGCATCCTCTCCATTTCTAAGAGCTATTTTTCATGGTATTAGTCTTTTTCATTTAAAGTTAAAATTGCTACCCAAGTGGTTTGTGCATTTTAGCCCTGTGTGATTTATCAAAACCCTGTAAGGAGCTGTGGGTATATGAGAATTATTGGGATGTGGGTTATGGAAAAGGGCACCCACAAATGTCAAAGGTCCTGGAGGTTTTTAGGGGATAGGAATGTAAGGGGGAGTTGGAAGTGAATACTCTACCTCCTCCCCACCTCCACCCCCACAAGCAATCTTACTAATATTGAAGTTTTTGAGAGTAAAAAAAAATTGCATCTCTTTCTTTTGAGCCAAAACTTCCCCAAAGCAATCAATTTACATTTCAATTCTGTGCCTTCAACAAATACACAAGAAGGGGGAGAGGAGAGGAAGGGGAGGGCGGTGCAGGGAGGAAGGAGTTCTGTGTGTATAAATTCTTGGGTATCAGCCACTGTAACATCCTTGCCAAGGCCTCAATCTTGAGTTCATTTGTGCATGTGATCTGATTCAGAATCAAGTGTGGGATCATTCAGGGTTCTTTAGAAGTTTTCTCCCCAGACAAAGACTGATCGATTAGATGAGAAAATCTGGGACCCAGCTGGGAATGTGGGGTGAAGGATGGCGGTTAAACACAGATTCTGACAAGCAATGATCTGAGGTCAGGAAAGGCCTTGGGAAGTAAATGTCATTGTTTCAACAACATAAAGTTAATTCCAGTCTGACTCTGCTTTGTGTCAGCCCTTCGTGACCCCTTTCTGGCATACCCAGTTTGAATTATTTGAATACTTCAGACCAATACAATATTGGAAGTCCCAGGCCTAATGGTATGGTGAGCCCTTAAGGCAGCCCTTCCCCATCTTACTACAAAGAGCAAAATGTCCAAACCTTATATTGCCTCAGAAAGTCTGATTCTTACCCTCCTCCACTCCTGTCATACTGTATGCAGAGCGTTAGTGAGGCTGGAGCGACTGGGACCTTATCCAAGGGTGCCAACATTTAGAGCTGGGATTCTTAATCTTTTTATGCCAAGGACTTTTTTTGTAAAGTCTAGGGACACCTCAGAATGATGTTTTTAAAAAAAATAAAATATATTGGCTTATTAAGGAAATCTATGGTAGTGAAATTTGTCATGTAATTTTTTCCATCTAAGTTAATAAGCCTTCTGAAATTTAGGGGGGCCATAGACCCTGGTTTAAGACTCACTGATTCAGGACTGGGAAAATGCCCAGAAAAGGGGAAAAAAATAAGACCATAGAAGGTTACTTTCTTGGGGAACAGATATCTCCTCCCATCCTTTCAGATGAGGAAGAACAATGCTTACCATCAGGGAAAGACGTAGAAGTCAAGGCTTCTGTATCCCTAACATCCAAAATAAATATTCAATGGGCTCAGGCCATGGAAGAGCTCAAAAAGGATTTTGAAAATCAAGTTAGAGAGGTGGAGGAAAAACTGGGAAGAAAAATGAGAGAGATGCAAGAAAAGCATGAAAAGCAGGTCAACACCTTGCTAAAGGAGACCAAAAAAAAATGCTGAAGAAAATAACACCTTGAAAAATAGGCTAGCTCAACTGGCAAAAGAAGTTCAAAAAGCCAATGAGGAGAAGAATGCTTTCAAAAGCAGAATTAACCAAATAGAAAAGGAGGTTCAAAAGTTCACTGAAGAAAATAGTTCTTTAAAAATTAGAATGGAACAGATGGAGGCTAATGACTTTATAAGAAACCAAGAAATCACAAAACAAAACCAAAAGAAGGAAAAAATGGAAGATAATGTGAAATATCTCATTGGAAAAACAACTGACCTGGAAAATAGATCCAGGAGAGACAATTTAAAAATTATGGAACTACCTGAAAGCCATGATCAAAAAAAGAGCCTAGACATCATCTTTCATGAAATTATCAAGAAAAACTGCCCTGAGATTCTAGAACCAGCGGGCAAAATAAGTATTCAAGGAATCCATTGATCACCACCTGAAAGAAATCCAAAAAGAGAAACTCCTAGAAACATTGTGGCCAAATTCCAGAGTTCCCTGGTCAAGGAGAAAATATTGCAAGCAGCTAGAAAAAAACAATTCAAGTATTGTGGAAATACAATCAGGTTAATACAAGATCTAGCAGCTTCTACATTAAGAGATCAAAGGGCATGGAATATGATATTCCAGAAGTCAAAGGAACTAGGACTAAAACCAAGAATCACCTACCCAGCAAAACTGAGGATAATACTTCAGGGGAAAAAATGGTCTTTCAATGAAATAGAGGACTTTCAAGCATTCTTGATGGAAAGACCAGAGCTGAAAAGAAAATTTGACTTTCAAACACAAGAATGAAGAGAAGCATGAAAAGGTAAACAGCAAAGAGAAGTCATAAGGGATTTACCAAAGTTGAACTGTTTACATTCCTACATGGAAAGACAATATTTGTAACTCTTGAAACTTTTCAGTATCTGGGTAGTTGGTGGGATTACACACACACACACACACACATAGAGAGAGAGAGAGAGAGAGAGAGAGAGAGAGAGAGAGAGAGAGAGAGAGAGAGAGAGAGAGAGAGACAGAGAGACAGAGAGACAGAGAGACAGAGAGAGAGACAGAGACAAAGACAGAGAGAGAGAGAGAGACAGAGAGAGAGAGAGAGAGAGAGAGAGAGAGAGAGAGAGAGAGAGAGAAGAGCACAGGGTGAATTGAATAGGATGGGATCATATCTTAAAAAAATGAAATTAAGCGGTGAGAGAGAAATATATTGGGAGGAGAAAGGGAGAAATGGAATGGGGCAAATTATCTCTCATAAAAGAGGCAAGCAAAAGACTTTTTAGTGGAGGGAAAAAGAGGGGAGTTGAGAGAAAAACATGAATTTTACTCTCATCACATTTGACTAAAGGAAGGAATAAAATGCACACTCATTTTGGTATGAAAACCTATCTTACAATACAGGAAAGTGGGGGAGAAGGGGATAAGCAGGGTGGGGGGAGAGGATGGAAGGGAGGGCAAAGGGAGGAGGGAGCAATTTGAAGTCAACACTCTTGGGGAGGGACAGGATCAAAAGAGAGAATAGAAGCAATGGGGGGCAGGATAGGATGGAGGGAAATATAGTTAGTCTTACACAACGCGACTATCATGGAAGTCATTTGCAAAACTACACAGATATGACCTATATTGAATTGCTTGCCTTCCCAAAGGGAATGGGTGGGGAGAGAGGGATGAAGAGAAGTTGGAACTCAAAGTTATAGGAACTGTTCTTGCTACTAGGAAATAAGAAATACAGGTAATGGGGTATAGAAAGTTATCTGGCCCTACAGGACAAAAGAGAAGATGGGGACAAGGGAAGGGAGGGATGATAGAAGAGAGGGCAGATTGGTGATAGGGGCAATTAGAATGCTAGGTGTTTTGGGGTGGGGGAAGGGGACAAATGGGAAGAAAATTTGGAAACCAAAATTTTGTGAAAATGAATGTTAAAAGTTAAATAAATAAATTTTAAGAATACAAAAAAAAAAAAGACTCACTGATTCAAAGGATGCTAACCCATTTTCAGTTCTTCAGCATCTAAAAATAACTAACCTTAGCACCCAGTAAGCAAAAACATGGTCTGGCTTGATCTAGACTTATGATTTTTAATGCTATGGAGAACTTTCAGAGGAGCAAGCTCCCTCTATCAATGCAGACTGGCACCTGCCCTGCAATTTATACTGTTAAAGAATTATCTAGGGGCACTCAGACAGGAAGTGACTGACCCAGGGTCACTTCATCAGTCTGTGACAAAGGTAGACTTCAATATAGGTCTTCCTGACTCTGAAGGCACCTCTCTATGCAAGCACTACATAACCTCTAGTTAGGAAGAACAATTAATTAAAATAGAAATGTACCACATAGCAGGTTTCCTACAGCCTACCTCTCACCCACACATATCCCTACAGCCTCACCAGGGTGACCCACAGGGACTATTGTCCCAGGGCCTCTATCTCCATCCTCAGGGAACTTTGTCCCAGGGGACACACACACACACACACACACACACACACACACACACACACACACACAAACGCACTCACAGAATTTATCTTTAAAAGTGGATTGGAAAACCTTCTTTGTTTTACTCAAGAAGTAAAAATGCTCTTTATGACTGTTCATATGAAGGAAAACTTGAAGAAAAGATAGTGTAATTCCTCCTCTTTCCCACACTTAGGAGTTCAAGGGCATGTCCTCCAAAAATCTTGGTACAGAGTCTGGCACTTACTAACTGTGGGACCCTAGACAAGTCAACGACTCCGAGTTTCAGTGTCTTCATCTATAAAGTGAGGAAGTTGGATTGGATGACACTGAAGGGCATTCTGGCTCTAAATCACTTACCCTAATATCTTCTTTTTACTGAGATGGGAAAGTGAGGCCAAGTGAGTTGTCCAAGTGAGTTGTTCACACAGGTAGTACAACAAATCTTTGGACTCTAAATGCAGAGCTCTCTCTGCTCTAGTATACAAAGCACTTGACTAGTACATAAAGCACTTAATGTGCTATAGATATATTAGCAACTGTTCTTACCACTTTTTGATACAAGTCAAATTACATCATGAGTTAAAAACCCTAATTTTTTTGCATTAGCCCCTAAGAAGGGCTCATTTTTCCCATTGTCACTTTCTTGTCAGAAGGAATCAAAGAAAAGCTCCCCCATCATCTTCAGAACATTTCTGAATCATCATCTGCCCTCTACCATGCTAAAAGCCATTGTGTCTCTATCTGTCTCCCACCCCCCCCAAACTGTATTATATTTATAATATTATGCAAATTTTGTTAACAATGAAATCTGTTCATATGCAAAGAATCCTTTGCTCTAATCAGGAACAGTAATATGCCAGTTCGTACCCTGCTTTTGTATCCCAACTGATCCACCAGGATGGATGTCTTTTAAAAGCAAGTTAATTCAGCCCATGGTGTCTGCCTAGACTCACTCTAAGACTAGTGAATGTATTTTCAAAGCTGCATTTGACATACCACTGGAGCAGCTCCAGAAAAATCTTAACACTTGGGGAGGAAAAATGTCAGAGCATTTTTTTGTGGCCAAAAGAGGGAAGTGCCCAGGATTAAAATTAAAAATGGATTGTGCATTTCAAAACTGGTGAATTTCCTCTTCCCCTTTTCTTTTTTCATGCCTTATTTTCATTAACATTGGATTTTTAGAGGTGGGATTTCTAAAATTTATCCACACCCCCACAGCAACAACAAGGAGTAAAAAAAAGAGTTAATTGGGTCCTGTCCTTGGACAGGCCAGTCTCCATTCAACTTCCACCAAACAGCTCTCCTGCCCAGAAGGCAAGAGTATCAAGGAAACTATTTATTATTCAGTGTCTAGGGATTTCTAGAAAAGGGAAGTAAGCTTCTAGGTAGGAAGAAAGAATACTTATCCACTGTAAAATTCTGGTTTCTGATTTTATTAAAAAAAAAAAAAGTGGATGGCAATGTAATCAGTCAGAGACAGCCTTTGAGGAGAACAAAATCACTACACTTAAGTCATAGCAACAGTATCACTGCTTTTGAGCTGGAAGAGGTGTGGAAGGCCATCCCTATGATGGATCCCAGGGAAGCGGTCATGTTATTTCACCATGGTTGACATAGAGACCATGGGAGGGACTTCTGAGGGAATCTTGCACAGCGTGGCTCACAATTACTAAGTACTTTAGAGGTCCCGGTTTCCTTCCAAGAATGATAATCTTAGACCCAAAGAAAGGAGTCTTAGATGTCACATATTCACAGAACCAGAGCTGGAAGAGACCTCAGAGATCACCTAGTCCGATACCCTCATATTACAGAGAAAAGAAAACTGATGCCCAGAAAAGAAGTGATTTATCTAAGGTCACTCAACTAGCAAATGAAAGAATCAGGATCTGAATCCAGCTTCTCTGAGGCTCAATCCAGGATACTCTCTCACCAATCCACTCAAATGCAGCTACACAATGTGAATGCTTATTTTCTAGTTCACAATGTGAACTTATTTCTACATCCACACCATCAGAGACCTGCAATGTTTTCCCTCCTTACCTCTTGGTCATAAAATCCTAACTTCTTCAAAAGCATATTTCAGTGATGACCTCCTATAACAGGTCCTTACTGACCCATTCTTGCCCCACCCCCACTCCAACCTGTCAGTACTTTCTCCAATTCCAAAGTGATTTTATTCACTCTTTGTATATCTCGCATATACTTCTCTTTATACAAGTTGTTTTTTAACAAGTTGTTTCAAAAACAAAAAACAAGCCCCAGAAAGAAAGAATTATTTTGGTTTTTGCCTATATTTATATCCCTCTGCACCTAGTACATATATTACATATTCAATAAAAGTTTGTTTCTTTATTGAAATTAAGGGAAAATGGAATCATAGAACTTAGAACCTGAAGGGACACTAGAGGTCATCTCATCCAACCCCCTCATTTTACAAAGGAGAAAACTGAGGCTTAGTCACATGGAAGTGACTAAATGAGATCACACTGTTAGTAAATAGAATGATTGAGAACTCAGCTACAGAAAAATTAGTTTCCATCTCAACCATTCAACTTCAGCCACTGAATCTATTTTCTCTGATTTCTGTACTAAATTAGCACATACCCACAGAAATGCCTATTGCAATCCATAAGTATGGAGAGCAGAAAAGGGAACTGGAACAAAAGAGACCAATGCAGAATGGCTGGAGAGCTGACATAGGAAGAGAAAGGGGGGGACAGAAAGGGGCATGACCTGGCAACATCCCAGGGGGATTTACTTTTCAGTCCCTAACTGAAAAGCCCTCAGGGATCGCACCACACTGAGACCAGATGGAGGGGACAAGATGGCAGTGGGGGCTCTCTCCCCAGCCCCAGCTGTCAGCATGAAAGATAGGGAGGCAAGCCTGGTCAGGCACCAAACTGGCACTACCCTTTCTAGGGCCTTGGGCAACTTCACCCAACCACTCAGTGAAGCCCACACAGTTCAGGAACCCTCTACATCAATGCCTGACAGGCAAATGGGGGCCCCATCAGTCATTCTAACAGAGCCTGGCCTGCATCCATCATTCACTCCTCCATTCCCAGCTAATGAAGCCAGGGTCTCCCCTCCCCCTTTCCTAGTGGTTTGCCCAAGCTCATCAGCATCCCAATTTATTTGAGCTCCTTTCTGCTTTGTTTCTTTTCTCACAGATATTTATGCAAACACACTCCTCAGATATTCATGGTCAAACCCAAGATCGAAGATGCTAAACTCAGGCAAGTACAAACCAGGACTGAAAGGCAGTCAGGGAGAATGGAGGCAGTGCCAGATTGGGGTCAAGAAGACCCAAGTTCTGAACTTATCTCCAGCACTTAACTAGTTATATGATGCTGAGCAAGGCCATCTGAGAAGCTAAGCATATGGGGTAGGGGGAAATCACATTGAAAGTGACTTTTAGTATACACATATGTGTATATAGATATACATGCATGTATATGTGTATATTTATATATGTATATGTATATATACCCTCATGTACATATAGGTAGATATATGCTCATATACACATAAAGATAGATATATGCACTTATATACATATGTGTTCATACATATATATATATATGCCATCAGCAACTTTCTTATCTTCATCTATGCGCTCTATGGAAATAAGGACTGGATGTATGATTTCATTTGGATAGGGAACTCTCAAGTGAAGAAACTTCTTCTGCCAAGGCAGGTTGGCACCAGCTCATAATCTTAAATCAGGGAATAATAACAAGCCATAGTAATAATAACAACATTTCCATAACACCTATATATATCAGGAATTGTCCTAAGTACTTTATAAATATTTTCACATGATATTACTGACTTCTCAGTGCATGGGGAAGGGGCTAGAGGGAAAGAATTTGGTACTCAAAATTTTAGAAAATAGAATGTTAAAGATAAAGTGATTTTTTAATTTAGAAACTTTTTATTTAACTTGGGAACCATAAATGAGGTTTTTAAATATATTTTGATAACTGTATTTCAGTATAGTTGGTCTCCTTAGTAATCTGATACATTTCATTTTAGGCACTTAAAGAACAAAGGCTTCAGTAGACTCTGCCAAAGGGTTCTGTGATACACAAAAAGTTAAGAACACCATCTTGGAGGGTTGTCTACTCTAGGTCAGTGGGCAGCTAGGTGGTGCAGCGGATAGAGCACCAGTGCAGGAGTTAGGAGGACCTGAGTTCAAATCTCACCTCAGTCACTTGACACTCACTAGCTGTGTGACCTTGGGCAAGTCACTTAACCCCAATTGCCTCATCCTGGGTCATCTCCAGTCATCCTGATCAATATCTGGTCACTGGATTCAGATGGCTCTGGAGGAGAAGTGAGGTTGGTGACCTACACAGCCTTCCCTTGCTCAAAACAAAGTCAAGTGCAAGTCATGTCATTGTTTCTCTGATGGCATGGTCTTCTTTGGCAATGAAGGACAAACACACACTCTAGGTCAGTGGAATCAAACTAGAATCAAAATAGAATCGAGGGCCACCACGCCACAACTTTGTGCTGCTGGCCACTGAGATGTGGACTTAGAAAACCACATATTTACATTATCTATGTCTTATTATATTTTTATTTTGTTTGGCATTTCCCAATTGCATTTTAATCTGCTTCTGGCACACTCAAGAGTGTTGCAGCAGGCCTGACTAGTCGACACCACTTTCTAGAGCCTTGAAAGGGAAAATGTGTTCTGAATTGTACACCAATGTCTAGATGAGTTTTTACTACTTTTTCTCATTGTTTTTCTGTCATAAGCTTTGCAGCACAAACTAGGCAAGGATATCTAAAGCTCCAGGGTCAAATAAGAGCCATAAGAAAACATCGTTGGCTCTTAGGTAGACTAAAAAAAAAGTCAATAAAAAAAACCCACTATTCTCTCATTAGTCACAGGACGTAGCACTGAAATTCAAATCAAGAAAAGTGGACCCACATCCTGGTTCTGACCCTTACAAGCTGTGTGGTCCTGAGCAAGTGATGTCACTCCTTTGAGACTCAGTTTCCCTCATAGGAAAGAAAGGGACAATAGTTCAACAACAAGTATTTATTAAGCCCTTCCTAGAAGCCAGACATTATTCTGAGAACTAAGAAAAGAGGTGGAAGAAAAAAAGATGTCCCTTTTTCTTCTGATCAGAGACAAGAAGCAAATATCAATTTGCATACAAGATATATGCAGCGTAAATGAAAGTTAATCCTAGAAGGAAGGGATTAGCAGCCGAGAAGAGCAAGTAGGGTCTCCTGCAGAAGGTGGGACCTGAGCCAAGTCTTAAAGGAAGCCAGGGGAGGTAGGAGAAGAAGATCATTCCAGATCTGGGGAACAGCCAGTACAGACGTGCAGTCAAAAGATGGAGAGATGCTTGAGGAACAGGGAGGATACCAGTGTTACTGGATTGTGGAATGCTGGACAGAACGGGTATATTCAGCTAATTCACCAGGTTGTGATAAAGGAAGCATTTTTAAACTTTAAAATACCATAAGGAAAACAGAACATAGAGAAGGATAAGGACTGGTCCAGGGTCACATAGCCAGAAAGCATCAGAATTTGGACTCACTCAGGCTGAGTCTTTCCAATGGATATTATTCATATATTATTATTATTATTAATATATTATTATTCATATATTCATATATATTATTCATTCCCAAGACCTTTTTTAGGTGTTGAACTATACAAAGGACTTTTCTGACAACTCCAAAACTTATTGCCTGGTAACTAAGCTGAGAACACTATAATAAATTTCTCTAGCCACTTTTTTTTTCTAATGGGAATTAAAACACAACCAAAGCTGTATCCCCTAGTTTTCCCAACTTTGATTGGATGCTACCTTTGTCTCTTCTTTCAACTGCCAGTTTACTGTAAATGACATGCAAATGTTAAATCCTTCTGCCACCTTAACAGCTTCCTGCCTGTCCTCATCTCCAACTGTCCCTTTGTCCAGTGGTTTGGCTTCCTTCATCATCTTTATGTTGGTGCCAAGATTTACTCTTTTGAAGGTTATCTGTATTGATTTCTCCATGCTACAGCTTGTCCTGAGTCCTTAAAAGGTCCTCATTGCTCAGTGTCTGGCTGAAATGTACAATGACTGTGTGTTCCTTCCATAACCCGTTACTAATGACACTGGTTTTCTCCAGCGATGTAGCATTGGATCTGGGAGGTTGGGCGAGGTGGGGGGTGGGGGGGAGGTCGCTATAGGGAATTCAGATTCAAACCAACAACGCTGCTATCAACTAACAACTTTGATAACAGAAGTGTTAAAATTCATTGAATAAAAAAATTAACTTTAAATTTAGACAAAAAACTACTTTTTATATTGCCCATAGAATTAGTACATAAAAGCTAAATGGCAGTGGTGGGATAGAAGACAGTTGTTCAGTCATTTCAGTTGTGACCCCATTTGAGATTTTCTTGGCAGAAATACTAAAGAGGTTTGCCATGTCTTTCTCCAGCTTATTTTACAGATGAAGAAACTGAGGCAAACATGGTTAAGTGACTTGCCCAGGGTCACACAGCTAGTAAGTGTCTGACACAAGATTTCAACTCAGGAAGATGAGTCTTTCTAAATTCAGACCTGGCACTCTGTGCACTACGGTGCCACCTACCATCTTATAGAAGATAAGAAGATTGGCATTAATCAGATACATTAGATTAATCAAATACAACAGGAAGTCCCATCTCTGAGGAAGGAAGGGAGGGAGGAACTAATAAGTACCTACTATGTGCCAGGAAGTATGCTAAAGGCTTTAAAAATCTTGTCTCATTTGATCTTTGTAACAACTCTGAAAGGAAGGTACTATTATCTCCATATCACACACTAAGAGACTGAGATAGACAGAGGTTAAGTGACTTGTCCAGGGGTTACATAAAATAATACATGGCTGAGGCAACATTTGAATTCAATTTTTCCTGACTGTTGTGGCTTGGAGTCAGAAAGTCTTGAGTTTGAATCCTACCTTAGACAACAACTAGCTGTGGGACCCTAAGCAAATCGCTTCATCTCTCAACCTCAGTTTTCTCATCTGTAAAATTGACATAGCTTCTTCTTCTCAAACTTATTGCAAGGATAAAATGAGATAATATATGTAAAGTGTTTGCTAAATCTTCAAGGACTCTATAAATTCTAGGTATTGCTATTATTATTAGAAATTTTTGATAATATTCAAGAAATTTTGTTTGGTTTGAACATCCCACCTGAGAAAAACATAATTAAAATAACATTTTAATGGTTTTCCAATTGTCTGCCTTTTCAAAGTATCTTAAAATGTAACCTTGCTCTCAATCATTTCCAAAGGGGAAAAAATCAATAGAAGTGAAATTCTTAGAAATAAAAGACTAGCTCAGTTAGCATCACCAGGTGAGCAGCAGGTATCTGAACCTGAAAACAACTTCCCTGCTCATTCTCTGTTCCCCTGGTGACTGATCACAGAGTCCTGGTCTTGTCACCATCAGCTCCTACAGCCTCAGAGGGACAAAAATCAGTGGGGTCTCCAGAAACCACTATCATCAGGAAACATAAACAGCAGACATGCCCACTGGGCATCCAGGCTGTCTAGACTGTTGCTCATACAAAGATTTTAATCTATAACCTTTTTCAGCAGAAACACCAAATATTGCCCTCCTTGTTCCCATGAGTAGACTGGAAGCAGTCTTAAAAACGTTAAATCATTTCTGTTATTTCTTATTATCGTAGGCATTTCTCTCAGCTCTAGGTAGGCTCTAGAATTTCCCAGATATCAAAGTCAAGCTCATTGGCCTAGACTTTACAGACTCATATTCTACTGGGTTTTTTTTTTTATCCAAACAAAGGTTACCTCCCATTTACCACAGTCTCAAATTTCATTGATAGTGACTCAGCTGTTTGACACATCAGGTTTTGCCATCTGCCTGGAAGCTTCACTCTCCAAACCAGAGACTACACCCTGGAGGATTTACCATGTCAGCACTAGAACCCCATCTCAGGGACTGTCTTGTTCTTCTATTTGCATCCCTCAGAGTTTAGAACAGCATTTTATATCAAAAATGCTATTTTTACTCATCCGTTCTTTTAGTAGACGGCTATATTGGACATATGGCTTGAACTTAGAAAGGGCAACATCTCCTTACCTTGTATATCAACATTCTTACAATTAGTTTTCTGTTCCATCATTTCCAATACAAATATCCTTCCTCATGGAAAAGAAAATGGAAGCACTTGAAGAACTGAGCATCACTGTTTCCTCTCTGATGTGTGTGAGAGAGAGAAGGAAAAAGAAAACCAGAGAGAGGAAGAGAGGAAGGGAGCATGAGAGAGAGAGAGAGAGAGAGAGAGAGAGAGAGAGAGAGAGAGAGAGAGAGAGGAGAGGGGAGGGAGAGAGAAAGAGAGAGAAGGAGAAAGAGAGAGGGAGAAAGAGAGAGGGGGAGAGAGAGAAAGAGAGGAGAAAGAGACAGAGAAAGACAGAGAGAAAGAGAGAGAGAGAGAGAAAGAGAGAGAGAGAGAGAGAGAGAGAGAGAGAGAGAGAGAGAGAGAGAGATCTCCCCTTTGGTCTTAATTTCCTTGGCCAATTTCAGAGAATTTTGAGTTAAGACACTCCTAATATCCAAACATGTATCCTCTGGTACGTGCCCTTGCTTCCCTTGCATCAATTCCTATTGTTTTTAGCTTTGAGAAGTCTGAGTTCTCTGTGCATCCACACAAATTTCTTCATACAATACCTATTTTTCCTCTTCAGTGAAACTGATTTTGTTCTGTCTTTAGATTTTCATCAATGAGTTTCTATCCTTCCTGGGCTGACTTCTCCTGAAGACTTTGGTCCATGGTAACCTACCTACTCTTCCTATAAATCCTGCAAAATCTGTTTTCCTAAAAATTTCTACTTTAAGTTTCATGGTAAATTGAAAGAAATCTGGAGAGAGATAAACCCAGTGACATATGCTATTTAGTGAAACACCTCAAGATGTGTGGCAGAAGTCCCAGATCTGGCAAAATTCATTTTTGGATTTTATCGGACCCTTCTATTTTTTTTTAAATTACCTGCTTTTCCAGAAACCCATCCACTTATAAATCTGATTCATTTACACTAGGCTCATTAAAATGTGTGGGCCACTATCCCCAACAAAGAAAAGACAAAATTTCTGCCCCAGAACACACAGAGCTTAAGTCAGAAAAAAATGAGGTAGATAATACCAGAAGTTCCAGAGCATCTAGATGCTGCAATAGAGAAAAAAAGATGATCTCAGGAAGGCTTCGTGAAAGCAACAGATTTTGAAGAATGATTTAGCAGAGAGAAATGGCATCACTGAATGCACAGGAAATGGGAAACCACTCCAATTAATGTAAACAAGGCTGACATGATACAGAAGCAGATGAGGATCCTTTGCAAACCTAGGAACCAGGGAAGGGATTTGTGGACTCCATTGTGAGCTCAGCTCAACTGCAATGAGAAAAGACCCCAGGTGTGCTCTGTTGTTAGGTCCAAAAACTGAAGATCCCTAAATTCAATACATAGTCCCTGGTTCCACTTGGAAACCAATCCATTATTCATGTTTGACAGTACTAAGTGAAAAACTAATGTCAACCTACTAAGGCATACTGAAGAGTGTAGGACCCCTCCAGTACAAGATAAATCTTCCACCATCCTAGTCTCCCATATCCCCGGGGATTTAAGTTAGTAGTGAAGTTTGGACCTGCAATGGGTAGGTCTATGGACCTTGCCTAAAGACTAAGGTTGAACTGTTTACATTCCTTCACGGAAAGATAATATTTGTAACTCTTGAGACTTTTCTCAGTATTAAGGTAGTTAGAAGGATTATATATAGATATTATATTATATCATATTATATTATATATGGACAGAGGGCACAGGGTGAATATGAACAGATGATATCTAAAAAAATAAAATTAAGGGGTGAGAGAGGAATACATCGGGAGAAGGAGAAAGGGAGAAACAGAATGGGGTAAATCATCTCTCACCTAAAAGAGGCAAGAAAAAGCTTTTTCAATGGAGGGCAAGAGGGGGAGGTGAGAGGGAAAGAGTAAACCTTATTCTCACTGGATTTGTCTTAAGGAGAGAATAGCATCCACACTCAATTTGGTATGAAAATCTATCTACACTACAGGGAAGTAGAGGGGAAGGGGATAAGCGGCGATGGTGTGGGGGATGATAGAAGGGAGGGTAAATGGAAGGAGGGGTAATTAGAATTAAACACTTTTGAGGAAGGACAGGGTGAAAAAAGACAATTGAATAAATGGGGGTCAGGATAGAATGGAGGGAAATATAATTAGTCTTTCACAATATGACTGTTATAGAAGTGTTTTGCATGACTACACATGTATAACCTGTATCAAACTGCTTGCCTTCTCAATGGGGATGGGTGAGGAGAGAGCAAGGGAGAGAAGTTGGACCTCAAAGTTTTAAAAAGAAAGTTTAAAATTGTTTTTACATGTAGCTGGGAAATAAGACATGCAGGCAATGAGGAATAGAAATCTCTCTTGCCCTACAAGAAAATAGAGGGGAAGGCGATAAGAGAAGGGAGGGGTGTGGTAGAAAGGAGGGTAGATTGGGGGAGGGGGTAATCAGAATGCATGTTGTCTTGGGGTGGTCAGAGGGGAGAGATGGCAAGAAAATTTAGAACTCAAAATCTTGTGGAAGTGAATGATGAAAACTAAAAATCAATAACAAATTTTTAAAAGAAAAGAAAAAAGAAAAATTATAACTCCCTGGTCTTCCACTCCCTATCTGTAAAATGGGGTAAAGGATTGACAGCAAGCTCTAGATCTATTGGACCTCTAAAAAAGTAAACTGGAGTTAAAGATTTTCACTATATGAATAAGAAAACTGAGATTCAAGGAAGTCAAGGAAAAATGATGGCCCAGAGAAAGCCCTCCAACTAATTTGGGCCAAACTGGAGCTAGAACCCAGACCACAACTCCAAGACTGAAGCTCTTTTTCTAGTTTATCCTTGGCCAGTATTTACTCCATGATTTGGGAAAATAGAGTGGAAAATACACTATACCCAGAATCAGAGAACTTGGGACCAAGTTTCACCACTGCTTGTGTGACCTCGGGGCAAGAATCTTGGGCCTCAGTTTCCCCATCTTTTAAATTAGGACATTGGACCAGGTGATCTCTGAGGTCCCTTCCACCTCTAGAGACACCATCTTATGATCTAACACTGTCTTCCTATTTACTTATTAGAAGACCCCAATATCAGAAGCCAGCTAAATGGGGGGTCACTCTCTTTGTGTTTATTTTTCTTTTCTAAATTCAATCTTCCTCCCTTCACAACCATGCCATCTATCTTTAAAATTAGTTAAGTTCAAACACATGGATGCAATCTAAAATATTGCTGTCTGAATAGCTTTTGGTCCAAAACAGGGATGCTTTGTCATCATGAAAAACATTACATATGCTATGAGTGTTCTGGCTCACATCCCATGAAATATAACCCAGTGAGATAAATCACCAAGCTGGCACTTTGAAAAAGGAAACTTTGCTTGCCTTCCTTCCTTCCTGCTCCCCACCTTACAATGATCTTCCTCAATGCCTTTCCTTGGTTTCTCCCTAAGCAACCAGAGGCACCTGTATTTTACCCCAGACAACTACCATTCACAGGTCCATTTCTTCCTATTCATCCTCTTTCTCTGCCTCTATTTCCTTATCATTAATAGCATGATGTAGCTGCTTATATCCACCATCTATCTCACCGTTGTTGCCTGAATAATCCTTATCAGCCAATCAATGAGCATTTAAGTGACTACCTAATGGTAGTAACTTACCTTTCATTCCCCTGATGTCATGGTCTTCCTAGAAAATGAAGGAAGAACACAACCTGTGAGCAGACCAAGCTGCCTAAATGGAGATCCAGCTAGGTGGTTAACTCAGCTCATCCTTTCTCTGAACCTATCCCTCTCCCTTTCTTTCTGTCCAAAAGAAGGCAAATTTTGATGGCCAGAAGTTGCCCAGTTAACTTGGGTACACTGGTTAGATTCCTTTCCTTTCTTTCTTCCTTCTTTCTTTCTTGTCTCCCCTAAAACCTTAACAATGGACTTAAAAGTTCAAAAAATAAAGGAAAAGGTGACCCAGTTATTAGAATGATAGGGAGGGGTAACATGGACAGATAAAGTTTCCAGTGATGCATATAAAACAGTAAATAACATGAAGGAAGGATTCAGAGAGTTTATTTCAGTTTAATCTCTGGGGGATGTAGATTCTTCTAGATGGAATTAGAGAACACAGATAAGTTTCACACAAGATGAGTAGATGCACCTCTGATAAAGAAAATATACCAGTGAGCACAAAGTCTGTCACATAGTAGAAGTAAGGGAAAGGAATAAGCATTTATGTAATACCTACTCTTTGCTAGGCTCCTGTGCTAAGCATCTTTTATAAATATTATCTGATCTGCTCATAACAACCTTGGGAAGTGGGTGCTATTATTACCCCCATTTTATAGGTTAGGTAAAAGGCAAATAGAGGCTATCTCTATTTGGGTCACAAACGGGTCACAAAGATAGTAAATGTATGACTGGAAATTTGAACTGGGGTCTTCTTAACTCCAAGTCCACTGCTCTATCCATTGTACCATCTAGGTATTAAACAACTAGTAAATATTAAGTACCTAGTAGGTACTTAGTATTTGCTGAACGAATGAAATAACAGATTCATTGAAGTATGCAGTATTTCATAAAATCCAGTTTTCTCAGAAGGCTCTATCCTACTATAAGACACCATTCCAATGATAAAATTGCAAAACATATGTCTGCTAAGAAAGGTTTAACAGGAAACAAAAGGCTCATTCAACCAACTCAGTTTGATAAATTTAATTGCCATGGAGCTTCTGAACTACAGATGGGCTACTTTCTGAAAACAAATCAAATATGACAAAAGAAAAATAATTTTAAAAAAAGATTTGATTTTGTGTTCATTCCTTCAAATTCTGTTGGCCCATCCAAGGAGCAAACTTCTTGCTGCAGAAGTGATAACTACCACTTAATGAAGAGCCAAACTGTGGGCATGTGGTTGTGTTGGAGAAGCCTGCTGATCATATTCTAAGTAAAGCCCTAATACCATCATCTAAAGGTGGGATAGAATGAACCCTTCCCACTCCTGGGTGACTTTCCTCTCTCCCTCCTTCCTTTTAGTGGGTTGTTGCAATTAGGCAAGTGTGTGACTCCAAGAAGTTGAATTGCTGGAAAATGAAAGAAAGCATTCATCTAAGAGAAACATTAGAAGAAATGAAAGAACGTGGCAACCAGTTGGATGGGGGGGAGGGGAGGCAGTTAGGATCAGAGAGAAGAGTTGAAGTCATCCCTTCCCCCCTTACTAGAGTTAATGAAGGGTTGGCTCAATTCTTGCAGCTTAAAAATGTGAAGGATGATTAGAAATACCAAACAAAATCTATAGAGCAGAAGTGCCAATCAATTCAAAGACTTTTGAGGTAGATGCACTAAAATTACATCCAATTATGAATAATACAATTTTTTAGTATGACTAATAATTTGACATCATTTGAGTATCCATCTCAAAAGCTTTGAATCGATTGGCACTGCTGCTCTATAGATTATATTTGGCATTTCTAATCATTATCCTTTAAATTCTGAAGCTAGAAGAATTCAGCCAATGAGAGCAGAAAGTAGGAGGAAGGAGAGCATGGAAAACTTCACTTCTTAGACGATCCAAAAACCCTGGTTTGTCCAGTTATCTCAATCTTTCTTACAGAAAGCATTGCTATCTAATCAGAATTACAAAGTACATGTTATATCCAGTTATTTGTTATATACATATATGTACATATATATATATATATATATATATATATATCCAGTTATATACCACAATCACAGTATAGTCAACGTTCATCTTATTTTGTACTACTCCCCCAACATACACTTTCTGTTCCAGACATAAAGGGGGCCATTTCAGTGGCTCAGCACTAGACGTGAAGTCAGGAAGACTCATCTTTCTGAGTTGAAATCTGATCTCAGACACTTACTAGATGTGTCACCCTGGGCAAGTCACTTAACCTTGTTTGCCTCAGTTTCCTCATCTGTAAAATGAGCTGGAGAAGGAAATGACAAACTACTCCAGTATTTCTGCCAATAAAATCTCAAATGCGGTCACAAAGTCAGAAATGACTGAACAACCACCAAAAAGGCCTTCTTTTTTCTTATCAACAACATCCTTTCTCCCAACTCCATGCCTTGATACTGGTTGTGTAAATGAGGTCATAGATGTAAAATGCTTTACACACCTCATTTGATTCTCTATTTACCCTTGGAGTTAGAGTCTATTATTATCCCTATTTTACACATGGGGAAACTGAGGTTTAGAGAGTTAAATGACTTCCCAAGGTCACATAGCTCATAAGTGCCTGAGGTAGTACTGAACTCAGATTTTCCTGATTTCAATTCTAGCACTCTAATGACTGTGCCACTTAGCAGCTGCATAAAAGACTTTTTTAAAAATCCCTTACACACCCTGTTCCATCACCTCCTTGGGGGTTTCCCTTTCCTCTCTTGACTAGGTGGACTACTTTGTCTCTTACTGAATCTAACAAGAACTAATACCTCTCCCATCAAGAGCAAGTAGTAATCTTAGTCCTATCTTTCCTCTCTTAATTTATGTGGCAAAAAGCCGTACTGAGAGCTCTCTAGTGGAATAGAAAGAGCTAAGGACCCTAAATCACTTGAGGTTGTACAAGATGATCCCCTAGGTTCCTTCCATCTCGTATCCTATCGCCTAAATCACTAGAACTCATCTTCCCTGCCCTTCAACTGAATTTGTTTGAATTTTTGCATTATGAATTCCAATATCAATTTCAGGGTTCCTTTCTCATAACTTCGCCCAAAGAGTGCTGCTTACCCTCGGTAGCAGTATCCCAAGGTGCCAACATTGCTAGCTATAAATCTGTGGGATTATATAGATTTTATATCATGATCAGATGTTTTATTTCTACCACATCTTAGAATAAACAGCCCAGTCATATCTAAAATAGTAGAGGGGGGAAGTACATATAGTCCTGGGCCATAACATTGTTGTCTACAGTTCTCATCAGGTTGAATTTGAGGACTTTAATTCAGTCAATTAACTAGCATTTTTTATCGTGAGTGCTCAGCACAGAGCAGATGCTTAATAATTCTGGCTGACAATCAACAAGTTAGCATGCATCTATTATGTGTCAGTCACCAAGTCACTGAAGAATACAAATACAGTAGTGAAATTGTTCTGGCTCCCAAGAAGTTTACATTCTATCAAGAGAGACAAGATGCACATATACAGGTTTATACCAAAGTCATATAAAGCAGATACAAACGCTTGTTAATTCACTGATACAAGGTAACCTAAGGAGGAGCCACTAAGATTTGGGTGGTTCAGAAAAGGCTTCTTGTGGAAGGCAATGACTGACCTGAGTCCTTGAAGGAACCTAGGGATATTAAAAGGTAGAAGTGAGGAGAATGGAGCACATTTCAAGAATGAGAAAAGGTAAGTGGAAAAACAACGAGATGACAAAAACTCTCCACATCCAAAGAACAAACCACAGAGTCTGAATGAAGATTGAAGCGCACTAGTTTCACCTTTGTTTTGTTTTTACTTTCCCTTGGTTTTTCCCTTTTATTCTGATTCTTCTTTCACAACATGACTAATGTAGAAATATGTTTAATATGATTGTACGTGTATAACCTGTATCAGACTGCTTACCATCTAGGGGAGTGGAGAGGAGAGATATAGAAGGATTTTTTAAAAAGTTTGGAACTCAAAACCTTATTAAAGTGAACATTGAAAACTTTGTTTACACGTCATTGGAAAAAATAAAATACTATTAAAAATAAATAAAATTGGATGTACAACTGAGAAAAAAACATAGAAATGAGACCTGGGGTTTCATGTGTGAGAAATGCCAAGGTATCCAGTATATCTGCAAAATTGAATATGTAGAGGGATATAATAATTAGTTTGGAAATATAGGATTGAGCCAAGTTGTAAAGACCTTTAAATAACAAGTAGAAAAGCTCATATTTTATCCTAGAAGTAATTAGGAATCACTGTACTTTATTGAATACAGAAAGACCAGAATTAGACCATCACTTTAAGAAATCATTGTCAACCAAAGGGAGGGTGGACAAAGAGACCAATCAGAAGGCTATTGCAATAGCCAAGGATAAAGATGATAAAGGCCTGAATGAGGATGGTGACTGTGATCTAAAGAGAAAGGGATGGATTATGACATGGTGTAGAAATAGAAACAAGATTTGGGAATCAACTGAATATGTGGAGTGAGAGTGAGAAGTTAAGGATGATACTGAGGATGTGAATCCTGGTGGCTGGATGATGGTGGTGCCATTGAAATGAGGAAGGGATTTTGAGGGAAAGAGAATGAATTACTTTGGACATACTGAGTTTGACATGCCTACAGGACTCTAACTGAAAATATTAATGGGCAGCTGGTATGACAGGACTGGCTGGATATCTCAGTCTAGAAATTATCAACAAGAGAGGTGATAATTGAGCTGATGGGAGCTGATGAGATCAACCAGTGAATTTAGAGAGATGAAAGATAACACAGTTTGGGACAAAGCCTTAAGGCACACTCATAGGTGCCATGGTATGGATGAAGAGAAAGTGATGGAGAAAAAAAAGACTGATCTTAGAGGCAAGAGAACCAAGAAAAAGCAGTATCATAAAACCTCAAAGGTCTGATTGTGTGGTAGTCAACAGTTATTATAGAAAATTTGAGAAGGATGGTGACTGAAATAAGGCCTTTACATTTGGCAACTAAGAATGTATTGGTAACTTCAGAAAGAATAAATGAGTGAATTTTAAATATTTTTCTAATTGACCTTCCCTGATCATCACAGGATCTTTTCTTATGAAGTCAGAGTTTGTGATCAGTGATAAATGGTGTAGTGTGCTAACTACAAATTTTTTCAATGGCACAAATCACAGAATGTTTAGAATTCTTATCCTTAACTCAGATGTTAGGATTATTCTTGGTTTCTCCTTTGTTGGAGATTTTTATCTGATCTTTCCTTTTGAGGAAATAAGTCAGGCTTCTGAACACATGCTTCTTTGAGCTCAGAATCATAAAGTAGATGATCCCATTACTGACATGTAACTAGCCTGGGGCCACTGGGGCTTTGCTGCAGGTTCGCATATTTACAAAATACAGGTTATATATTCCACTGCTTTCATGAAATGACTTAAGATATGTAAAGAGCTTTGCAATCCTTTGAGTGCTCTATATGTGATTGTTATTATTATTATTGGAATCCATTCTCATAGAATCAGAATTGGAAAGAGTAAGATAAGTTGCTTTTGCCTGCCCTGTCTGATGAATTCATCTAACCTATGTTTAAATACCCACAGTGATCAGAGACTCATCACCTACAAAGGTAAGCCACTTCATTTTTAGGCAACATGAAATTGTTAGATAACTCCTTTCATTGAGCCAAAAATCTGTCTTCCTATCATGTCCACTCATGTACTTGAATTCTGGATTGTTAATTCAGTTCTCCTTCAATATGACAGAGCTTCAAATATCTACAGACAGTTATATTTTCTCCAAAACAGTATTTATGCCAATCCTTCAAATGGTCTTCTTATGACATGGTTTGGAGACTTCCCATCATTCTGGTTGTCCTCTGAATACATTAGACACAATGCAGTAAAGAGTGAGAAACCTTGAAAGAACACTGTTTTTCTCTGCTACCTTTGAGCATTAGGTTTCTTGACTATAAAATGAAAAATGTAGATTACATGATTGCCATCAGCCATTGGCCATTGTAGCTTTCAATCTATGGTACTTCCATCTTGAGACTAACATCTCCAACATGAGCGCTTAAAGGAATTAGTCCAACATATACCCAAAACAGCTTCCTTTGTAACATAGCTAACAAGTAGTCATTCAACCTTGGACGGAAGTCTAGTAAAGAGAAGTCTCCCAGGGCTATCCATGCAACTGTGAGTTAGGTTTAATTGGGAGGAAGTTTTTGCTTACTTTTAGCCAAAACCTGCCACTCTGCGACTTTTATCTACTCCTGCATCTGGGAGGAACCAAAGTTCAGTTTCTCTCTCACACGCTTTTAGTTTTAAAAAAAAGTTATAATATGATAACCACCATCCCCCACCTACAGTTAGACTTTTCTTCTCTAAGCTAAATATCCTTAGGTTCATTGATCTATTCTCAAACAGTATGATCATGCAGTATCATCTGCATCATCCCAAGATTGTCTCTCTCTTTCATAAAATGTGGTGCCTTAAACTGAACACAATGTTCCAGATGTAGTCTGACTAAGTCAGAGTATAGGGGGCTTACCATTCCCTTAGTTAAAACTGCATTGATTCACTTGGTTGCTAAGAAATCATATCATACCATTAACTCATACTGAGTTATCAGCCATCTAAAACCCTCAAATATTTTTCAAACTTTCTAACTCTGCTTCCACTATCTTATGTTTGCTACAATGATATTTTTAAACTTGAGAAGACAATATTTATCCATATTGAATTTCATTTTATAAGCTCAAGTGCATATGACAGCCCATCAAGTTCTTTCTGGATCCTCACTCTAGCTAGATCTAGATCCAACGCATTAGTTATCCCTCCCAGTTTCGTGTCACATGAAAATTATTATTAATAAACATGATAGAGTTAGTGGAGAGGCTACCAAGTTCACCTTGCATTGGTCTATCCTGATGGAGATGCTGTTCTACAAACACTTTAATTTGGGATTAGCAATCTGGGAATACATCAGGATTTGAATATAAATTTGGAAATAACTTGTGGATGATGATTTCAGTCATCAAAGTGGAAGAGAACATAAAAGGAGTGTGTAGAAAAGCATCATGGACAGGAACTTGAGTAGATACTACTCCAGGAGGCAAGAAGAGGAAACAACAAAAATTACAGAACACTTTTCTTCATCTCCTCTTGACCAAATTCCCTACATTTTTCAAGATCTAATCCAAATTTAATTTCTTCCATAATGTTTTTCCCTTACCAAAAGTATATGTGTGTTGTGTGTGGATACAGGTATAGATATAGATCTTTCCTTCCTCTCAACTCACAAAGCATGTATTTTCACTATAGTTATCTGAATAGTTTATCTGTCCTATTAAAACATGAATCCTCTGAGAATAACAGCATCTTATCCCTCAAAGTACTCAACTCAGTGCTATAAACAGACATTTGTTGTCTGTTGAATGAATGACCAAGTTAACTTCTCAACGGTATCTAGGTGCTATCAGGTTCTCAGTCAGAGGTACCTACTTCAAGGCAGTTCAACAAGGCAAAATAAAATGTATACAGGGGATTCAAAACTATTTTGAAGGCTGCTTAAATTGGCGATTATAATCTTTATTATGTATATTTTAAGTGTAAAAATGTAAATGTACTATATTAATAAGCTGAATGAGTACTGTTTCAGTTTTTCATCCAAACATGGCTAAAGCCATCATCAATGGCCATCTAAGCATCTTACTCTGGAATTACTATTAAGCTATTGAAATCAGCACAAAAGGCCCACACAATTATACTAGATTTAAACAAAACACATTTTATTTCACCACTCACAGCTGCTGAAGAACAACTCTATGTTCAGCTGGCAGCGGGATGAAATATTGTGTATCCAAATTAAAAATAGCCTTATTGCTATAGTAAGATGATTTTCCACCCTGATCCTTAGATCTTCTGCCATGCAGTTACATTGAAATAATTTTTCCAAGACTGGGTCTCCCTCTCTTGCTCAAATCTACTCTGATTAGCATGGGAATTTCAACAACTTGTTCCATTTCCTACCTGGGGCAATTCTCCCCTCCTTAGGTATCCTTCCCCCTTCCCCCACTCCCAGGTGCTCACCACATTAATGCTTAATTTAGTGTGGGTATTGGATCAACTTAGTCCTACTTGAACTCAGATGATCCACTAGCTGCAGGCTCCCAAGCAGCATGGTACCACCACATCCAGCCTCACCTTGAAGTTTGTATTATCCTATGGGGAGGAATTTCAAAGTGCATCACAAAATATAATATTCTCAAAATGTTCCTAAGAAACGGATAGGTAACTAATGAATATATCACCTCAAAGGTCAGGGACAAATATGCATATATATATGTATATACAAATATATGTATATATATAATATGCACTAAAATATTCATAACAGCATTTTTTTGAGGATCAAGACAAAAGGCAAAAAAGAAAATGTGGGAATCCATCAAATGGAAAATGATTAAACACACTATATATTAATATCATCATCAATCAATAAGCATTTTTAAGCACCTTCTATCTGCCTGGCATAGCATCTAGGTGATGCAATGGATAGAGCACCAGGAATCAGGAAGACATGAGTTTAAATCCAGCCTCAGACATTTACTGGCCCTGTGATCCTGGCTAAGTCACTTAACCTATGTTTGTCTCAGTTATCTCATCTGTAAAATGGGATAATAATAGCATCTAGCTCTCAGGGTTGTTGTGAGGCTCAAATGACATGATAATTATAAAATGCTTAGCATAATGTCTGGCACATAGTAAGCACTAAAATCAATATTAGCTATTGTTACTGTCATCATTATTTTAAGAGACAGCATGACTTGGTGGCTACAGGGTAAGTCTTAGGAGTCCGGAAGATCCAAATCCAGCATATATTGGTTGTATGACCATGAGCAAATCACTTGACCACTCATTATCCCCACGCAACCCTATAAGACCAGGTGCAGACCAGCTGTCAATCTGCATTGATATCAGGAGTTTCTTTATCAGACATTCCCTAAGTAAGACAATCATAGATTCAAATTCTCCCTCCTCAAATTACAAATATGAGAAGTGTGATGAAATTTGCTAAGATTGAAATGAATTAATTCAGAGCAAAGAAAGCAACTCAGAGAAGAATCTATTCAATGACTATAATAAAATAGTGGAAAACAACACTGTGACTTCAGGTATCAGATTAATGTAATAACCAGTCAATTTCAGAGGATTGATGATGAAACATAATTCCCAGATGAGGAATTCTACATGCCCTATCAAATGTGGTGGATGTATGTTTATTTTTCTGTTTCTCTCTCTTCTATGGGTAGGAAAAACAAGGAGATTTAGAAATGATGGTGCTTTTTAAAAATTCATTATAGGCATCACAGATTTTTAGATCTGGAAGAGACTTCAGAGGTCATATAGTCCAAAATCTTCATTTTGCAAATGAGGAAACAAAGTGACTTGCCCAAGGTCACACAGGGAGAATGCAAAAGAGCCAGGATTCAAGCCTAACTCTTCTTAATCCAAATATGGCACTCATTACACAAAACTACACAGTTTCACCTGGGTTATAGAGAAGCAGATAACTATTTTGAAAGTCTCTGAGCACCCTGACCAGAACTACCCACATAGTAAGAGTTATATTGGGCAAGTGAATGAATGCTTACACAATAACCAAGTCAGTAACAAAAGTCTGAAGCCCTAACCCTAGTCCTGTATTCCATTACCATCCAACACTTTCCACTTTTTCTAATGGTACATATAGTGACTAAAGAATGAGGATTTCTCCTCTAAAAGCACAATTATCCTCCAGGGGAAAAGAAGTTATCCTTTCTGTCAGCGGTTGCTCGATCAAAACGCTTCCATTTTTTCCTAGATAAAATGACAAGTGAATTATGTTCTTAGAGACAACTCCTATGGGGAAGATCAAACATTATAACCCTACCCACCAGTGGGCTGCATGCCCACAGAAGCCTTGCTATAGATCATCCTTCAAGTGGCAAGTCTACACTGACAGTGAATCAAAGACCAAGCCATTTAACTATGAACGGAAACATAGACTCCACCCTCAATCCAGCCATGATTTGGCATCTATTAAGTGGCTTACATTATCATATTCTTACTACCATCAGCCTGGGCTGTCAGACTTCAAATTTACCAATTATGCTGATACCATCTGTCCCTACAATTCCATTCCAAGTTTAATATCACCTAAAATAAAAGTTCCATTTCCGAATTGTGAGTGATTGGAAAGACTGATTAGGAAGGCAAGCTTTATAGGAAAGGCATGGGTAGACTGAGGAAGCCTGTTAGATCCTTCACCTGAAGGATCATTATTCGTTTAGCCATGACACTAAGTCCCACTTCTTTAGTGCTTTGACATTTGCCTCACAAAAAGCCTGAGAAGTTAGATAAGGCAAGTCATACTATCTCCATTTCATAGACAAGGAAACTGAGGTTCAGAGAGATGAGCAACTTGGCTCACCTCACGTTGGCAGCAAGTGCCAGAGGTAATAATTAAACCTAGATCATCTTGTTCCAAGTTCAGTGCACTAACAATTATACCATACTGACTCTCTGCATCCATCCATCCATTCCACCAACTTCCATTAAGTACCTAATGAGTGCAAGATACTTATGGGGAGAGTAAACAAAAATAAAATACTATTCCCGTCCTGGAAGGTTACAATCTAGTAATGGTCACCAGAAATGTACAAAAAATATAATGCAAAATAGAGTGAAATCCCCGCATAAAATGATCACAAAACACTCTTTCCTTCCCCCTGCCTTTTAAACTTCCCCCAATTCCCACATAGAAAGACCCAATTATCAGTGCTTTTTCCACCAAACAAAATCACCCTGCATCTATTTTGTATTTACTGATACATACAAGGTCAATTTCACAACTCACGATTGCTTACTCCACAGAAGAAAAGATCGGGGCTTTTCTCTGCTGCATCCCAACCCTTTTCCCACCTTGCCACCTGTAAACTTCTTTCCTCTAACTGGAGCTCCAGAGACCATACCCTGGAGAGAATTAAGTCACTCAGCCTTAAAACTCCGGCTCTGGGACTGCGCTGTTCTGATTGTTCAGAGTCTATGAAAATTAGTCAGCACCAGAGCTTCAACCAACCATGCTTCTGCCCAAATAGCTTACTCCCATGTCTCCATACTTCTGTACTCTCCAAACCAGATCTCAAGGAACCATGGCTTGGAAGAGCCAAGCCACTCAACTATAATCATTCAATCATGAAAACTCAGACAGGAGAGAATATTCAGGAAGAGAGTGGTCAACTATGCCACAATTGAGAGATCAAGAAAGAAGATGACTGATAAAAGACCTTTGGATCTGTCAATTAAGACAATATGGATAAGTTTGGACAGGGTTATTTTGGCTAAGTGATAACACTGAAGGTCAGATAGCAACAGGTTGAAGATTTAGAGGAGAGGAAGTAAAGACAATGAGAGTGGATAGCTTTTATTTTTTAATCAAAATTTGGTGGAGAAAGAGAAGAAATATATAAGATGACAGCTTGAAGGGATAATAGGACCTTGCAAAAATAGTATAAGGATATGGGAATACTTTGGAGTGTTTGTGGGTACCAGGTACAGATCCAATAAACAGAGAGAGGTTGGCAGTTGAAGAGAAAGTAGGGATGACTGCAGGAACAATGCAAATAATTCTAAAGATGCTATATGATAGAGTCCCAGAACACCACAATCTCTGAAAAATTCAAGTCAAAAGTCACCCAAAGAGCAATGGAAAGGTGTTTGGTAGGCAAGCATAGGATGCAATACCCCATCCTAGAACTGTGTAAGGGAAATGACATGAAAAATGTCAGACAAACAAATGACTTGGGAAAAATAAAAATGGGTTAGTCATGGATCAAGGGATAACCAATGAACAGATCATCATACACTCTACTGATACTTACTCAAAGTCAAAACCTGGAGTAAGAGCTCTTACCCTGTTTTGTATCATGGATCTATTTGGGAGTCTTGGGAAGCCTATGGACCTTTCAAAATGATAAAAATGAAAGATTCTGAATTAAGTAAATGACATAAAAATACAATTATCAAAATATTTTTTACAAATTAATTCATAGATCTGAGGTTAACATCCCTTGGTCTAGAGGTATGTCCCTTGTATACTGAGTAAATATGATGGACAAGAGTTAGAAGGGTAGCATAGGGTAGCATAGAAATGACTTCAGAGCCAGGTAAATCTGATTCTAGTCTCTGAAAGATGTTGGCTGTGTAATCCTGGACTAGTTTCTTAAATTCTCAGTGTTCTAGGTAACTCTAATTTCAGAGAACGTGCCAATAAGCATGGAGAGATGAATTTTCCTCCTCTGAGTTTCTTAAACCGATTACTTTACAACTCACAAGTCAAATTTCTATCTCTAAGAACAAGTGTCCCACAAGATGGTCTGCAGTTTACTTTGTTGGGAAAAATACTCACATCCAAAGCTTGCCTTCCTCCACAAATTATCAGCTTTTTATTTCTCTGTTCACATGTTCAATGTGCCCAACAGAAGGTAAACTCTCCTGAGAGCAGTGACTTTTTAAATTTCTTTTCCACACCCCTCCCCAAAGGAGCAGAATCTCCAGTAGAGAGGATGCTTCATGAATGCTTATTGTATGGAATGAGACAATAAATCCATCGTAAGTTTCATTATTGTTCTACAAGCCAATTCCCATTATTTTCTTCTCAATCAAAAAGTATCTATTAAGCACCTCGTGTGCACCTAGGACTGTGCTGTTGTTATTATCCAGTTGTGTCCAATTCTTCTGACCCCATTTGGGGTTTTCTTGGCAAAGATACTGGAGTGATTTACCATTTCCTTGTCCAGGTCATTTTACAGATGAGGAAACCGAGGCAAACAGGGTTAAGGGACTTGCCCAGGGTCACACAGCCAGTAAGTGTCTCAGACTGAATTTGAACTCAGGTCTTCCTGACTCCAGGCCCGGTGCTCTATGCACCTAGTTGCCCTAGGGATTGTACTAGGAATTGGTAAATAAATGAAAAGTATAAACACTCCCTACAGGCAGTATTGATTCTTCTGCCTGCTCTGACTTCAAGGTACTAATCAAGGGTCCTTTCCACCTCCACATTCTGCTTTCAACATTCCACCTGCTGTGCACAGAGTAATGCCTTCTGTTTAAATCATCTTCTTGATCCCTGCCATATGTCATGATTACATTGGTCTCCCCTGCCATCCAGCAAAGCAAAAGTGTCAAAAACTGGCCAGTGGCAGCCATCCCACAAGACACTCCAACAAGATTAAAATATCATTGGGAAACATTTGACAAAATAAATAGAAATACAATAAAGCGTCGATAACATTACAATTTAATACTAAGTCAACATGCAGCCTGAAGGGATCTTTATGTACTTTTATATGGCCTCAGCTTCTACTTGAGTTTGACACCACAGTTGTAGAGTATACAATATATCTCAGCTTTGGAAAGTCCTAAAAACACCTCAAACATTCATTACCTCCTGTACTCAAGGGACATGGCAAAATAAGAACACACTTTCATGTATCACTGACCCTTTGCAAAGGTCTTTACCTACTCCATCAAATCAATGCAAGGCTCTAAAGTGGGCAATGAAAATATTATCCTCATTTACTGATAAGGAAACTGGGACTTAGATTGAATGACTTGCCCAAGGGCATCCATCAAATAAGTGGCAGAGCCAGAACCCAAAGAAAGCTGTAACTGACAACAATAATCCAGGGTAAAAGCACTACGGAGTGTCCACCCCTCTATTTCTTCTAGACACAAATGTACCACTCTTTTATTGGACAGTTAAAGCTCCTCCCAATTTGACTTCAACCTTCTTTTCCAACCTTATTATCCATAACTATCCAACACACACTCTACAAGTCTCCCAACCTAACCTTCCCCTGACACATAATGCTCAGTCTTCTGTCTCTGTGGATGATTCCATATCTGGACTTCATTTCCTTCTCCCTTTTGTGTCCCAGAAGCCCAGGTTTACTTTAAGACTCAGCTCAAATACCACCTGCAAAATGAAGCTCTTCCTGGCCCCACAGCACTCTCCCAAATGCTAATACTCTCCCCCTCCTCCAAACTATACTGTATTCATTTTGTATACAGTTAATATACCTCCTTGAATATCAGTACTTTCTACCCCTAGACAACTCTCCCATTGGAAATACTCTCCTCCGATAAGCTTCTCCTTCTGATAGATTGATTTTATGACAGAACCTTCATTTTTAAAAGAAAACACAGACCAACTAAGTCTTCATTCCTCTCCAAGCTTCTACTCCTAACTCTAGGCTGGCCCTTGTCCACCGTGTCCCTGCGCTGGCTTCCTTCTCTTCTCTCCCTTTTAATCAGCTATCTTTTTAAGAGTTGTCTTTTCCCATTAGAATGTAAGCTTAGTGAAGGCAGGGATGGTCTTCCTGCCTGAATTTGTTTTCCCAAGTATTTAACACAGGACCTGGCACAAGCACTTAGTAAATGTTTGTTGACTTGATGGCATGGGACTGTTTCATTTTTCCTTTTAGCAAATATACAAAGAGCACCTAAGCCAATGCTTGCTAAAGAAAACATTTGTCAATTTATTTTGCCTGAAGTAAAAAGAAACAATTCAACTCAATAAACATTTATTAAGCACCTACTGTGTACCAGGTACTGAGGATATAAAAAAACAGTCCCTGCCTTCAAAGAGCTTACAATCTAATGGAGAAAGACAATCTATAACAGGAAACTGTACATGGTAGTGAGGGAGATGCCAGAGAATACCCAGCAAGAGGGGATTTGGTTCTGTGAAGTTAAACCAGGCAAAACTGCAGGTGGAAACTGAAGTGAACTGACGTCTAAGTTCTGATGTATATTAAGTATAGCTTTGGAGGAGTTTAGTCCTCCAGCCTTCAACTTCTTGGAGAGTCCATGCACAAGACCAGTCCTACCAAGACTGTCTGCTTTCAGGAGTGCTCAGCCCATACCCTTAAGGAGAGAAATGGCGAGAGACCCCAGGAGAGGAGCAACAGGATCCCTGGGGTGATGTATTATCTATGTAATGAAGAAGGTAAGTATATAGGCATCAAGTAGATGAGGTGAACTTTGAGGTTCCTTCAAATGCTAAAAAATCTGTGAGGCTGATTCCTACTTAGATTTAGAACTGGAAGAGAGGTGTTAGAGGCCAGTTGGGCCAATCCCTTCATTTTACAGATTAAAAAACTAAATCCCAATGAGATTAAATTACGTGCCCAGGGTCACATAGCTAGTAGTATCTAAAGCAGGATTTAAACCCAGGTCTTCCTGCTTCCAAGACTCTATTTATCATGGACTCTTCCTTCTCCTTTTTTTTTAATTTTAAGAGGAAAAATGTTTCTATTTTTCTCCACCTAATTCCCCTAGATGACTCGATAGGGTCCATAACTTAGGTCTTGAGCTTTTGAAAGTCTAGTGGCAATGCCAGGGAAAATAGTTTGTACTTCAGTCTGTCAATATTTACCCTTTTCTATTAGCTAAAAGATATTTATTTACTCTTCAATAGAAAAGATCATCACCCAGACTGTTTCTTCTCACCCCACATGGCCTCACTGGTCCAGGAAAAGAGTTTGTTAGCAGAAGACCCTCTCTTCATGTCAACATTCTCATAGTACAAGAATATTGACTGAGGACAGAAAATGCATGAGTATATTTACTTAACAATCATTTAGGAAATTCTTCCCTTTCCTCTTTCTCTCACTGTCTCTCCCCTACCATCTCTCTGTATCTCTTTGTCTCTGACACACTTTCTCTCTGAGAGTGAGAGAGAGAGAGAGAGAGAGAGAGAGAGAGAGAGAGAGAGACTGCCAGTGACACCAGTGCATTTGCAAACAGATATCACCTGTTTATGAATATTAACTCAAGCACCATCTTCATCATAACCATATGCAGTTGCATGGTAGAGCAAGGAGAGCTAGATCTGGAGTCAAGAAAGACCAGAGCTTGATTCCAGCCTCTCATTCTAGCTTTGTGACCTAGGGCAAATCTTTTTGCCTCTGTCAACCTGTCAGCCCCAGTTTCCTTACTTGCAAAATGAGCGTGATCATCTCTGTAGCACCTGCCTCTCAGAGTTGTACTTAGGATCATATGAGATGTATGGATTTAAAGCCCTTATAAATTTTAAGGCACTAGAGAAATGACCTCTATTACATCCCATTTGGGGTCACTGCAGTTAATTTTCCCTAGTTTATGCATAAAATGCTTTGGGGCCTCAATTTCAGTCAATCAGAAAGCATTTATTAAATGCCTGCTAAGTGATTGGCACTGTGCTAGAGATAAAAAAACAGGAGTGAGACAGTTCCTGCCCTCTAGAAGCTTTTATTTTATTAAAGGGGACTTTTCTCAATTATAAAATCGGTGGTCTGATTTTACAGAAGATCAGAATCAGTGGTCTCTGAAGTCCCTCCCAGCTCTAAGACGCTAATCTCTATGACTTCTCTGGATCTCAGTTTCCTCAATAAAATTAGAAGATTGGACTAGATGGCCTCCTACACCCTTTCCAGTTCTAGGGTCTGGGAACTCCATGACATAATGCATGCATGTAATAGAGACTGAATAGAAGTTCCTCTAATAAGTTAGGGGAAAAACACATTGTGTTAGCGATTAGCAAATGCATAGAAATCAAATGGAGAAGCATGAGAGACATTGGAGTGGGGAAGGAGCAGAATTAGATTGAGTCCCCAAGAAGAGGTGATACTTGATGTGAGCCCCAGAGCCAATGTGCATGGGCATGTGGAAGCTGGGATGGGTTCTGGGAAGGTCTGACCCTGACCGATCACTGGTGTAGACCACATGATAACAGCATTAGCATGATAATGATGATGGTGTTGATAATAGCATTTATACAGCACTTTAAGGTTTGTCAAATGCTTTAAAATCTTTCCCTTTATCCTTACCACCACCCCGGGAGGTAAATGCTATTACAGTGATCTTACAGTTGAGGAAACTAAGGCAGACAGAGGTTAAGTGACTTGCCTAGGGTCACACAGCTAGTACCTAAAACCCATTCTGAGCTTTGTTCTTCCCTACTCCAGGACTAGCCCTCTATCCACTGTATCACCTACCTGGGAAATTATATTAAATGAAGTTGGAAAGGTTATTCAAAGAAAGAAACCTGTACTTGATCCTACAGGCAATAGATCCTGGAAAGCATTTAAGTGACAGAGAGATATTCTTATTCTCTGGACTTTCTCCATCATGCCACAGCAGCCTTCTCACAGTAGCAGTTCAGCCCAGCCTGAGGACCCATTCTGTGATTGACCAGTTCATTCTAGAATCTCCATTTTTAATAAAGTGCCTAGGACAGTTAAGTCTTCATTCCCCTCTGGGCTCTATTCCTGACATCCTCCCAGACTTTTTCCACCATACCCCCTTCTCAAGTACATTCTCCCTATCACCATCCTCAGTTTCTTTTTATACATTGCCTTTCCCCATTAAAATATAAGCTCCTTGAGGCCAGAGACTGTGTTTCTGCTTGTATCTGTATTCCTAGAGCTCACCTCGGTAAAAAAATATTTAATAAGTAATAGGTAACTTGTTGGCAGATCAGATCCAGACCTTACAAAGATCACTCCAGTAACAGCTTGAAGGATAGATGGAGAGGAGGGAGACAAGACAGGAGGTCATTAAATAGTGTAGGTGTGAAGAAATCATGGTCTGAACAAGGGTGGAAATAAAAATGTAAAGGACAGATACACAGAGATATGGTAGGCTGCGGCTGTTGTCATATTTGATTCTTTTTGTGACCCTTTTTTGGGGGTTTTCTTGGCAAAGATCTTGGAGTGGTTTGCCGTTTCCTTCTCCAGTTCATTTTACAGATGAGGAAACTGAGGCAAGCAAGATTAAGTGACTTGCTTGGGGTTAGTAAGTGTGTGAGGCTGGATGTGAATTCAGGTCTTTCTGATGCCAGACCTGGCACTCCATCCACCGAGCTGCCTAGCTGCCTCAGATGATAGATATAAAGTGTCTATTAAGTCCTCACTATGTTCTAAGCCAGGGGTGAGGAACCTGTGGCCTTGAGGCCACATGTGGTCCTCTAGGTCCTCAAGTGTAGCCCATTGACTGAATTCAAACTCCATAGAAAAAAATGCCCTTAATAAAAGGATTTTAAATTAAATCTAAAGCAAAGTCAAGTTGGTATGAAGACAAAATCAACATATGGGGGAGGGAAGGCACAGAAAGACACAATGGTAGCAACTCCATTATATGTTTTACGTTTCCTGGTCTCATTCACTAAGTCCATTAGGCAATTTAAAAAGAAATCAAATTAGTCTGGCACCATTTGTTTTACATGACCCTTCATTACTTACTATGTCAACTTACTGTCCCCTCCCAGCATCAGAAATGGGCTGCTTCATTACTTGTTTCAGCAGCGTGCTAGCGATCAAAGGTCGCCTTCGACAGCCAAAAGCTTTGTAGTTCATCCTACTGCACAACCAGCAACCCCAGTGAAACCCTCTCATTTCACTACCCTCTTTATTCTTCTAGAGCATGAGTGAACTTCAAGTCATGGACTCCTTGGGCAGGCTTGAGAAGCCTCTGGATGCCTTTGCAGATTCATGTTTTTAAATAGCTGGAGTAAATGTTAATTTTCAATTATAATTTAGCAAAAATAAAGATGTAATATCATTTTTCCCAACCAAGTTCTGCTACCCCGTGAAATCTATCCATGAAGCCCAGAATAAGAAATTCTGATCTGGGGAATTCCATGACAAATACTACAATTCCTGTGTAACCTGGCCCCTCTGACTCTTCTTTATCCCCCAGAATACACACATATGCACATGCACATGCATATATACATACACACACACACACACACACACACAAACACCCACACCTATTTCCCGCAGCTCAAAGTATTCTCTCCTTCCTCAAATTTTCCTCATTTTGTCCCCATCATTCCTCATCCAATATTAGATTCATCTGTTGTCATGATGTCTCTGTAGCCCCACAGTAGTACACTGGAAGTTAAGGACAGAAGTATCTTCATTTTTGTCATGGCATTTTCAGCACTTCTGTAAGTGGTAGTTTTTTTTTATTGAATTGAATTCTAACGCAAGGGACAAACTGGATCCCAGTAGTATACAGTCCCAAAAAGCCAAACAGCACTATGGAATAGTAGAGTCTTCAAGATGGGAGCAGGTGACCTGGATTCAAATCCCACTTCTTCCATAGCTATTAGATATGTGAATCAATGAGAAATCACTTGCCCAGTATGAACACTGACAACTTGAAGAACTTCATAGGATCATAAATCTACATCTAAAAGGGTTCAATACCTTAAAAGGATAGGTTAAAGAGAAACTAGGGGCAGTATATCCCTCTCATTAGTAGACAAAGATACCAGAGACTGTGAGAAGACAGGTACACTAGTACATCGTTGGTGTATTTGTGAATCGACCAACCATTCTGGAAAACGATATATGAGAAAAGTAACTAAAGTTTCAATATATTTTGACTCATAAGTCCCACTTCTCAGCATATATTCCAAGTGGCCAAAAACAGCAGCACTTTTTGTGGAAGCCAAAACCAGATAGAAACATGGATACCCATTGCTGTGAATGAGTTGAAAAACTTAGTACATAAATGTAAGGAACTATTTTTGTTCTGTTAGAAATGACAAATATGAAGAATTAAGAAACTGGCATGAAATGATGCAGAGAAAAGAAAATAGGGCCAGGGAGACAAAATACATTATGATCAAAATAACACAAAAACAAGATGAAATGACATCAGAACTCAGATTAAATGCAGAACCCATCTTGAATCTAAAAGGCTAATGATAAAAGAAATTTTCCTCCTCTTAGAGAGGTAAGTGCTTACTGGAATGGAATGTTACATTCATTGTCAGATACAGTTGTTGTTTGTCTTAACTGTTTTTCTTTGTTATGAGGCTAGGTTCTATGGGGGAAGGGAGGTAGGAAGGAGGAACTTGACAAATTTTAAAGTATCAATAAAACATTTTTCTTAATTCCATTAGTACCATGGGAACATAGATTTAGAGCTGAAATTAGAGATCATTAAGCCCAACTCAGTTTCACAGATGGGGGAAGCAAAGGTTAAAAGAGCTTTCCAGGATCACAAAGCTAGTAAGAATGATGTAATTTCTTCCTGACTCCAAGCCCAACACTGTCTCCACCATATCATACTATGTCTCTGTACTGTGTCACTAGCACCAAAAAAGATAATTAAAAGCAAGGGGGAGAAGATATACCTCATCAACAGACACACCTGGTTGGCTATAATTGGACACAGATCTTTGGACTTTCCAACTCTTATTTCACTTGTTCACCAAGAATTTTTCCGTCTGAATTTGGTTTCTCAAATAGAGTACCCTGTTGACAAGAGATATTACTCCTGCTAGCATCTGGAATTAGATCTTTTGTTGCTATCAATCTTCACTGCTTGTGCATTTCCCTTTAAAGTTACCTTTCATCTACTTTGTAGATTTCTTGTATATACCCATTTCTGCACATTACCTTCTCCACTAGAATATAAGTTCCTTGAGGGTAGGAACTGTTCCCCCCCACCTTTTTATACCTCCAATGAATAATACAGTACCTCACAGATACAGTAGTAGGAGCTCAATATATGTGTATTAATTGACAGAGTTATGGGAAAGATGAACTCGTGATCCAGGGAGTTATAATCTCCAGATAAGTTGATGATAGATGTTTCCCCATTTGAATGGCTGGGAGAACAGTTCAACTCAACCCAATTTCCTCTCAAATGACTCTAAACCATACACTCAGCTTCATCTGCTGTAGTATAAAACAGAAGAGAGCATCCAGCTCAAGGTCTCACTTTTAAGTGACATTTAGTAAATATCTGTTGGTTGGATGAATGATGGATGCATGAGTCGATAGAATGACCCATCCAAGGATGTGAAGTCATTTGACCATTGATTCATCAACAAGTAGAGCCAAATGAATCAGAATAAAAGGATGGTGTTGAAGGGACTTGAGTACCATCTGATTGAAGGTTCTGACACCTCTGATGAGTTCCCCAGCAAAGGTATGGAAGCTCCCAGCCCAGTTATGGAGCTCTCATGATAGCAAAAGAATCTTCCATTGAGGAATGGGAAAGAGAATGCTACTCTTTGAGCAGAGAGAGCCTGTGTGTTTCTAGAATTATGTTAACTTACATATACCTACAGAAAAGAGTCCAAACTCCTCACACACATGCTCTCTCACACACATAGCATGTAGAAAGGGATCTCTTCAAAGTCTAAACTACCTGGCATGAGTTTTACCAAATGTCTCCATTGTTTCCTGAGTTTCCTGTGAAGAAGGTCCCCATCATGTTAGTAATTCTCCTAGTTACAATTTAACATGAAGGTGGACATCTAGAGAATTTAGGCAGGTGCTGTAGAATAAACACTGGGATTTTGAGTCAAAAATCTGCTTTCATATCTTATTTCATATTTCATATCTTTTCATGTGTCATATTTCATATCTTTTCATCATTTCATATCTTTCATATCTCTATTTACTTGGGCAAGTATTTGACCTCTCTGGGCCTCAGTTTCCTCAACTCTCATATTAAAGGATGACCTCTAAGGTCCTTTCCAGCTCTGAATCTATGATGGAATATTCATACTGAAGAAAATAAAAAATTGTCTGAAATTTGGATCCTAACAAATGTTTTCTCTAAGAAAGATGTGTTTACTATTTGAACCCTAATTTAGACTTGCACTGAATTGAAATATTTTTAGTTAAGGTGGATAGGGGGTGGGGCAAAGGAAGGAGCAAGTAGAATAGATAGAAGAGGAATAGAAGACCCTAGATAAATAAATGAAGAGGAACCTTCAAGTTCAATGACTTATCTAAGGTCACACACACAAATATAGATCATAGGAACATAGATTTAGAGTTAGGAATGAACTTAAGAGGTCATTTGGTCTAAACCACCATAATTTTATAGCTGAGACCCAGATAATGTGACAAGTCCAAAGTCATATAGGAATAGGAAATAGCAGAGCCAGGGTAGACCCAGATCCTCTTACATAGGAGCAGAGACTGGAACTAGAAGAAACTCTGGAGGCCACCTAAGTCAACTTTATTTTACAGATGAAAAGATGGCAGCCAAGATCAGAGGAAGACTTTGAACTCAGGTCTTCTGACTCCAGAAACAAGGCTCTTTCTATTGAACCAAGGTGCTTCCCAAGAGTGGAGATGAAAGGGGAGACTGGAGAAAAGAAATAAGATTTTTCTCCCATGATGCAATCCGTGTTTCTCAGAGCACTGTTACTGCTGGACAACCAGAAGGTAAAACCAATTAAGGGGAATAAGGTCAAGCTCTTCCAGCCCAAGAGGTTAACATCAAGGGATTCTATGATTTTTACAGTACCTCTGTGGCTCCTCTGTTAGGTTCAGCTTTCCTCCCATTTTATTCTCCCTCTCTCTTCTCTCCAAGTCAGGTCAAGGTCAGTGAAGACCTGGTAAAGCCAGAGAAGTAGCAAGTTGCCCTTAGCCCCAGAACTCTAAGTATCTTCTCTGAAGATCTCTAACTTCCAACTAGCACTTTTTGTGCACCAATTTTATGTAAATCACCAACCCAGTCATCTTAGGGAAGATGCAATAATTCAGTGATACACAGCTACTTTTTTTTGAGAAACCCAGTCTACTAGAGAGGGATAGGAAGCAGCCATGGCTTCCCTGGAGAGATTCTATAAAAATCCAACTGCCAGCAGAAAAAACAAGTTCTAACAATGTCTGTGCCACCTACTCAGTAACTCCTTCCTCTAACCCCCCAATAAAGAGTTAATAAAGGGTAGCATTGAGTTTTAGACATGGTACCTAGAAAATAGAACCATGTTGGAGGAGACGTCATGAACAGAAATATTATTTGTGATGCCTTTTCATGTTAATCCCAAATGAACAATTAGTGAATGGTGTAGAGTCACAAATTACTGTTACAGAAATCTCCTGAGCTGATGTCTGCTTGATAGTTTCAAAGTAAAAAACATCCCCCCAAAAGAGAAAAAAATGAGGAAATCATCTTTCCACAATAATTGTAAGGAAGGCATCCAAGAGTTTTACTACTGACCTTCTCTACAAGAACACATGTCATAGTTAAAATCTATCCATCAGGAGGCACTTCTATTCTGAGCCAAGTGATCTCTTTTATTTAGCTGATGGCTGCTCCTCTCATTAGGGGCTTTTAGCACATCAAATGAATATTAAAATGCAACCAATTTGGAGCATAAAAGAATACATAAAAATATGATGGATCATTTTGCCAAACTCTACAAAATGCCTTACTGAACAACCCAAATGAGGGTAGAAAACAGTCCTAAAACATATGTGTATGATACATAATAATATTATAACACGTATATGTGGGAGAGGGGGATGGGGAAGAGGAGGAGAAGAGGGAGAGGGAAGCCCTGGGCTCAAGTCCCACTTCTGACACTGTGACCCTGGGCATAGTGTGTGACATCTCAGTGTCCTAGACAGCTCTTTAAAACTCTTGAGGATGAGAAGGTGCCAGTCTGTATCTATATCCACAGATACGTGCCTATATGTAGAAAGAATTTATACATGCAAGAGCTCCCCATCCCAAAGAAATCATCCCAGTGGAGTAGTGAAGAGAGTCCTGATCTGAGTCAAGAAGATCTGGATTCAAATCTTGCCTCTAACACAAGCCTCCTACAGGATCCTGAGCGAGTCATTCAATGTCTATGTGCAATATGCAAGTTCCTCGTACTTTTCTACAAACCAGTGGAGAGGGAGCTGATAATGATTGGCACTGATGGAGAGAATTCCCCCAATGGAAAAAAATCACAGAGCTATTGCTCTAGCTATCCAGATCCATCCTTACATGAGGTCCTTCTTATTTTATATTTTTCTCCTCCTCTACTTCAAAACTTATCTGTATTTTCCCCATTCCTCAAACCCCACTAAATTAAGGGTGCTAAGTTAAAACACAACATATTTAGGGCTCTAGTGTCTATTCTGTCCCTCACTTTCTATGTGACAAGGAATTTCACTTCACACCTCTGGGTCTATTTCCTCATCTGGAGAAAGAAATAAGTTGAACTTTTTGATCTGACAAAATCATAATTCAAAAAGCCTTGGCATCTAAAAGACCCAAGTTTGAATCCTACCTCAGACACTCCCTAGCTGCATATCTTGGACTGAATTCCAACATGGCCCCAAGGAATCTCATGGAAAACTCATTATCCTGGGAGATGGCATCAGCATTGGAACGCCAGCCTCATCAGTTCCTTCAGTAACTCTGCTCCTCTGACCGAACAAGCAGAAAGCAAAATAAAGAACTCCTCCAAAAGCCCCCATTTTAAAGAGGGCCACCTCAGTTCTCTCTTCATTTCCCACAACCAACACTCCTTTAAAGTGGACTCCATTATGCTTGAAGGTTCTTTAGTTCATTAAATACCCATTTTTTACCTTGCAGAATTGCATTCAGCTTAGCTGGGCAGCTCCTTTGCTCTTTGGAATATTACATTCCATGACCTGGTCTCTGAACATAGAAGCTACCATCTCTTGTGTTATCCACAACGTTTAAATTGTTTCTTTCTAGTGGCTTGTAATATTTTCTCCTTGACCCTTTGAAACTTAGCTATAATCCTATGACTTTTCATTTTGAGACCTCTTTCAGGTGATCAGTAGTTTGGGGGTTTTTTTCCATTTCTATTTTACCCTTTATTTCTAAAACTTCAGGGTATTTTTCCGGAATAATTTCAAATAATTGATCACAACTTTCAGATAGTCCAGCAATTCTATTATTTCTCTTTGATCTGTTTTCCAGATTGATTGCTTTTCTAATGAGTTATTTCATATTCTCTTCTACTTTTTCATTCTTTGGGTTTTATTATTTTTTGATGTCTTGTGCAGTCATTCACTTCCCCTTTCCCAAATCTAATTTTTAAGGAGTTATCTTTTTGGTCAGTTTTTGGACCTCTTTTTCCAATTGGTTGACTATTTTTCATCATTTTCTTACATGACTTTTATTTCTTTCCCAATTTTCCCTCAGCCTCTCTTATTTTACTTTTAAAGTCCTTTCTAAGCTCTCCCAATAACTCTTTTCTGGCTTGTGATCATTTAACATTTTTCTTTGAAGCCTTACATACCTATCTTGACTTCATTGTCCTCTTCTGAGTTTGAACCTTATCTTTTCTGTCGCCATGGTAGCTGCCTATGGTCAGGTTCTTTCTCTGTTTGTTCTTTTTAACAGTCTACTTCTTGGCTGTTAACCTTAAGTAAGGTGTCAGGCTGTGCTCTGGGGTGGGGGGTAGAATATCTCAGCTTTAGGCTTTTCATGCTGCTGTTTTCTGAACTCTCTCAGGAAGGCTTGGACCTCTTGGTGCTTCCAATGTTCTAGAATCCAAGGTCAGGTGTGGTCACTGCTCCTGAAGCTGGGTCCATGAGTGACCTCTGTACCCTTCTTCACTCTGAGTGAAGACCAATGCCCCCCAAAAAGCCCTTGTTCTCTGTGGACCCTAAGACTACAAGCAGCAGCTGGTCACTCTGCCCTGGAACTGAAACCAGGGTCTCATTCTGACTCTACTCTCCAGGGACATCCCCACCCCTCAGTAACCACCTTCATTGATGCATGCTCATTCCTCCTCATCTGACCCCACCGCCTGGGACCTGGGTCCAGCACCAGCTAAAGGGTGTCCCAATCTTCCCCTGGTGGGCAGCCCAACCCTCACACCATTGGCGTAGAAGCTGAGGGGGCTTCGCACCGGGGGCTTGCCATTTGTTGATTTGGAAGCATCTGCCTGGAGCTATCTGAACTTCAATCAACCCACACCTTGGCCATCCCAAGGTCCTCCCAAGTTGGCTGAGGCTGGAAGACTACTTTTCTCCAACTTTTAACTACTTCTACTACTCTAAAATTCACTTTAAAGTGTTATTTTAGTTACTGGGGGGGAGGGAGAGTCAGGTTTAGTCCACCATCCTTCCACAATTCTCTCCAGAGACAGGATTTGGACTCTCTCTCTCTTTGACTCCAAGTCCAGGGTTCTCTCTATAGCTGCCAAAAGGGACTGTCAGAATGCATCAAAGGAATACTGTACCACCACCTTCCTTGCCTCTCCCCCCACCCCCCATTTGCCTAGTACAGTACTCTGCACACAATCCATACTCGGTCAACATTTGTTAGGCCGAATTGTAAAGAACAATGAACCAAGTATGGGAAGAGATCCAGGTTCAAGCTTTGATTCTGCCTATACTAACATTATTGACCTTGGGTAAGTCACTTCAGCTTTGCATGCCATTTGGGACAAAAAGAGATGGAGATATTTCTACTGCTGATCCCATTCAGGGTTGGGATGATGAAAGTGCTTTCTAAAATAAAAAGAGTTTTATAAGTGTGAGCTTTTTGTCTTATGCCCTTGGTAGAGTGGGGGCAAGAGGAAAGTAGAGAAAGCAATGGCTCTGGAGTTACAGGACCTGAGTTCTAACCTCTATGACTACCTATGTGATATCAGGCAGGTCACTGACTTCTCTGGGTTTCAGTTTTCTCATCTGTAAAATAAGAGACTACATGACCTCTGATTTCTCTTTTAGCTCTAAATCTGTGATCTTATTCAGTTTATCATTCCTCAGAGAAACAAGTGCATATAGCATTATAAAACAAAGTTTTATCTTTTCTAAAATATTTATTTCTCACTTCAAACTCCTATGCAATGACAATTTCCATTTAAATTCTCTCTCTCTCTGTCTCTGTCTCTGTCTGTCTCTCTTTGTCTCTCTTTCTCTCTGTCTCTCTCTCTCTTTCTCTCTCTCTCTTTTCCTCCCTTCCCCCCTCCCTCTCTCCCTCCCTCTCCTCTGACTCAGAAGATGACGTTTCTTATAATATAGTCATCCATATGTATGAGTCTCATTTCAAATCTACCGCATGACCCAGGATCCTTTCCACTCTAGGCAGTCATCAGCCTGTCCACTGGTGGCCACTTGGTGGTAGCCTTTGCTTCCAACTCCTGTTGCTATCCAAGGGCTCTCTCTCTCTCTCTCTCTCTCTCTCTCTCTCTCTCTCTCTCTCTCTCTCTCTCTCTCTCTCTCTCTCTCTCTCCTTCCCCCCCTCTACAAACTTTTACTCAGACAAAGCTACCCTTTTTTCTGATTGCTGTCTAACCCTGTGGCTTCCCAGCAACCCACATCAATACTGTACTCATTAAGGTGGGCCTTTAGGGAGTCTGCCTGGGTAGTGTTTCTCTGCCCTGTAGTCACATCCATTGAGCTCATAGGGCAGGAGCCTTTTAGAGAGTCTACTGTTGTCTACCTCTGATACATGGAGAGCCCAAGCACGACAGGCTGGAGCCAACCTAGGGCTGAGGCAGGTGGGCTAGGCATGTGTTACAAAGCCTACTGGAAAGGTCCATCCCTGCTTCAAGTGCCAACTGTGCCAAAGGACTGTTGATGTAATGCGGGAGGGAGTCACTCCTGTGGGAGAGACAGACATACCTTGGAGCCTAATGTGCCCATTGGTTTGTCTAGCTTTAGCTGGGCCTGGAGCTGTCCAACAGGATGACACCATGCTGGAAGTCAGGTCTCCCAAGGTACCAATATGTTCTACTTTTTTGTCAATCAAGGCACATTAGCTCTTTATTCTGTTATCAGAATTGAAAGAGATGAAGAGAAAGACAAAAGCAGAGATTTATTTTTTCAAGTAGGTGGTCTAAGTATGACAAATCCTTCTACCAAATCATAACAGTACAAGTTCCCACTTGTAGAGTACATTACAAACTTCATCTCACTTGATCCTCACACCCTAAACCTTCCAAGTAGGAAGTGTAAACATTATCAACATTTTACAGATGAGGAAACTGAGGAACAGAAAAGTGAAATGCCTTGGCCAAGATGACAGCCAGATAGAAGCAAAATCAAAGCTCCAACTTTTTATCCCCAAATCTCATGGTTTCTTTCAACTAATGCATATAGCCCTTGACCCTATGAGCATTCATTGCAGGCCTAACTCTTTCAGCTTTCTACTAACTAAAAATAATCAATAGTTAGCACTTTGAGATCTACAAAACAGTTTTTTGTTATTGTTTAGTCTTTTTCAGTTATGTCCAAATCTTTGTGACCCCATTTGGGATTTTCTTGGTGGAGATACTGGAGTGGTTTGCCATTTCCTTCTCCAATTCCTTTTGTAGATAAGGAAACTGAGACAAGCAAGGGTAAAGTGACTTGCCCAAAGTCACCTATCTAAAAACTGTCTGAGCTCAGATTTGAACTCAGGTCCTCCTGACTCCAGGTCCAAAGTTCTATCCACTGCACTACCTAGCTGCCCAGAAAATATATTCAACATACTTTATCTTGTTTAATCAAAGATCAAATTCCAAGCTCAAGATTTTTTGACATGAGTTTTAACAGACTATACATTTTCAAATGTTTATTAGATTACTAATAAAATATTTCACTATATCTTTTTAAAGAGAATCACTGGGAATCCTGAATGTAGAATTGACCTCCTTGCCTCTGCCCCTTATTCTCAAATAGAATTGAAATAGTCCACATCTCAAAAGCAACAAAACTCCAGGCTGGTCACTAACAAGTCAACCTATTGGAAAGATTTTTGGCCAAACATTTCTTCAAAATCACCCAGTCCCAGTATGTTGCCCCAAACTCCCATATTCAACAAGCTGACCACCAAACAAACTGATCAGAAGTTCATGCCTACTTGGGTAACCGTCTCCTGAATTTGTACAGAAAGAAAGCAAGGTATTTTCATTCCTTGCATAAGGGAATAGAGTCTAGTGGAGCCTACCCAGTGTGATGGGCATCTCTCAAAGTGAGCAGAGGGAGAAGGCAGGCTTGAAAGTGTCAGAACAGGACTAGTGACCTCTGAATTTACCTTATACTCAGTGTAGACATGCTGTCTTTTGCCAATAGTATATGAGCTCTTCAAGGGTTTTTTTATACTTTTGTCTTTGTATCACCTGTGCTTGGGACACAGCTAGTATTTAATAAAGATTTGTTGATTGAGTCTATAGTAGCAATAATGACAAGTAATACAATATAAAGAAACCTAGATTTGGAGTCCTACAACTCTTACAGCAGCGGTTTGACTCTAAGTCTCACTATTTTCTTCTGCAAAGTGAAGGGGCAGGAATAGGCAACCACTGAAATTCCTTCCAATTCTGAATCTATGATTCCTCTGAGCTGTATGTATGTTGGGGAAGGGGGGATGATACTGGGAGGATGGAAGGGAGAGAGTATCAAGTCACTGAATCTCATTATGCCACAGTTTACTCATCTATGAAAGAAATGAATTGGACAGAATGACCTTGAAATTCCCCTTAGCTCTGTACCTATGATCCTATGAGTTCTAGAGGACCTGGGTTCCCACCCTGGCACTTAGTAGCTACATGACCTTGGACAGCTCACTTCAGTTATGTGAGTCAAGTTTTCTTCCTTAGTTAAGGTGGTTGAATTAGAATGATGTTGACTGAAAAGAAAATTGACAAATGCTAAAGGGCTTGTAGGAAAACAGGTACATTGATGAACTGTTGGTAGAGCTGTGAACCAATCCAGTCATTCCAGAAATCCATCTGGAACTATACCCAAAAAAATATACCCTTTGACCAAACAATACCACTATTAGGTCTATACCCAAAGAGATTAAATGAAGAGGAAAATAACCTAGATGTACAAAAAAAAAGTTATAGCAGCTTTTTATGATGGCAAAGAATTGGAAGCTGAGGGGGGCAGCCCATCAATTGGGAAATGGTTGAACAAGTTATTGTATATGAATGTGATGGAATACTCTTGTGCTATAGGAAAAAATGAAGGTGATGGCTTCAGAGAATCCAGGGAAGACTTCTACATGAACTGTTGCAAAATAAAGTGAGCAAAACAAAGAGAATAATTTATACAACACCACTACAAAAATAAAGAACTTTGAAAGACTTAAGAACTCTGAACAGCGTAATGACCAATCACAATACCAGATGACTTGTGATGCTCCTCGCCTTCTAGCAGAATGGTGATGTACTTACCACCTAGGCTGAGGAATATTTTTTTAGACATGGCCAATAGGGCCATGAATGGGAATGAGCCATGTTTAACACAGCGATGCATATTTGTTACAAATTATTTATTTTTTCTTTCTTTTTTCAATAAGAGGGAGAAAGGGCAAATTTTTGATAATTTTTAAAAATCAGATTAATTTTTTAGAAAGGGAATGGGGTTGAACTCAATTTCCTCTGAAGTTCCTGCCAGCTTTAGCTCTATAAACTAGAATTTAGATTGACCTTAAAAGCTTGCAAAAAATTTTTACAAACATTATCTCATCAGACTTTGCCAACAATCCTGAAAGTGGGGGGATGACTGCAGCCATTTTTATCCCCATTTTAAAGGTGAGAAAAGGTAAGGACCAGACAGCTAAGTCAACTGCCCAGCATTCACAAAGCTAGTTAAATATCAGAGATGGAATTTGAATCTACCTTTTCCCTCCAAACTCCCAGCCCATCCCTCCATAACCACTACTACAGCATGCACATACATCCTTCATAGAGAACTCATAATACATCTGAGACCAGGCTAAGAGACAAACCAGCCCTTTCCTTACTATAGGAAGAACCAAAGGAAGCCCTCATTCCATTCATAATCACAATGTTCTCCCCAGTGTGATTTCACAACACTGGTCTCATCAGCAGAGACTCATTGGAGAACAAGTATTTTCACAGGAGGGAAAAGGAGGTGATGTATTACACAATTTTATCAGGATTGTAAGTGTAACTAAAAACAAACAATTAACAAGATTTATTTTTTCATTACTCAAAGAGAAGAAGTTGCCATTCCCCCAGCACTTAATATTCCCTTCTGGAAGAATAAAGTCAGCTGGTTATCTGACAAAAATCACAAGTGGCTGTTCCAGGTGGGCTGTGTCTTTTGTGGAACCGAATGCAAACCTCCATCCTATTGTTTAGAAAAGGAATCACCAATTTCCAAGTGACCATCTTATCCAACCAATTTGAATTGAAGATTAAAAAGATAGTTACTTTTAATTACTTCTACACACTTTTAAATTCTTTTTAAACAATGAACAATTTAGATAAATTCCCACTGAAAATTTAGATGGAAAAAGAATTCGTAGCTGATTGTAGTAAACATGGCTCATTCACAGAATCATGAGCACATAGCCAAAAGTAGATTAATAATATTAACACCACACGGACAATGATTCTTTGCACCTTGAGAAGCCTAAGAAATGGTGGGGGTGGTAAAAACACATTTCAATCTCCCCCATTGACCCAAAGACCACTTTATGAAGATCACTGACTATATAGTCAGACATCGACAACTGGGTCAACCCCAGGTCTGAAATCTGTGCCTATGAATAGGACAAGAGTGAACAGAATTCTCAACAGTATATGCAGACTCTGAGGTCTTTCTGAGCAGAGGATATTAATCTGGAGTCAGAAGGAATCTCAGGGGCCAACTCATCCAACCCCTGTTTTACATAATGGGAAACTGAGGCTCAGGGAGATGACATGACTTACTCAAGGTCACACAGTAATAAGTGTTGTATGAGCCCAAGCCTCCTAACTCAAAACTTTAACTTGTACTACACTCCCTCCCAAAGAGACTCAGTGAGGCACAGAGTGTCACATGAACATACAGAAAAATGCACAATGACAAAAATAATGGAGGAAAATAAAACAACTTCAAAAATATTTTTTCCAAAATTTTTATTGGAATACAATTAACCATGAAGTTGCTAACATCTATGTCTTTGCCTCAAGCAATCACGACCAGAGCATGCTCTCAAAAGAACCAGGTAGTGCAAAGTTTAGAATACTAGCCTAGAGTTAGGAAGACCTGAATTGAAATCCAGCTTCAATCACTTGCTGTGTGACCCTGGGCAAGTCACTTACCCTCCATCTGCCTCAGTTTCCTCAACTGTAAAAAGGGGATAATAATAGCACCTACCTCCCAGGACTGTTGCAAGACAGAGAATATTTGCAAGACCCTTTGCAAATCTTAAAATGCTATATAAATGTTAGCAGTCATTATTATTATTTCAACAAGGAATACAGTGCTTGATTTAAATTCAAATCGCAACCTCTACTAACCTCAGTTTTAATGTCTGTATAATAGGGTTAACAATAACACTTCCCTTGTAGGATTGTTGAGGATTGAATGAAGCAACATGCATAAAGTGCTTTCCAAACTCAAAATACTATGTAAATGCTATCTGTGGCTGCTCCCTTGTGAACAACATGGAGGGATTTTTGACCAAATAATAGGTCTATTGAATAAAGAAACCTGAAGAGTAGTCATTAATGAATCAATGTCATCTGGGAAGGAAGTCTCCAGAGGAGTATCCCCAGGGTCTGACCCTTGGATGAAGACATAGTTGGAAAGGTTGTCAAATTTCTGAATTCTATAAACTTTAAAGAGACAGTAACATATTGGGTGGCACAATTTGGACTGAAAAATGTCTTGACAAGCTAGAAACAGGAAATAATACTAATTAGATGAAAATTACTAGAAATAAACAAAACAAAAAAAAACAGGTTCTGATGTTGCTCAGTTGTGTCTGACTCTCCATGACCCCATTTGGGATTTTCTTGGCAAAGATCCTGGAGTGGTTGGCCATTTCTTTCTCCAGCTCATTTGACAGATGTGGAAACTGAGGCAAACAGAGTGAAGTGATTTGCCCAGGGTCACTCAGCTAGTAAGTGCCTGAGGCTAGATTTGAACTTTCTGACTCCAAGGTTTAGCTCTCTATCACTGTGATACCTATTGACCCTATCAGATTCTATACTTGGGTTCAGAAAAAAAAACCCCTATGTACATATATAGAATGAAGAATCACAGCAAGGCAGCAGATTTGTGTGTCTGATATAAGCTCATAGAATCTGAGGACTTCGTTTCAAACCCCCTCTCTGCTGCTTACTAGCTGTGACCCTGTGCAAAGCATTCCACCTCTCTGGGTCTGTTTTTTCATCTGTAAAGCAAAGAGGTTGGACTACTTTGTCTCCAGGGCACCTTCTAACTCTAAAACCATGATTCCATGACTACTGGCTATAGGGAGACAGATATCAATAAGCATAAAGCTATGTGAATCAGCAGTCACATAAAGCTGGTTTGACATTCGGTTAAAGTAAGGATATTGACAAAGAGGAATGTGTCCAAAGGAAGGTGAGAGGACCAGAAATGACACTCTGGGATCAATTAAAGGAACTGGGAACTGTCCAACTCAAGAAGAGGAGAATTGGGAGGGGTAGGGAGCAGTTGACAAAGGAGATATGGTAGCAGTGCTCAAGTTATTAGAGAGATGATCATGTAGAAAAGCAATTAGAAAAGTTATTTATTGGTGCCAAGAAGTCAAACTACAAGCAATGGGTGGAAATAGAAGAGAGGCAAATTTCAGTTTATAGTACAAAAAATTCCTACCAATCAGAGCTGCTGAAAAATAGAGGTGGTTCCATCATCCCTGGAGACTTTCAGATGGATACTATGTAACTGTAGTTGTAGTGAGACTTCCTGAATGAGTACTGAATTCTAAGGCCCCCATCTGTGGTGGCCTCATTGTGTGCAATAGGAGAGGCATGTGTCTTTGTCAGCCTCCTGCATCTCTTCATTATTCTTGTCCCTTGCTAAGCAAACCCAGCCAGTGTTCCTACCACAGTACAGCTAAGAATCACATAGTTTTCAAGCTACCCTTTCGCTGAGGAAAGCAAACTGGTAAGTATTAATACTTTTTTTGAATTGGTTTAAAGTGATAGCTCAATTTGTATTTCAAAAGAAGACAAATGGTAGAAGTCACTTAACCCATAGGAACAATTCTCTAATGGTAAAAATCTTCAAGCAGAGTACTTGGCTATGAGGAACATCTTAGAACATGGAGTTCTTCCTATTTCTCTTAACTCATAAACACACAAAATAATTTCCATCTCTGCCTATATGTAAGTCTGACCATGGTTGTCATGGGGCTGTGATGACCTCAAAGAATTTTTAAAAAATTATTTTTAGAATCAATTCAAATATTTCATGCCTAAGGCACATCATACTATTACAAAAACAAAATCATCCCTACCCTCAAGGAGCTGACATCCTACCTCAGCGAAGCAAGGAGTACATAAGCAAGCATTGTGGGAATAAAATATTTTTAAGAATGAAAGAGCATTAACACAAATTGCAATGGAGAGAAAGGATTGGTGTAGGAACTAACAGATGTTCTGGGCTTTGAAGGAAACTAGGGACTCTAGGGGCAGCTAGGTGATGCATGGTGCATAGAGCACTAGGCTTGGAGTCAGGAAGACTCATATTCCAGAATTCAAATCTGGCCTCAGATACTTTACTAGCTGTGTGACCCTGGGCAAGTCACTTAACCTTTTTTGCCTCAGTTCCCTCATCTGTAAAATGAGCTGGAGAAGAAAATGGCGAACCACTGCCATATCTTTACCAAGATAACCCAAAATGAGATCATGAAAAGTTAGATACAAATGAATAACAACAAGAGATTTTAGGAAGTCCTATGGAGGAAAGAAACCATTTCAGGAAAGGAAACCCATCTGTGCAAAGGCATGGAGAGAAAAAATTATGGAACATCATGTATGGGGAATAGCTAACTCTCTATGAGGATGATCAAATCATAAGTTTGGTGCAGATAAATCTGCTTTCTCTTAAGTTTTTAGTGATCAAAAACTCACCTTATACCAGAACCTAACTAAAAAAATGGATAAGGACAAGTACACTTGGAATCAGGAGACCCAAGTTCAAGAACCAGGCCTGCCATTCATTAACTCTGGGAACAGAAGCAAATCAGAGAACCATAGATTTGGAGCCAGAAGATACCACAGTCGTCATACAATTTTACTTTGCATTTTACAATGAAGCCCAAGAGAAGTTAAATAATTTGCCCAGGGCCCAACAGGAAATTAAGCCGCATAGCCTGCATTCTAACCCCAAATCATCAGATTGCCTCTACTTTTGTCATTTGACTTATTTGAGCCTCAGTTTTCCCCCTCAGCAAAATGGGGATAGGAATAACATACCAGATTATTATGCATATTAGCTGACAAATATCAGGTGCTTAATAAATGATTGTGGATTAAGGTAAAGGACTTGTAAACTTCAAGATTTACAATGGTGGCTTAATAGATAAAGCATTGGAGATGAAATCAGGAAGACTGGAATTCAAAATTTGCCTGAGTCATTTACTAGGTGTAAGACCTTGGGTAAGTCCCTCTCTTGGCCTCTCAAGTCTTTCTTGGCCTCCATTTCCTCACCTATAAAGTACAATTAATAGCACCTACCTCCCAAGGCTATTGAGAAAATCAAATGGGACAACGTATATAAAGTGCTTTGCAGAACTTAAAGTGCTATATATAAATGTTACCTATTACTATCATATCATCCATTATTGCCATAAACAATAAATATGTTTCAGAGAAAATTGCTTCTGTTTTTCACTGTGTCCAATTCTTTGTGTCCCTATTTGGGGTTTTCTTGGCAAATATACTGACATGGTTTTGCTATTTCTTTCTCCAGTTCATTTTACACATGAGGAAACTGAAGCAAACAGGGTTAAGTAACTTGCTCTAGGTCACATAGCTAGCAAGTTTCTGAGGCCAGATTTGAACTTTGGAGTTCAGACTTGGCACTCTATCCACTGTACCACCTAGCTGACCAGGAAAAAAAGTTAGTTTTGACCTGATTAAAGTTAAGATTTTTTTTCTCCCTGATGGCAAATGCCCCACTATCAGAAAATTCCTACTGGATGTTTCATTGTTGGACTGGCACAGAAAGAACACAGAGAACAAAAAAGGGAAGAAAGCAATCGATGTTTGAAATTCCCTTGAGTCTCTCTGACCATCACCATAAGAAATAAAGTGACAGTTGAAATGCAGGTGTGCAGAGATCAGCAGCTAACTAATGACTGCTTTCAAATGCCCAAGTTTCTTGATGCACACCCCAGCAAAAATGACCTACACAAACACACAACAAGCAAGGCTTTACCAGTACATTATCTGTGGCTTTAGAGCTGGCACCCTACCAAAATTAAATCAAGCAGACTTATGGCTTTGTTGGATTATCTGCTGAGCCGTAACTAGGCCAGGGCAACAGGAGTTATGCCTTCAAGGTATTGACAACACATATTCCTTCAGAAGCTTAAAAGCCACTGAGCACCTCCACAAAAATAATTAGCTAAAATAGCAAGCAACAAAAAGTGTCCCTTGACCTCTCTCCTCTCAAAGCTTTCATGTCCCATGCTCTCATCCTATCCTCCAAAGAATCTTTCCCAGATTACGCTGTTGTAAAAACAAAAGAGAATCAAAACTATAAAATTGAAAAAAATTAACTGGAGCAGTCAGACTCATAATCAATTAATATATTTCCATCTTCCATATGATAAAGTCAATAAAATACAGTTTATAAATCCTAAAATTGGCTCTTCTTTACTGAAATGTCAAGGGGGAAATGTAATCTAATTAATCAATAAACTCCACAACCTCATCTCAATGAAAATCAACCCCATTTTCTTTATGGATTATGTGCCCTCTCCTAAGGTTTATCCTTTTTTGCCAGTCCCAAGCAAGGAGGAATCATATAGGCACACAGCTCATAAGATCTTGTGCCATTGCTTAATGGTGACTGTCTTTACACCTTTGAGATCCTGGCCCTCATCCCCTAAGCATGTTGGGGAAAAAATAATCTGCTTCCTGTAGCAGAACTTCCATGCAAAAAATCTACATAGAATGTTTTTAAGATAAGAATGGAAGTCATTCACCTAAAGCTAGCCAACAATTGCAAGCCAAGATCACAGAAAACTATTTCTCCTGATATGTTGCCCTCCGAAACACATCATTCTTGAAAAGTGATGCTGATCCTAAAAACAGTTTAAGTGAGAATTACAAGGAATACCCCATGTGTGAAGGTGTCAGTATTCGGCTGACTTCTTGGGGAAGAGATAGACAAGAAAAGGTTGAAGACAGAGTGTGAAGAGGGATTCACTTAGGCGTACGAAGTCAGTGTTTATATGTAGATTTGCTTTTCCCATTTCTTTTTAGAAATTTAAACACGAAAGAACCCAAATATCGAAGTTAAAAGTTCAGGCAGCTACTGCAGTCGCTATTATCTGTTCCAATGTCTCCTGAGTGGCTTATTAAAGGTATGTTACAACTCAAAACAAAGCCATCTCTTCTTTCCTTTCCTGGCCAACCCCACTCAACACCAGGGAAATTGCTCAATGCCAAAAGCCCAACGGAGGTGGAAGGTAAGGATAAATATAGAGGAGGGATGAGACATAATTGGACCAGTATGAAGGTATGACTGCCAATGTGCTCCTTGTTTTCTAGCACAACCAGTGGCAAAGAGCTGGGAAATTCTTGAAGCTCCTCGAAGCTAACAATTTTTCTGCCCCAGCACAAATGAAATTCATTCAGTTTTATCGAAGAGTTCTCCCATTAGGGATCAAAGGCACAGCCAAAAACATAGAAATACTTCAGCACACACAAAAAACTAACTTTAACCTAAATTGATGAAGTCCATTTAGTTTTACATCGAGCTGTTCTCCCATTAGGAATCAGAATTATAGCCAAAAATATAAAAATACTTTAAGATTTAAAAAAAACCCTTTCTAGATTACTCTGCTTACAGCTGTGACACAGACAGATAATATCTGAGCTCCAAAAAAGGTTCAGTTGGCATCTTTCCAAAGCAGACAAAAAAGGAGGGAGGGAAAAGAGTTGAGAATTGCAAGGGGCAAACATTTTTCACTCTACTTCCCATTTAGCTTCCTGGAAAATAAAACTAAGGAATAAAGCTATCAAGCATTTATTAAGGGACTAGGACTACTGTGTGCTAGGTACTGCGCTAAGCACTTTTCAAATTTATCTCATTTCATCTTCATAACAACCTGGAAGGTGGATGCTATTATTATTTTCATTTTTCAGCTAAGGAAACTGAGGCAAATGGCAGGCAAGTGCTCAAGGATTAAAAAATACAAAATGGAGGAGTATATTCAAGTATATTAAAGGTTCATATATTTGCCTTTATCTATTTTATATGTGTTCCTATTTATATGTATTTCTATATTTGCCTTTATATGTATTATATATATACATATATATATATTCCTATTTATACAGGTTTCTATATTTGCTGACCCAGAGCTGGAAGGGCCCTCAGAGGGCATCTAGTTGAACCCCTTCATTTTACAAATGAGGAATTGGAGTCCAGGGAGGTGAAGTTGTTCACTCTTTTCAGTTGTATCTGACTCTTCATGATCCCATTTGGGGTTTTCTTGACAAAGGTACTGAAGTAGTTTGCTATTTCCTTCTCCAGTTCATTTTATAGATGAGAAAATTGAGGCAAACAAGGTTAAGTAACTTCTCCAGGGTCACACAGCTACTATGTGTCTGAGATTAGATTTGAACTCAGATCCTCCTGACTCCAGAGCGCTCGAACCACTGCACCGCCTAGCTGAAGAAATCTGCCCAAAGTCACACAAATAAAAGGTAACCACAGCATTCGAACCCTTGTCTTTTTGTCTCTAGAGCTAGTGCTATATTCCTAGCACCACAATGATTCCCCTCCAACCTCCTTATTTCACAGATACGGGACTAAGACCTGGAAAGTTTAAGAAACTTGCCCAAGGCCACACAGTAAATTAATGATGATTGCTAGCTATTGCATCCATCCTTGGAAGAGGACAAATGCAAAGACATTTAAAATGAAATAATTCAAATATCATTTACGTAGGATTTTAATAGCAATCTCTGTAATTATACCTGGATACCCAGGATCCATAGGCTCACAGTTTGGATGAAGGGACATAATGAACATCCAATCCAGTAAACAGGAAGTTCTCCAGCTTCCCCACCTTTCTCACTGTCCTAACAACTCCCTAATCTTCCTCATGCTTGGGCATTCATGGATAACATATCATACAGATTTTTTTAAGCCAAATTATTCTATTTGATGGGTGCTGTTTAATCCTCCTTGCATACCTACCCACTCCCCAATCAGTTAGAAAGTAAGTTCTTTAAGAGCAAGTACTCGCTTTTTGGTCACATTTGTATTCCTAGGGCTTAACATTATGGTTGGCACACAGTAAGTGCCTAATAAATGCCTGGTGATTGGCTGAATTCTAGATTTCATAACAATGACAATGAAGCCTAAGTGAAGTGGAGAACTGAGGCAGATATGAAGAGGGTTTCCAGGTGGAGGAATTAATGTAGAATGCTGTCCCTAGAGTCAGGAAGTTCTGACTTCAAATCCTGTATAAAATGAACTGTGAGACCCTGGGAAGGTCATATTTATCTTTCAGTCTCAGTTTCCTTATCTATAAAATATGATAATAACAGCAATTGTCTCTCAAGGTTGTTGGACGTATAAAAAGGTATGTGTAAAGCACTTTGTAAGACATCATACAACTACTAGCTCTTTTCATATATATTTTTTAATTTTTTAATTAATTTATTTTTAATTTAATTAATTTTAATTTTTTAACATTTTTTAATTTTTTAATTTTAATTTTTGCCTTTTCCTTCATTTGGATCACCTTTAAGTCAAAAAAAACTTGTCTTCAGGTTCCACTTCTGACACATACTGTGTAACCCTAGACAAGTGACTTAACTTCTAAGTGCATGAGACACTCAAGTTGTTTAAAAAAATAAATGGCACCCTCCTGCATTCACAGAAGTCTTTTCATCTAGTTCCCCTTTCTAATATAATCACAGATTGAGACCCGATGCCTTCCCCCTGTTTTGGTAACTGAAACGAACAATCTTTTGATCCAAAACATCTAGACAATTAAATATTTACTCCTGTCCTCTACTCCTCTGGGTAACCCAGCCTGAGTCATATGCAGGGCAAAATGGTTTACTCAAAACTTCAGCAAATAACCACAAGAACTGAGATTGGAATTCTCAGCTCTCAGATTTTCTGCTGTTGCTTGATTTCCTCAAGTCCCATCATGCAAGAACAGCTAGGAAGTTTAGTGTTAAGCATAGAAGGCTCTCTAAAACAGAAAACAAAATCTAGAGGGAAACAAAGGAAATGTGGTCAATGTAAAAGTAAAAAGGGATCAATAAAAATCTATTAAAAACTGTCAAGGATTTTAAAGGCTGCTGGGATGAAATAGGACTGAGTCATTGGCAAAATGAATTTGAGTTGCTAAGTCACAACCACAGGCATCAAAAACATAAGTTGCATGTAACCCCACAAAAAATAGATAATATTTCATAACAATAATTTATAGATATAAGCAGATAATCAACTCCTAAAGGACTGTAAATATTGTCTAAAAGAGAAGACTGCCAGAGTCCTCTTTAGAAGAAAAATGAGTTAACAGATACACAAATAGAGCAAAACAATCTCCAGGAAACAAAATTTGGATTTTTCTTCCCATAAGCAAGTTTTTAAAAAGTGGAAGAATCAAGAAATGTCACACAAGTTGAGTATTCATCTATACCTGGGAAACCAAAATGATCTTGAAGCTAGTTGAAATATAAATTTTAAAATCAGCATTAATATCTTTTCAATGATATTTAATAAATAGCAGTCCAACAGATGGAGAGAGCACCTGAAGTCAGAAAGACCTAGATTCAAAACCTATCTTAGACATTTCTTAGCTGTGTGACCATAGACAAGTCACTTAACTTCTCTGGGACTCAGTTTCCTCACCTGTAAAATGCAAGGGACTAAACTGGATGGTCCTCAAGGGTTCTTCCAGCTCTCAGTCTGTAATCCCATTTTGATAACAAACAGGTTTTTAAGATCTTAGAAACAGATGGAGTTTCAGAAAAATTACAACCTCTGCCTTAAGCCAATGAGGAAATGAACCTCCCTCCCAGTGGCACTACAGACAAAGCACTTAATAGTAGTTGAAATAAATCACTATTTCTTAATATTTTTATATGATAAGCAACAACTCATTCCAAATTATGTTTTCTTGAAAGCACCACTGTTTCTTCATTATCCATTTATACTGTTATTTCTCTTCTTTGTGGCTCAGAGTCACGGAATGCCATAGTCACTGGAGAATTCCAGCTGAGGTTCACCCAGAGGGTAATGGAGAGACACACAGTGGGTAGGAACAGACTACAATCAGTTACCAGAGATGACTCAATGGAAGGACGCAAAGGATGTCAGAGATAAATAAGACAAGAAAAGAAGGGATGGTCCAGTGGTGGACATGATGAATAACCAATGGACAGCCATGATCTTCACTGGTAATAAGATCATATCAAAAACTAGAAGACATGGGTGGAGCCTATGGGGTATTCCTAGGGGAAGGCATGGACAAGGCAAGACAGGATGAGCAACCACTGGTGAGGTCACAATCTGAGTCACTGGAGAAATTCCTGTCATCGATGAAATCATTCCCTACTTTACAGATGAATAAAAATAATTCACATTTTGATAGCATCTTAATGCTTAAGAAAAACTTTCACTAATAACCGAGTGTCAAATAGGCATTGCACGTATTATCTCCATCTTTACATGTGAAGAAACTGAGGTACAAAGAGGGTCTATGATTTGTTCCACATTACCCAACTAGCAAGTCTCAGAGTTGGAATTCAAAGCCAGGCCAGTGTCTTGACTCCAAGTCTCCATTGCAAAAGTGGTTCCCATGTTTGACCAGAGACTCTTAGAGGCCATGGAGTTCATGGGATGATAGATAGATAGAAAGCTTGAGAGATCTCAGACATTAACTAGTATAACTCTTACAGATGAGGAAAATGAAAGAAATTCTCCTGCATTCTCCCATAATTTCAATGTATATGCTGATATTCACTCAAATACCCCAACTTCCCAGTTTCTCATTCTACTCATCCCCTATGACCATTTCCCCATGACTCTTCATTCTGCCTTTATTACACATAGGAATGGTCACACCCTCCATCTTGCATCATCACCTGCAAGTATTCCATGTACATATTCAAGCCCTCAGAATTTCCTCTATCTCATCACATTTTTATAGTTCCATCTCTCTCTAAATCTCATTCTCTTTTAGACTGATCTCTGTCCTTTCTGTGAGTTGCAAATTACTCCATCCCATGATATTGCCCCAGGCCATCTCTCCTGCTCTAGCTGCCTACTGCTCCCTTCCCAACCTCCTTCTCTTGGTGAGCCAATTCAACTCTAAAATCTCACAAATCCTTCGTTCTTCGGTCTGGTGCTCATCATGCTTTGCCAGACACCAAGATTGTCTGGTTTTGTCCCCACTATCTGCTTCCTGTGCACCTTCTCGTGTACTGCCGAATAGGATTAAATACAATTACACAACTGTGCTGATTGGGTCCACCACGCATTTATGGCTTTGGTTCTTTTTCTCTTCAGTGTTTAGCACAGTGCCTGGAACACAAAGCTTAATAAATTCTTGACTGATTGATTCCCTTCCACCTATCCCATGGTTCAGCCAAAGTGGACTACTCTGCATCCCTGAATAGACCTTCCACTCTCTCATCTCCAGACCTTTGCTCAAGAAGTTTCCTGAGCCTGCCATGTCCTCCTTTCTCTTTACAATTCATTCTTTGAAGTCCAATCATGATGCCATCTTTTTTACAAAAATTCCCAAGACCATGCCCACCCCAATCCATGCTGATTCTCCTTTCATGCTTCCCATTGCACTTTATAATTTCTGTGATACACTTATGGTGGTATTATGTCTTAATTATTCATGTAACTGTCTTCAATTATGTATACTATCTCATTTAAGCCTCACAAGTAGACTGAGCTCCATGCCAGCAAGTGTTATCTAAAATTGTATCCCTGAACACTGTACACAGTAACAGCAACATTACGTGAAGATCAACTCTGATAGACTTAGTTCTTCTCCACAGTATTATGATCCAAAATAATTCTAAAAGACTCATGATGGAAAAAAGCTATCCATATCCGGAGAAAGAACTAATGGAGTATGAATGCAGATCAAAGCATACTATTTCCATTTTTTGCATATGTTTTTTCCCCTTTTGTTCTGTTTCTTCTTTCACAACATGACTAATGTGGAAATATATTTAACATGATTGCACATGTATAACCTATATCAGATTGCTTGCCATATTGGGGAGGGGAGAGAAGGAGAAAAATCTGGAACTCAAAATCTCATAAAAAATGAGTGTTGAAAATTATCTTTACATGTAATTGGAAAAAATAAAATACTACTTACATAAAAGAGAAAAATGATAATAAAAAATAATATAAAATTATATCCCCATACCCCTTCCCCTGTGCCTAGTGCAGAGTTCTAGATACATTAATTAATATTTACTGAATGGATATGGGTACTACTAACAGATACATGGAAGTCAGGAAAGGTGGTCAACAAGAGGAAGAAGATGACAAGGTGTTTGGGTCATTTGGTCCTCTAATTCCAAAAGCTCCAATGGAATGACAACTAGAAATCGTACAGCAGCTGTTGGTGTCGGGGAGTCATGCATTTCAACGATCATTCCACAAACCCCTGATGAAGCTGGATCAACCATAACAAAGTACAAAGGAAAGGATGGTCAGAAATTAAAAACACCAGTAACTGACAAACTATTGCTGAAAAACACACCAACTGATCATCAGAAAAAGCCAGCAACATTCAAAGAAACCTGGCAGCTGGAGGAATTGTTAATGATTCCACTTCAGTGGAATTTGGAAGAACAGAAAAAGTGGAGGAAAAAATACAGCTGTTAAGGAAGAAAAAAAAACCACTTGCCATGGGCAAGACAGTTAAAAGACTAAAGTACTGAAGACTAGAAAAAAGTAAATTTTACTGACAAAATTCACTGTTTAATTCAAGTTTTCACCAAAAGTGCTTTGGGAAATAGAGCGGGAAAGCCTGGAGAGCTGGGCATCTTTATTAGTTTGGGAAATATCCACCTCAAAAGACATTTAGGGAATTTTTATTTTCCTTACACTAAACCTGGATGTCATATCCCCTGTGAAAGGATGATGAGTTCAGATGTATTGATTGATTGAGGCAGTTAGGTAGCACAGTAGATTGATCACTAGACCTGAAGTCAACAAGACATGGGTTCAAATCCTGCCTCAGACATTTGGCAAATTTGTGAACTTAGACAAGTCACTTAGCTGGTTTGTCTCAGTTTCCACAACTGTAAAATGAGGATAATGATAACACTCGGTACCTTGCTTTGAAGGTTGTTGTGAACTACTAACTGCAGTTCAGTGGCAGACACTAAATAAATGCTGGTTCTATTGTTGTTGGAGTAGCTAAGTGGAACAGTAGATGGAGTGACGGTCCTGAAGTCAGGAAGACTCATCTCCTTAGTTCAAACCCAGCCTCAAACACCCTGGGCAAGTCACTTAACCCTGTTTGCCTCAGTGTCCTCATCTATCTAATGAGCTGGAGAAGGAAATGGCAAATCACTCCAGTATCTCTGCCAAGAAAACCCTAAATGGAATCATAAAGAGTCATATGTGACTGAAAACAACTGAATAACAAAAATTATTATTAACTGAGAGGAATTGTTCCAGAATTACAGGAATTCTCCAATGCAGAAGGAATACAATATAACCTTATACCAAGCTACACATCATGTAAAGTTATTTATCTAAGAGGTGAGATAAACATGCTTCAGTACCCAAGAATGCACCAGATTTAAACCTCACTGAAAACCTTATGGCGATAATTAAGACCTGATTCAGGAAAACTATTTGACAAAGGTATGTTTAATATCTAATGAGATCAAAGGGTAGTTTCATTCATTCTCAGAAAATTTGAGGACGTGTATCAAAATCCTTTAAACACTGTGACAACTTGTGTAGAATAAGTGACTGTAGCAAAAAGAGGGGAGGTCAGTTTAATATGGAAAATGCAGTAAGGTCACCTAAGTCAACAAATGTAATTCTTCTATTCCAGTTGATCTGTCGAGCACTTCTTTTAGTTCCATACCTCTGGACAGCTCAGTGGATCTCTATGACCCTCAGCTTCTTTGTCAGTAAAATGAGTACAAAAATACCTTGAGATCCTACTTCACAGGGTTGCATAAAGGCGAAAATGGGTCATGTTTGTGGTGGTTGTTGTTTAGTCATTTTCCGACAATTCTTCATGACCCCATTTGGTGTTTACTTGGCAGAGATGCTGGAGTGGTTTGCCATTTCCTTCTCCAGTTCATTTTACAGATGAGGAAATTGAGGCCAACAGGGTGAAGTGACTTGCCCAGGGTCATATAGCTAGTAAGAGTCTGAGGCCACATTTCAACTCAGGTCTTCCTGATTCCAGGCCTGATGCCATCTAGCTGCCTCCATGTTTTATATAAAAGCAATCCATAAACCTTTAGTTTCTAAATGTCAACTCTTATTAAGTTAAATGTCAACTACTCTAGGGAGGGGGCACCTTTCTCTCGGAGATTGGAGGGAAAGATTAAAGCCAGTGACATTAAGTAACTTCACCTTTCTGGTTTCAGTCTCTTTGCCAATATAAAGATCAGATTGGAGTAGAAGGGCTCTGAGGTTCCTTCCATTACTGTATCTAGGATCCTGTAACTTCCCTGGCCCTCAGTTTCCTCATCTGTAAACTGAGGACTTGACTAGATGGCCTTTGAGGTCCTTTGCTGCTCTAGACCTATGATTCCAAGTAACCTGGGACAGATGAATTCATTACACACAGCACTTTCCCTCCATGGACCTCAGTTTCCCTAACTGTAAAATGAGGAGGCTGACATAACCTAGGTGGAGCTAGGTGACGAAGTAGAGAGCACTGGCCCTAGAATCAGAAAGATCTGACTTAACAGCTCTGCGTCTCTGGGCAAGTCATTTAACTCTGTCTGCCTCAGTTTCCTCAGCTGTGGAATGAGTTAGAGATGGAAATGGCAAACCATTCCAGCATGTTTACCAAGAAAACCCCAAATGAGGTCAATAAGAGTTGGACACAACTTGAATGATTTAACAATCCTAATCAAGGTCTGAGGTTCCTACCACCTCTAGGTTTATAATAGCTGGCATTTATATGTCACTTCAAGGTTTACAAAGTGCTTTACAAATATCTCATTTTCAAACATCTCAAAACAACCCTGAGAGGTAGGTACTATTATTATCCCTGTTTTATACATGAGGAAATGGATACAAACAGCGATTAAGTGACTTGCCCAGGGTCATACAACTAAAGATTATCTGAGGCCGTATTTTAATTCTTGTCTTCCTGACTCCAGGCTTAGCACTCGAACCACTGAGCCACCTTGCTGTCTTATGATCCTATAATCCTAAATCAGTTCACTTCCCCAGAACTGTTTCCTCATTTGTAAGGGGGGAAAGGTTATTCTAGAGGACCTCTGAGGTTGCTTCTAGCTTAGATCTATGGTCCTATGATTTGATTTGCCAGAAATCACCCCTATTTTATTTTAGGACAACAGCCTAAATTCTCTCACTCTCTTTGGGAAGAGCCTTCCCTCCCAGATGGTCCTGCCTCCTCAGAAGTGACAACACCCTGCCACACATACACAGACTTACACAAATTGGGCATTCAGGGAAAAAGTGCTGACCGACTGATTGAGGATTCAGATACTGGAGTGGCTGACTCACCATGAGCATATGGCAGAATCTCTAGTCTCCACCAAAGGAACAAAATTACACCCCACCCCCATCCCACCCGATTTCCCTCCCAAGTCCCTCAGCTCTTCACTTGCCATACCAAGGCTAGCTGGAGGAGAGAAATACAGAGGAAGCTCAAGAGACGTCTAGATGAGGAACATGGAGGAGGGGGAATTTTTAAAAAAAAAAAAAACAGACTATGTAACCAAGGAATTTTTTAAAAAGAATACAAAAACTGTAGGAAGAAAGTTCAGATGTCACAAATGGATCATCAAGGTAGAACTGAGAGGACCCATCAGGGGCCATCTTATTCAACATTTTCATTTTATAGATGAATAAACAGGTCAGCTAAATATTGCAGTGGATAGAGGGCTGGGCCTGGAGTGGAGCTGATTCATCTCCCTGAGTTCAAATCTGACCTCAAATACTTACTAGCGGGGTGATCCAGGGCAAGTCACTTAATATCTGTCTACCTCAGTTTCCTCCCCTGTAAAATGAGCTAGAGAAGAAAATGGCAAACCACTCCAGTACCTTTGCCAAGAAAATCCCAAGTGGGGTCACAAAGAATCAGACACAAATAAAATGACTGAACAACAAAACAGGTCAAGAGAAGTGAAGGCACTTGCCCAAGATCATACATAAGAGGGGGCATTTGAACCCAGATTCTCTGACTCTAAAGCCCGAGCTCTTTCCACAATATATCATACTGTGCCATAATTCTAGTTTAGTCAATCAGTCGACAAGTACTTACCATTATTATATTACATTATATTATAATATATGTTGTATATATTATATTACATTATATAATATACATTATATTATTAAACCTAGTACAAACTTTCATTACCTCTCATTTGAACTCCAACAGTTTTCCAACTGGTTTTCCTCTTTCAAGAATCTTCCCAACTCAGTTCATCCTCAAGTCTTAACTGCCAAAGCAGTTTTTCTATAGCACAGATATGACCATGTCTCCCCTCCCCATCTCACCCCCATCTCAATCAACTCCGATGGCTCCCTATTATCTCTAGGTTCAAATAGAACATCTCCTTTTTGGTTCTTCACAAACTAGCTCTTTCCTATCTTTCCAGTCTTCATACATTTCTCTCCCTTCCAACAGACTTTTTACAGTCAAATACGTGTGGCTTATTCATTGTTCCTTACATAATATATCTTCCTGCTCTATGCATTTGCACTTGTTGGTGCCCCCTGCCTGGTACACTCTCCATCCTTATATCTGTCTTGGCCCCCTCATTTTCTTCAGGACTCAGCTCAAATCCCACCTTCTGTAAAAGGTTTTTCCCACCCCCTCCATGCCCACCTTGGACATTATCTTCCATCTGATTCGACTCTGTATGTACATGTTTTATATACCTTGTTGTCTTACCTACCATGTTGCCTTCCCTATTAGATTGGGAGCCCCTTGAGGGCAGGGACCCTGCTTTTTGCTTTTCTTTCTATCTCCAGTGCCTAGCACAAAGTAGGTGCTTAAGAAATGCTTGCTGACTAGCTCCTTTACAAATATGACAATAAAGAGCTCCAGGGCTCTCCAGGAGATGCCAGGCAATCAGGACAAAACAATAAGCAGGTGGCAAAGCTAGACTGAACTCCTCTGACTTGAATTCTTTAGTAAGTGCAGCTCTTAAGACTCCCCTTTAGAAAACAAAATGATAAGCAATAGGGTAAATTCAGCTTCAAAACCTAGTGGCTCTCTAATCCAGAGGTCAAAATCTAGCTCTGCCTCCCACTTTCAAGGCTTCCCCAAGCCAGCTACTCATCACCACTCTCAGTTTTTCAAAACCAAGTATATCAGTTACCTTCCAGCTTCTTTTGCTGTTGTTCAGTTGTGTCCAACTCTTCACAACACTGTGGACCCTACTTTCCATGGGGTTTTCTAGGCAAAGACACTAGAATGGTTTGCCATTTCCTTATCCAGGCAATAACTTGCCCAGGGTCATGCAGCTAGTAAACACATTTGAACTTGGGTCTTCCTGACTCCGGGTCCAGCTCTCTGTCCACTGAGCCACCCAGCTCCCTCATTACAACCTCTATGCATTTATAATAAGAACAGCAGGTCTGTACAGAGTCCATCTCCTTTCAAAACACAACTCAAGCCCCATCTCTGGCAAGAAACACCTCCTAGCTGCTAGTGACCTCCCTCCCAAATGACCTTGCATTTAACTCTTTTGCATGTGTGAACATATAGTTTTTCATATTTATTCATCTTATAATTATGTCACACACATTTTTCTATGCACTTGTTTTCTCCACTAGAATGTAAACTAGGGAGGAAGGATGGTTTCCTTTTTTGAATTTGTAATAAGAGCATCAAACACAATACCTAGCTCATACTCATAATTACCTATCAGGTGCTTAATAAGGTACTGTTGATTGTGTGTATATATGTGTGTGCATATATATATATATATATATGTGTGTGTGTGTGTGTGTGTGTGTGTGTAATACACACATACACATACACACACACACACACACACACACACACATATATATATATATATATATATATTTTAGGGATCAGACCTGTGACCCTGTCATTTCAGCAGAATTGGGAGGTCATAGTGCAAAAAATTCCTCTTGCCATGCAAACCAGTATCTCCTCTACAACTTATTACATTCAAGCATGTGTCTTAACCTATGAACCCAGAACCCCAGGGGGTATAGATATTTTGGATGGGTGGGAGGGACATCTTTATTTCAATATAATTGGTTCCATTTTGTAAGCCTGTGTATTTTATTTTATTCACTTTACAACACTGTTCTGAGAAGGGGTTCATAGGCTTCCCCAGAGGGATTTATAATACCCAAAGGGTTAAGAACCTGTCTCAGTGAGCTGACCAAAACATGGAGAAAGTTTTTCTTCAGCATTTTTTTGGATCCCCTTTAGCAAGTTGTTGACTCGCTTTTCATGATTTTCTTGCATTGCTCTCATTTCTCTTCCCAATTTTTCCTCCACTTCTCTTACTTGATTTTCAAAATCCTTTCAAAATCCTGAGACTATTGCATATTTATTTTGGAGGATTTGGATGCAGAAGACTTGACTTTTATGTCTTCCTCTGATGGTATGCTTTGTTCTTCCTCATCTGAAAGGATGGAAGAAAATACCTGTTCACCAAGAAAGTAACCTTCTATAGTCTTATTTTTTCCCTCTTCTGGGCATTTTCCCAGTCAGTTACTTGACTTTTGAGTCCTTTGTCAAGAGGAGGTTATACTCTGGGGATCTATAAGTTCTCGGTTCCTCGAAGGTGACACAATCAAAGGAGAGGAGTTTACTCCTCTTCTGGCCTGTGCACTGGCCTGCGAGAAACCAAAACCTTTTCTGCCCAGAATCTGCTAATAGAATTCCCTCTCCACAATTGCCTCCAGCTCCACCACATCAGCACTCCTCCTCACCCCAGGGCCCTGCTCAGGGTTGAGATTCAGATCAGCTGCTCAATTCCCCCAGGGGTTTTAAGTAGAGAGTTCCAAAAATGGATGCTGCTGCTGCAGGCAGTGCAGACCATGTTCCCTTCTCCTAGGTGAAGGAGCTTTCTCACTGACCTTTGAAGTTGTCTTTGGAGTGTGTGAGTTGAGCAATCTGAGAACTACTGCTGGTGGTGGCTCCCTGAAGCCTGTTACAGCTCCTGTCCCTGCCGCACTGCGCATTCCTCACCTGGTGCAATAGACTTTTCTTGTCAGCCTTCCAGGCTATCTTGGGCTGGAAATCTCTTTCACTCTGTCATTCCATGGCTTCTGCTGCTCTAGAATTTGTTTAGAGTCATTTTTACAGGTGTTTTATGAGCTATGTGGGGGAGCTTCTACAAGTCCATCTTTCTACTCCACCATCTTGGACACATGGAGAAAGTTAAAAAAAAAAAAAAAGGAAACATTTCCTTTTCCAGTGGATTAAGGCAAACAGAGGTTAAGTGACTTGCCCAGAGCCACCCAACCAGTCTGAGTCTGACACAGGTCTTGAATCTGAGTTTTCCTGACTCCCTATCAGTTCTTCCATTATTCTACCATAACCCTCAACTGACTTTAAAATTTATAAAGTACATTTTAACATATAGTATTCTAATAAGGTGCATAGTGCTTTCAGGTTCACAAAAAATTTCTTCTACTAGCAAAGATCCCTGCTTTATCCTCCCTGCTAAGCTTTGTGTTCAGCATTCCCGCTATGGTACCCCCTATGGAACCCAAAAGATATAAAGTTTGAGGACTCACCTTCAAGCTTCTTTAGGCTAATGAAATGGATTATCTCAGACATCTGCCCAACCCCCTTCTTTTATGGCTTCTTCCTGCCCAAACACTAAATAGAAAAATAACCCAGCTAGCAGGTAAACTGAGTCCAGGATCAGATTCACACCTGGGTCCTGATACCCAATCACACGGATTCTGGACCTTCCCTCTTCTAATCAGGAGATTGCTTGTGCTTTCCCACTGTAGCTGTGATTGCTTCTTTTTTCTTAAGTCTGCTCACAAGGCGGAATTTGGGGAGAAGGAAAAGAAGGGGGAGGGGGAGAAGGAAAAGGAAAAGAGGGAGGGGGAGAAGGAAAAGGAAAAGATCTGCCGAAATAAGCAGCATGCTCAGAATCACAGAAGCAAATTCAGAAACAATTTAGTTCTGTCTATATACTAAAGGATTTCACAAAATGTGATACTCAAAGACACCAAAGGGGTCCAGGTAGCTCATTCCACTTCTGGATGGTTCTGATTGCTAAGGATGTCTTGTCCCCCACATCCAGCCTAACTTTGTCTCTCTCCCTTCCACCTACTACTCCCAGCTCTGACTGTAAAACAAAAGAAAACTAACTCTTCTAAAGACAGCCCTTGGAACACGTAAGGACAGCTATCCCATTTCCCCTCCAACCCCATACAGGCTAAACACACCCAATTCCTTCATAGCTAGTGTCTTGGGAAGAATTTGAACCCAGAATTTGACCCCAAGTCCAGGGCTCTCCCCACCACACTAGGTTACCTCTTGAAGACAACAGATTATCATAAGATATCAGAGCAGGAAGGAAACTCAGCAGTCATAAAATTCAACCCCTCATTTTATAGATGAGAAAAAGGGGGCCCAAAAAACAAATGTAGCTTCTCTAAAGTCCGCTATATTTTGTCGTGGATAGAACACTGAACCTGAAGTCAGAAAGACTTGAATTCCAGTCTTGCTGCATACACTTACTCCCTCTACAACCATCGCAAGTCACTTAACATTTCTGGCTCAGTCATCCATAAAAAATGAAATAATAACTAGAATTGCTGTGAGGATCCAATGAGATAATATTAGTAAAAGTGTTTAATAAATACTAAAATGCTGTTTAAACGCTAGCTAGTATTATTGCCAGGTAGCTAAGAAGTATCTGACGTAGGATTTGAAACTGTTTTCTGACTCCAAGTCCAACTCTACTGGACTTACTCCCTTCTTTAAACTAATACTGAAATCTCAAAGTATAGGGTAATTAATCATGTGCCACATATTTTGTTTTCAATTTAAAGCCAACATGGTAAAAGGTAAAGTAAATATTTAGTTATTAAATGAAGGCCAACATAGTCAAGGATAAAAATGAAAGTTTGTTTGGAAAAGTTGTTTTGGGTAAAGTTGGAGGTTTTCAAGATGGTTATAAAATAGTTCCAAGTCACTGGTTACTTTAGGACTAGGAAAGGGCACTTTGAGTATGAGCCTCTCTCCAGCACATCCAATGCCAAACGAACTGAAGGCTCCCCTGGGACCTGAGCAAGGTGGTGCATAATGGAAGTAAGTATTTCATTACCCGGCCTTGACTGCGATCAGCTGATTCTCTTGAAATGTCACTTGCAGCATAAATGCTAATTGCTTTAACACGTTTAACAAATTGATCCTGGTGGTAGAAGGATTCTATTGCAACAATTCACGCTGACACCATTAACCGAGCTGCTCAACTTTGTGGGTCTCTGAGCTCCTACCCAGACCCAACCTCAGAGTCTTTGCTCTCCAATTTGTTGCCTGTTACCATAATGGTAGGCTGACTCCCATAGGCTCCAAGGATGCCAGCCAGCTCATTACTGTCAGCTCCCTCCCCAACTCCTTTATAGGAATGAGGACAGATTCCCATATTAGCTGCCAAGCAAATATTCTCAAACACAATCCAACTGTCCTTTGTGTCATTATGTTCTTCCACAGAGCAATGAGACCTGGGCAGGTTCACCTCCTTGGGACTTCGTAAAAATGAGGTTTTTTTTTTCCCTCCTCCATAAAATGAGGAGTTTGAACTGAATTTCCCCTGAGGTCTGCTGAGTCTGGGATCCCATGAACCTAACACCATCCTAACTGTACTTTTAAGTTCCATCACAGGTTATGGTTTGTCCTTTGTTCTTGAAGAGGACCACGACTTCAGGAAGATGATGCCATGACTTGCAAGTGATATGGATTTAAGTGAGGGAGGGCTGTGCAAAGTTGCCAGCCTCACTTTCTCCTCCATAGCTATCTGGGTCCAGTGGTCTGATATAGATCAAGACAACTAGACATGGACCTGGTTAAGGTTCATAAACTGAAACTCAAGCATAGTAGACTTGGACTTGGAGACCCCAGGTGCAAATTCTGGCTTAGATACTGGTTGAGTGACCTTAGGCAAGATGCTTAACTTCTCTGGGACTCAGTTTCCTCGTGCATAAAATGGGCCTTAAATACTAGCACAACTTTGTCATGAGGATTAAATGAGAGGATGTAAATGAAGTTCTTTGCAAACCTCAAAATACTATATAATTGTATCTTCCTTCTTGGGTCTGGGACTGTGATTTCATTCATAATGGGAAACTCCCTTTATACCTCAGTCTTTGCAAACTGCCTGGGGCACAAACAGTATAATGAAAGCCTAGCACCACAGGGCTAGCATGTGTCTGAGGCAGGGTTTGAATCCAAACCTTCCTTGACCCGAGCCTAGTACTCTACCCAATGGCATATAGCCAGCCTCTTCTTGGCAGAATGTTGACGTGAGAAACTTATGTTTCCTCACTGGAAAATCTACTGCCCCTCTCTGAAATGTGTTCTTCGGAACTGTTCCCAACAATTATTTCACTGAAAGAGAGCTAAGAAAATGTACCTCCCTCCTTTCTTTGCAAAGGTGGGAAACTATGGGTGCAGAATACTGCATATACCATCAGACTCAGTTTTCATATTAGTTGTTTTTGTTGAACTGCTGTTGTTTTCTCTCTTTTTAAAAAATTCTCTGCTAGAAGGAATGATTATTTGAGTAGGGAAGGATATATCTGGAAATAAAAGTGACATTAAAACAAAAGAAAAGAATAAATAAAATAAATAAAAACTTATTTTTTAAAATCAAGATTATTTTTGAGAGGGAAGACATTGAAAGTAGGGAAGCTAATCATGAGGCTACTTCAGTATTCCAGGGAAAGGGGAGCCTGGACTAAGGGTGATGGCCTTGTAAGCAAAGGAAAATATACCCATAAACTTTTGTTCTTTCCAAAATCATGTTTTTATGGTTGAAATTGTGTGTTCCTAGACAAGTCACTAAACTTCACAGTGCCCTAAACAATTCCATAAGATAATAATTTCCAGACAAAGTCCCAATCACCTATATTGGGAGGGGGAGCTTGCTCATACAAAAGTTCCATGTATCGTATATGAAATCCCAGGTCCCTTCTCTATCCTGGATGTGAATCAGAAATAAAATGCAAAAACATTTGCAATCATTTTACCAATTAAAGTGCTACATAAATGCTAGCTTTCAGAATTAATATTATTATAATCCCTATACATCTGTGATTAAAATATTTATCTTCTACTGTAATTTCATGGGTGAAAATGAGGCACTTTCAAAACAATAACTCTTAAAGACTGATGTCTTGTTTTTACATCACACTTATTTTTGAGTATATCTTTCCCCTACCCAGTAAATGCTTTCTTGTAGCAGAGAGAGAGAAAGAAGAAGAATGGAGAGGGATAGGAGGAGGGGAAAGACAGGAGAGAAACAAATTGAAGAGAGGGAGGGAAGGAAGGAAGGAAGGAAGGGAGGAAGGAAGGAAGGAAGGAAGGAAGACTGAGGGAGAGAGGGGGAAAAGGAAGGAAAGAGGAAGGGACAGAGGGAAGGAAGAATTAGGGGAGAGAGGGAGAGAGGAAGAACAGTTCAGAAAAAGCAGCCAACATATGCACTATATGTGATATTATGAGCCCATGGTTCTCCACCTCTGTAATAAAAGTATTAACTCTTAGAAAGTTACTCCGCACCACAAAAAGTCCAAATTCCCTGAAAGAGCTGGCAGAGTTCTAGAGTACAAGGAGCAGTTTCTCCCACCAAGGACTCAAAGTCAATGCCATTCCAAACTTTTAAATTACACTGTGGATCACTTTCCATTTAATAAATTATTTCAAAATCAGGTCACAATTGACAGGCAGACCATCTTGGGCAGACAGGGAAAGGCTGATAAGCAGGGGAAATTTCTTTTCCCCTGCTGAAGCATGTCCGCCAACTGTCACATCTGGAAAAGAGCCAGGAACAGGGATTTTCATTTCAGTAGGGGGAAAGAGGAAGAATCTTGAAAGGCTGACGATAGGTGAGGAGTGAGAAATGCCAGTCTCCCAAGGAGCCTCTTGAGTCTCACAGGTATCGATGCTTGAAGGTCAAATGATGAAAAGCCCACACTCCTCCATGTAACAGGCTTAACGAGAGAAGGTTCTAATTCTTGGATACCTGTAGAGGTCCCTTGCCCTCTTGCAGCAGGAGGTGAACCATCTATCCAAGATAATAGATAACTGTTTCTTGCATACATTTCCAAAGCAGCTCATCTGCTTCTGTCCACCATCTGTATGACTGAATTCCACAATGACTGGGGAGGAGTGGACCTCCTGTCCACTTTCTTTTAATCTCCTTTTCCTCTTCCTATCATCCCTCCTCTGCTCCTCCTTTTCCAGGAAGTTCTTCTGACTTCTTGGCCACCATGTTCATAAGCAAAAGCTGACTTCCTAGGATCACAGATTATTAACACTAGAAGAAAATTAATCTTTTGTTATTGTTTGGTCATTTTCGTTCATGTCCAACTCTTCATGACCCCATTTGGGATTTTCTTGGCAAAGATACTGGAGTCTTCCATTTCCTTTTCCAACTCATTTTACAGATGAGGAAACTGAGGGAAGCAGGGTTAAGTGACTTGCCTAGGGTCACACAGCTACTGTGTCTGAGGTCAGATTTGAACTAAGGTCTTCTTGACTCTAGACCAGGTGTTGTATCCACTGTGCCACCTACCTGCCCAATACCATACTTAGGAGTCTAAAAAATACAAGCTGGAAAGGATATTAGCAATCATTTCACCAACAAGTCTGACCTCTTGATGGGGAAACTAAGGCTCCAAGAGGTGAAGCATATAGTAAACAGAGCACTGGCTTGGAAGTCAGAAGACCTGGGGTCAAATCTTGCCCCTGATGCTTGCTGCCCTTGTGACCCTGGGCAAGTGGATTAACATGTCTGAGCCTCTGCTTCCTTATCTGTAAAATGGTGGATTGGACTAGATGGTTTCTAAGGTCCTTTCCAACTCAAATCTATGATCCCATGAAATGACATGCTCAAGGTCACACAGGTAGAAAGGGCTGGAGCTGGGATTTTAACATAGGAGCTCTGATCTCAAATCCAGTCCTCCTTGAACTGGAACACACTGTTTCCTAATGAACATAATGGATACATAAGGATCAAAATGGGTTTCCGTTTGTTCTCTCTTGGTTCTGCTTGAATTTCAATCTATTTTCTCCTTTATTCTTCAGGGTCCCCCAAACCAATTCTGATCGTATCCCACCTTTTATTAATACTTCTGTTCGGAGTAACCAAGGACTTATATAGAATTTTATTTTCTTAGACTCCTTGGATTTCCAGAGAATTTCCCTTTCAGTGGAAAAACACATGCATGGACATACATACACACATGCACACTGATTCCCTGTCCCAAGGGCATTTCATCTTGGTTCACTTAATTCTTAGTGACCTACCTGATAAATTCCTCTGAGGGAGGAAAAATAGAAAAGAAGGGAAATTAATATCATATTAAATCTATTCTGTCTCCCAAAACATTGGTTTCCTTCTCCCTTGCACCTAATCTTCACGTCCCTTTTGCTTCAGTCCAGAGCTGAAAGACAATGGAATTTTTTCTTATTCAGTCTACCAGTGGTATTGATGGTACAAGACAACAATAAGGTTTTTCACTGACTAACATTCAGTATTATAGCTGCTGACATACATACATAATAAATGCAAAGAGGTGGGTCATCTGGGCAGGAAATAACGATCTTACCTCCTACCTTACTTTATGCTTTAGGTCGATTTTTTGCATGTTAAGCCAAAGAGGAGCTTGGTTATTTTTAAGCGTAAGCCAGAAATTTTTCTGGTATGAAGGACTTGAGTACTGGCCCCTGATAACAAGGTGAAGAAGAAAAAGTTTAGTCTTAGCTAGGAAATGCTCTGAGCTTTTAGTAGCTAGTATTGATGGTTAGGATGCAGGAGCTGGCATCCTGCTCTCATCAAGAAGAGGCTTTCAAGTCACTGCACCTGAGAAGACTGGAGCCGAGATGTCTGATAGCTGACCTGTAAGAAGTGAAATCCAGAAGCCAGTAGCAGGAAGTAATGACCTAGAGATTAGTAGAGGGACCTGTCCAGTGGACAGCAATGAATAGCAAGGGGAGAAGGAGAAGGAAAGAGAGACAGGACAGAAAGACAGAGACCGAGAAAGACAGACAGAGAGAGAGGGAGGAAGACAGAGAGAGAGGAGAGAGACAGATAGAAAGAGAGAGGGAGGGAGAGACAGAGAGAGAGAGGGAGGGGGAGAGAGGGAGACAGAGAGAGAGAGAGACAGGGAGAGAGAGACAGAGAGAAAGAGGGAGGGGGGAGAGAGAGAGACAGAGAGAGACAGAGACAGAAAGAGAGGAGAGAGATACAGTACAGAGACAGGAAGAGAGAAGGGGGAGGGGAGACGTGATCCAGCAGAAGTTAGTGGCCAAAGAGAGGCTTAAAATTAAGTTACCAGAAGACACAGGCAGACCTTTAGTGTCAAAGATGTGTGTTGCCCCTAGAAGATTATACTGTATTCACCCAAGTTCACCAAGTATGTTGCTGTATCTATGGATCCTGGCTACACATTCCCTACACATGACCCCATTCATATGAGAGGAGGCTGCTACCCTGGCACTGTGAGTACTCTCCACTGGACCACATGCTTAGGCAGTTAGTCAACAAACATTTATTTAGGTGTCTATCTTGTTCTGAAAACTGGGCATACAAAGAAAGGCAAAAGGGAGCACCTGCCCCCAAGCTAATGGGGGAACAATGTGCAAACAACTGTGTACGAGCAAATTATATAACATGATAACTAGGAAATAATCGACAGAAGAAAAGTACTAGAATTAAGAGGGATTGGGCAAGGCAAACTATGGAAGGTGATGATAGAATTAGAGCTGGAAGTGACCTTAGAGACCATCTAGTTCATCTTCCTAAGATTATAAGTAAGGAAATTGAGGCAGATGGAGGTTACATGACCTGTCCAGGGTCATATAGCTAGTATATGTGTCTGAGACTGGATTTGAACTCAGATTTTTCTGATTCTAGGTCCAGCGCTCTCTCTACTAACTGCCTGTATCTAAAATACTAAATAGTAACTATTTCTCTTTTATCCAAGAACCCTGTGGGTCTTCCCCTCCCAGTTCGATTTTTTTTTTATTAAAAGGGACATTCCTTGAGTAACTACTTGAAGCCTATTCATTTAAGGAGTGTATCTCACTTAAAGTGAAAATGTGATAAGACCTTAGCCTGAAAGGGCTAGAGTCTCCCTTTGCATCCTGGGTCATCTCCAGTCATCCTGATGAATATCAGGCCACTGGACCCAAATGGCTCAGGAGAAGAAAGTGAGGTTGGTGACCTTGCACAGCCCTCCCTCACTCAAATCAAAGTCATCTGAAAGTCATGTCATCATCTTGATGTCATGGTCCTCTTCGAGAATGAAGGACAAACACAACAACAAACCTGTATCTACCTATTTGGTATCTAAGACTCTCACATGCATCTGTCTTTTATTCCTCACACTGGGTTTTAAGCTCCTTAAGGAGATATAATGCTTTATTCTTCTTTGTATCCCTGACAGTACCTCAAAAAGTGCCTTGTATGCCATAGTCACTCAATAAATGTTTGTTGAATTGAATTCAATTGGAGTAAAAGGATCATAGACCTCAAGCTAGAAGGGAACTCCAAGATCATCTAGTCCAACACTTTTATTTTAAAGAGGGGGAAACTGAGGTTCAAGGAGGGGAATGACTTGGTCAAGACTGCATAGATTGTTACATGCTTAACCTCATCCCAAGGTGAAAGGCACACCTCCCACCCCCAACTTAGACACTTACCTGGTTGCAATATTTCTATTTTTTTCCACCCTAATACCTCTGTTTTTCTTTCTTAACAATTCAATTGCTTTCCCTCAGCAGCCCAGGGATCAGCATTTCAGAGTAAATAGGGAGTCATGAAGACCTAGGTTAAAAGTCTGACTCAGACAGTTACTTGTTGTGTGACCCTGGACAAGTCACTGGGCATCAGAACCATCTGTGAGAGGAGATGGCTGGAATTAATGACCTCAGAAATTTTGGTCATTTTGCCTTTAATTTGGGTACTTTAATTTTACATTTGAATTTAATTTTATATTCACTTTTAATGTATGGACCTGCTCATTTTAAAATTTGGGTTAATTAAGAATTACTTTGTGGACAACAAGGTGACACAGTAGATATAGTGTCTGGCCCTGAGTCTGAAAGACTCCAGTTCAAATCTCGCCTCAGACACTTACTAACCATATGACCTTGGACAAGTCACTTCACTCCGTTTGCCTCAGTTTCTTCATTTGCCAAATGAGCTGGAGAAGAAAATGGCAAACCATGCCAGTATTTTTGTCAAGAAAACCCCAAATGGGGCCACAAAAAGTTGGACATGACTGAAATGACTGAAAAACAACACGTATAGTATAATTTAAATCATGATATAGTGGTAAGAGCCTTGATTTTGGAGTCAGGGGGATCAGAGGACCTCCATTTTGAGCTTGGCTGTCACTCCTGACTTGTGTGGCCCCTGACAAGTCACATTACCAATCTGTGCCTCAGTTTTCTCCTCTGTAAAAGCAGGCATTGGTCTAAATGACTGTTAAGGTCCAGCTCAGAATCCATGACCCTCGTCTGAGAGCTCCCTGCCTAGCTCCATTCCCATGTTGGTAAAAGCAAACACCCCAGAGCATTTCAGAGGCATTTGGCTGCCCAGACCTGGGGGAGGAAAACAGCAACAAAAACACTGCCTGCTGTTTATTTTTCCTGAGTTTGGCACAAAACAATGATTGGCCTTTTGAAATATCAGAGACAATGAACAGCATGACAGTCATCTACTCTTTCCACAGTGTCTCGGCAGTATTTTTTGTCTATCTCTTTGACCCACTCCTTCCAAGCAGGGGCTGCTCATTCTCCCTGCCTCCATCCACTGCTGCTTGCCCAGGAGGCTTCTGGAAAAATGCTAAGTAGAGTTTCTAGGAAATATGGATCCCTGCTAATAATCTCATGTCTGGGAAGTTTCCGGTCTGAATTACACCCTGCCATCCACTAAGTATTTGAAGCAAGAATCCTTTTTTCTAAGACCTGAGTAGGATCCTTGGACTTTCAAATAATACATCACATGTGAATAGAACTTAATGATTTTCCAACTGTTCTCCTCTCCCCGAGAGGCATTAGTGATGGAGAGCTGGCCATGGTACCTGGAAGACCTGGGTTTAAATCCCACCTCTAACTGGCTGTGTGATTCTGGGCATTCACTTAACTCCTCAGTGCACCATGCACCTCTCTAAGATTATCTATTGAAGAGAAAGTGATGGCTTGTAGTGGTAGTGGGGCTTCAACACCTGGGAGTTCCCTACTCTGCCTCACTTAAATTCCGTTCACTCACAAGTCAAGATATTAACAATTGATGTCATTTCTCCTCTAAAAACAAAGGGAGAATCACAACAATTCTAATGAATACAGAAGTCAATCCCTATTCTTCCAGATAGTCCCTTTCTAGCTCCTTGGTATACCAGATGGAGAGCTAAACTTGGATCCAAGAAGACCTGGGTTCAAATTCTACCTCTGACGCATGTTGGCTGAGTGACTTTGAGTAAGTTACTTACTCTCAAAGTCATCTATCCTCTAAGATTCTAGATTAGAGAGAAGGTACTAATTTGCATTGGTAAAGGGAGTTCATCAACCTGAAAGTCCTGATATTGATGAAAATCATAATTATCCATTCACCTCAAATGTTTTATTTAATCCTCACAACCATCATGCTGCTTGGTCAGACTGGTGACAGAAGCATCATAATCTTTATCTATTCATCTTTGTATACCTTTGTCTATCTATCTCTATCAATCTATTATCCATACCTTTATCGATTTATCTATCATCTATCCATCTAAACTCTCCTGAGGTATCTGTATCTCTATCAATCTACTTATACTTCATTCTTTCTATTTATTTGTCTGTCTTCATCTATTCCATACTTGTATCAATCTATCATCTATCCATCCATCTATACCTTTATCTGTCTATCTTTATCAATCTATTATCCATACCTCTATAGTCTACCTCACTGTCTACCTGGCAATCTATTCTCAACTCTATCATTCTATCCATATCTCTATTTATCTGTCTATTTATCTATCTATCTATACCTCTTTCTATCTATGCTGTATCTACCCATCTAGACCTCTGCCTAGGTATCCTTACCTCTGTCTTTCATTCCTTTTATTTATTTATTAGTCTGTCTATCCATCTATCCATACTTTTATCTCTCTATCATCTATCCATCTATATCTCTCTTTATCCATGTATACCTTTTTCTCCATCAATCTATTATCCATACCTTTATCATCTATTATCTATCTATCCATACCTCTGTCACCCATTTATCTTTCATTCTTTCTATTTGTCTGTCAATCTCTCTATACTTGCTTAGCTTTATTTACCTATCATCAGTCTCTTCATCTATACTTCTATCTATTCATCCATACTCTTACCTATCTGTCTGTAGGTTTATCCATACATCTTTCTATCTTTCTGGTTTTTTCTGTCTTTCTTTCTTTCACTCTATCTTTCTCTCTGTCTTTATACCTGTCTTTGTATCTATCTTTCTGTATTTCTATCTTTTACCTGTCTTTCTATCTTTCTTTTTACCTGAATTTCTATCTCCCTACCTATCTTTTTACCTGTCTTTCTATCTTTCTACCTATCTCTGTCTTTCTGTCTTTCTATCTATCTTTCTATCCACCTGAAGAAAAAATTTCCTAATCACTATGCTCAAGACCCTTCAAATAATCTGTAACCAAAAATCTAAAGATTTTATCTCTAGTTGGTCTGACAGTTGCTGTCAACAATATACATGGAAGAAAAAGTTTTTTTAAAAAAAAAAGACAAAATGTCCTTTGAAGAAAATCTTTCTCAAACTCTACAACATGTGAAGACACAACCTGCAATAACATCTAGTGAGCTGACCTTGGAGTCAGGAAACCCTGGACTCAAGCCCAGCCTCTGGCACACATTGGCTATGTCACTTAGGCATAGCACTGGATAGCCCTAACCACTGTGAGACAAGAGATGACACAAAGAGAGGCAGGCTGGTTTTAGATACAGAGATCTCCAGTTCAAATCCTACTTATGGCATGCTAATTCACCTTGCGGTTCTCATTTTCCTTACCTAAAAAATGAGGAGGTTGGACTACATAACTTCTGAGGTTCTATTCAAGGCTAAGTCTATGCTCATGCAAATCTAAGTTATGGCTGAGTTGCTAACATGCATTGGTGAAGAGAGTTTCCCAACAGGAATACCACCCCCAAGTCAATGAAATCACAGGTCCAACACATTCGGCCTCAAAAAAAAGTCAACAAGCCTCAATCTTAATCGCACCTCCCTTAAAATCTGACATGGGAGATACCTATAGGCTGAAGAAGTACAGTGATGGGTACAGGAGCTATAACTGTATTATACATTTTAATTAATATTTTCAACTGTCTACAATGATACTGCAGTGGATAGAGCACTGGGCCAGGGGTCAGTAAGACCCAAGTTCCAGCGCTGCTTCAGATTCTTAGTAGCTGTGTGACACCAGACAAGTCACTTAACTTCTATTTGCCTTTGTTTCCTCAACAGTAGAATGGGAAGAATAATATTACTAGTACTCCTTACAAATACTAATTCATTTGATTCTTACAACATCCCTGTGAGGTAGATACTATTATCATCCCCATTTTACAGATGAGGAAATGGAGGCAAATAAAGGTTAAGTGACTTGCCCAGGATCATACAGTTAAGTGTTTGAGGCAGGTTAGGTCTGCTGTGCCAAGGCTTTCAGCAAGACCACAAAGCAGCATCCTGAAACCCAGAAGTCATTATCTGGGTGACATTGGGCAAGTCAATCTCATTTAATTCTCAATTTAATGCTCCCCTCTGCCTCAGTTTCCTCATCTGTAAAATGAAGGGGCTGGACTCTGTGGCATCTAAGGTTCCTACCAGTTCTAGGTCTATGATCCTATAAATGACAGCTGAACGCTGATGGTTCCAGAACCAAGGCAAGAGCCACCACTCATTCAAAGGACTCCATATAACTCTGTTCCAGGCATTTATAAATCCTTGAGATCATAAAAGCAACTGTGTCTCCTTCCCTATGTTAGAGAATATAGAGGACTAGGAGGATGATCCCCCTGGAACTATAAAAGATTGTGCTGCTTTGAGTATGGAGAATGATTTTGCCACTAACTACCCTCCCTTCAGTGCTTGGCACTTAGTAGGCACTTCATAAGTGCTTACTCATTGAATATGTTTACCATGTTTTTTAAAGCAAATCTGTGATTTCCTAAATGAGGAAGTCCCTGGACCAAAGGATTTCAGCACCTGCTGTGGTTTTAGAGGGCAATGTGGGCCATGTCCAAGGTCACAAAGTCAGTCAGTCAGTGGAAAGATTCGAATGCAACTCTTTCTAGTATACTATTCATTACAATCAATCAACGAGTATTTACCAAGTGCCTACTATGGTCCTTCCCCTGGGCTGGTCACTGGGGGTATAAATACAAAGATAAAACCATTCTCTACTGCTCCCAAGGAGCTTACACTACCCTGCATATCCATAACACTGCATCACAAAGACATAACCAATGAGAATGAGCCTTTAGAAATGAACATTTTAAAGGGTCAAAGTGACAGAACCACCAAGTCTGTCCAATGAAGGCCATGAACCTGGGTACCAAGGGACCAGGGACGCCTTTCTGTGTCAAAGTTGATGATGGAAGGGATAAAGACCTCACAGGGTCTGCTGAATTATCCAATCATCTCAGAAGGCAGGAGGGTGATACATGCTAGGTGCCTAGGAGACTTTTAGCAAAAACAATTCTATTCTACTCAATAACGAATGACAGGAAATATTTGCACAACTTTAGCAAAAATATTTTAAAGCTCAATTCCCAGTTTGGGGACCATTGAACGTAAGATATATATATATATAAAATCAAGCAGCAACAAATTGCAATCTATGCAAAAACCTTTTGATGGGCAGGAGCTAAAAATATATTTTGAATTGTATTCTGGTCTCCATAACTTTAGAAATCTGTAGACTTCTGTGCACATTCCCACCATACAAACTCTGAGCACAGATTAGTTTGTTTCATATATTAATCCAGAGGATAAACCAACACTTTATGAAGTCATTTTTTAGTTATGTTCCACTCTTTGCGACCCCATTTGGTGTTTTCTTGGCAAAGTTACTAGAGTAGTCTGCCATTTCCTTCTCTGACTCATTTGACAGAGGAGGACACTGAGACAAATAGAGTTAAGTGGCTTGCCCAGAGGAACTTAGCTAGTAAGTGTCTGAGAACAGATTTGAACTCAGGAAGATGAGTCTTTCTGACTTCAAGCCCAGCACTTCATCCACTGTGCCACTTTGAAAGCATGTAATTCAGAAGGTAATTCTCTTTCAGGGTGAAAATGGAGATTCCAAACAAGAGAATAGGGATAAGATTGATGCTTTCTCTGGCAAAGGAACTCCCAAGTGAGGAAATTCCTCTCTACCAATGCAAGTCACCACCTTTTCAGAAATGTATGATCCTAGGGGGCAGAGCCAAGAAGGTGGAGTAGAAAGACACACATACTCAGGGTCTCCCCACACAGCCCATAAAATACCTGTAGAGAAGGACTCAACAAATTTTGGAGCAGCAGAAGTGGAGAACAACAGAGTGGAGGAGATTTCCAGCCTAGGGTGACCTGAAAGGCCCACGGGAAATATCTGTTGCACCAGGAGTGGAGCAGAGCCCAGCACAGCCTGTGAACAGCCCTTGGGGGCAGAATCTCCAGTCATGGAATCCCCAGTCCCAGTAGCAGTAGGTTCGCAGATCCCTCAACCCACAGGCACCAAAGGTCAGTGACGGGGTTTTTTCAGCTGCCTGGGAAGAGAGAAGCACCTTTCTATAGCTCTGGTCTCAGGCAGCGGCTGCAGAGACCACATCAGGCAGGCGGCAGCACTTTCCACCTCAGCCCCTACAGCAGCCCGCATCCATTGTTGGATTGTAAAACCCTTGGGGGCACTGAGGAGCTGATTATTACCTCGGCCCTGTGTAGAGGCCCTGAGGGAGCTAGTCTTTGTCTCTCACTGAATGGTCACCCTGCCTCCACAGCTTGACTGAATCCCAGCCCCCCAGTGTTGGCTTGGCAGAACTGGAGGCCAGGTGGCTGTGGAGAGGAAACTCTGCTAAGAAAATGAGCACAAAAATCTCTCCCTGATCCCAGACCAGTATACACGTTTGATTGTGCCACCTTGGAGGAACTGAGATCTTACAGATTCCCAGAGTATACCCTATTCTTGACAACAGACCCAAAAGTCAAGTAACTGGTTGGGAAAGTGCCCAAAAAAGGGGAAAAAAAATAAGACCATAGAAGGTTACTTTCTTGGTGAACAGATATCTCTTCCCATCCTTTCAGATGAGGAAGAACAATGCTTATCATCAGGAAAAGACATAAAAGTCAAGGTTTCTGTATCCCAAACATCCAAAATAAATATTCAATGATCTCAGGCCATGGAAAAGCTCAAAAAGGATTTTGAAAATCAAGTAAGAGGAGGGGCAGAGCCAAGATGGCATAGCTCCAAACCCACAACCCATAGGACATCTGTAAATAGCAACTCACTGTGAATTCTGCAGGACCAGAGGCCACAGAACATTGGAGCAAAGGAGATTTCTGTTCCAGAGGGACCTGCAAACCTCTCGCAAAAGGTCCTTTGCGCCGCGGACTGGGAGCCAAGTACAGCCCTGCCACGGCCATGGCACCGAGAGGAGCAGATCCGAGCAGGTTTCAGGGACGGAGTCTCCAGCAGCCATGCGGGTCCCTCCACCCACAGGTGACGGAGGTCAGTGAGAGGGTCTCTTTGGCAGGTCAAGAGGGGAGTGGAGTGCCCCCATAACTCAGGCCCCCTCGGGAGGCAGAAGCGGAGGTGGGAGCAGACAGGGGCTCCCAAAGTAGGCAGGAGCCCGGATCCATTGTTGAAGGTCTCTGCATAAACCCCCTGAGGGAACAGAGCCTATGAGGCAGCCCTGCCCTGACCTGAGCACCTGAACTTAATCTCACACTGAATAGCAGCCCTGCCCCCACCAAAAGCCCTGAGGCTGGAAGCAGCATTTAAATCTCAGACCCCAAGCACTGGCTGGGAGGATCAGGAGGTGAGGTGGGTGTGAGGAGAATATTCAGAGGTCAAGTCACTGGGCTGGGAAAATGCCTAGAAAAGGAAAAAGAAATAAGACAATAGAAGGTTACTTTCTTGGTGAACAGGCATTTCCTCCCTTCCTTTCTGATGAGGAAGAACAATGCTTATCATCAGGCAAAGACACAGAGGTCAAGGCTTCTATATCCCAGCCCACTCAATGGGCTCAGGCCATGGAAGAGCTCACAAAGGATTTTGAAAATCAAGTTAGAGAGGTGGAGGAAAAGCTGGGAAGAGAAATGAGAGACATGCGGTCAAAGCATGAACAGCAGGTCAGCACCCTGCTAAAGGAGACCCAAAAAAATGCTGAAGAAAATAACACCTTGAAAAATAGGCTAACTTAATTGGCAAAAGAGGTTCAAAAAGCCAATGAGGAGAAGAATGCTTTCAAAAGCAGAATTAGCCAAATGGAAAAGGAGATTCAAAAGCTCACCGAAGAAAATAGTTCTTTCAAAATTAGACCAGAACAGATGGAGGCTAATGACTTTATGAGAAACCAAGAAATCACAAAACAAAACCAAAAGAATGAAAAAATGGAAGATAATGTGAAATATCTCATTGGAAAAACAACTGACCTGGAAAATAGATCCAGGAGAGACAATTTAAAAATTATGGGACTACCTGAAAGCCATGGTCAAAAAAAGAGCCTAGACATCATCTTTCATGAAATTATCAAGGAAAACTGCCCTGAGATTCTAGAACCAGAGGGCAAAATAAATATTCAAGGAATCCACAGAACACCGCCTGAAAGAGATCCAAAAAGAGAAACTCCTAGGAACATTGTGGCCAAATTCCAGAGTTCCCTGGTCAAGGAGAAAATATTGCAAGCAGCTAGAAAGAAACAATTCAAGTATTGTGGAAATGCAATCAGGATAACACAAGATCTAGCAGCTTCTACATTAAGGGATCGAAGGGCATAGAATAGGATATTCCAGAAGTCAAAGGAACTAGGACTAAAACCAAGAATCACCTACCCAGCAAAACTGAGTATAATACTTCAGGGGAAAAATTGGTCTTTCAATGAAATAGAGGACTTTCAAGCATTCTTGATGAAAAGACCAGAGCTGAAAAGAAAATTTGACTTTCAAACACAAGAATGAAGAGAAGCATGAAAAGGTGAACAGCAAAGAGAAGTCATAAGGGACTTACTAAAGTTGAACTGTTTACATTCCTACATGGAAAGACAATATTTGTAATTCTTGAAACTTTTCAGTCTCTGGGTACTGGGTGGGATTACACACACACACATGCACACACACACATACACACAGATAGAGACAGAGTGCACAGAGGGAACTGAAGAGGATGGGCTGATATCTTTAAAAAATGAAATCAAGCAGTGAGAGAGAAATATATTGGGAGGAGAAAGGCAAAGATGGAATGGGGCAAATTATCTCTCATAAAAGAGGCAAGCAAAAGACTTATTAGTGGAGGGATAAAGAGGGGAGGTGAGAGAAAAACATGAAGCTTACTCTCATCACATTCCACTAAAGGAAGGAATAAAATGCACACTCATTTTGGTATGAAAACGTATCTTAAAATACAGGAAAGTGGGGGATAAGGGGATAAGCAGGGTGGGGGGGGGATGATGGATGGGGGGACATGGGGAGGAAGGAGCAATTTGAGGTCTACACTCATGGGGAGGGACAGGATCAAAAGAGAATAGAAGTAATGGGGGACAGGATAGGATGGAGGGAAATATAGTTAGTCTTATACAACACAGCTATTATGGAAGTCATTTGCAAAACTACACAGATTTGGCCTATATTGAATTGCTTGCCTTCCAAAGGGAAGGGGTGGGGAGGGAGGGAAGTAAAGAAGTTGGAACTCAAAGTGTTAGGAACAACTGTCGAGTAATGTTCTTGCCACTAGGAAATAAGAAATACAGGTAAAGGGGTACAGAAAGTTATCTGGCCCTACAGGACAAAAGAGAAGATGGAGACAAGGGCAGAGAGGGATGATAGAAGAGAGAGCAGATTTGTCATAGGGGCAATTAGAATGCTTGGTGTTTGGGGGGGGAGGGGACAAAAGGGGAGAAAATTTGGAACCCAAAATTTTGTTAAAATGAATGTTAAAAGTTAAATAAATAAATTTAAAAAAAAAGAAAATCAAGTAAGAGAGGTGGAGGAAAAATTGGGAAGAGAAATGAGAGAGATGTAAGAAAAGCATGAAAAGCAGGTCAACACCTTGCTAAAGGAAACCCAAAAAATGCTGAAGAAAATAACACCTTGAAAAATAGGCTAACTCAATTGGCAAAAGAAGTTCAAAAAGCCAATGAGGAGAAGAATGCTTTCAAAAGCAGAATTAGCCAAATGGAAAAGGAGGTTCAAAAGCTCCCTGAAAAAAATAGTTCTTTCAAAATTAGAATGGAACAGATAGAGGCTAATGACTTTGTGAGAAACCAAGAAGTCACAAAACAAAACCAAAAGGAGGGGAAAATGGAAGATAATATGAAATATCTCATTGGAAAAACAACTGACCTGGAAAATAGATCCAGGAGAGACAATTTAAAAATTATGGGACTACCTGAAAGCCATGATCAAAAAAAGAGACTACACGTCATCTTTCATGAAATTATCAAGGAAAACTGCTCTAATATTCTAGAACCAGGGGGCAAAATAAATATTGAAAGAATCCACTGATCACCCCCTGAAAGAGATCCAAAAAGAGAAACTCCTAGGAACACTGTGGCCAAATTCCAGAATTCCCAGGTCAAGGAGAAAATATTGCAAGCAGCTAGAAAGAAACAATTCAAGTGTTGTGGAAATACAATCAGGATAACACAAGATCTAACAGCTTCTACATTAAGGGATCAAAGGGCATGGAATATGATATTCCAGAAGTCAAAGGAACTAGGACTAAAACCAAGAATCACCTACCCAGCAAAACTGAGGATAATACTTCAGGGGAAAAAATGGTCTTTCAATGAAATAGAGGACTTTCAAGCATTCTTGATGAAAAAACCAGATCTGAAAAGAAAATTTGACATTCAAACACAAGAATCAAGTGAAGCATGAAAGGTAAACAACAAAGAGAAATCATAAGGGACTTATAAAAGTTGAACTGTTTACATTCCTACATGGAAAGACAATATTTGTAACTCTTGAAACTTTTTTCAATGTCTAGGTAGTTGGTGGGATTACACAGAGAGAGAGAGAGAGAGAGAGAGAGACAGAGAGACAGAGAGACAGAGAGACAGAGAGACAGAGAGAGACAGAGAGCACAGGGTGAATTGAATAGGATGGGATCATATCTTAAAAAAATGAAATTAAGCCGTGAGAGAGAAATATATTGGGAAGAGAAAGAGAGAAATGGAATGGGGAAAATTATCTCTCATAAAAGAGGAAAGCAAAAGACTTTTCAGTGGAGGGAAAAAGAAGAGAGGTGAGAGAAAAAACATGAAGCTAACTCTCATCACATTCGACTAAAGAAAGGAATAAAATGCACACTCATTTTGGTATGAAAACCTATCTTACAATACAGGAAAGTTGGGGAGAAGGGGATAAACAGGGTGGCGGGGATGATGGAAGGGAGGGCAGTGGGAGGAGGGAGCAATTTGAAGTCAACATTCTTGGGGAGGGACAGGATCAAAAGAGAGAATAGAAATAATGGGGGGCAGGATAGGATGGAGGGAAATATAGTTAGTCTTACAACACAACTATTATGGAAGCCATTTGCAAAACTACACAGATATGGCCTATATTGAATTGCTTGCCTTCCCAAAGGGAATGGGTGGGGAGGGAGGGATGAAGAGAAGTTGGAACTCAAAGTTTTAGGAACAACTGTTGAGTATCGTTCTTGCAACTAGGAAATAAGAAATACGGGTAATGGGGTATAGAAAGTTATCTTGCCCTACAGGACAAAAGAGAGGATGGGGATAAGGGATGGGAGGGGTGTTAGAAGGGAGGGCAGATTGGTGATAGGCACAATTAGAATGCTCAGCATTTTGGGGTGGGGAAGGGGAGAAATGGGGAGAAAATTTGGAACCCAAAATTTTGCGGAAATGAATGTTGAAAACTTAAATAAATTAAAATTTAAAAAAGAAGCTACTAGAATATAAAAAAATTTTTTTAAATATAAAGAAATGTATGATCCTAGAAAGTTTTCCAAACTACTGAGAAGCTAAGGAATTTACTGAAAGTTGAAGAACCAGTATATATTAAAAGCTACACTTGAATCCAGGTCTTTCCAGAGTTTTCTATCCACGATGACATACCTAAATGTGCTCTCACACCAAACAGGAGACTTTCTCCACTCTTCATCCTCAGAATTCACTTTACCCCTGGACTTTTCACACTGGATATACCATGTGGCCCTATGATCCCTTTCCCTCTGATTGGTTGGTTCCTCGAAGAACCTTCATTTTAAGGGGGAGACTCAGGCCAGCCATGTGGTCATTCCTCTCTAGACTGCACTCTTGACTTTTTAGACTTTCTATAGCAAGACCTCAGTGGTGGAGACCTTCATCTACACCCTTCCCCAGTCTTTTCAGATTTCTTTTATAGATTGTTTTCCCCATTAGAAGGTAAGCCCCTTAACTCAGGCACTGTTATTCTTTATGGTTACATTTTTAATCCAAGTGCTTAGTGCAGTACATAAGGATCCTGTAATAAGTGCTGGTTAACTTGACTTGACTGGAAATGTTGTAAAGGTAGAAATGGCAAGATTTGGCAACTGCATGAGTAATCACTTCTGGAAACAAAAGGTGAGTATTACAGATACCAGAATTCAGGGGGTTGTTTGGAAGTTAAATCACTTTATATTTCCACCTGATTCTTTGTGAGGGAAAAATCAGTGACAAAGCAGAGTTTGCTTTACTGGCCTCCTTTTCACCCCAAAAATTATTTAGTCAGATATTTATGCTAGTGCTACCTTAGCTCCCCACTTCCCCAGTCTCTCCTCCAGCAAGAAAATAGAATCCCTCTTACTACCACCATCCCTGTTGATCCCATTTTCCCTCATCAGACACACTAACAAGGAAGCAAAGAGGCAGTATGAGACAATAGAAAGACCATGGAGCAGGCAATTTGAGAACCTTGGTTCAAATTTGCCCATATGACCCTGTGTGAATTCACTTGACCTCTCTGGGCTGTAAAATGGGGGAAGGAGATTGAAAAAGGATGATATCTGGGGTGCCTTCTATTTCTAAATCTTCAACTCTTAATTAAGGAGATTTCAGACATAAAGAAAGTCCAGCATTAGGATGCCTGAAATGTCATCATTAAGTCAGTAAATAAGTATCTATTAAGCATATACAATATGCCAAGGACTGTCCAAAGTGCTGATGATACAAAGAAAGGCAAAAACAGTGCCTTCCCTTAAGGAGTTGAAAGTCTAATGGCAGAGATGACATACAAACAACTGTGTAAAAATGAGATATAAACAAGATAAATTGGAGATAATCAATAGAGGGTAGCATTAAGAGGAATCACGAAAAGTGGAGTTTTGGCTGGGACTTGAAGGAAGCCAGGGAGATGGAGAAGAGAAGGGAAAGAATCCCAGGCATTGGGATCTGCCAGTGAAAAATTCTCAGAATAGAGAGAGAGTGTGTGTCTCAATGCAACATCCCTGTGGTTACATTATTCCCAATGAAAATAGCCCCTGAAAGGGAAAGGTTCAAACTTTAAAATTTATCAGCCATTTACACCTTGTGGCAAATTAGTTTGTCAGAGATGCTGCAGAGATCAGGTTTGAAAGAATGGGAGGGAGGGAGTGTTTTACCATCAGGAAAACAGTAGCTAATGTCACTAGTCTGACAAGGACATGGGTAGCCCCATGGAGGCTGCTTAGTCTTCTGGTTGGTATTACAGTCTTCAAAGTGTGTGGAGATAATTGTTGTCAGGAGGAAGGATAAGAAAGCCAGGTGAGGTCCCTGTGTGGCAGACCAGCACAGGTCTGGCCAGTCAGCTTTCCTGGATGGGCTTCCCCAGGGGGCTGTGTATCTATTCCTTTCTTTTATCTGCCCCTCTGGGGAAAGTCTCCTGGATTGGACTGACAGGGTACCATGAAGTCAAAAGGCTCAGGTTGTTATGGGGATATGCTCAAGGTCAGGGAGGGGAAACATCCATGAAAATTACTGAACTCCTCTTGTTCTCTTAGGCAGGCTTGTACTAGAGGCTGCAAGACCCTCTAGCCACAGAGCGGGTAAGACCATGATAATGAGAGCACTGGGCAGCCAAAGTGGGAGATGAGGGAAGTGCCACTGGACTACGAAGATAGAGGGGAAAAGGATGGGAGGGAGGATAGAAGGATGGAAGAGAAAAAGAAGGAGGGAGGGAAGAAGGAAAAGAAGATGGAAGGAAAGAGAGAAGGAAAGAAAGGAGGAAGGAATGGAGGAAATGAGGGAAAGAGGAAGGGAGAGAAGGAGTTAGGAAAAAGAGAGGGAAGAAGGAAGGAAAGGATGGAGGAAGGAAAAAGGAAAGAAGAATGGAAGGGAAGGGAGAGAGGGAAGGAAAGAAGGAAGGAAGAAAGGAAGGAAGGTACGGAGGGAAGAAGTTAAGTAAATAGGGAGGGAGGAAAGAAGGAAGGAAGGAAGGAAAGAAGGAAGGAAAGGGAAAGGAAGGAATGGAGGTAAGGAATTAGGAAGGGAGAGATGGAGTTAGGAAAAAAGGAAAGAAGGAAGCATTTATTGAATGCCTATGTGCCAGGTACTGTTTGAAGCCCTTTTCAAATATCATCTCATTGGAGCTTCACAAAAATCCTGGGAAATAGGTGCTATTATTATCTCTATTTTATAGTAGAGGAAACTGAATCAGGAAGAGGTTAAGTGACTTGCCCAGGGTCACACAGAGTAAGTGTCTGAGGTTAGATTTGAATTGACATGTTTATGATTCTAGACCAAGAGCTCAGTCCATTGCATCGTGAGCTGCCTCTAGGAGAATCTGATGTGAGTCTGCCAAAAAACTTATGTGCATTGGATCACTGAGACCTTCTGATCAAACCCTCTCATTTTGATATACTTCCAAATTTGGCATGATGTCATAACTACCTGCCATGCTCTCTGTGCCTCACCTAACATCTTTTTACTGCCCTTACTGCAATCCTTACCAATTACTCCACCCCACCTCTCCATTCCCCACCCTAGATCTCCACTTCCTAAGGAAATAAGAAGAGGAAAGAATTGGAGCCAGAGGTCATTCTTTTCTAAGTTATTTATCATCAGAGTAGGAAGGTGAAGGTTTTTCATGGATTCAGGAAGGAAGTCTCAGAAAAGAACAGGAATAATAAGCAGGCAGTGAGATGGGATGGCTGTGGACATATTTTCCATTGGCTAAAACTCATTCCAATCAGGCTCTAAGCCAGAAAGCAGTGTGAAAAGCGCAGGCTATCTTACCCTGTGGTAATTGATCATTTTGGACATAAATGACTTCTGCACAGGATAGAACACAATGTCTTGACTGATGTAAATGAATCAAAGTCTCCCTGGATAGTCTAGGACCAAGCTCTGGTCTGAGAATCAGAGAACCTAAGTTTAAATCCTGCCTCTGGTAATCATCAGCTGTGTAACCTTGAGCATACCATTCCTCCTCCTCCTTGGGCCTCAGTTTCTTATCTGAAATGAGGGTGTTGGATACAATGACCACAAGTTTCCTTCTAGCTCTCAATCTATGATCCTATGAGCCTGGAAGTCTGTACACTGAATTAGTTCTTCTCTAGTCAGTTTTTTTAAGACTCATGGACTCAAAGTCATCATTTTTGTGATCTTTCTCTTCTCTGGCTCCCCCAATTCAGTTATGAGATCTGCCTGTTCCTATTCAAAATACATATATCCAGAAGGCAAATGATTTTTTTTAAAACAGTGTTTGCCTAATTAAGTGAAATGTAGCTTGGTGTTATGGGACATGCTCCAGACTAGAATCAATAGACCTAAATTCAAATTTCTAATTTCCAATGCACCAATCAATCAACCAATAAACATTATCAAACATTCATTGTGTGCCATGTTCTGTGCTAGGTGGTGGGGATACAAAGAAAAAAATAAATGATCGCTGTCCTCAAGATGTTTATATTCTATCACCATTTACTAGCTGTGGTTCTCTGCCAACTAAAAGCATTGGACAGAAATGCAGGAAGGCAAATTTTGGGTTGGTTTTAGAATAACATCGTTCCAGTTGGTTTTATCTGCAAGTGACTATGCTGTGTCAGAAGGTAGTGGGTTTCCTTTCACTGGAGGTCCTCAGCAGAAGCTGAATGACTACTTGTTGGATATATTGTAGAAGGGATCTGATTTTTAGTTACTGGTTAGATTATATGGCCACTGAGGTCTCTTCCTTTTCTGAAATTAACCTTTCTGAATCCTTGGGTTGCTCCCATGTAAGCTAATAATATTTGCAATGAGAGGTAAAGTTGCATAGTAGATAGAGGCCTGGCTTTGGAGTCAGGAAGTCCTGGGTTCAAGTTCAGTCTTTGATACATAGAAGCCGTGTGACTATGGGCAATTCTCTCAATCTATCAGGCACCTAATAAGCTTTCTAATATTAAATCTCACAGGAGTGGCTGTTCTGCATCAGTGAGGAAAAATTTCCTTTACTAAGAAGGGAAGCAAAAGTTGTTATAACATGAAAATATTCACAAATGAACTATGTATTTATAAAAATTAATCCCACTAGGATCATCCCTGTAAAGTCAATCCCCTTCTCTCTTTGTTGGTCCATCGCTAGCCAATTGTTAGTAGGATCTTCAAAAGAAAATCATTTGAATATCAAAGGATGAAGAGAGGCCCTAGGAGAAATGGATGAAGCCCCCACACTTTTTTTTGTAAAACTGCCTCCCTTTATTATCTGAGAAGTTAAAGATATCAAAAGTGAAGTGCACAATGCTGTATCATTCTACTGTACCATTTGTCAGAAAATGTATGTTATGCCCTCCCAAATCAATATCTGATCAAGTCTTTGTTCTAAGAATTGGTGCATGGTAGCAATTATGACCTGTTTTACTATATGTAAGGTAAAAACACTTATTTTCCTATTTTTGTTTGATTTTTTATGATAAAATCCCAACTAAATCTGGTTTGGTTTGTTTTTTTTCATTCTTTGCTATGAAATGTTGACCCCCATTTTAGGAGAGTTCATTTTAAATGTCTTTATTCTGGTGCCAGTTTTGCTTGGATAACAAGGATCTCTTGCAACTAAAATAAGTAAACTTCCTTTTCTTATCTTAATGGCAATATGGAGCTACCAAAGTCTAAATGCTCCCTACCTCACTCCCAAACAATGCAGTGGCCTCCATTACTTTATTCAAACTAAGATGTTAATTTCCAATGTTGGCAGGAGTGTGCTTGTTAAAATTAATAACTGGGTCTCCAGAAGAAAAAAAATCCTACTACTGAACACTTTGAAGTTTAATCTGTATTATTAATATTTCCTCCACTACTTTCTTACATCTGGACAATTAACAAACAAAAAAAGCCTTAATTTGTAGTGTTTTTCTACTTCTAATGTTTAAAAGATCACAATGAAAATTTAACAATCAACTTCTTGTTCAAGCTAGCTCCAACATACTCCTGCTCCTAGGAATATTTTCATTTTAATAAGAATAATAATAATTTGAATTTATCTAAGCTCTCCAAGGCTTAAAGTACTTTTCTCACTGATGGTATTATTATTATTCACATTTAAGAGGAAGAGACTGAGATTCGAATGGATTAAGTAATGTGCTAGGTCATAGAATTTCTAACAGTCAGGACTTGAACTTAGCTTTCTGACACCCAAGACTAGTGTTTATTCTATTGCACACTGATGCAAAGCCTTAACCTGACACTGTGAAAGCCAAACTCTATGCAGTGGTCCCCAAATTTTTTCCCAAAGTTCTGAAATCACACTGTGAATTCCATCTACATATGAGACTTGTCACACTCTTTTAAGTGGCTCTTTAGGAGTTAATCCTACTTAATCCATCGTTAGGATAAAGAAATGACAAACCAAATCCTGATTTCTGGGACCAACCTTCCCTTAAACCACAGATTCTTAACCATGGATCCAAGGACTTACCCAAGGGGTCTCTGGATAAATTTAAGGGGGAGTGGGGGTCTGTGAACTTGGATGAGAAAAGTATTTTACATCTTTATTTTCACCAACCTCTAAGTGAAATTTAGGGGTTCCTTCAGTTATGATTTCCATCCTGTCTACAGATATGCCTATTTCCCTCTCATCCTCAAAAAAAAAAACCCTCCTTTGATCCATCCATCCCTGCTAGCTCTTGTCCTTTAATCTCTTCTCCTTTTATGCCTAAATTCCTTGAGGACAGCCACCATCAATGTGTCTTCTTCCTTTCTTCTCACTCTTACATAACTCTCTGTAATCTGACTTTTGACCTCATCATTCAACTTAAACTGCCCTTTCCAAAGTTACCAATGATCTCTTAATGGCCAAATCCAGTGTCCTTTTCTTCATCCTCATCCTTCTTGACATCTCTGCAACCTTTGTGTGACCTGTTGGTCACTCTCTTCTGAAAATTCTCTTTAGGTTTCTGTAACACTGCTCTTTCCTGGTTCTCCTTCTACCTGTATGACTGACTGTTCCTCCTCAACCTTCCTTGCTGGATCTTGATTCAGGTTATGCCCTCCACCCATGGTTGCCCCACAGGGCTCTGTCCTGGACCCTCTGGTCTTCTCCCTCTATACTAGTTCACTTTGTGAACCAATCACTTTCCATGATTTCAACAATCATCTCTACACAGATGATTCTCAAATAATCTATTCAGACTCTAACCTCTCTGTTGACCTCCAGTATCACATCTCTAATTGCCAATTGGACATCTTGAACTGTATGTCTCCTAGATATCTCAAGTTCAACATGTACAAAACTGAATTCATGATCTTTCCCCCCAAGTCCTTCCCTCTTCTAACATCCCTTTTACTCTGGAGGCTGCCACCATTCTCCCAGGATGTTCTTGTTTGGTCATTTCCAACTTTCTGTGACCCCATGAACCATACTGCCCATGGGGTTTTCTTGGCAAAGATACTGGAGTGGTTTTCCACTTCCTTCTCCAGTGAATGAAGGCAACCAGAGGTTAAGTGACTGGCCCACTACCACATAGCTAATGTCTGAGGCCAGATTTGAACTTAGGTCTTCCAGACGCCAAGCTCAGAGCTCTATCCACTGGGCCATCTAGCCGTCCCTAGGCTCAAGACCTAGGTCTATCCTTCACCCTTCACTCTCTTTCTCTGAGTCACTCCCCGTACACAATCAGTTGCCAGGTTCTGTCATTTCTACCTTTATAACATCTTTCTTGGTTGCTCTGACACTGCCACCACCTTATGCCTGAATTGTTAATGTAGCCTGATGGTTAGTCTCACTGCTTGAGATCTCTTCCCACTCCTTGCCCATCCTTCAACTACCTTTCCAATTGATCTCCCTAAAACTCAGGTCTGCCCATGTCAATCCACTCTTTAATCAATTCCAGTGGCTCTCTGTTGCCTTCAGGATTGAAAATCTTCCATTTGGCTCATAAAGCCCTCTGTAACATGATTTCTTCCTTCTGTTCCAGTCTTCTTACCCCTTATTTCCCTCGGTATACTCTGAATCCCAGTGACAGTGCCTTCCTGGCTCTTCCTCACACAGGATACCATCCAATGTTTTCATTGGCTGTTCCCAATGTTAGGGATCTCTCCTGCCTGTCTCCACTCTGGGCTACATTGACTTTGTTCAAATCTCAACTTGAGTCTCACCTTCTACAAGGAATCTCTAACAATCCCTTTTAATGCTAATGTTTTCCCTTTGCTATTCTATATATCTCTTGTTTATATAACATAAAAACATTTAAAAATGCAAAAAACAACCATGTGTCTCCCCCATTAGACTTTGAGCAGGGGCTATCTTTTGCCTTTCTTTATATCCTTCTTACTGGACTCAGTGCCTGGCACATAACAGGCATTTAATTAAATGCTATTTGACTAACTAATACAAAATCTTTATTCTATCTCTAGCCCTGGGCAGTCACATTGGTCTCACTAAGAAATATAGTCCTAAAGCTGACAAAGTCCTTGAAAAAATTTTATGGACTAGGTGATTAATTACTCTCCTAGCACTTAGGTCAGAAATAATTACCACTTACTTTCAATGACCACTGACTTAACAGTTTCCAATGCACCTTTCTATCTTGCTGTCTGCCCAGATTAGGGCAGACTACCACGCTATATGAAGTATGGAGGCAGAAGACAGGTGGATCTGACCCCTGAGTTGGGAGGCAACCAGGGAGCACAGCTGTCCTCTGCCATTTTTAAACCTGTCACCATATTGTTGTGAGGAACTGGGGATTAAATGGCAAATGAATCATTTGAGGGCTGACCACCTTTCTTGTTCTCCTAATAGAAATTTCATAGGGACTAACCAAGCAATGCGAATGAGTTAGTTTCAGCTACAATAGAGTGGAAATTGTAACAAATACATAATAATAGTGATGATGATAATTACTAGTCAAGAAAATAGTAGAAATTGTGTGACATATCACTGCAGGCTGCAGAGATTTAGTACCTGCCATATACCTAGTTAAGAGGTGGCCAGATAGCAAAAATTATACATCAGAAGCTTTCACAGAATAAGAGGCAACAAATCCTCGAACTCCAATTATAGATCAGAACTCAACTAATAAAATGTACTGGAACCAGAGCATTATCAATTGTTGTCTGTAACTGCCAGGACATCCCATTAACTGATAAAAACTTAAGAGCCATCCTTTAAATAAATAAAGCCATAGTGAATACTCATCATTTCCTAGTTATGTGGAATAAAAAGGTTTTAAACTATAGAGACCTGGAGGCAATCAAAACCATGTTGGGAAGAGAGTGAAATGCAAATCATTCCTGCCATCCTGTCTGCTACTAGAGTTGTACCGAGGATGCTTTAAGTGAGCCTACTGAGGATGGACCGATATCCTACGACTATTATTTAAATACAAAAATCAGTCATTTTATCTACCTGTACAATTGTGTTGTTGCTGTGTTTGTCCTTGTTCTCGAAGAGGGTCATGACATCAGGATGATGACATGACTTGCAGTTGGCTTTGATTTGAGTGAGGGAGGGCTAACCTGTACAACTAATTATCCCTGGAACACTAAGTATAAAACAATAATAGGGGGTCATTAGGTGGTGCTATAGTGCACACAGCACTAGCCCTGGAGTCAGGAAGACCTGAGTTCAAATCCAGCCTCAGACATTTACTAGGTGGCTTAACCCCTATTACCTATGTGAGGGAGACAGAGAGAGAGAGAGAGAGAGAGAGAGAGAGAGAGAGAGAGAGAGAGAGAGAGAGAGAGAGAGAGAGAGAAATGAGAGAATATTGATTTGTCCCAGCACCATTTATATCTCAACTGTATGGAGAAAGATCAAAAGAATGAAATGATGATGATGATAGATAGATGGATAGATATAATAGAATAATAGAACATGAGGTGGCAAATAGCAAACCAGCCTTCCTGTCAAGAAGTCAGAAAGACCTGGGAGTGTTAAGTCCTACTTCTGATACATACTGGTTGTGTGACCCTGGGCAAGTCACTTGACTTCTAAGTATTCTAAGTAACTCTCTGAGACTGTAGTTAGCAGAGCAGTTCTTATCTGCAGTGGGAAAGGGAGTTTCCTAACAGTTCTAGTCCAAAGAAGAAGAGGGAGACAATGATATGGTGTCTTAAGGTTTACTAAGAATTTTACAATGTTATCCCATTTGATCCTGACAACAATCCTGTGAGCTAGTGATGTTATTATTATCATTTTTATATTAGGAGACTGAGGACCAGAGAGGTTAAGATTTCACATCTAATAAATATTCATTTGATAGAAATATTTATATAAATATTCATTGGAACCCAGGTCTTCCTGACTCCAGGTCTAGGGCTCTATTTACCTCACCTGCTGCCTCCAGAAGTCTAGACTGAGAACATTGGACTAAAAATCCGGAGACCTGAGTTCTAGTCTTTGTTCTACCACCATTAAAGGCCCCATGTTGCAAGTCTCTTAGCACCCCCATATCTCAGTTTCTCTCTATGTAAAATGAATGAACTGGACTAGAAATTCTCTCAAGGTCTGTTCAACTCTAATATTTTATCTAATGAGACAAAAATCATTAATGGCATTTATCACAAGGTTGACCACAAGATTAGGGATCATACTCATTCTTTGGTCATGATAGTGGGATATGTAAGCTTCCTCAGAGGAAGAAATATTGTCTTCTTTTGGCCTCTGTGATTTTTTTCTGTGATCTACCTCAAAAACACAGATGGAGTCAGAGCCGTTATCTAACTGTGACCCAATTCTATTAAAGTGCTACTAAGACACCTCAGGGCTCAGGTGACGCTGTGTTCTCAAAGGCCAGACCTGTGCAATACCAGTCTTAGGTAAAAGTAAAAAGGAAGGAAGGCAGGAAAGCAGGAAGGCAGGCAGGCAGGCAGGCAGGAAGGAAGGAAGAAAGGAAAGAAGGAAAGAAGGAAGGAAGGAAGGAAGGAAGGAAGGAAGGAAGGAAGGAAGGAAGGAAGGAAGGAAGGAAGGAAGGAAGGAAGGAGGAAGAGAAGGAGGGAAGGAGAATGGAAGGATAATGGAAAAAAGGAAGGAAGGAGAATGGAAGGAATTAATATAAAATTAAAGTCAAAATTCAATTTCAAATGTTTCCATATCTTCATCACCCAATCTTATTCATGGATTTCTCTTCTCCCAATGACCATAGATTTAGAACCTTATAGGCTTTCTAGCCCAACCACCTCATTTCACAGATGAAGAAACTGAGACCAAAGAAAAATAAAGAGATTAGACCAAGCGTGCTCAGATAGTAGCAAAACTGAGATTTGAGCCTCTGTCCTCTGACTATGCTTTCCACTGAACCATGTTGCACTAAAGTGATGCTGGATATGCCCCACCATGGCCCCCCCCCCCACCACATACATGAAAAATGTCTAGAACAGAAGTGGCTCTTATCAGAAAATTTCTAAGCATTCCTAAAATGACAGTATCATTGTTCCTTAACATATAAAGAAGGTCATTGAAACTGACCAGACTGAACTTTGAAATCGTGCTAAGGTTTGGTCAGGATGTAAACAATGAACATGCATTATTAATACGTTGTACAATGCTTCTCATGTCTTGGTAGAGAGGTGATGAGCTGACATGTAGAGTGAGATATAACTTTCATACTGATGACATATGGATTCATTTTGCTCCACTATGTGTATTTGTCCAAAGACTTCTGGGGATGGGGAGAGTTTGGGGGAGGAGAAGTAAGGGAGGCAGTGATGATGATGGGAAAAGAGAAGGTGAAGAAAAAAGGTGTGTCAAGAAAACACTGAAAAAATATATAGACAAGCGCAGAAAGTGGTTGAGAAGGAGACACAAGCAAGCAAGGCAAAATAGGTAATACCAAAAATAATATATGCTTTTAAAAAATCAAGACAACAAGACAAATAAATAAACATTTATTAATATTTTTACTGTGTGTTAGGCACTATACTAAGTGACAGAGATCAAAACAAAAGAAGAAAAATCAATCCCTGTTCTCAACAACCCCACAGTCTAATGGAGGAGATGTAGAAATAACTATGTACAAACAAGACATATATTGTTGTTCAGTCATTTTCAGTCATGTCCAACTCTCTGTGACCCCATTTGGAGTGTTCTTGGCAGGGATACTGGAATAGTTTGCTATTTCCTTCTCCAGCTCATTTTACAGATGAGGAAACTGAGGCAAACAGGGTAAAGTGATTTGCCCAGGGTCACCCAGCTAGGAAATGTCTGAGGCTGGATTTGAAATCAAGACTTTCCAACTTCAAGCCCAGTGCTCAATCCATAGGCTTAGAGCACAAGTTCCTAACTTATGGACCATGGACCCCGTGGGGAGGCTGTGGAATTGGTTTTTTGTTTTGCTTTGAGGTTTTTTTGAGCTATGAAATTGTTACAAGAGGTCTTCCAATCCATATATACATCAAACACTATCATCTTTTCTTTATTTAGCTCTAGCACAATGCAGTAATGACTCAGTCTAGTAAGTAAGCAAACACGTTGTGCCTCCTGTGCCCTAAATAAATGTCTCACACATATGTGTATTACTATTTTTCAAATGCATGTAGAGATTATTATGATTAATAAAACACAAATTCACTTTGAAGCATTCCTGAACTCATAGAAGCTTTGCATCACTAGGCATTTTCTCAATCAACCGGTATTGTTACCAGGTAAGATACAAGCAGCTAAGAGTCTCAGAGAACAGAGCCCTGAACCTAGAGTCAGAAAGTTCAAATTTGGCCTCAGATACTTACTAGCTGTGTGACCCTGGGCAAGTCACTTCACTTTATTTGTCTCAGTTTCCTATTCTGTAAAATGAGCTGAAGAAGGAAATCGCCTGTTTGCCTTAACCCATTAGGGAAAGAAATGATAAACCCCTCTGGTGTCTTTCCCAAGAAGACCCCATGGACAATATTAGCATGCTACGGTCCACATGGTCACAAAGAGTCAGACACAATTGAAAGACTCAACAGCAGCATTTTGATTGGATAGTTTTTGAGATTAGCAAAGAGTCCTTATACTCAAAAAGTTTGGAAACCATTGGCCTCTGGTATTTCAGTTTGATTCAATTAAACTCAACAAACATGTATTCGGTGCTTTCTAGATGACAAAAATGAAACAGTCCCTGACTTCAAAAAGCTTACATTCTGCTAAGTGGATAAAACATGTAGGCATAAACCAGTGAATCAATCAACAAGAATATATTTAAGTGTCTATTATGCACCAGGCATTGTAGGAGGTAGTGAGGAAAAAATGCAAAAACTGTTCATGCCCTGAAAGAAGTTATATTCTACTGGGGGAGGAGAGAGGAGACAAATAAATAACATACAAAAGCAAATAGATACAAAAAAACACGTATATGAACTAATTGATCAACAAGTATTCATTAAGTATTACATGCATTTCAAGGTAGCATGCTATATGGGATAGACAGACTGTCTTAGAGAAAAGAAGACCTGAGTTTAAGTCCTGCTTCTCATATACAGAGACTGTGTGACTTGTGTAAGAAAGTCCTTTGGTGTTCCAGGCAACCCTCTAAGGTTAAGAGTGGTAGAGGAGCTGCCACACTGTGCCTGCAAGATAACAGATCCAACTCCTATGCCTGCCTCTATGTACCAGGCACTGGCCTTAGGGACACAGGGACATAAATAGTCCCTGCCCTCAAGGAGTTTACATTTTTTAGGGAGAAATACACTGAATATGTGAATATATGTGGGTAGCTGGTTGGTGTAGTGGATAGAGCACTGGACTTGGAATAAGAAAGACTTATCTCCTGAGTTCAAATCCATCCCCAGACATTTGCTAGTCACTTCACTCTGTTTGCCTCAGTTTCCTCATCTATAAAGTGTGCTAGAGAAGGAAATGGCAAACCATTCCAGTATCTTTGCCAAGAAAACCCCAGATGGGGTCACGGAGAATTGTTGTAAAAAACAGCTAAACAAAAATTAATATTTGAAACAGAGCAATTCCAAGGAGAAAAGAGTTAATATCTGGAAAGAGGAGATAAAGAACTACATGGGAGAGTCTGTGCTTTGGAGGGAGCTTCAGATGCCAGCTCCCAAATGAATTGTGCCATTGAGTTCACCAAGGAAGAGGAGAGGTGATCAGTGTAATTAGGTGCTCAGGTGCTGTGTCCACTGCCAACTTATTCAGTGAAATGGATAACTCTTCTTTTACCATGGTTCCCTCATCAAGGGAAAGATGTCCCTTAGCCCAGGCCATGACCACGCTTATCTTTCACCAGCACAAGAAACCTGAGAAGGGGTTAATGGCCCCTCAGTTCCACCTAACCTCCCAGAACCTTGTGGTAGGTCTCCAAAGCCTGGCAGCTTGGAAGAGGAGATGGAACATACCAAAGCAAGCTGCTCCCTTCTCCCCCTAGAACAGCTGGTACCATTCACTCAAGCCCTGGCAGCTCCCTGAATATAATGGTGCAATCACCACCAAACATCGTGAGATTCTAAAATAGGGAATCCATTTGGAACTAGCCTATTTTTATCAAGATAAAGCTTCCAGGCAGCGCTATTGCTCTCTTTGTGATTTATCACTTCTAACCAAGGCTGAGGCTCCTTGGAAGTGAGGGCCCACATCCCAAAGAATCTGTGTGGCTCAATGGGAAAAATAAAGAATGTAGTTTTGAAATGGAAGGCTTGGATTCCTATCCCGTCTTTGTCTCTTACTCCCTGGTCTTAGGACTAGATGACCACCAAGGGACTTTGCAGCTCCAGATCTGTGAAACCATGAATATGGATTGTACACAAGGGCTTTCTGAGGAAGAGCCACAAGAAGGCCCCTCCCTTCCTTCTTCCTGGACATGGGGATCCATGGGTGCAGAATGTCACATACCCTGGCAGACTTGGTTGATGAATTGTTTAATTTTGCCAAACTGTCCCCCCCCTTTATTTTTCTCTTTACATTCTTTATTATAAAAGATGGTTCTCTGCATGTGAGTTGGGGTGGGTATTTGGGAAATGAAATAATACAAAATCAAAATATACTAATTGTTTAAAATTTCCCCAAAGAGTAAAGAAAGAAACCACCAGGCCTTTCTAAAGCTGCCTCATATCCTTTCACCTACATCTACCACACAAACCAAAGGAAACTCATTCCTGAACTGTCTATGACTCCCCTCACCCCACCCAACCATCCCTCCACCAGTATGACTATGAATGAGGCTCTCCTATCTAGACTGCTCCTGTGAATAAACTGATGGCTAATATTTATAGATCCTGTGAAAACTTGTCAAGCACTCTATTTGTGCCTTACAAAAATCTTGTCCCATAGCTATTTATATTTTACAAATGGGAAAACTAAGGCTGAAAAATAGATTAAGATACACAGAGTCCAGGTGGTACAGTAGACAAAGTGCTGGCTTTGTAAGTCAGAAGACCTGAATTCAAATCCCACCTCAAATACTTTATTAGCTGTGTGTCCCTGAGCAAGTGAGTCAACCTCTCCATCCCTCAATTTCTCCATCTGTGAGAAGAGGGGGTTGGAGCTGATGACTTCTGTAATTCATTCTATGATCCTATGAATTACACAGGATCAAACAACTAGTTTGATCAACAAGGCAGGACTGAAATTCATGTTCCTGACTCAGACACCTCCAAGGCCCACAGCTCTGTCCATTGCAAAACTAGTTGCCTAATATGGGAAGATGGTATCCTGTCCTAACTCTCATTATCTTTCTCATGAGGTAGGGGACACTTTGCAATTGTGTTCAACACAACTTAACTAATATTTACGGAACATGTCATCTAACCAGCTCTGCTTTCTTGGGAGCGCTATGTAAATTCCACTCCAAAGAAATAATGAAGTCTCTTATCACATTATATGAATGCAAAGATTGTTTAATATAACCTTACGGATTAAAGGAAACCTTTAATAGATATTGTAATAAGAACAAAAAGTTCAGAGGTATTTTCTCTGGATTTGGACCTCTGATGAGAGATGGTAAAGAGAAAGCTCAAGACAGATGGGAGGCTCCCAAAAACAAAAATTCTGTCAATAGGAATGCAGTTTATTCTCACAGGAAGAAGAGCCAGCCTACCTATATCAATATGGCACATTGAAAAAGAGAGAGGAGGTAGATTGTGCCAAGTGAGTCAAAACACCACCATGTGTCCTCCTCTTAGAAGGGAAAGGAGACAGCCTCGGGACCTTAAACCCAAGAGCCTTGGAACAATACCCAAACACACCTCTCCCAGATCAACAGCTCTGCTTCCAGTCCAGGACCTATAGCTAATAGTTCCATCTTCCTTGCCAACCCCCAGGACCAACTGCTACTAATGGGCACCTCTGCTTGCCCTACCCTCAGCCCAAAAACCATGAGAATGGCAGCAGTCCCTATCCCAGATAACCTGTCCTGCTTCCAGACCAGACTTCTTAGTCATTATGCAGGAAGGCCACCCCAAGATTTGGACTGGCAACTGCATCTGTGAAGTTGCAACCACAATTGTTGAAGACCAGGAACACAAAGTGCTTGCCACCAAAGTTGTTGACATTCAACATCAAAAGCTGATGTCATTTTGTCAGTGGAAAAGACACTAAAGAAGGAACACTATCATCAGCCTTATAAAGTCAGCCTCAGACACTTACTAGCTGTGTGACCCTGGAGAAGTCACTTAACCCTGTTTGCCTCAGTTTCCTCATCTGTAAAATGAGCTGGAGAAGGAAATGGCAAAGCCACTCCAGCATCTTTGCTAAGAAAACCCCGAATGGGGTCGTGGAGAGTCAAACATGACCAAAAATAGTTAAACAACAACAACGTATGGAGATACAGACTAAAAACAGAACATCCTTGTCCTCAAGGGCTTACAATCTAATGGGGAAATTCAATAGGTTCTTTTAAAATAATAATAATAGGGAAGGAAAGGGGAATAACAATAATAATTATAGCATTTATGAAGTGCTTTAAGGTTTGCAAATCCTCACAACAGCTCTGTGAAGAAAGTGCTATTTTTTATCATCATTTTGAAGATGAGGAAACTGAAGCTGAGGGCAGGTGGGTGATTTTGTCTGGGGTTACACAGTTAAGAAGTATCTGAGGTAGAATTTGAACTCAGGTCTTCCTGTCTTTCAGTCCAGTGTTCTATCCACTGTACCACCTTGCTTCCTCTTTGTTTTGTACACAATAATATGTAAAACCCATTTTAAAGAAACGAAAAATATTTGGGGAAAGGTTAATACCTTTATTTATTTATTTAATAGCTGGGGCAGGGGGAGGAGGGACTCATCACCAGGTTGATGACAGGTTGATCAATTTTTCATTTATGGCAACTTTTCTCTTCCATGAATTATATTTCACCTTTTTCCAATTACATGTAAAAACAATTTTTAACATTTGTTTTTTTTAAATGTTGAGTTCCAAATTCTCTCCCTTTCTCCCTTCCCTCCCCATTCCCTGAGAGGGCAAGCAATTTATATAAGTAATACATGTGTAATCATGCAAAACATGTTTCCATATTAGTCATGTTGTGAAAAAAACACAGATACCACAACTCTCAAAAAGCATCTCCCCATGTGTAGAGAGTCCTGAGAGATATCAGCGGAGGAGATATCAAGGAAATCACAGTTCTCCACATTAAAAAAAAATGTACAAAAAAATGAAAAGTGGACCACACAACCAAGAGCAAATATATGTGTGTATGTGTGTATATATGTGTGTGTGTATGTTTGTATATGTATATGTGGGTTTATATGTATGTACATATGTGTATATATACACACACATATACATGTGTGTATGTGCATAGACTGACCTGAATCTGATAGAAATACGCCAAAAAATCTAAGATCCAAAATTAACTAAGAGCTATGAAAAAAGTTAAGAACAATACAAGGCTCAAACACATGTCTAGACCAAATGGAACAAAGAACTGAAAGACTCATTCTTGGGGGCAGATGGCACAGTGTTGGCAGATAACAGAAACCAAGCAGAGCAATTTAGTCCCTAGTAAATAGATCCTTTCATTTCCTCTACAGAGAAGAATAATCTTCAAACCAGGACGAGGAGGATGAACATGGTTGAGAGATAATTGAAACCCAAAATAAAGGGAACAAGGAGTGCACTTAGCTTATTTAAATGAGTTCAGATCTCTTGACTTAGAAGAATGTAATTTGGACCTACTGAAAGTTTGTAAAGAATTTATAAATATGATGACATGACTATTGAGTCTCTTTAAGAAAAATCAGGGAGATAAACACAAAGTGGAAAGTGAATTCTGGGAAATGTTAATGATCAAATTTGGTCATGAAAAAGAAAAGGTATAAGAAGCACCTCCCCTCTCCCCACCTTCAGTTTTTTGCAAAGGTGGGGGGTTATAGTTGCTCAACTCAGCAATATGCCAAGTAATTTTGCTGAACATTTTTTTGGGGTTTTTTTTGGCTTTCTAGGAAGGTGGGAAGGAGACATATTTTTGTTTTGGCATTATCTTCATTCCCCAACATATCCTTCTCCTTCCCCTATCCAGAAAGCCAGCCTCTAAAACAAAGAATAAAAAAGAGGGGAAAATACATTAGCCAGTGAAGTCTCCTCAAATCTGTAAAAGAGGGAGGGAGGCATAGTCTCATATCTCCCTAATTTCTTTTAATGAAATCATCTAATGATCACCAATTTCCAGAATCACAGATTTTTAGAAGGAACCTAGTCTTTTAATTTTACAGATGAGAACCTGAGGCCCAATGAGGCTATATAACTCCTGTGAGTCATAGAGCTAGTAAATTTCTGAGTGGCATTTGAACCCAGGTCTTCCAGACTTCAAATCCAATTATCCCATTTCCCAGTCTTTTCTAGAGTCTTTTTAAGGATCAGTATCAGGTTAATGTCCATTCCTTTGATCTGGTTCAATAATAAGGATTAGGCACTGGTGTACTGATGCTCACTCAGGTAGTCATATTATCTATATTAGAGGGTTCTCTAGGGAAATGCCAAACTTTCTATGATTCTAAGATAGCTGACTACCTCTACACCCTTGATCCAATGCTGTCATGCCTCTTCCCTTCTCTAATCCATCCTTTCTACATGGGCCAAAATCATCTTCCTAAGGTACAGTTCTGAAAATGTTGCTTCCCTCCTCCAAAATCTTCACTGGCTCTTTATCACCCCAAATATAAAATATAAACTTTTCCCCTTGGCATTTACTGTCTACCATAATCTGGTTCAAATTCCTTTCTTGCCAAACTAGAATTCTAGTTCTTCCCTAGACTCATCATTTCTTTTTCCCCCTCTGTGATCTCCATAACCATTCCATGCCTGGAATGTACTTCCTCCTCCACTCCATGACTCACTTGAGCTCCCCCCAAAACCTCTCCAAACACCTTTAAATAATGTCATAATACAATTCCTGAAGCAGCAGAACCCACAAAAGGATTCGGTGAAATAATTTTCCGGGCAAAGACAACTTAGAAGGTCGACAGAAAAGATCTGTTGCACCTGAGTAAGAGTGGGGAGTGGCTGTGCCAGCATAGATAAGCCCCCAGCAAACCAGGAGCAGGCCTTGGGAGTCATTGAATCAGCAATGGCAGTAGCTACTTCCAGAGCTCTCAGTCCACAGTTAGGCGGGTCACACAATTGGTCAGAAGGAAAGTACAGTGGTCTCTTTGCTAGCACTGAAGCAGGACTCGGTTGCTTTGCCCATTCTCAGATCTGGGTCACAGTTCTATGTGGCAGTCCCAGGGCAAGGAGGACCACTAGCACACCAAAGTTTGTGGCTACAGTGGAGCAAGGACTCCTCCTCACAGTTTCAGAGAACAAAAAAGTGCATGTGTTCACTCACACAGTGCCAGAGCACAGGCTAGGAGAATAGTGAACACTTCACTTCAGATCATAGTATTTTGGAAGAACTGGAAACATTCAAGTCCCTAGAAGTATCTCTGAAAAAGCTACACAAACTCTCTGAAACTTGGAACAGTGCACTCTCCACTTTGGAAGCAGAGCTCTACTTTAACAAAGAGTCAAAAGTCAAATAACAGGCTGGGAAAATGAGCAAACAACAGAAACAAACTCTGACAATAGAAACTTATTTTGGTGACAAAAAAGATCAAAACACACACTCAGAAGATAACTAAGTCAAAGCTTCTACTTCCAAAGCTTCCAAGAAAAAATATGAATTGGTCTCAGGCCACGGTAGAGCTCAAAAAGGATTTTGAAAATCAAACAAGGGAAGTAAGAGAAATGAGAGTGATGCAAGAAAATCATGAAAAAAGGAGTCAACAGCTTGGTAAAGGAGATAAAAAAAATACTGAAGAAAGTAACGCCTTAAAAAGCAGAGTAGGTCAAATGGTAAAAGAGATCTAAAAAAGGATCTCCAATGAGGAGAAGAATACTTTAAAAAGTAGAATTGGCCAAATGGAAAAAGAGGCATGGAAATTTACCATAGAAAAAAATCTCTTTAAAAAGTAGAACTGGCCAAATGGAAAAGGAGGCACAAAAGCTCACTGAACAAATAATTCCTTAAAAATTAGAATTGAGGAGGAGGAGCCAAGATGGAGGAGTAGAAAGATACACATGTGCTAGCTCCAAACCCACAGCCTATAAAATACCTGTAAAGAAAAACTCCCAACAAATTCTGGAGTAGCAGAAGCCACAGAACAACAGAGTGGAGGAGATTTCTGTTCCAGAGAGACCTGAAAAACTGACCTGAAAGGTCCATCACACACTGGACCCGAAGCAGAGCCCAGCCCTGCCTGGGCCACATGGCACTGAGAGGAGCAGATCCAAGCAGGCTTCAGGGACGGAAACTCTAGCAGCCACACAGGTCCCTCCACCCACAGGCACCAAAAGTCAGTGAGAGGGTCTTTTGGGCTTGCCAAGAGGGGAGTGGGGTATCCCCATAACTCAGGTGCCCTCAGGAGGCAGCAGTGGAGGCAGCAGTGGAGGCAGCAGCAGACAGGGGCTCCCAAAGCAGGCAGGAGCTCAAATCCATTGTTAAAGGTCTTCACATAAACCCCCTGAGGGAACTGAGCCCCTTGTGGCGGCCCTACCCTCACCTGAGCACCTGAACTTAATCTCACACTCAATAGCAGCTCCGCCCCTGCTGAAAGCCCTGAGGCTGGGAAGCAGCATTTGAATCTCAGACCCCAAACGCTGGCTGGGAGGATCTGGAGGCCAGGTGGCTGTGGAGAGGAACCTCAGAAGTCAAGTAACTGGCTGGGAAAATGCCCAGAAAAGGGAAAAAAATAAGACCATAGAAGGTTACTTTCTTGGTGAACAGATATCTCCTCCCATCCTTTCAGATGAGGAAGAACAATGCTTAGAATCAGGGAAAGACATAGAATTCAAGGCTTCATAGAATTTGGCTTCTCCAAACATCCAAAATAAATATTCAATGGGCTCAGGCCATGGAAGAGCTCAAAAAAGGATTTTGAAAATCAAGTTAAGAGAGGTGGAAGAAAAACTGGGAAGAGAAATGAGAGAGATGCAAGAAAAGCATGAAAAGCAGGTCAACACTTTTCTGAAGGAGACCCAAAAAAATGCTGAAGAAAATAACACCTTGAAAAATAGGCTAACTCAACTGGCAAAAGAGGTTCAAAAAGCCAATGAGGAGAAGAATGCTTTCAAAAGCAGAATTAGCCAAATGGAAAAGGAGGTTCAAAAGCTCCCTGAAAAAAAATAGTTCCTTCAAAATTCGAATGGAACAGATGGAGGCTAATGACTTTATGAGAAACCAAGAAATCACAAAACAAAACCAAAAGAATGAAAAAATGGAAGATAATATGAAATATCTCATTGGAAAAACAACTGACCTGGAAAATAGATCCAGGAGAGACAATTTAAAAATTATGGGACTACCTGAAAGCCATGATCAAAAAAAGAGACTAACCATCATTCATGAAATTATCAAGGAAAATTGCCCTGAGATTCTAGAACCAAGGGGCAAAGTAAATATTGAAAGAATCCACTGATCACCCCCTGAAAGAGATCCAAAAAGAGAAACTCCTAGGAACACTGTGGCCAAATTCCAGAGTTCCCAGGTAAAGGAGAAAATATTGAAAGCAGCTAGAAAAAAACAATTCAAGTATTGTGGAAATACAATCAGGTTAACACAAGATCTAGCAGCTTCTACATTAAGAGATCAAAGGGCATGGAATATGATATTCCAGAAGTCAAAGGAACTAGGACTAAAACCAAGAATCACCTACCCAGCAAAACTGAGGATAATACTTCAGGGGAAAAAATGGTCTTTCAATGAAATAGAGGACTTTCAAGCATTCTTGATGAAAAGACCAGAGCTGAAAAGAACATTTGACTTTCAAGCACAAGAATGAAGAGAAGCATGAAAAGGTAAACATCAAAGAGAAGGCATAAGGGACTTTACTAAAGTTGAACTGCTTACATTCCTACATGGAAAGACAATATTTGTAACTCTTGAAACTTTTCGGTATCTGGGTAGTTGGTGGGATTACATACACATACACAGAGAGAGAGAGAGAGAGAGACAGAGACAGAGACAGAGACAGAGACAGAGACAGAGAGACAGAGAGAGACAGAGAGAGACAGAGAGAGACAGAGAGAGAGACAGAGAGAGAGAGAGAGAGAGCACAGAGTGAATGGAATAGGATGGGATCATATCTTAAAAAAATGAAATTAAGCAGTGAGAGAGAAATATATTGGGAAGAGAAAGGGAGAAATGGAATGGGGAAAATTATCTCTCATAAAAGAGGCAGGCAAAAGACTTTAGTGGAGGGAAAAAGAGTGGAGGTGAGAGAAAAACATGAAGTTTACTCTCATCACATTCTACTAAAGGAAGGAATAAAATGCACACTCATTTTGGTATGAAAACCTATCTTACAATACAGGAAAGTGGGGGAGAAGGGGATAAACAGGGTGGAGGGGATGATGGAAGGGAGGGCAATGGGAGGAGGGAGCAATTTGAAGTCAACACTCTTGGGGAGGGACAGGATCAAAAGAGAGAATAGAAGCAATGGGGGACAGGATAGGATGGAGGGAAATATAGTTAGTCTTACACAACACGACTGTTATGGAAGCCATTTGCAAAACTACACAGATATGGCCTATATTGAATTGCTTGCCTTCCCAAAGGGAATGGGTGGGGAGGGAGGGATGAAGAGAAGTTGGAACTCAAAGTTTTAGGGACAACTGTCGAGTACTGTTCTTGCTACTAGGAAATAAGAAATACAGGTAATGTGGTATAGAAAGTTACTTTGCCCTACAGGACAAAAGAGAAGATGGGGATAAGGGAAGGGAGGAATGTTTGCAGAGAGGGCAGATTGGTGATAGGGGCAATTAGAATGCTCGGCATTTTTGGGTGAGGGGAGGGGAGAAATGGGGAGAAAATTTGGAATTCAAAATTTTTTGGAAATGAATGTTAAAAGTTAAGTAAATAAATTTTTAAAAAATTAGAATTGAGCAAATGGAAGCTAGCAACTTTGTGAGAAATCAAGAAACAATAAAACAAAGCTAAAAGAATGAAGAAAATAGAAGACAATGTGAAATATCTCATTGGGAAAACAAACTGACCTGCAAAGATATCCAGGAGAGATCATTTAAAAATTATTACCTGAAAGCCATGATCAAAAAAAGATTCTAGACATTCTCTTTCACAAAATTAGCAAGAAATATAACCCTGATATTTTAGAACCAGAGGGTAAAATAGAAATTGAAAGAATCCACTAACTAACTCCTGAAAGAGATCCCAAAATGAAAACTGCCAGGAACATTACAGTCAAATTCCAGAGCTCCCAAGTCAGGGATGAAATATTACAAGCAGTCAGAAATAAACAATTCAAGTGTCTTGGAGCCACAGTCACATAAGATTTAGCAGCTTCTGCATTAAAGGATCAGAGAGGTTAGAATATGACATTCCAGAAGGCAACGGATTACAACCAATAAGTATTTATCCAGCAAAACTAAGTATAATCTTTCAGGGGAAAAATGGACACTCAGTGAAATAGAGGACATTCAAGCATTCTTGATGAAAAAACCAGAGCTGAATAGAAAATTTAACTTTCAAACACAAGACTCAAGAGAAGCATAAAAAGATAAACGGGGAAGGGAAGTCATAAGGGTCTTAATAAGGTCAAATTGCTTACATTCCTACATGGAAAGATAATACCTGTAACTCATAAGAACTTTCTCATCATTAGGGCAGCTAGAAAGAGTATATATCTACAGAGGGCACAGGTGTGAGTTGAATGTGAAGGGATGATATCTAAAGAAATTTAAGGGATAAGAGAAGAATGTACTGGGAGAAAGGGAAAGGGAGAGGTAGAATGAGGTAGATTATCTCACATAAAAGAGACAAGATAATAAGTTTTTACAGTGAAGGGGAAGAGGGGGGGAAGTAAGGGGGAATGAGTGAAACTTACTTTAATCAGAATTGGCTCAAAGAGGGAATAACATATGCACCCAATTGAGTATGAAAAGCTATCTTACCCTACAGAAAAGCAGGAGGGGAAGGGGACAAGAGAAGAGAGAAGGGTGATAGAAGGAAAGACAGATTGGAGGAGGGAGTAATCTGAAACAAAACACTTTTGAGGAGGGACAGGGTGAAAGGAGTAAATAGAATAAACAGGGGGAAATAGGGTAGAAGGAAATACAGTTAGCAAGAGTAACTGTGAAAAATAATTGAGGCAAGTTTCTCTGATAAAGACCTCATTTCTCAAACATCTAGAGAACTGAGTCAAATTTATAAAAATAAGAGTCATTACCCAATTGATAAATGATCGAAAGATATGAACAATTTTCAGATGAAGCAATCAAAGCTATCTATAGCCATACAAAAATGCTCTAACTCACTATTGATTAGAGAAATGCAAATTAAGAACAATTCTGAGATACTATCTTATACCTATTAAGTTATACCTATTAGATCAGCTGATAGGACAGAAAAGGGCAACGTGGGAATGTGGGAGGGGATGCTGAGAAAATTAGATATTAATGTACTGCTCGTGAAGTTGTGAACTTGATTCAACCATTCTGTAGAGCAATTTGGAACTATAAAAATCATATGTACCCTTGGACCTAAATATCATATATATTTGGAGCTATAAAAATCATATGTACCCTTGGACTCACCAATACCACTACTAGGTCTGTATCCCAAAGAAGTTTAAAAAACAAAAAGGAAAAGAATCTATATGTACAAAAATATTTATAGCAGCTGTTTTCTGATGGCAAAGAATTGGAAACCAAGGGGATGCCCATCAATTAGGGAATGGCTGAACACATTGTGGTATGTGATTATGATGGAGTACTACTGCACTATAACAAACGATGAACAGGATGCTCTCAGAAAAACCTGGAAATATTTATACGAACTGATGCAAAATGAAATGTACTGTGTACAAAGTAACAGCAATATTGTAAGATGTGAATGACTTAGCTGTTCTCAGCAAGACAATGATCCATGACAACTCCAAAGGATTTATGATGAAAATACTATCTATCCTTAGAAAAAGAAGTGATGGTGTCTGAATACAGACTGAAGCATATTTTTACTTTTTTTCTTGAGGTGTTTTGTTTGTCTTTTCTTTCACAACATGACTATCATGAAAATAATAAGGGGCAGCTAGGTGGTCCAGTGGATAGAGTACCGGCGCAGGAGTCAGGAGGACCTGAATTCAAATCTCACCTCAGACACTTGACACTTACTAGCTGTGTGACATTGGGCAAGTCACTTAACCCCAATTGCCTCATCCTGGGTCATCTCCAGTCATCCTGATGACTATCTGGTCACTGGATTCAGATGGCTCTAGAGGAGAAGTGACGCTGGTGACCTGCACAGCCCTCCCTCACTCAAAAAAAAACAAAAAAAAAACAAAGTCAAGTGAAAGTCATGTCATCATTTCTCTGATGGCATGGTCTTCTTCCGCGACAACATGAAAATAACCTATATCAAATTGCTTGCCTTCTCAATGGTGGGGGGAGGAAGTGGGGAGAAGTTAGAATCAATAAAACTTGTCAACTGAATAGGTATGAGGGGCTAGAAAGATGAGTCTAAGCTACAGCTAAGGTTATGAGCATGGGAAACACGGAGAAGAATGGTGTTTCTGACAGGAAAAAGTAAGGAAGTCAGAAGGAGGGAAAATAGGATCCAAAAGAAGAAATGACAGATGAGGAAACTGACACCCAATAGAGAAGTTAAATGACTTTCCCAAGGAGTTATAGATAGTAACTGACCTTTATCAAACACTTCTAAGATTTTCAAAGTACTTTACATGCCTTATCTCACTTGAGTTTCAAAATCACCACATCAAATAATTCCTAGAGATATTATTGTCCCACTTTTGCAGACGAATAAACTGAAATTGAGGCTCCAAAAGCTAATATGTATCTGAGGAAGGATTTGAACACAGGTCTTCCAGATATTGGTTCTACAATGGTCTGAAACTTTGAGGGTCTTCCCCCCACTCCACCCCAATTGATTCTTTGGTGAAGGCACACTATGCCATCTTTTGTCTCCATTCCTCATACAAACTGAGACCTAGGAAAGACTTTAGCTTAAAAAAGCCAAGGTGTCCCACTGCATCCCGGGCCATTGCCAGTCATCCTGACTTATATCTTGCTACTGGACACCGATGGCTCCAGAAGAAGAAGTGAGGCTAATGACTTTGCACAGCCCTGTTTCACTTAAATCCAATTCACTTACAAGTCAATACATCACCCTCTTGATATCATCTGTCTTCTTCAAGAATGAGGGACCAACAGTGACATCAACAATCTACAATGCTCTTTCCACTATGCTAGCTTTCTAGTTCATGGCAGCACTAAGTTTTAAACCCAGATCCTTCTGACTCCCAAACCAGTGTTGTTTCCCTTGGATCAGTACTGACATGCTGTGCAAGAGGCACCACTAGGCATCTAGGTCAAAATGCCCTATACAAAACTAGAGATACGGGGCTAGAGCTAAGAGAAGTCAAGGCTAGAAATACAGAGTTCAGAGTCTTCTGCATAAAAATGAGAGCTGCAATTATGGGGAAGAATGGGATGACCAAAGAAGAGAAAGTAGAGGGAGAAGAAGGCCAATTACAGAACCTTAGGCAACAAAGGGTCAGGAAAAGAATAAGGAAAAAACAAAGGAGAAAGAGAAAGACTAATTGCAAACATAGGAAATGAACCAAGAAATCATGGCAACTCTGAATCAGTCAATCAACAAGAATTTAATGTGATAACCTATAGTGCACCAGGGAGGCAAGGACAAAAGCAAAACACTGCCCTCAAGGAGCTTACTGAGGGCACAATATTGCATATACAAGTACATGAAGAATAGATAAAAAGATAAATATAGAGGGGGGAACAGGGCTAGCAACTGAGGAAATAAGAAAGATCTTGTGTAGAAGGTGTGAAATGTTATGAATCTTGAAGGAAATCAGGGGGTTCCAAGAAGCAAAGGCTGAGTAAGCAAAAATTACATTCTAGCCATAAGGAATAGCTGATGGTGAAGGCACAGAGATGGGACTTGGCATAGAAGGTGAAAGGAATTATTTGGTTGTATCATAGAGTTCTTGAGGGGAATAATGCATGACAAGGTTATAAAAGTGGATTTGGCCCTGGTTTTGATCAGCTTTAAACACCAAAAAGTTAAGTGATATATTTGCTCCTAGAAGCAACAAGGAACCACAGGAATTTCCCGAGTGAGGAAAAGTATGCTGATAGAAGGAGAAACTTATGGTATCATTTACTACAGAGAGGTCAAGAAGTACAAAGCTACTGGATCTGGCAATTAGGAAGTCATGGGTGACCTTTCACAAACCCACAGAAGTAAGAATTGGGAGGACTCTCGGTAACTATCTAGTTCAGTCCTTACCTAGGGAAGGAATCTCTACAATCATACACTCCACAGGTAATCAGTCAACTTCTTCTTGGAGACATCCATTGAGGGGGAGCTCAAAATTTACTCCCATATTACAGAGGTAATTAGATAGGTTGGGAACCAAAAAAAGGCAACAGTACTGACAAAGGAGTGGAAATAATGGGAGTCAATAGACAATTTCAAGAAATTCGTAATTGACAGAGAGTTAAAAAAATGGCACAGTAATTGTATGAGAATAATGGTGAAAGGGAGGTTTCAGAAATATTGGAATGACGAGCATATTTAATAGTACAAGTATATCCAGAACAAGCATGTGGTGGAATAGGCCAAAGACTATCACAAGAATTTGGGAGAATTCTGAGCAACACATTTTAAGGAGGAATACCAATAAATTGGAGCACATGCAGAAGAGGTTAACCAGCGTAGTGAATGGTATAGCAATTCTAACACATAAAGAACAATTTAAGAAACCGATGTGAAGCCTTGAGAGAAGAAAACAAAGACTTAGGGAAGACATGAAAGTTGTCTTCAGATATTTAAAGAACAAGTTTCTAGAACATTATATTGATTCTCTGTTACACTTGGGGCCAGGAGTTGGGGAGGAAGACTTACAATCCATGAATGTAGAGAGAGTGATTAGACCTATGATTTCCTTAGTATGGGAAACTCTGGATGAGGAAATTCTCTCTACTATGTAGGTCTGCAACCTTCTCTGCAATTTACAGTCTTGGAGAGAGACCTGGGGGCACTGGGAAGTTCAGTGATCTGCCCAGGGTCGCACAGTCAGGATGCATCCAAGGTTGGCTTTATTTACTACACAATACCATCTCTCGTCATAGCTAGAATAGCAATAATAATTATAGGTAATATTTTTATAGCACTTTAAGCTTTGCATATGTTATTTTATTTGATCCTCCTAATCCTATGAGGTAGGTACTTCTACTGCCTCCATTTTACAGATGAGCAAGGAGAAGGGACTCATCCTGAATCACAAATGGAATACCTTAGGTGTATTCAAAAATATCTTCTTGACTATAAGTCCAACACTCCATCCACTCTGCCAAATAACTGCCTCATGGGCTTATTAATCATGGAGTAAAGACTAGCACAGGGGTGGGGAACCATATGGGTCATCATGTTCAACTCCCTCACTTTACAGTCAAGAAAAATTAGACCCAGAAAGGTTAGAACTTACTCCTCTGTTTAGCATTTCAGCCCTTTCACAACCTGATCCCAACTCTTGTTCTTCAGTCATTTTAGTCATATCTCACTATTCATGACTCCATTTGGGGATTTTCTTGGCAAAGATACTGGAATGGCTTACCATTTCCTTCTCCAGCTCATTCACATTGAGGAAACTGGAACCATTGACCTCAATTTACCTTTCCAGCTTTATCATGCAAGATTCACCTTCACACACTCTATGGTTCAGCCTTCTTACTGTTTCTCATATACAAAATTCCATCTCCTATCTCTGCACTTTTGCCCCAACTGCTCCCCATGCCTGGAATATGCTCCACATTACACATCAATTCCACATTCACTCTACTCTCTTGGAATCCCTAAATTACTTCAGAACTCAGCTCAAGTAACATGATCTACATGAGATTCTCCTTCCCCAGGTACTCAGACTGTCCCCCAACAAATTATCTTGAATTGTGTGTGTATGTATGCATGGATATATGTATGCAAGTATATATATATATATATGTATGTATGTATATATGCATGTGCATGTGTGTATATACGGATATGGATATGCTCATATCATCTCCCCCCAACCTCCAAATAGTATGTAAACTCTCTAAAGAGCTGAGATTGTTTCATTTTTTGTCTCTGTATCTCCAAAAATGCCAGAAGTGCTTATGAAATGTTTCTTGGGAAACTGGACGTGGAGAAATTATGAAGAATAAGCTTTTCCCCAAAGAAAAGGAGTAAGAAGATGTATCTTCCTGTTCCTTTGCAGAGACAGGGGTTCAAAGCTATGGAACATTTTGTATATTTCAAACATATATATGTGCGTATGTGTGTATATACGTATACACACACACATACATATATACATGCACACACATACAGCACAAGTAACTTGGTTGATTGGTTCATTGATTCAATTGCCCAAAGTCACACTGGTAGTATGGTGGACAGCTGGATTTTCTCCTAATCTAGTGCCTTTTTAACTTCCATATGCTGCCCCTCCCATTGACCCCAACTATAGCAAGACAGATTTTGGTTCAATGTAAGAAAGAAATATGAAATGTTAAAAAAAAAAAAATACTGAGCAGAGCCAGGAATCCAATATACATAGTGACTATAGTAATACATAGGGTAAGAATAACCACAAAACAATCAAAACTAGATGCTTGGACATTATAAATAATAAACTTGGCCCCAAAGAAGAGAATAAGATGACACCTCCCTGCTTCTTTGATGAGGTGGGGGTCCAAGGCTATGGAACATTTCATATATTATCAAATTCTTTCAATGTGTCAGTTGGTTTTGTTGGGGTTTTTTCCGTTCTTTCTCTTTTTCTTTTTAAAAAAGTTTTATTGAAAGGATAGGTCGCTGGGATGAGGAAGGGCAAAGGTTATAGGGGGAAATCTAGCTAACAGAAAAATCAAAGACAGCAATAAAAATCTACTTTGAAAAAAGTTATTTAAAATGGCCTAGGTTCTTGAAAGATTCTTGTCACTGGAAGTAGCCGAGTAGATGCTGGATGACTGGAGAAGGGACATATCAGAGATTGAGTTGGGCTAGATACTCTCTCGGGTCCCTTCTACCAGTAAGACTCAAAGATTCCACAATCGGCTTCCCAGACTGAAATTCATTCCCATTACATGAGGCAGACGTTCAATTCCCAGGGCCACATCCTTGGTAATTAGATTCTTCAGAAATGGAGAGCCAGGTGTTTTTCCTGAAATCTGGAATGACTTCGTCAGAGTATAAGCTCTCAGGTCTGTTCTATGTTACTGTGCTGAGACGGAGCTCTCTTGGGTAATTAAATGACCACAACCTCAGCTGACTTACTTCCTCAGACACTATTGCTACAGTTGTGTAATAGCTTCAAACCCCTCTTTGGAAACTGCACTGTCACAGACACATACTTCAGCTCCCAGTCATGTGGTTCTTGCACACTTAATTGGTACAAGGCAATCAATGGTACCTTTGGGAAAGTCCTACATTGCCTACCCTTTCCAGGAATACCCATGGGAATTAGCAACAAGGGAAAGATGGTATTTAGCCAGAATAAATTGAGGAAGTAAAGAAAAATTAAATGAATAGCCAGCAATAAAGATGAAGTTGTAAGGTCATTTAAAAACAGGTCCCCAATTTAACTTATTTGTGATTGAACAATATCTCCAAGAAATTAAAAATGAGAAGCACAAAGAATGCTAAGAAGAAGGAATACAACATAAAAGCAAGGAATATAACCAATGAGGGAATTTGTTTTATTTGACCATGCCTATTTGCTATAAGTTTTATTTTTCTTTGGAAGAGGAGGCACAGGGGAGATGGTAGGGAGAAAATATATTATTGTCCTTTTGTTATTTTAAAAATTAAATTAAATTTTAAAATATGCTCAAAATACATATACACATATGTATACATACATACACCCAAAGAGGAACTTCGAAGAACTAGAGAGAAGGATCACATCAGGGAAGTATATGAACAAAAAGGGTCAGGCCAACACAAGGATATGGAGTAAGGGAAAATAGATGGACAGCACCAAGGCTCCACATTTGGCAAGGTGTCACAAACACCACCCTTGAAATGGCAGGAAAAATCTAAGTGAACTTCCAGCATCTTGGATGGATCCTCTGGAGAAGTTATGAAAGGACATGGATGAGAGTCAGGTGGGATGGGAAGCCAAGGATGTTGCAAACTGCGTCACCAAAGGGAACGAGCTCACAGATCCATTGGAGCATTTTGAATGAATAATAATAACACATTTCCTCAACTGCTCATAGGATCATAGATTTAGAAAAAGAATCCCAGAGATTATCTGATAAAAGAAACAGGATGGTATAACAAGAGACAGTTTGGTATAACAGGTAGGACACTGGATTTGGAATCAAGATAAACCTGGGATCAGATTCCACCTCAAACACCAGCCATGTGCTGAGTCTTAGTGGTCCTGGTTCAAGTCCCTAAACCTCAGTTTCCTCAATGGCAAAATGAAGAGTTGGCCTTTAGGGTCCCTTCCAGCTCTGAAGCTAAGGTTCTAAACTCCATCCTTACATCTCAGATGAGGAAACTGAGGTACAGAGACGTTAAGTAATTTGACCAGGGTTCAAACAGCTAATAAGCATCTGTGGCAGTATTGAAACCCAAGTTTTGCTAATGCCACATCCAACAGTATATTTACTGCACTAAGCTGCCTCCAAATACGGAGTTAAGGATGGCAAAGTACTTTCCTTCTAGCAACCCTATAGAGTCAATAATTGGAGTACTGTTTGACAGAGAAGAAAACTTAAGAGGTGAAATGACTTGCCTGAGGTCACCTAGCTATTAAATACAAATGGTAGAACTCAAATCCAGGTATCTGATGACTCTGGCTCCAAGTGTTTTCCATTCTTCCCATGCTGCCTTTCATTTCTAACTTAGAAGCACAGATCTGGAGTTTTCAGGAGCCTTGGAGATCACTAGTCTTAAGGATTCTTCAGCTATCATCCCTAAGACGGAGGGTAGGGAATTACCTATTATTTTCACTCACTTCTAACTGAAAACTAGCATTTCCTTTAGCTATTTAAAACCATTACTCTTCAGATGCTTCATTAGAGGAGACCATGACAAAAAATAAAGTTAAAAACCCTTGATGTAATCTAACTCCTTCAGGGAGTTTGGGGAAACAGATGACCAGGGGTTAAGTGAATTAGGATCACATGATCCAGAACTGAAAGTGACCTGAGATGTCATGTAGCCCAATCCGTCATTTTACAAATAAACATGGCCTAGAATGGGGAGGGACCACCTTGACAGATACTCTCATTTTGTTGCTGTTCAGTTGTTTTCAGTCATATCTGATACTTTGTGACCCCATTTGGAGGTTTTCTTGGCACAAGTACTAGAGTGCTTGCCATTTCCTTCTCCAACTCATTATGCATATGAGGAAACTGAGGCAAACACGATTAAGTGACTTGCCCAGGGCCACACAATTGTGTCCTGTTGATTCCAGGGCCCAGCACTCTATCCACTTTGCCACCTCATTTTACAGATGAAGAAACTGAGATCCACTGAGGGGAAAGTGCCTAGAATGAAGTAATAAAAGCAAAGTTAGAACTCAGGTCTCCAGATGCCCAACCTAGGGTCATTTTCATTGTGCCATATATGTGACCCAGCTCACAAATGAAAAGCTTCACCTATTTGATAAGTTATGCTGAGACACACAAACTTCAAAGTCTTGTGCAAATTGCATTTCATGAGTAATTAGATTTGATTCATCAGAAAAAAAATGAACCAATTTTCCATTATCTTATAACTAAATTCCTCTAAAAGTGAGCCATTTGTTAAAGTGATAATAGAATGATGAGAATTACGTGCCATTTTTGAGTTTTCATGTTATCCCCAGGAACACCCACTTCCAAGCCCGCCTTTTCACAGTGAGTTTTCTCAAGGACAGAGCATCAAATTTTGTATAGAAGATAACAAAATCAAAATCAGAAAGAACTGAGGAGGAGAGGAAGTTTTTTTTACAACTCCTTCTAGGAACTCTTCTCTGTAACTGGTTTGTTTGGGGGTTTTTTGAGAAATAAAAAACTGTCCACTTATGACAAAGTCATACTTTTCCAAATCAAAGAAATCATTTTCAAGTCAAACACACTATTTTATTTTCAAATTTGCCTTGCATTTAGTGTGCAATGATCACCAAGGACTGCCTGTGCTTATTTCAAAAACTGACCATCCTTAGCATCATAAATTGAGAACTAGAGAGGACATTAAAGGATATCTAATCTAACCCTCTCCTCCTTTTTTCAAAAGAGTGAAATTGGGGAAAGGAAATTTTCAATTGCCTTCGAAAATTGTGACCCATATACCCCAAGGATATCCAAGGCAGAGAGCCAGGTTCCCCAGATGGCACCAAATTCATAGCAGCAAAAACTTGAAACAAAGATAGTGTTTATTGACTGGAAGAAAAATCAAACAAATTAGAGCATAACAATGTAATAGGATAGTACAAGACAATATGAAAAAGCCAAACATAAGGAACTCAGGGAAATTCAGGAAGATATCTTGCACTGACGCAGCTAAGTAAGCAGTACCATGAGAATAACATATTCAGTGACCTTGGTAGTATAAAAGAAAATAATTCAGCTTGTGTTTTATTTCAGAGAAATATGAGAGGACTTGTTTGAAGTGATCTAGAGTGAAATAAGAAGAATGAAGAGAACCTCATACACACTGGCCACAATAATGTAAAGGAAAAATTCAGATAAATGCAATAACTAATTTGAGCTCCAGAGGGCTAAGGATGAACCCTATATCTCACCTTGTGGGTAGGTACACTACAGGTATGGAATGAAAGATATGTCATTAGGCATAGTGAACTAATTTATTTGTCTTGTTTACCTGTACTTTGTTACAAGGAAAATTTGGGGACTTGGGGGATGGTATTAGAAATTAATGGCAACTTTTAAAAGAGCATCCATAAGACTTTTTAAAACAACAAAAAAGAATTATCACAAATATGCCTACTGTAAAGCATCATTCATCTTAGCAAAATGAAGCCCCTACTGTAAGCAAAGTATTATAAGGTCTTAATCAGGTCTTTCTTTGTCATTTCCCCCTCTCTACTTGCCTCCATTGTCCCCTTACACCTGTCCTGGGAATCAATTATCACAGTCCATAGACATGGTCCTGTCTATTACTGTGTGTAAGCTCAGATAGAGGGCTGATTTTACCTCTGATCAGGCACGTATAAACAGGCCACAATTACTCCTGTAGCCAAGTAGAAGTATATGCTACATATAAAAAATGGTTCCTGCCTAAGAACATTCACTGGACCTGTAACAAGATAGACATATGTGAAGAGTTTATCATCCACCAACTTGTACTTCACAGTGAAATTGTGTCATTTACAAGAATGTCCAGGAATCAACAACTCTTTGCAAAACGATAGCAAGGCACCCAGTAATTATTCTGTACACTGAATTCTAATTTTCTTACTGTCACAAAGAACTATGGTCACTTTTCTCTCTCCCCTTTTTATTGTTTTGTTATGTCCATTCAATTTTTTTAAATCATTCAAGTCAAGAGTAAATTTTTTAGTGCCTACTATGTTCTAGGCACTGTACCAAGTGCTAGGAATACAAAGGAACGCAAAAGCCAGTCTCTGCCCTCGAGGAGCTCGAAGTCTAAGGAGAGAGACAATAGGTAAAGATACAGACTTGATATATTGAAGATAATCGCCGAAAAAGGCACTAGCTTTAGGAACTTATTTCATTCTAGTGAGACCTATGATTTCATTAGTGTGGGAAACCATCCACCCCAATGAAGAATACAGCCTATCACTTAGCAGATAAATCTTCAACAGTTGCTGGGAGCTTAGAGAGATTCAGTGGTTTGCCCAAGGTCACACAGCTAGTAAGTGTCAGAGATCAGATCTGAACCCTGGTCCTCCTCATTCCGAGCACAGCATTCTTTATACTACACTATCCTGCCTCTACTTTCTGGTGAGAAACATACACATGGAAAAGCATTTTCATTTTTCTCCCATATGCAAGCAATCAGAAAGTTATCTTCACTGACCACTATGACAGGAGTAAACTTTAGCTTAAAATAACCAAGAAGTTTGTACCAAGCACCTGTTCAGAACCAATAAAGAAGTTTTGAGAATATATTTTTCTTCTAAATGAAGTTTAGCACCTATAACATAGTTGGGGAGGCAAAAATATATATACAGAGAGAGACATGCATGTATGTACACATACACACATGTCCAGAATAAATCAAGTAGATGGGCCTTTAAAAGAATAGATGGGTACATTATGGAATGCCACATATGTCCACCCTAGATCTACACACAGAAGAGGCACTAAAGGCCATGTAATCCAAGCCCTGTGTTTTATAGATGAGAAAACTAGTGCCCAGACTCCTTTAATAACTTGCCCAAGGGCAATTATGTGGTTCAGTGGATGGAGTGCTGGGCCTGGAGTCAGGAAGATCTAAGCTCAAATCCAGACTCAGATACTTGTTAACTGTGTGACAATGGGCAAGTCACTTCATCTCTGTGAGCTTCAGTTTCCTCAAGTGGAAAATGGGAATAATAACAGCACCAACCTTGAAGGGTTGCTGTGAGTATCAAATGAGATAATATTTGTAAATCACGGTGCCTTGAATATACTAGGTGTTGTATAAATGCATATTCCCTTCCCTCTCTCAAGGTCACCCAGGTAACAAGTGACAAACTTGGGATTTGAACCCAGGTCTTCTGACTTCATAATTCAGTACTCTGTACCACACCATGCTGCCTCACGCTTTCTTGACTCTGACCCAGTAGTAATTCCTGGCTTCAAGTCAGATCAGCCTCTTCCCCATAAATACATTTGTCCACTAGTTCAACTCTTATTGAGTTCATTATTTTTAAAATTATGCAACCCTCTCCTATCTCTAGCTACATCCAGACACTCACATTTTTTTCACAATTAATGTAAGAATGTCTGTCCCTTGCAACAACTCTACGTTAACCGTCTCTACAATCTCCTGCCTTTGATCTTCTCCTCCAAACCCAAATCCTTTCAGTCTGATATATATTTATAACTGAGTTGCACTCAGCTGTGTCCAGAAAAGAGAAACCCTCCTGGCTGTCTAACCTGCTCCATCAAGTTTCACACACTCTCAGGACCAGTGACATCTCCTGCCAAGGTTCACTTTCTTCCTTTTGTGGAATCGTGACCCAGAGCCCAGCTCACGCCTCCTGCAAGTGGGGAGAGCAGCCCCGGGCTCAGGCTTTTGCCAAGGAAGTGCAAGCGTGCGACTCCCTGTCAATTTCATTTAAATGGAAGGGAATGGGAGGGGGAAGCCTAGGCTAGGAACAGCTACTATAATAAGCACGAATTATGGAAATGCCCACGAAAAGCACCCTAATTCTTATCCAACGAAGCCATAAAGATGCAGGACTTCTGCACACTGCATACCCGGGGGCTGGGGAGGGGGATGCAGTAGCAACCGATGTACTGAGAGGAACATTTAAAATTTCTCCGAGGATCTAAGAGATACATTTACCTGGAAGACAAACATAGATCTCCCCTCCTCCCATCCAAAAACATCCTGTTTTAAGAAAACACTCTGGAAGCTGCCAAGCACAAGGAGCAACAGAAGGGTGATTATTTATCTCGTGAGTGAGGTCGGGGGAGTTGGGGGAGAAGGGGAAGGAAGGGGGCACGTCCTTACCTTAGCAGGCTGGAGAGTGGCAGAGCCCCGGAACCACTGCCTAGGATCCCTCCTTTCCTTCCAGACAGGAGTTTCTCCACCAGAGCCACATTTCCAGTTCGAGCAGCTTCCAATAGCTCCTGGTCCTTCCCCATAATCACTCACACCCGCACCGGGAAGGGTGGGGGGTGGGAGTCCTTTCCCCACCTTATGCTTCTACTTCCCGCCCCTCCCTTCCCCCCCAAAAAAATTCAGTGCCCCTCCCCACCCCACCCTAAAAATAAGGAGAAAGCTTCAGTAGAGGAGAGATTCTTGCAGCCAGCCGGGAGAGCCACCAGCACCTCTCTACCTTCTCCTCCTCTTCCTCCTCTTCCTCTTCAGGGCGCAGCTTTTACTGAGGGGAATTCAACCATCTCTGAGGAGGGGGGCTGTGCTAGCTCAGAGGAGGAAGAACCACCACCCCCTGCCTAAAACCCCAGGGCCTTTTTTTTTCCTGTGAGGTGGTAGGGGGACAGGTTGCTTTTTAGAGGTGGGGGTGGGGAGAAAGGTAAGGATCAGGGAGAGGTGAGCAGTGAGGAAGCGAGAGGGAAGCGAGAGCCACAGTCTGCTGGCGCCAGGCGAGAGCAGAGACCTAAGGACCGGGGAATGAGGCAGGGATGCCGCCCCAGGCCCGTTGCTGGGAGACCAGAGCTAGCGGCGGAGGTGCTGGACAGCTCCGAGCTCTCTGGAGCTCCAGCAGCCCTTCGCTGCTCCTCCCCGCTCCTAGTCCCTGAGCAGAGCTCTCTCGCTTGCTTGCACGCTGCCCGGCGGCGGCAGCGGCCTGGGCTGGGGATGCAGCTGTATGGAAGCGGGGCTGCTGCTGTTGCTGCTGCTGCTGCTGCTTTTGCTGCTGCTGCTTGTGCTGGTGATGCTGGTGATGCTGGCGGTGGTGGCCGGATTGCAGCCGGGGCCACTGCTCTGCTTTAGCAAGGTTGGGGGAGATGAGGCGCTGCGCGTGCAGCAGAGAGGGAAGGGGGGTTGTGATGGGGGCGGGGATCTGGGGTGGGGCAGGGAGGGATTTGGGGAAGGCGGGGAGCTGGGTAAGGAGGGCGGGGAGATGTAGGTGGCTCTAATTCTCTCGCACCGGAGAACAGGTTGAGACGGAGGGGACACAGCTTTGCTTCCCTAGAGCTGAGCCCAGCAGGCTGCCAGGGGACTAAGGCATTGTGTAGCCAGGGGCAGGTGTCTCCCAGCCAGGTTTGTCCGGAATCGGGAAGGGGGGAGGGGAACTCGAAGAGAGGAAGAGACGAAGGAAGGGAGGTGGGAAGGGGAAGAGGGTATAATCTTGGGATTCAGGGACAGGGAGCCTTTTTCCAGTCTCCTTGGGAGGCGATTTAACTGTGTGAGGGCAGAAACCGTGCTTTCTTGCCCGTGTGGATGCTGCCGGCGCTCCTGCTAGAGCTCTGACCCATAAGGATGCTGAGAAGCCTCATTCAACATGACGATGAGGATGGGGATGGGGACGAAGGTGAAGATGGAGAGGAGGATGAAGGTGAAAATGAGGAGGGGGAGCAAGGTGAAGATGAAGATGAGGCTGGAGATAGAGGTGAGGACAGAAATGGAGATGAGAGTCTTCCAACAGTGTTCAGGGAATCAAATCAGTGACTTCTGCCAGCCACTCTGACTCTCTGAGGTGCAGGTACTCTCAATTCACCCGTGGTCTTAGAATTCCTAGTTTCCTAAACTCAATTCAAGCACCACTTACATTTTCCTCATTCCACAGATGATAGAACCTGCCAACCGCCACAACCAAATTGCCTTGTATTTATTTTGTACTTACTTATATGTGCAGATGTTCTCTTGACATTTTGTAAGCTCTTTGAGGGCAGCTCTTATGCTTATCTTTGCATCCTTAGCCCCTATTACAGTGCCTGGAAACCGTGTTAAATAAGTGCTTGTTGAATGGTGGATTGGGCTGAGGCATGGGTGCCTGGATAAAGCATGGGTTTATGTCCTTAATTGGTCACAGTTTGAGATCTCTTTTTTAATTTCTGAAGGTCATCAAATAGCTGTAGTTTTGTTTGCATTCTACTAACAAATCAGTGACAGGAGACTCACTGAATATAAAGTGTAATCAGTGACAGACATGATTTTCTTTTGTATGTGTGGTACAGGACAAAGAGTATGTTTTCTACAAGGAGTAAGAAGACCATGATTTTGGTCCTAGTTCTACCACTAACTCGATGTGTGACTTTAGGCAAACAATTTACCTTTTTTTCTCAGGTACCTTTCAGGTACCTTCTTTTTTCCTCATTGGTAAAATGGAGATAATATAATCATAGCTAGAAGAAACCTCAGAAGTTATCTAGGCCAACTCCCTCATTTTACAAAGAAGAAAGCTGAGAATCAAGAAAATCAAGTGACTTACCTAAGGTCACATACATATGAAGTGGCACAGTTGGGATTCAAACCACATCTGGAATGCTTGTCCTCCTTCCCCACCCATTCCTCCAGCTACTACCCCCATTTCATAGAATCCCTCTCTTCCATCAAGATAAAACTGGAGCATTTTTGTGAACTTCCTTTTCTTTTGTATTTATCTCTTTATATTTATTCTGTATATATTTATATGCATATGATATCCCTGTTGATAGAATGTTAGTTCCTTAGGAATAATGATTGTTTTATGATTTTTCTTTGTATCCCTACTGCCTAGCCCCATATAAAATGCTGGCTTACTTGAATGATTGATTTCCATTGCATCAAGCTGCCCTGCCTCAGAGGGCTGTAAAGGAGACATACTACTTACAGGTATGTGAAACCATTTTGCAAATTGTAAAACACTGTGCATACATAAGTATATGATTATGGGGGATTGTGAAGGGCAGGCAGAATAACATTATTATCGATAGGTATGTATTAGCACTTTAAGGTTTCAAGAAGCTTTCCTCACAACCTTGTGATTTGGCTGTCATATTACTGTACCCATTTCATAGATGAGATGAAGAGTCTAAAGAGATTTAGTGTCTTGCCAAAGGTTACACAGGTAGCGGATATCACAAATGGAGTTTGAACCCAGGTCCCCTGCCTCTGTACCACACTGCCTAGAACCAAGCCTTGGTTCTGCCCTTGGTAGCTCCTTCAAGAGCATCTGTTCTTTGGACTCACATCCCCAGCACTTAGCACAGCTGTCACCATCTTACCATGAGTCTTGTTGCATAGTTTAGATGTGATTCTTGCTATTGGAGTAACTGAAATTGTTTAAACTCATCTAGGTTTCATGCTATGAATATTATTTCCTTTGCAAATTGTGATTGGCACTTATAGACTGCTGTACACAACTGAGCTCCTCTGAGCCCCACAACCACCCTATGAGTATTATTATTCCCCTTTTACAGATATGAAAGCTGAGACTCAGAAGTTGACTGGAATGCCTGTGGGTACACAGCTTGGAAATATCAGAAACGCATTTCTCCTGACTCTAGGACTTATACATTCTCCATGAAGCCTGTCAATTTTCTGTACTTTGTGCACAATACAGGCTTAATCAAGATTACTTTGCTAATGACGTGCTATGAAACTTTAAAATAGGAGTAGAAATTGGGATGAATTTCCCCTCTCGCCCATCTCTTGGCTCCCTTTTATGTATATACTGTCTTCCTTGAGGGCCGGACGTGTCTTTCTTCTTGCTTTTATTTGTATCCCCAGAATTTAGCCCAGTGCCTGACACCTCCTAAGCATTTAAATGCTTGTTGACTGGCTGATTCCTTTGGTACAAGGAATTCTTGAATAAGTAGACTCTCCTTACTAGCACTGATTGGTATCTTCTCTACAACTTATAATATTCCAGAGTTGACACTGAAAAATCAAGTGACTTTACCAAGTCACAAAACCAGTATGTGTCAGAGGTAAGTCTTGAACCCAATCTCTCCCTGTCCTCAAGGTCAGTTCCATATCTACTAAGCCATCATTGTCTCTCCCGGGAGATAAACATAAATTGTAAATTGATTGGATTGTAAGGTTAAATAATAAATGTGTTCTAAAAGGTATAAAGAAGTGAAGGTTAGCTGGATGCATTTTAGGATATAGAAAAGTAGATAAATTTGGGTTAACACCAGAGGAGATGGGTTTTGAGCTAAAAGCAATATTAGGAATCAGATAAAATCACCTAACTGATGACATACCATCTTCCAACCCAGCACCTTTGCAGCGATGTCTCCACATCTGGAATGCTCCCTTCTCAATTCCACCTCTTGGAATTCCTAGTCTCTTCCAAGGCTTGGCTCAAGGACTATTTCATACAAGATTTCCTGATTTCCCCCAGGATCTTCATTGCCTCCCCCCCAAAAAATTACTTTGTATTTACTGTTTAACCTAGTTTGTATTCATTTATTTGTGTATGTTTTTTCTTCCTTCTTGGCAGAATATAAGTTCCTTGAGGCCAGGATTCAACTCACATTTGTCTTTGTATCTCCAGTACCCACCACAGTGCCCGGTCCATAGAAGGCTCTTAACAAGGTTTGTTCAACTGAATTTCATTGAATGCATCCCTGACAAACTGGTCCCATCAAATCAGTAAGTAAATGGCAAGTGGGGAGATAGCAAATTCACTTTTAAAATGACATGAGGCAATCCATTCACCAGTTGAACAAAATGTCCCTTCCACAGAAGGAACCACTGAGCAAATGTTCTAGCAACCTTGTCTGAAAATTGAATCCAGTCACCACACCCCACAAGCTATTGACAACAAGTATTAGTCATCAGTGAGATCCAGTGACCTGGGACCCCTGAGTCATTGGCATTATCATCCAAGCCACCCAACCGCTAATGGGAAAGACATTAGTAAGGTTTTATCCCTACAGCCAGTTCCTGGCACTCGGGTGTCCATTTCTTTAATGACATTTTCACATCCATCAAAATTTTGAGTTGTTGAGCTGGACTTCATAGAAGCTAACTTGCAGATGAAAAGAAAAAAGTTTTGTTTTGCTAGCCTGTACCTGTGATTTACTATTGTTACCCTGACTCATAGGAAGATAGCTCAGGGACCAGTTAGTCCAACTCCCTTATTTTACAGATATGGAAACTGAGACCCTGACAGGCTAAGTGAAATAGCAACTGTCAGAGGTGGGATTTTAACTTGGGTGCAGTGGTTGGAGATACAAATTAAATTCCCTCCACTGATGCAGATTGGTGACTTATCTGTAATTCACAGTTCTATTTGCCCTAATTAATTAATCTGTAATTAACAGTCCAAGAGGTCAAATGATGTGTCAGAGGCAGGCTTGAATACAAGTCTTCCCAACTTCCTGATTTCAAGAAAAGAGTACATTCCTCACTATACCACACAGGAATGCTACACTTATGAAAATATAAGGGATCTATATTTTTGTTGGTGTGGCAACCTCTTCCAGTTCTGCAGACAATAGTCCATCTAGGGGTTGCCTGAGGTTCAGAGACATTTGCCAGGGTCAAACAGTTATTAAATGTCAGAGGTAGGACCTAAACCTGGCTCCAAGTCTAGAACTTTATTCATTAAACCAGTGATATCAACAAATAGAAACAGAGGCCACTAAACCACATACATAAGGATCCTTGTGGGTCACATACTGATTTTAGAAAATCATAGATTAACATAGTCTGTTTTGTGGTACGTTGTTGTAAATGCATGGTGTTCTTGTAAATGTGTGGTGTTTTAAAAGTATGAAGTTGTTGTAAATCTCAATCACATTTGAATTCAGTTCAGTAGTAGTCATTGAGAAGTGTTGTGGACTGCATGTGGCCTTGGGTCTGACACTCCTGCATTACATAGTGCTGCCTCATAAATGCCACATAACCAAATGAAAACTGGAAACCCAACACCTGCAAGTTTTCCAGGAGTAGGTTCACACCCCACCTCAAACATGTAAGACCTATATGAGTCTAGGTGAGTTAGTTAAAGTCTCTGAACTTGAGATCTGTAAAACGGGCTTTAGAAATAGCTCTTATCTCAAAGATTGTTGGGAGCACAAAATGTGAACATATATGCTGTCCAAATTATGAAAAATATCAAAATATTTTGGGGTAACATAAAATGACAAAGGTGAGGGATTCAGAGAAAAATGGGAAGACTTCTCTGAACTGATGTGAAGTTGAGTGAGCAGAGCCACAACGTTTGCTATGTAAATGGAAGCTACTGTTACTGTTTTTGCTGTTTTTCTTATTATTTAAACTTAGCCATCATACAGAAAGTTTACATTCTGAATCTAAGCATACACATGAAGGTTTTCAAGGTTTATTTGAGCTAAATCATGGTTCAAATTTGAATTAATATAATAAAAAACTATCCCGGTTCTCTAAGCTTGTAAAAACTGATTCCATTATCATCTCAATCCATCTTCCATGTTCTAAATAGGAGGCAAGGTGGTGTATGAGGAAATACACTAGAGTGAGAGCCAGAACACATGGGCTCTGATCCCAGTTCTCCCACAAACTAGCCAAGTGGCCTTGGGCAACCTCTCTGGGCCTCAGTTTCCTCATCTCTAAAATAAATGGGCTGAACTGTACACATTAGACCCCTTCTAGGTAAAAAAAAAGTCTATGAGCCCAAGTAAAAGCAGAGACCGATGAGATTCAAAGCAAATGCAAAGACATTGTGCTTGGTGATGTGAGTCTAAGGCAAGAAACCTTTCAAAAGTATTTTAACCTTATAGAGTAGAATATATGATTTTATTAATGCCCTAGATTTCCAAGACACTGGAGAACATCTCAACTTTTTCTCAATCATTTGTGACTTTTTCTCTCCAAATCAAATACTTTGTTTGTATATAGTTGTGTGCATGTCGCTTCCCTCATCACACCATGAGCTCCTTGAGAAAAGGGGCTGTTTTTTCTTCTGTTTGTATTTCCAGAGTTTACCACAGTGTCTGGCATCTAGTAGGTACTTAATAAATGTTTCTTCATTAACTGACTTTTAGAGTGCTCATTTCAAAGCAGGTGGAAAGAGCCATTAATTAGCATCTCCTCACCACTGGGCCATCATTTGGGGGGAGGGGGAATGTCTAGTGAAGAGCTGGGCACGTCTTTTGACTACTTTTTAAAATACTGTTCATTTTCTTCTCACCCCACTTGTTTTTCAAGTAGAGGAAGGGATTCAATTAAAATTGCTAATATAGCCAGGAAATTTTGAGAATATCTTGAGTAATGTTAATAGCTCTATTGCACAGACCAATTAGGCCAAAATGGGATATCATCTCTCAGAAGCAGGTCCCTGACATCTCCCACATGAGTGCCTTTATCTTGGGTGACCTGGGCAAGAATCAAAGCTCCATTATGTTCTCTAGACTATGAATTTTAATATTCCTATTTGTATTATATCAAGTATATACCATAGCATATACATAGTGATGCCTCTGATATTTTAATAAATGCATACATGAGTGAGTCTAGTTCCCTTAGAAGATAAGTGTTTATTCCAATATCCCATCATTCCTTAAAACACACTTTAAATTTATCCTCTGGAATTGTCTTTGAAGCATGTCGGACATTTCCATTAAAATGAGGCATATCTTTCTCTTTGACAAAATAAAATTAAAGTTGAATGTGCTAGATTTGGAATCCAAAGGCCTCAGATTGAATTCCAGTTCTGCCATTTACTAGCTGTGTGACTTTGAACATATGACCTCTCTGGACTTTACCTTTTTCCTTTGTAAAATGAGGGGGTTGGATTCAATGGTCTTAAAGGTCCCTTCCGGCTCTAAATCCACTTTTAACACTTGGGTTAAAAAAATCAGCTTCCCAAACATAAGATCAAAAGTTGTACATTTTCTGAAAATGATCTGGGGGTTTTAGTGGACTACAAGCTCAGTATAAGTCAGCAGTATAACACTGCCAAGAAAGCAAATGAGATAGTGGCTGCAGAGCGTCCATGAACAAATAGACAGAAATGTTGTTCTACTCTGCCATGAGCAGTCCACATCTGAGGAGCTATGGTGATTTTGTTCAGTTGTTTTCAGTCATGTACAACTCTGTTACCCCATTTGGAATTTTTTTTTTTGGCAAAGATACTGGAATAGTTTGCCATTTCTTTCTCCAGCTTATTTCCCAGATGAAGAAACTGCGACAAATAAGAGTTAAGTGACTGGCCCCAGGACACACAGTTACTAAGTGTCTGAGGCCAGATTTGAATCCAGGAAGAAGAATCCTCCTGAATCCAAACCACGCACTCTATCCAACACCATCACCTAGCTGCTGTGTTGATTAAAGGGCTTCAAACTTTAGGAAGGACATTGATAAACTAAAGAGTACCTAGAAAATAGCAGTTAGAATGGCAAAAGGTTTGGAGCATTTGGCACATGAGAATCTCATGAAGTGGAGACATTCAGACTGAAGAAGAAATTTAGGGGAGAAATGATTGCTGTCTTCAAGTAGTTGAAAGGCTCTTGTGTGGAAAAAAGATTCAATTTGTTCTTCTTGATTCAAGAGGGAAGAACAGGGAATAATGGGTAGATATTGGAGAGAGGTAGATATAGACTAGATGTTTGGAGAAAAACTTTTTAACCATTAGATCTGTCTAAAAAATGAAATGGAGTACCTAGGAAGTAATGAGTTCCTTCCCTCTCACTCATAATCTTTAAGCGAATGCTAAATAACAAATGATCAGAGATGTTACAGAAAGGATTTTTGTTCAGTAGTGATTAACACATAGTAAATCCTTAATGAATACTTGCTTGCTGATTGGCTATTGGAAATCATAAGCTCTATAATGTGAAAAAGCAATGATCATTTATTAAACACTTACTGTTTGTCAGGTATTGGGCTAAGACTCAGGGGTGGGGAACCTGCGGCCTTGAGGCCACACGTGGCCTTGACTAGATTCTGGAGATGAAAATACAGAAGTGAAATAGTGCCTGCCCTCAAAGACATTACATTCTAAGGTGAAACAATCTATACACAATAAATATGGAGTAAATACAAAATAAATATACCTGTACTAGAAAAAAACAGGTACTTTTAAGAATTGCCCTCTTTGATTATGAATTTTCCTTGGAGTTAAATAAGATGTCAGTTATGTATCAATAATTTTTTTCTGCTAAATAAGGGAGTTCAAAGAGAAGAAATTCTATTCAAATTAAATAGGAAAAGGAGCCAGAGTATATAGACTCTTTGGGATTAGACTTATCATGTGACTTAGCATCATGATATGCTCTATTTGCTGGTGGTTTGGGATGAAGACTCACCAGAGGCAAGTACTATAGGATTGAAGAAGAAACTCTCTGTGACTCTGTGATGAAAAGATTGTTGCCTTGCTGTTAGTGGAAACTGTCCATAATACTACATATCCAAAAAAAACCTTTGTGATATCGTACAGCTGCACAATGGAATTCTAGAAGACATCGCTCCCATGCGGGGAGGGCATTAGGGCAATGAACCATCAAAATGAGACCTAGAGACAGAGCCATAATTGGAAATTATCCTACACAGAGCAAGGAGAGCTTCATGCAAGTTCAAATAGACTCCGGTGAAGGGAGGTCTAGAGGCCACCCCTAGAGTAAATGAAGGGGGGATTTCCACCTAGGGAAGAGCAGGTCACAACTAGATTTTCATCTATTATTAAAAAAAAAATTGTACTATCATTTTCAGTACTATGTGTAGCAGAGCCCTCATACTCCTGCCCTAAATATAGTCCTGCTTCAGGGTATCGTAGGATTGGACAATGAGATCTTGAAAAACTTTATGAGATCATCAAACCATCTTCATTTGTCAGATGATGAAACTGAAGCACATAGAGATGAATTTATTTGTCTGATTGCTTAGTTAATAAGTCATAGGACCCACATTTGAATATAGGTCCTCTGACAGGAAAAGGGGAAAGGGAAAGAGGAAGGGGTGAAGAAAAGGGAAGAGGAGGGGAAGGAAAGAAAAAAGGGAAGAGAATGAGAGGAAAAAAGGAAAGTGAAGGGAATGAGAGAGGAAGGGAAAGAAAGAGAAGAAGGGAAGGAGAGGGAAAGGATAGAGGGAAAGAGAGGGAAGAGGAAAGGAGGGGAGGACAGAGGAGACAGAAAGGAAGAGAAGAAGCAAGTCATATAAATTTTTCAGGATTCAATTTATATTGTGACTTAGTGTGACATGCTCAATTTATTTGTGGTTAGCAGGGAAAATCTGTGGAGTTTTCAATTCCAACCAGGGTTCCTGTTTTAAGAGATAGAGTTCATCCCTCATTCTCATCCTATGATGCTAAATGGGAGGCAGCTATGTCAGACTAGGATAGGTAATAAGTAGAACTAATAAAGTGAGCTGAGCCAAGCGTTATCATTTATTGAACCCACTGTATGCCTCTTATCTCAGTTCTACAAATAGAGTGAGCACTGGGTCAGTCACAAGTCCAGCTCAGAAGAGTTTGTTTAGATCAGTCCAGAGGTAAGAACTAGAACCAATAAACATGAATTGCAAAGAGGCAAACTTGGGCTTCATACAAAGAAAAACTTCCCAACAATGTGAGTTATCCCAGAGCCTTGAGAAGTAGAAGGTTCCCTTGCATTACAGGTCTCTGAGCAGAGGCTAGATGATCTTCTTTTGAGTATGTTCTAAATAGGGACTCTTATTCTGATATGGGTTGGCCCTAAGTGGACTCTGGGATCCCTCTCAACTGTCAGATCCTATGATTCTGTGAAAAAGGAAATTGTATGGAGGTCCAACAGAGTGAAGCTGGGAAAGAAAATCATTCAACTTATGGAACCTTTCAATAGGGTCATGTTTAAGGCTAGATAGTCATGTAGACCTGGTGCCAATTGGTGGTGGCTGGAAAAAGTGTGTACATTTGTATTACACACACATTGATAGATATACACACACACATATACATGTATACATTCAACTGTCAGATTCTATGATTCTGCTAAGGGGTCAAGCACTATGGTAAGAGCTTACCCAGAACTAAAGTTGTTGAAACATCTCAAAGAAGTGTAAGAGTACAGGTGGTTTCTCCGCATCTTCTGTGATCATGTATTGAGGTCATGGAGTTCAACTCTGCCCCCTCCCCCCCCAGGCCACATTAGTTCTGATACTTAGGTAAAATCACTTGACCCTCACAAGACAGGTAGGTGCTATTACCTTCCCCATTTTACAGCTGAGAAAACTGAGGCTGACAGAGATAAGCAAGTGCTCAAGGTCACACAACTAGTAAATGAGGCCATATCTGAACTCAAGATTTCCTGAATCCAGGCCCAGTGCTCTATCCAATGCATCACCTAGTTGCCTTCTCCATTTTTTAAGGGAGGCCAAACAGGAAGACCTCTGAGGCCTCTTCTAACTCCACCATTTATTGTCGAAATCTATTCTACAAATCTTTGATGGGCATAGCAATGCTGATTATATAATTCATGCATATTATTCATTTTTCAATTTCTAAAACCGGGTCTGTGGTCAAAGCCTCTGGACATAGAAGAGGAAATATTTTAATAACCAACCAAACAGACGCAAAGCTGGAGCCAACTCAGCAGAACATAATAGCAAGGAACTATTTGACTTCTTCCTGAATGCAGAAAAATAGCAGGCTTATTAAAGTTGCATAGGAAAACGGCCAAATGATTACCAGGGAACAACATTCCGAAGACTGAGCCTGCAGACTCATCAAATAAATATTTACAGAAAAAATGTAAAGTCTCTTTTTTTTTTTTTTTTGGTAAGATTGGTGATTTCATTTCATCAGTGAAGACTTTAATAATCCTGACATTTTCAAATTCACTGGTGTTCAGACAGGTAAAGGGAACTTGACTACCTCTTGGGGTGGGATCATCTATAAACTATGACAATTTATGGATCAATTCTTCCCACCACCACCACTAAGTTAGCATCAAGTCCCCTAACAATGTACATCTGCAAAGGTTGTAAAACTAAAGGCTGAAAGTTGTCTGGGACACTTCGAGGTTAAATGACTTGCTCAAGACCACACATTTAGTGTGTATCAGAGGCAGGGGCTTGCTAGCTCTATCTACTATCACACAAAAGAAATAATTGTAACAGTAACTAGCATTTATAGAGCACTTCGAGATTTGCAAAAAGCTTTACAGACATTACAATACACATCCTTTGATCCTCATGACAATCAGGAGAGGAGGGTACTATCATTTTCCAATTTTACAGATGAAAAAAGAGGCAGGTAGAGGTTAAACAACTTGCCCAGGGTTACATAGCTAATAAGTGTCTAAAGCCATTGAGGGGGGATATGAAAAAGTTTCTGGTAGAAAAGGGAATTTTTTTTTTCTATCAGAGAAGAAAAGGCATGCATAAATCAGTACATATAAAACGAATGCAAAGCATATTTCTCAACATTTGCAATTTTCTTTGTCATTTGAGTATTATTCTAGACATAATGACTCTACTTCTAAGTAAACTTGAATATGTATTTTTTTTCCACCAACATATGATTTACTTGAGTCTGGATTAGCAAGTTATTCATTGACAGGCAGGCTTAGCTTGGCCCCAAAGGAGAGATGAAAAGATATATGTATTCCCTTCTCTTTATTGGAGAAGCAGGGACCTGTTGTACTGTCAGACTTAGTTGATATGTTGGTTAATTTAATTGAATTGCTTTTTCCACCTCTTCTTTTCTGCCTCATTGTTACCAAGGATTGCTCTCTGGGAAAGGGTTTGGGGAGAGATATATTTGGAAATGTAGTTGATGTAAAAATAAAAAAATATCAATACTTAAAGAAAAAGAAAGGTAGGCTTGAATCTGTGTTTGGGGTTGCTGTGTGTGTTTATTTAATTCTGGACATTGTTCTCATATTCTGCGTAAGCTACTTGGATAGTGCTTATGGTCTAAAAGGGTTTGGAGTTGAAGGCTGAAAAACGGAAGAATTGGCTGATGTCACATTCTCAACACTCTTCTCATTTCTGCTGTTGCACCAGTTAAAAATCCTTTTCCTATGTGTGTACATTTCGTAAAGTACTGGAATAAGTAAGAAATCACAAATATGAGGAATTCAAATAAATATGGGAAGACTTATATGAACTGACACAGTGAAGACCAGAAGAGGGTACACGACTGCAACAATGTGTGTGGAGTTACAACAACAAAATAATCTAAACAGAATCCAGCAAAATTATGATGACTAAGTTTGATTCTAAAGAACAGATATGAGAAATCATGTCCCCATGGCTTCTTTGCAGCGATGGGGGAATATGGGTATGGAACCTTGCAATACAGGACTTTTTTTGATGTTGGTTGGTTTGGCTGTACTGTTTCCTCGTTCCCCTGGGAGTCTCCCAAGACTCTTTCAGGGTGTCAGAGAAGTCAAAACTATTTTAAAAATAATACTAAATTGTTATTTGCCTATTAAAATACTCCTCCCTTTTCAAACTACATATCCAAGTGATGCTGACTTTTCTTCAAATACATAAATCAAAACAACATATTGCAAGTGAGTACAGAAACAGATATGAGAATCTGTTTTTTATTAAGCTAGACATTCGATTTACAAAAATATACAAAATAATGTCATTCTCACTAATATTTCTGTTTTGGTTATTTTAAAATAGTTCATATAACATATTAAGATATGCTACATTAAGATATTATTGGTTTATTATTATTTTAATGAAATACTTTATATCTATTTTATATTTTCCATATTTACTTCAGTTTCTTATATGCTTAATGTCAATAGACATAAACAAAATCTCTTTGAGATCTTCAATAATTTTAAATTAAGAATGTAAAGGGGTCCTTAGACCAAAAAATTGGAGAACTGCTGTACAGATGGCTCTCTGAGAGGGAAGGAGAAGAGATACACTTAGATGATGTAAAAACAAACTATACCAATGAAAATTCATTTCTTAAAAATACAGACATAAATGTCAAATATGGGAATTCAGAAAATTATGGGAAGATTTGTATTAACTGATGTGGAATGAAGTAAGCATAGGATAACAGAGAGCATGGTATACACATCAATTAATCAATCAACATCCACTTATCAAACTCCTACTTTTTGTCAGGCAGTGTGCTGTGGATACAAAGACAAAAATGAACCATCCCATGCTCTCAAGAATTTTACATTCTAGCTGGAAAGCCATGCAGCTACCACCTTAGTCCAGGTTCTCATCATCTCCTGCCTAGGTTAAGGCCTTCTACTCAAACTCCCTGCCTCAAGCCTCTCAACCACTGTGGTCCATTCTACACATTACTGTCATTTTCCTTACTCTCAGATCTGATCCTGTGACTCTCCTACACAAATAACTCTAGTGGATTCCTATTGCCTCCAGAAGAAACTATAAACTTGTTTCCCTTTTCAAGTCCCATACAATTTGGTCCCAATTTACTTTACCTGCCTTATTGGATGTTAATCCTTCTCCCACCTTCTACAATCCAATTAAACTGGGCTTTCTCTCTGTTCCTTCCACACAACCCTTCACTTGCTGTCTCCCATGTCTGGAATGCACTCACTCCTTACCTTGGCTCAGAGCTCCCCTCTTGCTTTAAAATTCAAGTAATACCTTTTGGAGAAAGCCTCTGCTAATTCCCCCACCTGCTAGTACCATCCGTCCCAAACTATCTTGTACTTTGTTTGTGTTTGTTCACCTTGTGCTGCATATATTTGTATATGTACTTCTTGCCTCCCATCTCTTTTTCTTGTGTTTCCTTCCCCAACTAGGCAATACAGCAGCCAGTTTGAGACAGACAAGACTAGGTACCCTTGTGAGTTTCAGAAGGTCATGAGGTCCTGGATGGCCACTGAGGCAGTAGCTAGAGGATTCATTGGAGCAACCAATTGTGCTCATGTTTCTAATAGTACAGGTAGCAGGAGGAGTGGGCTGGTGGTGAGAGAAGAGCCAGGGTGAAAGCCATTAAAAAAGAAAATCAGGTCTGGCTTGGGATTCTGGCAATGCCCAACTCTGAGGTGGACTGTGGAGTGCTTAGATAGCGGGGTTGCACATCTGTTGTATATTCTGGTAAGGCTTAAGATATGGGCCTCTGAACAGATTGTAATGTAGCAATAAGGTAAAATACGGAACCCTGTTTAAATCATTCTGTTCATGCATGCTGTGATTCTCTTGTGCATCTTGTTACTTTCTATATGGCAGTAAAACCAGATGTCCTATACCCAGTTCATATGGTACATTTGTGTATCTCTTTCACTTTCCCTATTTTAGGGAAATCCTAGATCACAGCCAAAATTAGTAATTTTTCCTGGAGTAACCAGGTCTGGGGTTGATGAGCCAATCACTGTAATAATGAAAAGTTACATTCCCTGTGGTCTGGCTTTCCCTAACCTAGAACCCACAACAAGATCAAATCTCTTGGTATGAAATGGAGAATCACAAGTCCTCTGTGCCCCTGTGAATAACAAAGACAGTTACTTCTTTTTAGACACTATGTCAGACAATATACTACATTCCCAACAAAAGTGGATCCCCAACAGATCCAAGCCATCATACTCCAGCACACTTTCAGGACAGCCTAGAACATCATTTGATCAATATTTCTGAATATTCCAGTTATTTGATCCTAGAGTTACGGACTTGGAATCAAGGAGACCTGCTTCCAATCCCACCTGAGTCAGGCGCTGGCGCATACCATGAGCTGTATCATTTCTCTCAGCACCTCAGTTTTCTCATTTATAAAATGGAAATACAATTTTTACAATATCTATCTCATGGGGTGGTTGGGAGAAAGGTACTTGGCAGACCCTATACTACATGTTGTAAGGGTTGGTTCATTCTTTCTATAGTTATTTTGAGCTCTTACCACACTTCCCGGCACATGTAAACACTTGATTAACGGAAAATCAGTAAAGTGTTTTGAAAGACTGGGTGCAAGTCCTGCTTGATACATCCTGGCTATGTGATCTGGGACAAGTGACCTTACCTTTTAACACCGGCAGGGAATGCTCTAAGACTCTTAAGTGGCAGAGCACTTGCCCACCTGCATTGGTAGAAGAAATTTCCCCCAGCTGGGAGTTCCCCATACCAATGAATTCTACATCTTTATCCTTAATGAATGTTTGACTATTGTCATTATTGTTATTAAAAGATACTTCCATTAATAGGCATTGTCCATGGAAGTATCCATGGAGCACTGAGCTTTTATATATGGGCAAAGGCTACATGTGTCTACAACACTCCCTAGCATTTCCTGAACCAGATGAAAATATAATTAGAAAAATTTAACGAAATAAATAAGAATACAACAGAACACAGATAATGGTTTTCTAAGTCAATATCCAGTTGTAGGGATACTTGTACAGTTAGGTGGCCTCCCTTCTATTTGAGTTTGACTCCCCTGGAGGACTAGATACAAGACCAGCCTTGGAGATAGGAGTTCTCCCTCTGACACATACTAGCTGTATGACCCTGGGCAAGTCATTTAACCTTTTGGTGTCTCAGGCTATCTCCAAGACCATCAGTTACACATAAGTAGCATCAGTGGAGGAAATTTCTATCCAAGAAGTTTCCTACCTCATACCCCCCATCACAATATCACCTAAACAAATTAAAAAGAAAATTCATGAAAGATCCCTCTATCTATAGATTTTTCCTATGTGCTTTACTGCTGGAACTGAGTTCAAAGTATTCTCTTAATTCTGTTTTGTTTACTTTTTACCAATGCTCATATAGGCTCCTGCACTGATCATGCCATATAGTTTGGCTGGAGTAGCTTTGCCCACAGGAACCCTTCAGATTGTATTTATCCTTATCCTACAAAGGCATTCTCTCTCCCTCTCTCTCTCTCTCTCTCTCTCTCTCTCTCTCTCTCTCTCTCTCTCTCTCTCTCTCTCTCTCTCTCTCTCTCTCTCTCGCTTATATAAAGTTTTATTTGGGCCCCTCTTCCCATCTTCCTAACTCCTTGTCAAAAACAAAAACTCTTTAAATCTGGAGCCCTTCTCTGTCAAATTCTTCAGTAGACTGACTGCAAGAAAGGTTAATCACTTCTTTCTTCTCCCCTAGTCACCATTACTCTGAAATATTTCGTCTCATAAACGTGGAGGTGAAATATAAGTCAGGTAAATGAGAAAAACTGTATTCACTACTGAAGCAGTACAGCATGGCTTGCAGACAGCTAATAAGTAGCATTCTGCATTTCTAAATGGCAGTGAGTGCACTGAAAATACAAACTAATTCAAAAAGAAGTGCCCTGCCATTTTATCTAAGTGGTTTCTTCCTCTCCCCAGCTCCCCAAAAAATAAAGATTACTATTCTTGATGACTCAAAAGATACATGTTTTTCACCCAGGACCAAGAAAACTCTTGATCATATTTTGCAGGAAATTTAAATGGAAATGAAATAGACATTCTGTTGTTTTCATCATCTTTAAATTTTTCCTCAAAAAAAATTTTCAAAATCCTCCAATTAGTTGACATCACTATTCTGTAAATGTTAGTGTCTGTATTGATAAAGTCAATCAAGGACCTGTGATTTCATCAATATGAGAAGTCCCAGTGTGGGACACCCTTGATAAAGGCAGACTCATCTATAGCTCATCATCAGCCCAACACTCCAAGAAGTTAAAAGACTTTTCCACCAGCACATAGCTAGCGGGTATCAGAACTAAGTTCTGAACCCAGATCTTCCTGATACCATGTCTATCAGTTAGTCAAGAAGCATTTATTAAGCATCTACTATGTGTCAGGCATTGGATTAAATGCTAGATCAACTATGCCTGGCACACAGTAGTACTTACTAAGTGTTGATCAAACAAATATATGAAGTTAGCACAATCTATACATCATACTAACAGATCCACATCGTTTATTGCTTCGCTCTTTGCACTTACAACCCCAGCACCTAAAACAGCACCAGGCACCCAAGAAGTTCTTAATAAATGCTTATTGATTGATGAAATCACACAATGCTTTTTAGAAACTTCATATAAACGATTCTGCTTGCCCAAGAGCGTAGTCTGTCCCTAGTCAACATTTAACAAATGTTCTCTCAATGTGGTGAGTAGTTAGCAGAGCCTTAATTAGGAACATTTGCCCCAGGAGGAAAAGGGTACAAAATGAGCTCAGTGTGAAAATCAGGTTCGAGGACCTCGGATCGACCTTTTAAGACAAATTTAGTTGAGAGGGTAAAAGGGGGATGGTTGCCCCCATGGCAGCTCCACAGAGACACCATGACACTTCTGGCTGTGGGTGTGCCACAAAAAGGGGAGGGCAAAGAGGGAAGCAAGTTGCAAGCACTCACTTGGGATACAGCTGCTAATGGGTAAGAATAATTGTGCCACCTGCTACCTTCCTATTTTAACCAGTTATTCTCACCAATTTAAGGCTAAACTCAGTTGGTTCTACATTGCTGAAGGACTGTGAGTGCTATCAGTTCTCTCTAAATTTCAGAGCCCTGAGATACAGGCCCAGCTACCCCATTCTAATTATGACAGATAATTATTGTTACTTTCATTTTCTCTTAGAAGGCTAAAATTCTACTTGTGTAATTAAATGATTTGTCCACACTCTTAAGTCAATTGAATAGGAATCATCCATAACAGTGACCATCATCCTCTGTCTTTTCAGGTTTACAGCTTTTTCAAGATATCTACTTCCCTTATTCTTCTTCAGGCAACAAACATAATGGGAAAAGCACATGAGAAAACAAATTCTTGTTAATAGAAAAAAAAATTAACAAATATTAGAAAAAAAATTTTTTTTAAAAGAGCACCAACCTACAATCAAAAGACCAAGGTTCTAATTCTGGCTCTATGACTTAGTTGTGTAACCTTGGACAAATTACTTTATCCATGCTTAATTTGCCTGCTCTGTAAAATGGAGATGACATTTACCTAGTAGAAGAATGTTGGGGACTTGGAGCTGGGAAGACCCAAGTTAGAATGTGGCCATAGGCGCTTACTATCTATGTGACCCTGGACAAATACGTCCCTTAACCTCTTTCAATCTGTTTCATGAAGATAATTGCACTTACTCCCATGCATTTGTTGTGAGGATGAAATGAGATGATACATATAATATAATTACAATAGCTAAGTGTTAGCTATTGTAATATCCTAGCAGGGCTATTGTGAGGATCCAATCAAAAATAAGGCAGCCAGGTGGCACCACAGTGTACAGAGCACTGAACTTAGAATCACAGACTTTATTACTTGAACTCTCCATGAGTTCAAATCCAGCCCCTGTTTGCCCCAGTTTCCTCAACTGTAAAATGGGTCAGAGAAGGAAATGAAAACCACTCCAGGATCTTTGCCAAGAAAACCCCAAATGGGCTTGTGAAGAGTGAGACAACTAAAACAACACAACAAACAAATAACTGGCACGAATTTTGTAAATTATAGAGGCCTGAGTGCTGAGCTGAGAGGAAGACCTGGATTCGAATCCCACCTCTAACATTTACTAGCTGTTTGACCCGGAGGGGTAAGTCACAATTCTGCCAAGTCTCAGATTCTTCATCAGGAAAATGAAGATAATACCTTTAGTATCCAACAGCCAGGGTCATTATGAGGCTTAGATGAGAAATGGAATATTAGGCAGTTATGTGTTAAAAAATTTAAAATGAAGTATGAAATCTACTACAAAATTTACTTTTGATAGTTTCTCAGGGAACTGACCAAAAGGAGATTAGCTTACATTTCAAGATGCCATCTAGAACCAAAGCGGGGAAAATACTTGGAGAATCAGTTTCCCAAACAGGAATTATTTTGAGAACTATTGTCAGGATTCATTTCTATTCTGTTTAACCAATACAACTAGCAGCTCCTGACAGCCACAACACAATATGTTATTCTCAATGCCAGATGACATTCTGGCATGGTGGCAACACAATGAGGAGACTTGCTCATCTGTTTTGTGATGGCTTATGTGACACCGTTTATGAGCCACACATTTCTGAACACAGAAACACACTGCTTTTATGCTTCTCTAGAGTAGGTAAGCACTAACTTCTTTGTTTCCCGTTCTCAGGCCACTATGGTTGGAAGTGAAGGGGGGGGGGGGGTGTCTCTGAATGCCCTGATTCTAGACACATCAGCCCCAAGGAATTAAGAAGAAGATAAATAAATGAATGAATGAATGAATAAATAAATGAATGAGGGGGAAGAGAGGTGGCATCAGGGACTGCTCATCTACAACCAAGGATCCAAGCAGACTCAGGAACCAAGAAGGTCTCAGTGCTTCCAGGCAGGGAGCAGAGCTCAGAAGAGGTTAGAAAGCAGTGATGAAAAAAGCCTTGGTGCAAAGGGCAGATGTGGTTTCATGAGTAACTGACAAGATGAGCCACATCTATGGTCCAAGGCTGAAACCTCTACAACCCTAATTTTACAGATGAAAAAACTAGCTCAGAGATGAATTTGCCCGTGGTCATAACCAGGAATTGAAAAGGTTTTCAAGTGTTCATTTCATATGTCATTTATCTGTGGTAAAAAGGGTCTTATAGAAAATAATACTAGCAAGTTTCAAGTTATTAAGGGAGTCTTGAATTCTATCCAGAATATAGAAGATGGTTTGCAAGTTCCCTAAAGAACTACTGAAGGTTTCCTTCAAGGGCTCCATTTGCCCAGTATAGTTCTCTCTCTCGGGCCCCAGAACCTCTTACTCTCCAGTTGACCCAAAAGGATAATGGTGATGTTTTTACCTAGGTAAGTGGTTTCCAACGTTTTCTTGTTCTGTGAACCCCTTTCAAAAAGAAACAAAAAAAGTGTTGTGAACCTCTAGAATAATCTAATATACTACTCATAATATTCTACAATTATTTTTTGCTTATAGCATCATTAAGGAATTGTTAACAAATCCCTAGGACCATCACAGCAAATCCCCAGGAACGTTCATGAACCACATCCTCTACAGAGTGTGGAGATGGCCTCCCTGCGGTTCTGTAGGCTCATTCACCTACAGTATAAATCCAGCTTGTTCAAAGGCCTTGTGATCAATGATGGGTTTTCAAGGTCCAATCATGCCTTTCCACTTAACCTCTAACTAGATCACTATATTTCTCCCCCAGAGGAGTGTATCACCACAGCCAGTATCAAAAACCCACTGTAGATATAGTTAATAAAACTCCTAAGTACAGGGTAGCTAGGTGGCCCAGTGGATATGGCATCATGCCTGAAGTCAAAAAGATCTGGGTTCAAATCTGACCTCAGACACTTTCTACTTATCTAGCCTCTGTTTGTGTCACTTTCCTCATTTGTAAAATGGAAATAACAGCACCTACCTCCCAGGGCTGCTGTAAGTCTAAACATGAGACAATACTTGTAAATTGCTTAGCACTCTCATCATAGCAGGTGCTATATAAGTTAGCTACTACAGACAACTCCACTCCCACCCCCACCCCCCAAAAAGTCTGCAATATCCCTTTTGATCACAGGAAATAATGCTCAAACAATGTCCAGTATCTAGCACAAACAACTAGCAAATGGTAGCTGCTCAATAAGGATATGATGAAGTGAATTAAAATGTGTTGCTTATATCATAAGCTAATATGTGAGGTGAGTGTTATTTGAACAGATACATGAACAGATATAATGGACACACACAGAGACTATATAACTATATATACATACATATACATCGTACACATGGTAATATATAAACATACATATGTACTGATATAACATATGTTTGTATCAACATATCTATATTGATACATGTATGTACATATGAATATGCATATGCATCTAAAAACTGATGTGTACATGCATGCATGCATACACGTACACGTATGTAGAGACACACACATATATGAATTAGGACAACTAGGTGATGCAGTGGACAAAGCCTGAAGTCAAGAAGACCTAAGTTTAAATCTGGACCTGGATATTTACTAGCTGGGTGACCCTGGGCAAGTCACTTAACCCTGTTTTCCTCAGTTTCCTCACCTATAAAATGAGGTGGAGAAAGAAATGGCAAACTGCTTCATTATCTTTGCCAAGAAAACCCAAAATAGGGTCACAAAGAGTCAAATGTGACTGAAATGGCTGAACGATAACAAATACATAGATATGTAGAATTATATGTATACACATACTGATACATGTATATGTACAAATATATGAATGCACACTAATGGATATTTAAAGATACATACATATTCATGTATAAATGGATACATATGTGTGTATACATAGCCACATATGGATAACATGCATATATAAAAACTGATACATAAATGTGCCTATATGCAGATACACATATTAAAAACTGGCACATGTATACACATATATTGATGCACATGAGAACATGCATACACTTATCTAAATTTAAATGGATATTTATTTATTGATACACATATATACATGCCTACATATAAACTGATGTGCATATATATGATTCACATATACATGCATGCATGATTCATGCATACACACATATTTCGTATTTATACACATATGAAAGATGCTGGCTTCAGAGCACTTTTAACTTTTTCATACAACTTCCATATGTACCAACTTGTTTTACTTCTCATCCTAAGGAAGACTGGGAAAGTCCACTACACCTCCAAGTGATGCTGTGCAGACAACAGAAAGAAGGGAAAAGCAGGAAGCTGATTTGCTAAGAAAAGGGGTGAAACCATGGAGAAGAAAACACTCCAGATCCCTAACGGAAAGAGAGACACAAGCACAACTCTGAGGTTTCATCTACACTCATCTAATGGGAAAGATAATTTTAAAAACTCTAACAAACAGGAAGTTGGCATCTAAGGGTATGTGGAACAATAGGCACGTTGATGCACTCACTGTTGGTGGGGCTGTGACTTGGTCTACCAGCTCTGGAAAACAATTTGAAATTATGACAGAAAAGTTAGGGAATATTTATAATCTTCTGGTATGTATCCCAGGGAACTCAGAGAAAGATTCCATACACACACACACACACACACACACACACACACACACACACACACACACACACACACACACACACACAATATTCATGGGCATCCATCTACTTAAAGATGGCCAAAACTTAGCAACCAAGTGGGTACTTATAAAATGGGCAAGGACTGAACAAATCCTAGTTTGTGGACTGAAGAGAATACAATTGCTCCCCATAAAAAACGACTAGGAAGACATATGGATTGCCAAAAAGAGAAGAAAGGAGAAATGTAACAAGGGTGATCCAAATGAAAATGGTAAAAGACAGCTGAATTCAGATTAAATGCCATGACCAACTGTGTTCCCAAGCACAGATAATGAAAAACACTTTCCTCCCATTCATAAAGAGGTGAAGGACCATGCAGTGCACACACATGCCATCAGAAACATCATTGTGACTGTTACTTATGCTTTACTGTTGTCTCTATGACAAAGGAGGGTGATAACAGGGATGGGGGAGAGAAAAGTGATATCAAAAAAATCCATCATGTAAAAAAAAATATATCAATAAGCATTTTTTAAAATGATGAGCAGGTGTATTTGGTTTCTTTCTGGAATACTGCCCCCAAAATAAAGGAAATGAAATATTCTGAAACAATCCTGGAAAGATTTGTTTTTTCTGTCTTTAAGGGAGAATGACTATTGGCCATATCTAAATACATTGGGCTGAATCTTTGCTTATCACCTGAATACATACTCAGAGTAAAATTATGTTTTGCTCCAGTTCCCCAAATTCAGTTATCTTTTGAAGTCCTTATAGAAAATAAAAACAAGAAAGGAAAAAGATACCAAAGAACATTTTTGGAAACAGATGAGTTAAAAAGTCAAACTGATTATCGATCTTTCCAATCACTGGGGGAATTTGAATGAAGGAAATTTCAAATTAAAAAAAGACATCTGTAGTTAATTCTAAATTTTCTTTGCAAAAGAGATTTATTAGAGATTTATTCTGCTATTTGTTGTACCGATCAAATATTTTAGGTCTGTGCTGATACACACATACATATACACTGATACATAAATATACATTTATACACATATGAACTGATATGTACATATATTATAAATATACATGTATATAAATCAATATATGAATTTATACCGATGTATAAATATAAATACATATACATGTAAAAACTAATGTGTATACATACACCACATATATGCGTATGTATATATGCACATATGTGTGTATATATGAAAGAAATGTCTATACATATGAGAAACGTGAATTTTGCTGCATTTTATACTTAACTTTGCCATATCCCAGTTTGTACATAGCCACACCTTTTAATGGGTTTGAATGCATTCACATATTCCTAGCCTTCTCCTGACAGCTCTCAGTGCTGCCCCACACATTTGGGCTAGACATCATCAACATTGGACCTAAACAAAGGCATCCTGCACTGAACTTCTCCAATGGCTCTGGACTGAGGTGGGCCGTAGGGACGGGAGGCCATGCCACCAGACCTGGCTGGTTTCACCAAGTTGGGCAAGCTTTGAGCGGGGGCCCACAGAATAATGTGAAACCTAAAAGGGAAAAATGTCAAGTTCCACACTTTAGGTGCAGAAAATCAATTACCCGGACACAGAATAGCAGACAACAGTTCACGTAGAACATCTGAGTGGACTGCAAGATCAACAGGAATGAAGTTGATTACAGCACAGTCTAAAAGGTTACATTAACAGGAACAACACTCAGAAGCTGGAGGGGAGTGTATCTCTCCAGCTTCAAGTGCATCTGGAGTACTGTGCTGAGCTCTTGTTGGTGCACCTCAAGAACAGCAACAGCCTGGAGAGCCCACTGAGATGTACCACATCCAAGATCAAGCCTGGGGCTGTGGGTCTTTGGACAAGACTTAGCTGTGACATAATAGCTGTATCTAAAGGTCTTTCTTGCAGAAGATGGATGAAATTGACAGGCGGAACTGGAGTAGTGGATAGACATGACAGAGAGGTAAGTCGATTTCAGCTTAATTTAAGAAAAAACAAAATAAAAGCTCCCTAACCATTTTCCAAGACTGTCATGTGGACTGCCTCCAGAGCCAATGAGTTCTTTGTGACTGTAAGTTTTCAGGCATTGGGATCATCTACTGGGATGGAGCAAGGGAGAATAAGACAAGATGGTTGCCACGTTGCTTCCAGCTCTGACTCTTTGAAAGGAGGATCCGAGGACAACAGGAAATAACTTCATGACCCCCTTTTCACAGGAGGCCCTGAGAAGCAAAATGACACTGGCCAAGATCACATGGGTAACAATGAGCAGGTCATGAGGACTGCAAATTCAGTTACCTCACTAGATTTCAAAGTAGAGAAATCCTATTCTACTTATTATGAGAATAGTTCTTACACAACTACTTAACAAGGAAAAACTAAGGAGGCTAAACTATTTTCCAGTTGGATACTATGAGAATCAATGTCTAGTCAAAAGGAAAATGCATAAGGTTATTTGTCATGCAGTCAGGTTACTGACCCCTACTGCTTAGGAATTTATAGTGGTCAGCTGAAATGAACACAATTAAGTAAAGCCTCATGGCTTAACGGATAGAGAGTCAGCCCTGGTGTCAGGACAGTTGAGGCTCAATGCCCACCTCTGAAACACACACACTGGCTTAGTGACCCTGGGCAAGGCCCTTCATCTCTCACACAATTTGCAGAACGATCTCTTTTGGCTGAGTAATGATCAATATCTGATATCTCATGTGTAGACAAAAAAAAGTATGGCACCTATGAAGATAAAGAAAGCCTTCCTACAATGATCATTGTTTTTTGTCTGCTTGTTTGTTGAGATTGGGTTTACTTGTCTTGCCTAGGCTAGAAGTAACATGGCCATTCAGGGTGGGATCTCTGACCTGCTCTGTTTCTGGCCTGGGTCAGTTTACCCCTTCTCCTTGAGCAGTCCAATGTCCTTTTGGTCCCCTCTCCTCACTTCAGTCCTGTGAGCTCACCATTCAGAGCCAAGATTTAGTGAGAAAACCTCATCTGCTTTACCCCAAATGTAGCTCTGAGCCCCCAGACTCAAGTGATCTACCAGCCTTAGCTTCCTCAGCAATAAGGACCACAGGTGTGGGCCACACATGTCTGGCTTAGAGTTAAGAAGAAAAGATAAATATGGCCCTCCTGAAAAGGATTATGGATTCTAGGTTGCACTCGGGTTTTACATAGGTTAGTTTTGGGGGAAAACGTGCTGCCAGTATAAGAAAAAACAAAAAGTTTGCACAATACTAAACTGGAACTCTACTCCAGATGCATTTCAAATTCATTTTGAAGCATGAGAATACTGAACTCCAGCAGCGACACCTCCCAACAATGGCTCAGCTTCTTCATCACAGAGATTGTGCTTGTGTTGAGTATACGCCTATTGCTCAAAAATGCTCTGCTGGAGATACCAATTCCAGGGGTAATGACTAATTATTAAGTGCTTGGCTTGGACAATTGAGCCATATGTGGTGAGGGCACATCCTGTACAGCAACAAGGTGCTCCATTCTGGAAACTACACCATTCACTAGTTACTGGAGGCCAGCTGTGTTCTGAGCTCTCAGGGCAGTCTCCAGCATTTCTGAAGTACAGTTGTCCTTTAACTGTTTCTCCAGTACACGTAAACCAGAACCACAAGAGAGCTATTATTAGAAAAGCAAAGAGCCTTTCAATTTGCTTTATAATTCCAAAGCCAGACATACCTACCCAGCATCTGACGCACATATCATCTGATATTTGACCTTTGGCATCTAAGAGAGGAACTGCAGCTTAGGAGACTCATGTTTGAACGCCAGCTCAGCTACTTACCCTTGTGTGACTTCAGACGATCTGAGGTTCTTCATCTATAAAACAAGGATGCTGGTATACAAGTGAGCTCCACATTCCCTTCCCAGCTCTGGGCCCCTGAGTCTGTGCTACTTACAAAACCCACTTGTTCTTTTACTTTTTTTCCCCCAGAAAGTGAGTTTCAAATCACCCATCATTCACTTAAAACCGCCCATCCCTGACAAAGCCACATTCTGAAGGCTTCTGGTGCTGCTCAGCTGGCCTCAGGTGGCAGGATGTGCCTCTGTGACCCCCTCCTGTGGCCAAGCGTAACAGCAGCCAGCCAGTCACTCTCATTACAGCCAAAGGGACGTATTCCACATAAAGTTTTAATCAAAATCAACTTTATAAATTCAGAACGTGTAAACACCCACCTAATCGGGCATCAAAGAAACAATTGTGCAAAATTATCTTCTGTGTGTAAAACAAAGCTCCCCCAACACACTGGGGGTCCAGGAGGGAAGCAAGCACGTAGGGAGGAGTCATTAAAACATGTCCTGTCAAGCACTGACTGCCAAATTTAACAAGATACATTCGATCATCGACTTCAACCGATCAAGTTTCATAGGAATGTGCAGGCTGATTTTGGAATCATTTGGCAGCATCCGCTAAGGTTTCACCAGTTTGTACAACTTTGTGCTTTTTTATTTATACATTTGTACCATCTTTGTGTTGAGCGTGATCACTCGGCTACACAGCTCACCCATGACGTACAGTTTCCTTCACATTTTCATGTGATTTCACAAAGTCAGCAGGGGAATGATTTTCCAAGGTTTATAAACAGTAATATTGTACAATGTGTCGAGCTGATTGGTCTTTTTTTTACATTAAGTAGTTCTAGATTTAAATACATTATTTTATGAACAGTGAAAAAGAAAGCTCCCTCTGTATTTTACATCAACACTAAAATATTTGAATTTTTGTAAATAACAGCACTGTTAACAAATAGAACAGGGAAATAAATTCAGTCACCCATGTTAACAGAATACATATTCAAGTTGTTCTTTTTAAAAAATATTTCCTACAATATTAAAACTAGGAGATGATTTTTTTTTCATTAAGTATGCAAGTATTTTACAATATGTACTGAATTCCCTGGATCACATCAGTGTAAAAGGGAGCTAAGCAATAGCAAATAAAATGAAAACAATTTCAATGTTCATACCTAATCCTTTGTAAAAGAGGTTTGGAAATAATCATCCCCTTACACCTTCTCTGCCAGAGCCCTCCACAAATCAGGAAAGCCCCACTTTGCAGCTGCATAACCCGATTCCAGGGCAGTCAAACAAGGGCTCACTCCCTCACCCTCACTCCCTCGCTGGCTCCCTCCTTCTTTCCCTCCCTCTCTCTTTTCCTCCCTCCCTCCCTCTCTCCCCTGCTTGTTGGCTCTCTCTCTTCCTGGTTCCCTCCTCCCCACTCCTTCCCTCACTGGCTCCCTCCCTCCCTTGCTGGCTTGCTCACTACTCGCTCACTCCTGGGGCTCGGTGGCCTTCTTCTTGAGATGATGGAGCAAGGTGTCTTTTTCCATGAGAGCCTCCACAAGAGCCATTTTAGCTTTAGCCAGTTCCTGCTTGAGACATTCGTTTTCTTCCATGAGCTGAAATAAGGAATTTGGAAAATTTGGGCATGCAGGCCTTGTCACAAAGCCTTCATGGAGCATTCCCCAAGTTTTGACACGTGAGATAATCACGAATGCACACCAAAGCTAACGTCCCAGTTACTTACTGAATGCAGTTTTCTACAACAGGACATCATTTCTCTGGGTTTGTCATTACCTTTCTGCTCCTAGGGTCCAGAGCATGCTCAGGCACTTCTGGCCACGTCTGAGTCGCTTGAGAGACGGCCTGCCACTTCCTCAGTCCATGGTCTCCAACACTTTGATGCCCTGGCTCTTTCAACACACTTCTGGTGTTCAGCATTCCAGAATCTAATTAAGAAAAAAAAAACCTCAAATCTTGTAAAAGTTGAGTGAATTCCCAGCTGCTGGAGAAGTCTAAGACTTGGCCTGTCTATCAGATTGCTTCCCAGTGGCTCAACAGAAAGGGCACATTTTAGGATGGCAGGGCTGGGATGCATCAGATGCCCTTTCACACATGCCTGATTTCAATTCACTGTTTCTTTCATCACATTTGTCAAGAAGGAATGGGGTGCTGTAAACACGCGGGCACACGCACACGCGCACACACGCGCACACACACACACACACACACACACACACACACACACACACACACACACACACACACACACACACACACACACACACACACACACCCACCAGCAAATTTGCTCAGGATCTAATGTTAGAGTGTGTATGGCAATGGAGGGGCCATGGGGGAAGAGGTTAGGTTTTTTTACTTTGCTTTTGGTAAACACTAATCACACACCTGTGATATGCCAGCACTATGCTGGGTGTTGGGCCCGCAAAGACAAAAATAAAGCTATCCTTCACTTCAGAATGCTTATATTTGATCAGGGAAGATGGCATGCAAGCTACCCAGAGAGCAGATGGGAGGTACAGCTGGGGAGATCAAGAAAGGTCTCATGCAGAAGATAGCACCTGAGCTCCAAGTCCAGAAGGAAACTCTTGGAAGCAGAAGAGGTGGGGACAAAGAAGTACATTCCAGGCATGGAGGAGCACCCAAGGCAAAAGCAAAGAGAGAGGAGATGGAATGTCACTTCTGAAGAATAAGGCCAGCCTGGTCAGACTACAGAGTACAGCAAGGGTGGAAATCACGCAACAAGACTCAAAAGATAGGCTAGAACCAAGCTGGGAAAGGCTGTCAGAACCAGAGGTTTGAATGAGGTCATGGGCCCCTGGAGAGACAACAGGGCTTACCAGCATGTGTTGCCTGGGGGACGCCAGACGTTTTAGGCAATCCACAGTAGACACTTACGGTTCACAGAAGCTACTGTGCTAAGTTGAAGCAAAGAGTGGTAGGTGTTTGTTGTTCATGTGGATGGAGAAAAAGAGACAGACGCGAGAGATGTTGTAGAAACAGGAACAAAAGGCAACAACAACCAACAAGTGAAAGGAAGGTAAGGGTAACACTGATGGAGGGAACCAGGGAACTTAGAAAGATCAGGAAAAAAAGGAAGGTTAGAAAAAGGATGGGTTTGGCAGGAAAAGTCTGTGAGACACCAGGGTCTAGATTTACAAGAGGCAACCAGTGGTGGAGGACAGGCCCAGAGAAAGACCAGGGCTAGGCACACAGCTCTGGGTTATCTGCCCAGAGAGGACAATCAACATGAACTAATAAGGCGATCCACTGAAACATGCAGCTCAAGAGCCACATGTCCATGTCCGACCCAGCAATCCTCCATATAGGTGCTGGCTGCCTGACGAGGCTTTCACTTGAAAGTCCTAAGAGTTCAATTAATACTTCTAAGTAATCAAAAAAAAACCAGGTGATTCTTAGCACTCGGTGCCCCCTTTTCTTTGCTTATCAGCTGTTACCACTAGTACAGAAGGGAAAGCCAGCTTGGGAGTTCTGTTGTATTTTTCACTATTTCTTGTGCTGCTGTGAACAAAGGATCCATCACTGGGTGGTCAGGAGATAATGCTCAGGCTGGACAAACCTTTAAAGAGGAGCAGAACCTGCTAGAGAATTTGGGGGCTGGGGTCCCCTCTGTCTAGGAAGTATAACAGCTCTTGTGGTCTTTACACCTGGAATGTGCCTTGGCTAGGCCAGCCCTCCTCCCACTGAGGAGCTCCGCCATTTTGGAGAAGGGGCCAGCTGACATTCATTTTCTGACCTACTGTACTTGTGACTTTAGGAGTCCAATTCCATACTGTCACCCTCTTTACCATCCCTGCCATGGCCACTAGCACCCACTGCCCCACCCCAATACACACATACACATTCTAGCTTCCTTTTGGGGAGGTTTGTCGTACTCTATAAGCTGGAAGTTCTTTGAGGAAGGCCTTGTATTTGTAACCCCCATGCTCAGCACCATGTACAGCATCAAGTAAGGGCTTAAAACCTGCTTGTCACCTTGCCTTACCTCCCACACAACATAAGGAGGTGCCGCACAAAAAGGCCACAGGACAGATTATAATGTGTACACCTGGAGAAGGCTTCCACCCTCACAGATCCATCAACACAGAAGGCTAAAGATTTATTCTATGTTTGATTTATTGCTATTTGGAGTGAATGCTGGGTTTCTAGTAATGATTTTCAAAAAGTCCAGAGACTCAGCAACTCATGAAAATAATCTTGCTTTGAACACTGCTAGTAAGTGCTCAACACTATCACTCCTGAACTGCCACTGAGTCAGATACCATCAAGGAACAATTTGTTCGTATTAAAAAATACAGATAGCTTTACCCCCATTCACTTGCTGACTTTATTTCCAAGAATGCACTGGAGGGAGATACTGCACTAGCCTTCACAAACCAAAGCCTCCACATCTTCATGTCTGTACAAACTAAATAGGATCCTTGCTGACAGGAAAGGATCACACAACATGACAGTTTGTATTTATACAGGATCTTCCTGCTAAAGAACACAAGCATACGTCCCCATCTATTATCGGATTCATTCTTCCAGCATCCAGGCAAAGCTGGATGAGGCAGGGGTCACTGTCTCCATATTACAAAGACAGAAGCTAAAGACTTTGCCTGAGACACAGAGTTACTGGGGAAGTGAAATGAAAATCCAAATCTTGTGGCTCCTACCTTCGCCTTATCTAGAAGATGGCCCCACTCTCCTGCCTCAGGACCTAAAAATATATGATGTGGCTAAAAAACCATACAACTAAAATATAGTTTGCCATATATAAAGAAGTGGAAAAGAAGGGCATTTACCCTTTAAAATGCAAAATCCTTAATAAGACCCAGCTTCCATTTTAAAGGGCAGCTAAGTGGCATAGTGGATAAGAGTGCAGAGCCTGGAATCAGGAGGACCTGAGTTCAGATCCAGCCTCAGGCACTTACTAGTTGTGAAACCCTGGGCAAGTCACTTAACCTTGTTTGCCTCAGTTTCCTCATCTGTAAGATGGGATAGAGAAGGAAATGGTAAATCACTCCAGTATCTCTGCCAAGAAAACTCCAAATGGGATCATGAAGAGTCAGACATGACTGAAAAACTACAGAACACTAATTTCACTTTAAAAGACAGAAGAAAATGATGTACATAACATATGCGATAGGAAAGAAATGGAGAATCATCCCCCCTTAGTGTGGGTAGAATTGTTATCTTGCTGGGGAGTAAGAAGAGTCAGCCACCATTAAAGATAAATGAGGTCTGTATTTCCATACAGAAGTGCCACATTCCCTGTGGGTCTTCAAGCAAATCTACACAATGCAGGAGAAATTTATTTTTGCCTTGAGCTACATTCAGATGCACTTACCAATTGGTTCAACAGCCTTTCACTTACTGCACTGTGGAATGCAGATAAGAAATATAAGGGAAAACTATTGAAGAAAAATCCCCTCATTTCACTTTTCTAAATAAATCTCTCTTGGCCACTTTCCAATCTTTAACTCTGCATACCCCTGCTACCTTATGACAATGTACAGAACCATCTCCACCTTTCACCTTGCAGCTATCTGCTGAGTGTTTTTGGTTAGTTGTTTTTAAAGATATTCTGTTTTTCTTTCATTCCTAAAATCCTATCATTTCAATTAGTCTTTCAATCAACCAGATCCCAATATTTTTTGAGCACCTATTTCCTACAAGTCACCAGGAGAAACCCAGAGTGGTGTAGGAGATAGGTCCCTGCCCATAGTCAAGGGTCTTACCAAGCAACACAGGGAGACTGCATACACATATGTAATGTCAATTAGCAATACAAAAATAGGTAAAGGACACAGAAGTTTTGAGCAGGAAAGGCTGCCTATGGACCAGAATGGCTTAGGAAGGCTTCACGGAGGAAGACCTGAAAGGAAGAAGGAAGACCTTGGTCCTCAAGGGTATGTGGACAGAAAAGTATGAGATGTTGGGAGAAGAGCAAACAGAGGAAATGAACAGGTAACAGAGTGAACAGCTGACACAGGGAATCATGGGAAAGTCAGACTGTGGAAGGCCTTTCCCACTTGCTATTCTTCGGTAACAGATGTCACATGCAGATAACCTGTTTCTGGACTGGAAAACTTGCTATGTAGATAGACAGACTGACAGAAAGACGAGGAGATGGATGTGGCTGCTACTGTTGAGCTATTTTAGTAACCATGGCTTCAGCCACTACTACCCCCGGCACCATCAGGCTCCAGCTTCACTGAGGCAAAAGGAATAGGGTCCTATTCTCAAAGAGCTTCTAAGCAGGTCAACCACCTTCACACAGGGAAGTAATAAGGAGCCAGTTTCAGGGCAGGAGGAATGCTAACAACTCAGGGTGGGAGGGTATGGGTCTCAAGTAGGAGATGGCTCTTGACCTGGAATGAGCTGGATCTTCTGATAGGCAGGGGTGAGGAGGGACAGCATGCCAGGCCTGGGAGACGGAGAGCCTGTGAGAAAGCACTCATGTTGGAAGAGGAATGTCACATACAGGGAAATGCAAGGAGGCCAGTCTGGTTGAAAGGCAGAACATATAGTCAGCCTGGACAGAAAGACAGAGAGGAGCTCAAAATTCCCAAGAAGAGCTTCCATTTTATTCCAAAGATATGTGGGAGCCACCAGAGCTTACAGAGTGGTGGAGGGACATGGTCAGACTGACATTCTAGGAAAATCAATTTGCAGCTTTGTAGATAGATGGATAGGCTGGAGAAAAGAGTCTGCAGGCTCGTGCAGTAAACAATCCATGAAAAAAGGGGATGAGGGCCTGACCAAAGGCTGAAGCCATGTTAATGGAGAGAAGGGAACAGAGAGGAAGAGACAGGATTTGGCAAATCACTGCACAGAGGAGCGAAGGGTCCAAAATGACTTTGAGGTTGTGAATCTAGATAAGAACAGAAAAGAGAATGCCCTTGGAAAGAAATGGAAAAATGTGAGGGAAGGATGGATTTAGGGTAAAGATAATAAGTTCTGTTTGGCCATGTATCTGAGACATTCAGAACTAAAGTTCAGAAAATGGATGAAGGATGGGTATGTAAATTTGGAAATCTGTAGAGAGGTAACTGACCTGAAGTGAGTTGATGTAATAACCAAGAGAGAGGTTAAAAGCAAAAGAGGGCCAAAGAAACCTAAGGAAAAGTGAGACAGTAGAAAGAGAACCAGGAAAGCAGAATGTCAGAGAAACTCAGGGAGGACAGAGTACGAGAGAGGCTGGGGATCAGCAACCAAATGCTGCAGAGAGATAAGACAGACGAGGCCAGGAGAGAAAAGGGCCACTGGGCTTTGCAATGAAGAGATCACTGCTAATGTGGAAAAGAGAAGCTACAGGTGAGGGCTGGGACTAGAAAGTAGAGACACTAACCAAGACAGCCCCCGCTACCTCCTAATGCAACACACACACCCACACACACACACACAGACACACACACACACACAGACACACACACACAGACACACACACCCACACACACATACACAGACACACACACAGACATAGACACAGATACACACACACACACATACACAGACACACACACACAGACATAGACACAGATACACACACACACACACATACACAGACACACACACACAGACATAGACACAGACACACACACACACACAGAGACACAGACACATACACAGACACAGAGACACACACAGAGACACAGACACAGACACACACATACACAGACACACACACACACAGAGACACAGACACAGACACAGACACACACACACACATACACAGACACACACACAGACACACACACACACACACACACACACACTTCAGCACTTGATACAACTCACCCTTCCTGCAACTCCCTGCTCACCTGAGTTTTCCCACTTACCTCTGATATGAAAAGAGCCATCGTCCTGCCTCTCGACCACCAGGTGATGGATATGGAGCACCACTGGAGGGGGATCGGGGGCTACCACGTCACTGTGGGGGCTGTCGTCCTATAGACAGGAAAAGAAAAGTCGTCCTGCTGCTACTACCAGCTCAGAGAACAGCAAAATCATGCTCTTTCAATAAATATCTTCACCAAATGAGGAAACTGAGATGTAACTGCTTACATTTTGTTAACCAAGAAGTTAAAATTTTATTCACCCTAGGCCTTCATTAGAAAGAGCCAGGAAAAACCAAAGTCCAAGTCAGAAAAACAGATATTTCTCCAAGAATTACTGTAACTTTGGGGAAGGGTTTGGACCAGAGATTTTCTTATGTAGAGACCTGTGGTGAGGAAACATTCCCTGCCAAAGCCAGCTGACCCAGTCTTCAGAGCAGCCCAAGGCATCTCCAAGTTGAGGGACTTGCCTGGGATCCTACAGCCTGTACAGGGCAGATGTAGGAAGACAAACCCACCAGGCATCCCTGACTCTAGATCACAACATCGAAAAGAGAAAAATAATTTGTTCAACATACTTTCAAATTTATCTTTGTATTGGAAACTTGTATCTTCATGGGCATAACTGTTCCAACAGTCTCATCTTCCAGAAAATGTTGAATATTCATAAGAGAAGAGATTAAAAACTCAGTGCTGAAATTTTCTATGTGACACTGCAGAAATCCATTTTTTGCAGCTAGCAAGGAGTGTATGACAGCACTAGGTCCACTTTCAAACCTGAGCGTTATCTCAGGCGAGGCCTTAGCAGGTGTAGACACAGTTTTATGCTCTGAAGCTAGTGAAAGGAAATACAAGTGAAAGTTAGATCTTTTCAGCATCAAAAACTCTCTAGTCCTCTGCCATGAAAGACTCATTGCTGTGCTTACTCTGATCAGTTATAGGTACAAGAAGCTTTATTTCCCTGGTTCCCCCCTCACCTTCCCCACCCCCCAATAATCTAAGGGCTATTTTGGGATACAATTTATATAAATACATAGACACCAAGATACTGCTCACACATACACAGAGCCCTTTATATCTAACCCTTCATAGGTAACTTTCTATCACAATCTCCACCCCACCTTGACTCAATTACTTCACTGAATTATTTCTACTTTAAAGACAATATAATGTATTAATAAGACAATGTAATAAAAGACCAATTCAACTAAATTATCCCTGAAAAAGATCCCAAAAACTATTGCTAACCTTTAGGTGTCTCTGGGATGCATAGTGGCCAGTCATACTAATGTCCACCATGAGCCGTAGGAAAGTCAAAGTCCATTCATAAATGAGCTTTCAAAGAGTCCCCAGAAGCCTCCTAGACCCTTTGGCCTGCCCCATTTGGCCCGACAATGAGGGGAAGGTAGCCCCCTCAGGTAATGCTAGCGTTAGGGGCCAAGGCACTGTACTGACAGATTTCCTGTCTGCCATTGTCTATACGACTGGAGCATGATGGGAAACTCATCATTGCTAAATCCATGCTAACGAGGGCTTTGCTCTATTTTTTTTCAGCAGGAGGAAAGAAATGAAAGTAGAGACTGGAATGTTGGGAATTTTGCATAATTTCCAGTAAAGGTGCTAAGTACTCAGAAAGAAGAACAGGAGAAAATAAGGTTCTTCCATTTATACCCTAAAACCTGGCTGTCAAACTCAGGGCAGACCAGAGTGAAAACAAAGTGGACAATTCAGGAAGTATCTGAGCCTGAGTTCATGTCAGTGCTACTTGGATTTCTAAGACAGGAAATAGCACTGAAAGAAAAGAAATTTTAGAGTTTGGGAGTTTTTTGTTCTTAAGCCCCCTTTAGGGGAGAAGAAAGAAGGGGTCTTTTAAAAATAGAAACAACAGGCAATGTGAAAAGGTTACAGAGTAAAACCATGATGTTCCTGAATCAAGGATATAGGAAAATGTCACGTTACTTATCTCTAACAACATAAGATCGATTCTTATCAAATGTAATGTTTCACCATAGTTGAATTCAGCTTGCTAGTACCTAAGGAAGCAAAGGCTTTGAAGTTCAAAGTCAGAAATACTTTTAGCAACCAAAAGAATATTCATTTTTAGACAGAGAAAAAGCATTTCCATCATTCCAAGTTTTTCTTTTTTCCCTTTAAGTCAGGAATAATGGAGCCTGGTTAAGATTCATCCAGAGATATTTCTACTTATTATCTCTTACCTGCCTACACTATCAATGTGGCTGTGTTACATATACAGGGCTTCTGTTCATTCTGGTGACTGAATTCCCTCCGGTGGGGCCACAGTGACTCACACTGCACCAGACTTTGTAATGCTGCTGCTCTGGAGGACTGAGGCTCATTGGGGCTTCAGACCCTCAAGTTGCCAGTAAGGCCCATCCAGTTTTTTGGAGACTGGCAAACTACTCTACTGAAAATTATATTTTTACACTCAAAGAATCACCTGAGAATACAGACTCGTTGTTCAATGGCGGACCTTGGAAGGCATTCACCATATAATTCATGCACAAGGCATCCAGGAATATTTCTTTCTTTAAATAATTTATAGCAAAAGAGAAAGTTTTGTTGGACCTGGGTAGGGAAGCTGATGTCACCTACAGACTCAGGAAATCTGGGGACCTGTAAATAACACATCTGGACGACTACAACATGGGCTCCAGTAGGAGAGAGGTTTCCAATCCCTACATCCCCCTTTTTCGGTTTTACTACCACAACACATTTCTCCACTCTCACTTAACCTGGCTCTCAGTGCTTTCCCTGTTTCAATGGATCCCTCCAGTTTTAACTCGACTTCCCTAATTCCATAAGGTTTGGAGCAAAAGCACTCTCATCTGCACTGCTTAGGAGAAGCTAAGCTGGCAGCAGCCTCAGTGCTTCTGATCTCTTGGATGCTTTCCTAGAGACAAATGGCACATTTACCTGAACTTCCCTGGATGAGTGGTGAGAACATATTTATTTTATAGCATGCAGGGTTGAATTTGGTTCAACATATAATGTACCTGATGTAGCATTCTGTGTATATAGCAAAGAAAAAGACTACAACTCAGTGCACTTTTAAAAGATAATGGAAAATAACGAACATTGTCGTTTTCAATCTCCAGACTTCCAACCTAATGAGCACCTTCTCCACATGAGCCAACCACAGCACTACCTGAGATCTAAGCCTAGATTAGCTCTGGAAAAGGCGTATCATAACCTGGTTTCACATTCACAGGCTTCATATTTTTCGTTGCTTCAATCCAAGCTGAGAGCCAGCTGAGGCTCTTCAAACTGGGCGTGTTTAGCATAAAAGAAAAGAACCATGAGGGCAGGGCACCCACCCAAAAGCCTATATATACACTGGGCACTTTGATCAAGAGGGCAGCAAACACAAGCTTCCATTACAAGATATCGAGAATTGAAATCTCAATATTAAGCATTAAGTTTTTCCCTTTTTTTGATGAGGGGGAATTGCTCTCCACTCACAGAAGTGACCCATCAAAGCAAAAGATATGAAATCTAAATAGAAAAAAAGCCTGTGAAGTTCTGAACACATGAGATATGATAATCAGAGGAAATGAATCAAATGTAATTAAGTTATGTTTCTTTACTTATTCTACAAAAATTCTCCAATTCAGTCTACAGCCTTTATAGAAGTAGCAGTCAATCTAAACAGACTGACTAAACATGTTTTGGTCTTACTAGAAATGAAAGTCAATATTCTATTAGTACTCCTACTATAAGACTAATAGAAAAGTTCTTTTTGAATCTAATTATGCCAAAGAAACTCTACTGAGTCATAATGCATAAGCCAAGCAATGCAACTTCTCTCAAGCTCTCTATCACCTGTGAAAAGAACTTTGAAGATCACACAGACTCACCTACTGGACGATTACAAAGATACTGTCGAATGCTGACATTGCCCAGCTGGCTGGGAGACACTTGGTCCACCTGAAGGCAGATTTCAGTATCTTCTCCTCGGATGTCAATTTCCCCATTAACGCCAGTGATTTTAAACACCACAACTGACATCTGTTAACAAATCAGAACAAAGGACAAAATAAATGGGTCTGGAAGAGATGAATAATTGTTTTCTATACATTTGAGGAAAACAGCATTTCATTAATTTAAAATGCATAAATATGAAGCATACTGTGGTAGTTAATATTTCAGTTCTTGACTCTCAGAAAAAAAACAGAGGAATTCTGGGATGACAAGGATCAGGAGCTTTTGTTTTTAGCTTTTCAAGTGATACACTTCCTTGCTTCCTGAGGGAATCCTTCTTGCTGGGACCTGATTTGTGAGATTCTTCAAATGTGCTAAAAGAACTTTGTCCTTAGTCAAGAGAGTTCCAAAACTGGATCAATGTATTCTTTTCTCCACAAACCACTATCACACCTCATTTACAAACACAGAAAACCTCCCCCATAGAGACCCTCTACCTCTACCATTTTTTTTTTCTTGGAGGCAGTCGGGGGTAAGTGACTTGTGCAGGGTCACGCAGCTAGTAAATGTCTGAGGCTGGATTTGAACTCAGGTACTCCTGACTCCAGGGCCCAGCTGCTCTTTCTACTATGAAACCAACTGCCCTACCTCTACTCTTTTTCAAATTTTATTTGGACTCAGCTAAAGGAAATGCAAGAAATTAAAAGCCAGGCAGCAAAGCAGAAAGGACAAGCAAACAAAAAGTAAGACAAGATACGGTATGAATTGCACCACCCAGGGATGAACCACAGGGTAAATGGGCAGGAAGTTCATTCCAACAAGGACAAGTACTAAGCCGCAGAGCCTGCAGACTGAACCACCCTGCTGCACCTCATTCTTCATTGATTACATGGCCAGAGGAGTGTGCTGGACCCCTGCAGAGGGGGTTCACATTTCTGGAATGAATGTGCTAAGATGACTTGATAGCGCATTTGCTTCCAAAGAATTTCCTCAAATCATTACCATTTCTTCATGATTTTCTTGAGCGTTCTCTGAATTTGTACTGATGGCATCTGGAGAGGACTCCGCACAATTCTGAATCTTTGCACCAACACTGCTATTTTCTAATGGACTCTGGTAACTCATATGTGAGATATCTTCAATACCTATCATAAGAGAATGGAATGAATATTTTATAAAGTCCACTCTCCATACATGCAACATCACATTTATCTAACAGCAGCTATATTAAAATGAAAACACTCACTCACATAAAAATACTCTAACTTTCCATACTTTCAATGTTATCCCAAGCATTATTATGCTAAAGATAAAATAAAATAAAATAAAGGACGGGTAAGTGAACATAGAATGAGTCAGAGTTCCTTTCATTAATATCTGCCCAAAACATTATACCAAAAGGGGCTGAGCTCCCAAACTTCTGAGTATAGAAAAACGCATCCATTTCTGATGCGCCTATGCTCTGACTACTCTCCAAATGCCTAATTCCAGGAACCACTTTCACCTTCACGTTACTCTAGCCTCTCCTATCCAAAAGAGCAAGAATCCTCTTCCTCATGGAGCATATTTTCCATTTCACTGCCTTTTAAAGGACTCTGCATGGTCTTTCACCTCAAATCAAAGGCAGTGGTTGTCCACCAACTGCTCCCCCACCATCTAACTGCCCTCACTGTCCCGCACTTCCAGTCTCTGCCTCCTACTTCAACCACAGCACTAGATCACCATGAGTAGACACAACACAGCCCAGTCATATTACGCAAAGTCCCTTGGTCCATCTTCTCATTATGGTCCATGGCGAGAGAAGTTTTAACCTTTTTGGGACATCCCTCCTGGGACCCCACCATCTTGACTAGGGACTGCCTCCCTTAGTCTACTATTCCGCCATGCCACTGGGAGCAAATTTTATTCTTTCCTCTCATAACCAACTCTCTCTCTCTGTCTCTGTCTGTCTGTCTCCAGTTCTGGAAATACAATCGAATCCATTCTTCCACTATTCACAGAAGGAATGTATCCGTCTACTCCCCATCCCTGTAACTTTCCTGACCCAAGTACCCTTTCCTAAGAATCAATTGGCTCTCTGTTCAGTCTCTCTATTAAAGTGTGAGCTCTTAAGAACAGGGACTGTCTTTGGTTTGTATTTATATCCCCCACAGGGCTTGGGATATAGTTAAGAGTTCAATAAGGGTTTTTTTCATTCATTCATTCATTCATTCATTCCATCACCACTTGAGGCATCATGTACCACATATCTTGCCAAATGTTATTATCCCAAAACTATTCTCTCATCTTCACAGTAATCCCAAGAAGTAAAGCAGGGAGTACTGTTTCCAAATCATAGCTTTGGAATAAAACTTGAGGCACAGGGAGGTCAAACCCAAAATCAAACAGCTAGTCCTCTATGTTTCCCTCAGAACTTTCACTATATTCACCATCAGATTTTTTAAAAAGTAATTATATGTTAACATAGTATTTTCTATAATGAAAATTAGATAATGAAACTCTATCTTTAGATTGCTATTCTATGGAATATGAAATTGTACCAAAGATTTATTTTTAATTTTAGTAACAAAGACGATCACATTTCCTCAATGGCACATAAATAAATTTTCTAAATCTCCCTTTTCCATTGTGCAAGCATCATTTTCCTTTGTGCTATATTATAACATATGAGCTTTGTGGAGTTGTTTTAGATGTTTGCAGTGTGGAGAAATAATCACAAAATTTAATCCAGGCTGGAAAAGTGACAGAGGTATGCCTGCCAAGTGCTTTAAAAGAATTCAGTTACAACAAACAAGGCTCACTCCACTGCTTAGGACAGGTGGTCTTACCTTTTTCCAAAAATATATGGCTATCATTTTCTAAAAGTTGTTCTTCCAGCATCATGCTGTCAATTGAAATGGCATCCAGTGAGACTTGGGATGGACTTCTCCTCATGTTCTTATAAGAAACAGAGAATGCAGCAGGAGGGGGTGGGCAGCGTTCCTTAGGCTTTCCACTTTTAAAAACGTAAAAAGATTAGGAAATTGGTATGAGAAAGGCAATTCAACTACGGCATTATTTTCTTCCAACTAAATAAAATAAAATCATACCTTAAGACATTAAAAATGAGCTATTTTAAGAAAAAAATGAACATCCAAAAAATATCTGAAAAACATTCATAACAAACATTTTCGTCATAATCCAGGAATCCACTAAGTTGGGATGCTAATATTTCAATGAGGAGTGTGGAAGAAGAGGAGGTGGGAGAAAGATAAAATGCAAGCTTGTTCATTAAAAAAAAAAACTAAACTAAGAGGAAAGCTTCATTTTTAAAATGCTTATTTCTTGCCTTAGTGATGGAAATTCCTCTGACACTTTTTCCCAAAGAAAGTTAAAAAAAAAAATCAGATACCCTTCTAAGTCAATACTCCAAAAGTACTTTTGAAACGTCATTTCTGATTTTCATGTACAAACTTTCACTTTTCAGAATTAATTTTCATTTTGGTATTAACCACTATCTACTGAAAGGGTTCACCATGCAGCTTCCTACTTGTAGATTTCCTTTTAGTATGGAGTATCCAGATGCTAACTGATCAACTATAACAATGACAGATTTATACGCTGAAAATATTTTCCTTGATATTTTTTAACAAATGAACTAAACAGTGAATAATAATTACCTTAAAGAGGACTGTGATGTAAACATTCTAACTGTGGATGCCTGATCTTTATTCATCTCCTGTTCCTGAGAGAGTAAAACAGTTTCTGGGATCAAAGAGTTCGTGGTGCCATTTGCTTTATCCATCAAACTATTTGGAAACATATTTTGTTCATCCTCTTTATCAGTCAACAAAGTTCTAGAATCTTCTTTGTCATCTAACACATGAGGTGAATCCGTGGAAGATGAGCTACTTTTGTCCCTTCTTTCCATAAAAATTTCTGTCCCACTTCTGCAAATGAACCCAGGGCTTTCATCTTCTGTTATCTTCCCTAAGCTTTTATCTGATGAATCCAAGAACGACATCCCTTTTTGCAGATTTGTGTCGCTGGCTGATTTAAAAAGACATGGATCCATGGAGGAGGGGACATGGCTAAGGTCAACGCTCAAGGACCTATTGTCTGCCATCAAATTAATACCTGAACTCCTCATGGGATCCACTGTTCCAGTTACAGATTTTCTTTTGGATTTCAGAGTTTCACCAGTGTCCACAGGTGAATCTTCAGGAACCACTGGACCGTGGCCTTCAGAGAGGGGAGACTTAAATGCATGGGCTTGATTTAAAGGGTGGAGCAGCAGAGAGACTTCTGCACTTTTCAGTAAAATGCCCACACAAATGGATGCCTCTGTGGCAGGTTTGCCCGTCACTGCTTCCACGTCTTTCCTTAAGTTTTCAGAAAGCAAAATAAGCGACTCATGGAGGAAAAGCAGGAATAGATACTGGTAGTGATTGATCTGCATACTGACATGTTTCTGAATGTGAACCAAGATGTGAAGGTCAGCATTCTGGGAAGCCGTGGCAGGAAGGGAAGCCATGAAAGCTTCAGATGGCGGCATGCTCTGAACACCATCTGTCATGGGCGCAGACTCAGTGCTGTAATACTCCTTGAGGAGCTTCTTGCGCTTTAGGCGACTGGCCAGATCGCTAGAGTCACTTTTTGAAATGTTTAAAGGTGTTAGATTACAAGATTGGAACTCTTTTTGGGACTCTGCAAATCGCGTGGGCTGGCAAATCCAGAGAGAAAGGGGAAAGGAGTCAACAAAGTTCACTGGCCGTCCCTTTCCACTTCTCATTCCTTCATAGTCTATCCAGAACTGGGAAAAGTGCACAGCCCAGACATCAGTGGCCGCTGATGTCTTAAGAGTATATTTATTTAACCTGGGAGTAACGTAGCCTTTATAAACATCATGCATCTTGGTATCTTGTTCATGAGCATGTCTCTGGAAGATTGGATGTAGGAGGTCAAAATTATCACAAGATTTGGGAAAGCTGGTATACGTTTTACTAAAAAAATTGCAATCCTTGAAGTCCTGGAACAAAGCTTCTAAATCAGAATGCCTGCAGTTTGGAGAATGCCTTGTATTTGTGGCAATCATTTCAGAACTCTGAACAGAAATTGCACGTGGTTGATCTTGATGGCATTCTGATTTCTTTTCTGAAGGAATGACAAGCTAGAAAAAAAAAACATTTTATCTGGTCAAAGCTATAAGTACCTAAATTTATTTTCATTATTCAAAGCCAAGACTTAGTTCAAAAGGGATTTTCCTAAAAGTTTCACACACAAAAATCAATTAAATGCTCTACTATTTGAACATAAAATGTTCACTTGGTCACACTGTTTATGTGAGAGACAGCAAGATGGTACCACAGTGCACGGAGCACTGGGCTTGGAGTCAGGAAGACCAGAGTTCCAATCCTACCTCAGAACCTTCCCACTTGTGTGACCCTACGCAAGTCACCTTACCACTGTCTGCTTGTTGCCTCATGTGCAAAAGGGAGATAACAGTAGCACCTTTCTTGCAGGGTTGCTTTGAGAATGAGTTAGCATTTGTAAAGTTTTTGCTAACCTTAAAACACTATATACACGTTTGGTATTATTATTGTGTTCATTATATAATGTCATACAATGCAAAGGACATTTTCTTGTAAATTTTGGAATTGTGTAGTGATTTTTTTCATATTTTTTTCCCATAGATGATATGTGACAGAATGAAGAAAACAAAATATGAAAAAAATGTCAGATGCTAGGGATCTCTTCAAGATGTGTATTTATTCAGAATTTTTAAGTTCTCTGATCCAAGTTTTAGGTAGGTCCTCTATAAAAGACTTAGGAAACAGAAAGGAGAAAAAGTAAATCAACCCAAGAGAGTGATTTCTTTTAATATTCATCTTTGTAAACGCTCATACACTAAAACCTTAACAGATAAGTGCACAACAATATAAGAGTGCCAATAGGGCATAAAGCACTTAGAGCATTTGACTACTGGGTCTGCAGTCAAAGGACCTGGAATGGATTCCAAGATCCACTACCTAGTAGCCCCGTAGGTCTCAGGTTCCTCATGTGTAAAATAAGGAGGGTACCTAGACTCTCCTTCTATCCTTCTCACAGGTGTGTGTGTATACTTATCATATAACACTCTTAGATCATATTATATCACATATAATCTCAAAGTTCTTTTATAACTTTAAATCCTATGATCTGAAAATTGAATTCTATATCTTACACGACATTTTGAAAACTTTTAACTGCTGAACATTTGTATGGAATTTTCTTTATGAGAAGTTCAAAAGTCTTAATTCCTGGAATGATCTTTTAAATTTACTAATCATGTACTGGAGGAAGGCAGCGTGAGAGGATGAGCAAGGGATCAGCAACCCTCAGGAGAGAAAAGTCATTCAAATCTCAGTTGCATTGGTCATAAAAGAAGGAGGTTGGATTAGATGATCTTGAAAGCCCTATTTCTCTATGACTAGACAGATGATCTCTAAGGCTTCTTCTAGATTCAAAATTTAAGATACTGATCCTCTCTGCCATGACAGAAACAGGGATTTTTGTGAAGACTACATCTCCTCACTCTTCACTATATGGCACCATTTCTTTGGGTCTTCCCTCTGAAATGTGCCTGCTGTTAACATTTTAACATTAGTTCAAATACTATGATATTCAGGGAGATAGATCACCAAATCTTATAATCAGAACCTTTGGTGTTATATATATGTGTATGTGTGTGTATATACACACACACACACATATATGCATGTGTGTATAAATATACATGTATGTATACATATGTATACATAATACACACACAAATATTTTAAAAATATCTTCCTTAGTCTTAGAAATTGGACACGAAGAAACCTGGAGCTAATTTTAAAACTTCAACTTAAGAACTCACCTCCAGCCAGAACATTTAAATCAGATTTTGTGAGGAGTAAAACTAATTATAGTTTCACATCTTTCTTGCTTACCTCTGAACAGCCAAATGAGGAAAAGGAAGTCAAATAATGAAACAAAGCAACCAAGGCAACTGTAAAATGAATAATCAATTTCTTTATGATGAACAAAAATTGAAAGATTAAAAATAAAGTTTCTAAATGAAAATCAGCCTCACAGCTGAGAAAATTTATACCATCAAAGGCAACTGAAATTCTGGAAATCAAAATGCTAAACATGGCACCTCTTCCTGCTTGTGAGGTGAAAGCAACTACATTCTGGGATCATGAGATTTAGACCTGGAAAAGGCCTCAGAGGCCTAGAACTCAGTCTCTCTCTTACTCTACAAAAGAGAAAAATGAAGCCTCCAGAGTTTATGCCACTAAAGGCTGCAAAGGCACTAAGTTAGGAGCAGAATAAGGGTTCAAGTCTCCATGTTCCCCAGATATATCTCTCTTTCCATTAACCCCCAAACAAGGAAGGTTGAGGAGTCTGGACCTTGGCTTCGTCAGACCTTCTCTGTTGTTCTGGGCACCACATTTCAAGAGGGATACCTGCAATCTTCTCACCAGAAGTCATACAGTACCTTAAGCATTAATCCATCAACTCGAATATCAACGTGTTCATCAGACTTTGAATTGTCATTCAACTTGTACATGGCCATGAACTGATTGAGACTTTGTTTTAAATCCAACACAAACTGATTTAACCAGAGAAGACTTCTCTCATCCAGAGTGAACTGTAGTGCATTCAGTTGTACATAAAGGTTGGGACATGGAACTGGGCAGAAGAAAAATAAACACGAATGTGAAATTTATAGCTCTAAAGCAAAAATAATCTTCACTGAAAACAGAAAACACAAGTAAGGCAGTGAGGTGGCGCAGTGAGGTGGCACAGTGGACAGAGCACTAGGCTTGGAGTCAGTAAGCCTTGAATTCAAATCCAGCCCCAGACACTAACTGTCTGACCTTAGGAGAGTCATTTAACATCTACCTGCTCCATCAGTTTCCTCATCCATAACAAGCAAACTGAGAACACTATATAAATGTTATCTATTACGATTAGCAACAGCCAAGGACAGCAAACTCTAAAGGTATCTCTGCTCAGTAACCTGTCAGCAAATACTCTGGAAGCTGCTCTCAACCTTCCCCTGTAGAGATGGGGACTGGAATTGTGGTTTCCCCTGTAATAATGGATTCCCAGTTCAGGAAACTTCCTCTACCAAAGCAGGTTAGTCCTTTCTTTGCAACTCTGAGTCAGAGTTACCTATGTCACCAAGAGGGGAAGTAACTTTTCCAACAGTCACACAGTCACTACTAATGTGTCAGAGGTGGGACTGAACTTGGGTTTTCCTGCCTTCAAGTCACCCTTTCCATCCAGCTGTCTCTCCTTCCTTGGAAGAATGCTCAGTAGATGAATCTTACCCACCCACTCCAAATGACAGAGTCAAAAATGGACATGAGAAGGAATTCCTAGGCGATGCATCCACATCATGTATGATTCTTCATAGCGTTTCTCAAATAATGTTTCTGTGCCCACGTCAAATGAGTGAAACCTGAACCACGTGCTCATTTCTACCATGCCCAACATTTCCCCCTTTGCTTAAAGTCAGAAGATCACTCCTTCTCAGTTCTACCCCAAGAGGAATGAATAGAAGCCTTTTTAAAAACAGTCATGTCTGGAATCCTTGTAAGCCAACTTTGTGCCCTGTCCAGAAGACTTTCAAGCATCCTTCTCCGACCTCCACATGGTTGGCATAAATGAAGCTCACTGAAATTACACAACTCCAAGATTGGTAGCACACAAGAAAAATGACTCCCTGTACACTACGTTCTTATATAGTGATTGAGATGATGAGGTAAAGAATGGAGTTTTTTGTCCAGTGGCAAAGGGATGGAACATTTACATACAATAGAAAAATCACCACAAATGTGACCTTTGCTTTCAGCAAATACAAATGAGCATCAAAAAAGATGAAGGAACCTAAAGGAGCTTATCCTGTATTTAAACTAACCGAGCAGAAATGGTTTGGGGGGCAAAGAGTTTTCATCTTAAAGAGGATCTTAATTTTCTGAAGGTTTTTAGAACCTTCTGAACACTCAACACTGTTTCTCAATGAAAATAGCTTAATGAATGCCTTAAACAACACCCCATGGTTTCACTTAATTGTTAACATGACAAATATTGTTACCCAAACTGAAGAGAAAGCTTTAATTTAGCAGGAGGTATTTTTAAGCAAACTCAAAGGCTTACCCACTGACATCCTTCTAGCCCAGATCTCAATTACATCAGTAACCTCATGCCTGAATTATTGCAAGCTCCAAGTTGACCTCCTGCTTCTCAATCTCTCCTACCTTAATTCATACAACATACCTGCTAATTAACTATACCTATCAAGTCTGCATTATCAGAGTAGTCTTCGATAAGCACTGCTTTCATCAGTTCATCCTTCTCCTCTGATGCTTAAATTCCTCAGCCCCCATAATACTGCCTCCATCCAACATTCCCATGGTGTTTTACTACTAACTTGCACACATGGTTTCATCTGACCCTCACAATTAATCTGTGAGGTAGCAAAGACAGACATAACCACATTTTACAGATGAGGAAACAAACATTCAGAGGGATTGGTCAATCAGTCAAGTATTTGTTAATGGGCTTCTTAAACTGTGGGTTGGGACTCCAAATGAGGTCTCAATACAGAGTTTAAGAAGTACTGATAGGGGTCTCGAGTCGAAAAGGTTTAAGAAGCATTGTAAGCAACTAAGGTCACAAGGTGAAAGGGGCAGAATATGAGCCTGCAGTTCCACTGTGCCACATTTGTGCCAAACTCTTCCATCACCTTCCTCATTAGGCTGGTCTCTTCAACACCCCATGAATGCACCATGTTCATTCCCATCTCCATCTCCCCGTCCTTCTCTCAGCTTTCCCATTCTAGTCACCCATGTCCTTCTGATAAGGTTCAGTTCAAGGACCATCTTTGCAGTGAAAACTCTTGACTACTTCAGCCCTCATGGAAATCCTACATGACTTTAATATACCACAAAATTCAGCACCTAATTAGATACTGTTACTTTGGACACAGCTCGTTTTATGAGACGTGGGCTCTGCTCTCAAATCACTAACCACTACCTAGGAAATTATTCTCAAAAATCCCTCACTAGACCCTGCCATCCCCTCAAACTATCATCCAAGATCACTCTTCCCTTCTTCCATCAAACTCCCAGAAAAAGCTGTTTACACTGATTGCCTCTACTTCATCTCCTCTCACTCACTTTTCTGCCATCTGTGATTTACGATGACATTTCTCAGCTGAACGTGCCCTCTCCAAATTAATTTAGAGGCTAACTTCAATGAATGACTGCCAACCCAGAAGGAGATCTCTTATTTGTCTATCTCCAGCACCCATTCCCAGCGGATCCCCCATTGTGCGCACTCCTCGTCCTTGCTTGGACAACTACCATGCCCTCGTCACTGTGTCTACTCCATCCTACCGTACAGACCATTACTAGTGCCATCTTCTCGAATTTCAACAGGATCTTGCTCAGAAAATTTCAAAAGCTCTTCACTGTCCATCTTGTGGATGCAAATGAGCATGGACATTCAGGGCCCTCCCTATTCTGACTCTGACTTATCTTTTCAACTTATCTAACACTAAGTCCCTCCTATGCCTTCAGTATGGTAGCTCCATGAGATCATCACCATTCCCTCAATTTGCCCACCTCCTTCACTTTCGGCATTTCATCATGACACCTCCCAAGCCTAGAACGCTTCCCTCTACTTCCTCTGGTTCAAATACCTTTTCAGCTTCAGTTCAAGTACTGTTCCTTCACAAACCTTCCCTGATGCCCCACAGGGGACAACCTCTCCCAGTATGACACTCACAACCTTTACATCTACTAATCAAACTTAGTTCCTACTATCACGAAGGTGCTCCTCTCTTATTATCACCTATTATACTGTAACCTCCTTGAAGGAACCTCTCCAGGGTCTTCTTTATCTTTATATTACACTGGTCTGCATACAGCAAGGCCATGACAAACCTATATGCAGTGTTACTGCACCCATTCACTGATCAATCTGGTCTAAGCTTTGTCTTATCTGCACAACCAGAGTGTAAATTCTTTGAAGACAGGGACCATATTGTCAGGCATACAGACACACGCTGGCTAATTAAAAATGACATTTAGAAAATAAAACTATTTAGAGAAAGAAAAAGTGTTTTAAGGAGTCTTTCCTGAGAAATTACCCAAAATAAAAGTCTAGGTAGGTCCACTTCAAAGTGCAAAAAAACAGAAGGTTTTCACACTGAAGAATGTTCTTTGGAAAGCACTCGGATGAGCACAAACACTAAACCACAACACTGGTATAAAGCTACCTTGGACGCTGCTCTCTCACCTCTCTTTCTTGGTGTCCTTTGCGGATTTCGGTTTCCTCTCACCCCACAAAATGCTGCCCTTAACCCTCTTCTTTTCTCTTTCTATACTGTTCTTTGGCCACTTCATTCACACCCATGGCTTGCATTCTCATCTCTATATACTCAATTCCCCCACCACTCTCTCTCCCTATCTCTCCATCGCTTTTTCTCTCCCCCATATCTCTCCTCCAATATCTTTCCACCATCCTTCTCTCTCCCCCCTCAAATCTTTCCCCCCTCTCCCCGTTTTCTTTAACGAATCTCTCAGATTACTGTCACTTTTCCTTTGTATTCAATCATCATCTATTCTTTCTTAAAAGTTATTTATAAAGATACTTCATTCCTGCCTTCTAAAGGGCTCTTCCCATCAATGAGATCATAATCTCATTTTTCATCTTTGTAGCTTCACTGCCTACCACAGGGTTATGAGTGTGGTATGTACTTAATAAATGTCCATTGAATCGAATGCTGAATTTAACAGAAAAATGGTCTTAGTTCACTGGAATCATTGGACACAAAGCTCAGGGCTTTTTAAACAGAAAATGGGCTAAATGAAAAAGGATGTAAATTCCTTGTGTGTTCATTTATAGAATTAGTGGAAAGAGAGCCAAGAACAAGCTAGGAGACAAGAGTTCTAGTTCCAGCTCTTTAAATAACCAGCTAGGTAATCTTGGGCAAGGCATATAATCATAATCCCTATTTCTATTTCCTCATTTGTCAAATGGAAATAATAGATCTTTTTCCTACTTACTTCTAAAGGTCATAGTGAAGATCAAATGAAATGTCCATGAAAACTTCTGGACAAATTATGTACTAAGATTAAGGCAATGAGGTGCTAGATTACAAAAGGCTTGAGTTTGGGTTGGGGGGAGAGTGAGCAAGGATCTAGTAAGCTGGGAATGGATAACTACCTAAAGTAAATTCCTGTATTGCTTCGGTTTGTCCAAGTTCACATCCTTTCTAGTACATTTTTAAATTGTTATTGTTCAGTCGTGTCCAACTTTTCATGGCCCCATCTGGGGTTTTCTTGGCAAAGATACTGAAGCGTTTTTGTCATTTCCTTTTCCAGCTTTTTGCAGATGAGGAAACTGAGGCAAATAGGGTGAAGTGACTTGCCACGGGTCTGAGGCCAGATTTGAATTCAGGAAGACTCCTGCCAGGCTTGGCACTCCACCCACTGCACCACCTGGCTGTCCCTCCTTGTATATATGTTTGTTCTAAATAGATCTGTGCAGCAGAAGTTCATTTATAAACTAAAATGAGAAGCAGCAGTCTTTATCAACATTTCTGTTCATAACAATAGCTAGGATTTATAGAGCACTTCACAGTTGTGTAAGTGCTCTGTGTAGGTCACCTCATTTGATCTTCACTATTATTATCCCTATTCCTTAAATAAAGACCCTGAGATCTGAAGAGGCCACTTAACTGTCCAGTGCCTTGATCTCAGGTCTTCCTGACTCAGGTCAACTGCTCTAACCACTACACCAACTAGCCATCCTAAGTACACCTGAGCACACCACCCATATATCAAAGTTAAGTGCAGTGTTTTAGAAGGAGAGCCAGATCAATATCCATCCTCAAGTCATTAATAAGACGCTGACAGATGCGTGACATCATTGATGAGAACACTCCCCTACCCCTTCTTATCACAGCCTTCCTTTCTGTCTGGTACAATTCTTATCCAGAAATCTTCCACTGATGAGGAGAATATAAAAATGATTTCCCATAAATTGTTTTTCCTAAGCCTTAGGAGTGATGTTCCCAATAAACATGAGCAAGTCCTATAAAGCATCACTTCTGGAATATTTAGCTTCAAAGAGTCATATATGCAACAAATTAGCAGCTCAACTCTGAATCTCAAAATTGTCTTCATAGAATAAACTTGACTTTAAAAAAAAACACAACAGCTTATTATCAGCTCTTAATATTCATTTTTCAAATGTATTGCTATGATAAAAATTTGCCTGTGATAAATTTGTTATTTAGTTTGAAAGTAACACTAAAAACTAGCTGTACATTCCACAATCACCCTGAATTATTAATTTTTTTTCAGTAGCTAAAATTAAGTTGAATTTTACAAAGAGAATTAAAGCTTTCAATTTATTCTGGAAATACAATTTTGATACTTCAAATTATCACATTTTCATCAGGTAATTGTCAGAAGCTTAATAACTATGTGCCAAATAAGTCATGAAACAGAAGAAAATATATCTTACTGGGAAAATCCTTGCCATCTGGATAGTAGTATTCTGTGAACTCTATATAAACAGCTGACATTTCTTGTGGAAGATAGAGGGATTTTTTATTGCAGGAAATCATAGATTTGGGGGAAGATCGATACTGGTCAGCTGTAGAGACCTGCAAGAGAATCCAGACTGCTTAAATGGTATCATTTTCTAAAATCAAGAATGAAACACTTTTCAGATGGAATCTGTAATCTCAAAGTACTTTAACAACAAAATATTTGATTTAAAAAAAAAAACTCCAGGCAGCCAACTTTCAAAAGATTTATTCATAATTTTAAAGAGGGATTTTGCTTTTTTCAAAACCCAAGGGATAAGTGTTGAAGGGAATCATGATTCAACTTTAAATTTAATCTTTTAAAAAAACACTTGAGATGATACTGAAATGACAAGATAACATCAACTGCTCACCCCATGATCTGACAAATGAAGATTAAATACAATAAATTCCAAGAGAATAATATGTAAAAATCAAAATTTAAGCAATAGGCATGTAAAAGAAAAAATCCATGTCTAAAGTCTGCCATATAAGCTTCCCCCCTCTATTTTACCTAAAATAGAGAAATCCAAAATGACTGCTAATCTTGTGAAGTCTCCCTTTCAGTTTCTGCAGTGACCACAGAGAACTGTAAGAAAAGAGGGGATGCACATAATCACAGGCCATCGATAAAGTTTAATTTGGTCACTAATACTCCAAACATTGAGATCCTTAACTAATAACAAACAAGAAGATATGCTACCAGACGAACAGAATTTATCAGTCTTGACCTTTTTGTTATAAACAAAATCAGAAGGAGGCTGCAATTAAATAGCTCACAATTTCTCCAGAGGAGGCAAACACAAGAAATAAGAGAGTTGGTTTTACTGAGTGCACAGAGGCAACAAGAAACTTCATTTCATGGTGCATTTGGTCATCCTATACGAACAACAAAAAGGAAAGGAACAGCCATTTCAAGGCAAATATGAAAACAAGTTGGAAGGAAAGGACCCTAAAAGTAACAGACCTCAAGCTACATAAAGCAACAAAAACCAAAACTTCTAAAATCTGTCAGTGGAACAAATTAGGTGTATACCACACAAAGGCAACGGGACAAACTAACAAAATGTTTGCTAAATCTGAAGACCTGAACAAGAAGGGTAAAACCTCACCATGCAACAAAAATCCACCAGAAAAACTGGAAAGCAGGCTGGCAGAGATAAGGTTTAGACCAACATCTCCCACCACATATGCTGAGATGTGCTCTAACGAATACATAACCTAGCTATATCAGAATCCATCATAAACAAACAAAAGGATTAGAGAAGGAAGCCACTTCAGCAGCCACAGAGAGCAAAAGAATTCATTACTTAACAAGGAATAGAGATGATCATATTAGATAAAACAGAAAATTTTCATTGTAAAAAACGAAAGGTTTTTACAGGAACAAAATCAATGCTGATAAAATTAGAGGAGAAAGAGTCAAGGGGGGGGGGGGGGAATCTTTGCAGCAAATTTCTGCCACGAAGGTCTGATTATCCAAGATACAAAATGAACTAATTTAAATATATGAGGACAAAAGTCATTTCTCCACAGATAAATGGTCAAAGGATATCGAAAAGTAATTATCAAAGGAAGAAATCTAAGCTATCAGTAACCATATAAAGTGCTCCAAATCACTAGTAATTAGAGAAATGAAAATTAAAAGAACTCTGAGATTCAGTGTGTCCAAAAAATAATTTTAAAAATAAAAGGGGAGATGAGAGTTGCTGGAAAGGCCTGTGAAAAGACAGGTACATTAGCACACTCTTGGGAAAATAGTGAAGTGATCCAGTCATTCTGGAAAGCAATTGGGAACTATGCCCCAAAAGTCACTAAATTATGTGTATCCACTGACCCAATGTTACCACTACCAACCCTATATTCCAGACAGATCAAAGAAATGAAGGAAAAGATCCACACGTGCAAAAAGTACTCACAGCAGCCCTTTATCTTAGAGCAAAAAAATGGAAACACAAGAAGTGATCTTCCATTAGGGAATGAATCACTAAATAAATAGTGTTACAAGGATGTAATGAGAGATTATATTGTGAGAGAACCCCAGGACATCTTCAGGAAGTGAAGAAGAATGAAATGAAGCAGAAACCAGTGAACACTTTATGCAAGGACAAAATCATCAGGAAAAATAATTCTAAAAACCCAAGTACTCAATACAATGGTCAACCATAATCTCAGAGAGTTGTGATATATAAACAGCTTGGGGCAAAACGGATGGAGAGAATGATCCTAAGCCTAAATTAAATTCAGCCATGTCAGGCAGACCTAGTCACAACACTTCATTTTAAATTAAATGGTAGCTGGCTTTGGTTTCCCAGAACTACTTGTAAGGACTACTAAAATTTCTCATAAGTGACACTGAAAGGACATAAAACTTACTTGGTATATATTGAAATCTGCAAGTCTAACCACCACAGAACTGGACATCAGTTTAGCTTTTGATTGTTCACATGATGTAGAAGGAGTTCTAGGAATCCCCTTCGGCACTGATTCTTTCCCTATAAGAAATAAAAAATTTTTTAATGTATTGCAAAAGCATTTTCCCAGTCAATAGCATGGTGACTTATTATTAATAGAACTATTAGAAGTCTGCAGTAGAAAGCATTTATTGTTTAAATGATCCCATATCTTTTAAACAAGAAGCCTTCACACAGAAAAGTGCCCAAGATAGATGTCTTCCAAGGACTTTGGCTATGACTACATCCTACTACCTCTCCTACTTCAAAAGATTTCACAAAACTGCAAAAGGTGTTGAAAAATTCTACTTAAGATTTTATACCCATTAAAGTTTAATTTTTTATGTGCCTTAGTCCCTAGCCTGAGATTTTTAGAGTACAGATCTTTAGAAATTAAACAGAGAGAACAGAGAAAAGGCCAATGTCACTATATATATATGACAATGTAGTAATGAAACCCTATGACGCTGTTAGAGGAAACACACCTGTTTGGACATGCTGAGAGGGAGCATGTGTTGGGGATTTGGGAGGAGAATCGACATTATGATCCTTCACAGCCTGCTTAAGCATTTCAACATTGGAGCTGAACTCATCCAACAATTCTTTGGTCCATCCATTTTTGGTCTTGGTGGCATCACTATAATACATCCAGTGACTACAACTGTCTCCTGCAAATACCAAGAGACAAATTTAATTTCTCCTCCTTGGTTCAAGCTTTTAAATAAGCAAGATTTTACAAAAGATAGAGAGGCAACATGGGTAGCGGATAAGAGGTGGTCGTGAAGTTTCCAAGACTTAACAGATTGTGGCTGGGTGGTCCCAGGTAGGTCACGTAACTTCAGTGCTCTGGGCAAATCTCCAAAGAATGAGTAGAGGAGCAGAAGAAGCTTCCTCATTTAAGAGATCCCTAGACCAGTGAGATCTCAGGCCCCAGTCCTACTCCTAAATAATCTACTACCTATTAACTGAAACAAAGTGAAATAAGTAGAAACAGTAAATACACAAACACAACCAAAATGAAAAAGAATAATGTGAGGTTAATGGTGGGTGGGGGGAAGAGTTAAAGATCTTCCCCACCCATTAATAGACCTCAGACACCCTCTGTTCATTTCTAATGAGGCAAAGGGTCTCGAGGGTAGTGACCTCCAGCTCTGAAAACAGCAGATACTCGGAGGTAAGCTTTTGCTTGGGGGCTTACAGATGAGATTCTGGGCAGCTGTTTTAAGAAGCCCCTCCAGCTTTGAGAACCCAGATGTTGGTGCTTCTATTGTCTACGGTCAGACAGTCGGAAGCCCTGTCTGTTGGTCTTTCTGTTTGTATTTTCCCTGAAGTTCAGGGTGCTGACTTTTTCCCCTGAACTAAGTGAATGATATGTGTTTGATTAAAGTGATTGTTGACCCCTCCAAAGTTGCTTTCCTTTCAGAAAAGCAGACCTAAGCATCTGTATAGCAGCCCTCCTGTGCATGCTGGGGTCCTTGCTGACATAAACAATAATAGCAGGTCTAACAGAAGCACCTGCTGGGACAAAGCTGGGCTTCAAACCAGAATCAAAGAGGATGGAGCCCCCTCCATTCTTGGGAGGGTCAGAGCAGCACAGACATGGGACAAGGTATATCATATCAGACTTGGTTTACCTGTTCCTTAGTTTTGCTGAACTCTCTCTTTCTGATTCTTGGTCACAAGAGACAGTTCTTTGGGACAGACAGGGAACAGAGATATATTAAAGGCAGTGAGGTGACACAGTGGATAGAGCACCAGATCTACAGTCAGGAAGGTCTGGGTTCAAACTGAGCCTCAGACACTTATCTACTGTTTGATTTTGGGCAAATCAATTAACTATTATTTACTTCCATTTTCTCATCTGTAAAATGGAAATAATTACAGCACCTTCCACCTTTGTGAGGCTCAAATGAGATAATATTTATAAAGCACTTAGCACAGTGCCTGGCACATAGTAAGCATGATATAAATGCTAGCTATTATTATTTTATTGGGAAATGTAGGTGATGTGAAAACAAAAGGTACTTTTTAAAAAAATCTACTCTCTTTCAAATTTACCTGTCACCTATTTTGGTTTCTTAGAGATCTAAAAATGGGCAAAATCTGATCCCATATATGCAGAACCAGCTTGAAGCTAATTATCTGTCAGGGCTTTTGTCAAGCAACCACTCATGTGGGCTGTCAAATGACTCATTCTCAACTCCAAGCTAAGCTGTTTGATGATGTCAACCATGTTGGGCACCTTTCATTGGCCAGAATCTCAGTTCTATAATTAGGGAGAAAAGTCCTGACAATGAGTTCATCACCAACATGAGAGAGGCCTTTATCAAAGAGGATTTCAACTCAGGGGTCACTTGAGCCTAATCCTCCATGGAAATGTTAAAACAGTCAAATTCTGCTCAACACAAATGCACCAAGTAGATTATATATCTGATAAGAGAAATACTCTGGAAATTCTTAAAATAAAAAGTTTTACTGCTTGGGGGCATATAAAAGTAAATCAATAACAATGATATAAGTGGATATCAAAACTTTCTTGAGAAGCTTCAAAATCAGAATTCAACTAGTAAAATGAGTGAAGAAAATGGAAACATGCTCTCTATCATGAGTTTTACTTTGTTACACTATGAACAGTTTTCAAATAGCTTAAGAATTTGGAACATAAGGAAGGGGTATACTAACTCTTTAACTTTCTAACATGACATCAAATATTTCAACAATATGTAAAAAAAACTGGCTAAAACAAAATTTTATTTACAAAGCGATCAAATTCTGGTCTTAAGAACGAGAAGTCTAAATAATCTAGCTGTCAAGTACACCACTTGGAAAGAAAAACCATATATTCAGTTTTTAAAGATCTCCTACCAAAAGAAGTACATCTTCTTTTGTCTTGTACATGTGGGGGAAAAATGCTCCCCTACAATGCAGAGAACAACAGATGTTCTGTAACGTTTCTAAAACCTCTTACCTGAGACCTGATAATTCAATCTGATTTACTTTTAAATCAGCACTATCTAAGTTGAGTGGAAATTTTTAATTATAGAAGGCAAACTATTTCTAATTTGCATAGACTCCAGCTTCAATATCCCATAAGTGTCTTCCACAAGTTATCAATTGTTTGGCTAGAAGTACTGATTAAAAAAAAAACAAAAAACAAGCACCATATAAAATGAGGCAGAAAAAAAGAACATCCTTTTGAGAAAAAAATTTCAATGAGAATCACAGTGCAGGAGCTTTCTGAAAAATTAATACTTCTATGATCTATTCTCATCTCCAAAACATTTTTTACTAGATTTATAGGATTCAGGTTACTTTCTAGGAGAAAATTTTGCATTATTTTAAGGAGAGAGAATTTCATAATATCTAAAGCACATTAGATATAATCTAATTCAGCAACCTCTCATCTGGGGTTTTTGTTTTACATACCTGCTTTGTGATAAGGATAATAATCTACAGTTAGGTGACTAAAAGAGAGTTGCATGGCTCCTCCAGTAATACGTCTACTAGACTCTGCAAAAGAACAAACAATTAAGTGCAACACAGACTTAATTTGTCATTTAGAAAATAACAACTAAATACCTAGGCACTTAATAATCACTTGTTGTTATTCAATCTTTTTTAAGCCATGTCCGATTCTTCCTGATTCCATTTGGGGTTTTCTTAGCAAAGGTATTTTCTTAGCAAAGAAATGTGCCATTTCCTTCTCCAACACATTTTACAGGTGAGGAAACTGAGGCAAGCAAGGTGACTTACCCAATATCACACAGGCAGTGTCTGAGGCTGGATTTGGACTCGGAAAGATGAGTCTTTCTGACTACGAGCCTGACACACTCTGTCTGCTGCGAGACCTAGCTGCCCCAAAATATGACTAATGATTCTCATTTAAGCACATTACATGTAAGTATGTATTAAAACAAAATAAGTTTCAGGCTAAAAATTCAAAAAAGGCAAACAGATCTATGTCAAAGAAGGTAACTCAGAAGACAAGAAGATTATCTGAACAACACCAACAAATCAGAATAACCAGTGTTGAGAAAAGAATTAGCTAGAGGAAGGAAGGCCATACAGGCATGCAGAAAAGAAGCACTGTCATCTGATGCTAACTGGCCCAAAGGGGGATCTTGTCATCTTAAACACCACGTTCTAACCAACTGGCTGGCTGATCCAGACAGCATCTTTTGTGTAGACGGTGGCAGTGATGGGAATTCTTTTCTACAGCAGGTAGGCTGCTGGGACACACCGTTAGTAGTGGAGAAGTTGACTGCTAAAGAGTTAGCCAGGATCTCTGAAGCTTACTGTAAATAGGGGAATAGTAGGCTATTTAAGGAAGCTACCTGACAAATATTGAGCTGTGTGGGTAAGATAAAGCTGAGGAAGCTTAGAACCCCAATGGGAGGTAGGAATTTGTTCGGACATCTGTGAATAATCCATGTGGATATCAAAGACAGGCCCAAAGTAGCACAAAAGACAGATGGAGGAATTGGGCCTCACATAGCCTTAACCCTCCAAGTGTCAGCATCTCAATCAGAGGCTCATTCACCAATCTTTTTACCTAATAGCTAAAGGTAAGCCTAGTAAACAAAACCATCTGCATTATCACTGTCACCATAGTTCTTATAAAGCAGAGTATAAAAGCTGATCTAGTTCTATAATCCATTAAAGAATCATCTCAAATGAACTCAAATGTGCCGGCCTTATTACCTTTTTCTTTAGCGTGAATGTCATCACATATATGCAGATCTAGGTGAGAAACTACTAAGTGATGGGAGGTTTCTTTCACATCAAAATCACTGAAGAGCTTTGCAATGGTATCATTGAGGTCAGGTACAGCTGACGTTTGAGGTGTCTTCACCTGCTGAGAACTCGGAGCTGGAGTAGAGCTCTGAAAAGATTAGAACCCACCATCATGACCACCAGTCCTCTACAATGGATTTGTGGGACCATGCAAACAAGGACTGCATGAGGCGACAAAGGATGTAGTATTACTATCTTCACAGGTAAGGGAAAACCCTCATTGATGAGATCATAGATCAACTGAAGAATCAGAGGACAGTTCTAAGTTGGTATTTAAAACTTCACTTACCAGGAAACAAATATTTGCAGTAATCTAGTTACTGAAAATCAGGGTACATCTTAAAAAATAACCCCCCTAAAACCAATTAATTCAAACTGCTTAAAACTATTGTTCAAACATGGTCAGAGAGACTTTAAGCAGCGAATAAAGTCCTTGGGGCTATGAGCATGTTACTCAGCACAGTTAAGGCCTTTTCTCTTCCTATAAGGGAATCTTTCTGGATTCTGTCATCTGCAGCATCTAGGTGGATTCCAGGAAAGGGCCTGAATCAAATGGAAGGGAGGACAAGAGAATATTTATAGGAATAAATGTATCTCTGTTGGCTTCAAAATATTCCTTTAAGCAGGTGACCAATGGTAGGAACTAAGTATGAATGACAGAAGTATATATTTTAATTCAGTTCAAACATTATGCCCTGAATCCGTGCAAGCCAGCCAAAGTGCTAGGGGACAAGGATATGAAGACAGAAAAGGCTCTGCTCTCAAAGCGCTTGAAGTCTACATCACTAATTACCTAATAGAGAACCAAAATGGAGGCCAAATTTTCCCTCTCTTAAAAGGACAAAGCCTAACACAGTGACCATGAACAAAGTTGCTACAGACTGTTTTGGGAGCCTGGGGCTCCCTATCAGTTTTTTCTCTTCCAGCCCCCATACCAGTCTTCTTGGACAGTGTCTTCATTACACACTGTGGTCACAAAAATCCAATCACTTACAACCAAGCCTTTGACAAGGGGCCTTTCCTGATTTAGTTTGGGCCTATCCTAAGACAGCAATGCTTGCCACACAGTAGGTCTGTTCTGTCTAACTAAGAACAAGACTAAACTCTGGAAGGCAACAATGTGTCCTCCAACTGTTCTGCATTTCCTCCATTTGTGTCCATCATAAGGCCTTGAATGAATAATCAAAGAAAGGTATTGGGGGGTTTTTTCTAAACTGACAGAAATAATGTTATTTCTTAACCATTTTGCTCTTTTTCTCCTTAAACTATTCCCACAACTGATCTGTGAACTGAGCAGCATACCTGGGTAGGCTCCGAAGCCATGCTCTTCCTCTGTTCTGTCGATTTTTCTATGGCTTCACTAAGGGACTTGGCATACTGCACCATTGCCTTCAACTGGGAATCCGTTAAGACCCACAACAGGTCATCCAATATTAGCACCAATTTTGTTGCTATGACATTGCAGTCCTTTAACTGTTGAACAAAATCAATTTATGGAATCAAATCTTGATGTAAGCATTCTGAAATTTTTAATGGCATTCACTATAGATGTTTTCTCCACAAAAAACTATAGCCCTGTTTCCTCTGAGACCTTAGATAGTCTAAAATAAAAACTGAAAAAAGGAGGAAAATGCCAACTTCTAATACAGTTCTCAGAAATGATTAAGTATCTTCCAAAGTAAAAGGCAGAGATGGTATTGAACAATTTAGCATTCAGTGTATAAATGTTAGTGTGTTGTTTAGTCATTTCAGCTGTGTCCGACTCTTTGTAACCCCATTTAGGATTTTCTTGGCAAAGATGCTGAAGTGGTTTGCCATTTTCTTCTCCAGCTCATTTTACAGGTGAGGAAACTGAGGCAAGCAGGGTTAAGTGACTTGTCCAGGGTCACACAACTAGAAAGTGTCTGAGGCCAGATTTGAACTCAGGTCCTCCTGACTCCAGGCCAAGCACTCTATCCACTGAAGTTAGTGTACTATGAGGAATATGGATATATTGTGATAGCATCTTATCTAGATATACTTGAATACATCAAGGATTCAAAATTTCTTTGTTTTCAGTACTTCCTCGAGCTACACAAAAGGCAAGTGTGCTATGCCTCAGCAGAGAATTTTCATGAACTCCCATGCCTGAAAAAAAAAATAACACTGAAGTGGCTAACAATGAAGTAATAAGCCTCTCCAAAATTATGTTAGACTGGTCCTCAGACAACAGATAGGAAATCCATGACTGGATCCATACTCAAGGCACTGCCAACATGATCAGAACAGTTACTGTTCATATTTTGTAAAGAATTTAAGAATCCACAGTCACTTCCACGCAATGATGAACCACAACAGAAATCTACAGGAGGATTATTACGCTCTACTAATATGTTTCTATTGTTTCTTGCAATCCAAAAACCACTAGCAGAACTCAATCTGAACTTTGAGAGTGGAAAGCTACATATAAAAACTACTGACAAAGACGGTAGCACCGCACAGGTAAAGAATAACACAATTTTATCACTCAATTATGGATGGTTCTCATTTAACCACGCTAGCATATCTTCTTTAACAAATCAAATCCTAAATCATAATGGGCTATAAACTTGCCATATTCCCCAAGGCAGGGGCCTTGTCCACAAAATCAGCTGCTTCTCCAATGTCCTCCAACTCTAGGCTCCTCTCTAACTACCCTCATGATGCCAAAGCACTCATGTAATGGACACACCACTTTTGTTTCATGAAATCTGGTAGAAATTTAAACCCTAGTGTAATGCTGAATGAATCCATTTCTCCACCAAACCAGTTTGTACTGTGTTCTTCCAGTGCTCCACCAGATCATTAGGGTCCCTTTCTTCCAGCCCTAGGCACTATGATCTACTTCTACAAACCAACATTCCACTCAGAAAGCTTATATTTAAACTTATTACTATTTTAGTAACTAACAATGAGGAAAGAGTATAAAAATAAAACAGTTATAACCTTGCAGACTTACTCTTCTTTTAAGTGTGACTCTAATTTTTGATTGGTTAGTTATTAGTCGAACTGGAGCACTCATGATTTCAAGATGAGAACTTTGGATAGCATCTGCTTCTATTCGGATCATCTGCCAATTAATTTCTTTAAATGTCAAAATCTAAAAAAACACATACATAGTTTTAAATGTTTGTAGAAATGGAATTCAGAACACATTATTAAAGGTGGAGAAAAGAAATTAATATACAATAACACACAGAAAAATTTTAATTCCTACTTGCTTGTATAAGAAAGGCATCTCATTTTTACATGCACTTTTTGATATATTTTCCTTTCTATCATCTGGAAGAATTCTTTTTCTTACAAATTCAGTAAGATTCCCTCATCTCATATAATTCGGATAACAGTTTAAATTTTAAGTAAACTAATTCTCTTGTAGAAAGTAGGTCAATCAGTCATAATGACCAATATAAATTTAGCTAACATATTCAGTTTCTTAATTTTTTACTTTAAAGAAAAGAGAAAAAGAGGTTCACTAATCCATTAATCTATAACATTAAAAGAACAATTACTATGAAAGGATTTAATGCACAATTACCATCAAGTAATTGCATGTGTGATGGAAACAGAGGCAACCTAAAAGAAAGCTCATCAAAGGAATGGTACGTGAGTGTGTCACAAGTGCTAGGTCCAGGAGAACAGCTTGTTCTAAATTTTCCCTGCTACTCACCTGTAGCCAAAAAGCTCCATTTAAAAAAAATCATTGGCCTTACCTCTCCACGTTGCAGGTCCTGAATACGAGTGCACCGTAAGTCTCCATGTTGCCAATTTGTATTTACACTATAGATTCTTAGCTGGGAAAGTTCAAATGAAGCATTGAATGCTTTTGCACCAATTCGGATGATAATAGAATTTACAGAAACGGTAATCCCCTCCACTACTTTTTCAGCAAAACCATATTCACTGGAAAAACAAAACAAAATATAATCTCTTAATGCTAAAGAATGGATTTGTTAAAAGAAAAAAAGTCACCTGGAATACCTTCACATAAGTACATAAATAAAAATGATCTGATATTTTAGCAAAAAAATCCAAAATCTTATATTATCATTTAAAAACATTAATATTAAATATTATCTTTGGATGAAATGAAATATGCATAGTTTCAGCTAAACTATACTAGATGTCACTATTTGCAAGACAATTCTGTGAAGCATAAATATTGGTAAAGAGAAGCAGCTGCTACATGTAATGCGGGATTAACTATTCACAAGGAATATGAATAATCCTCCTGAAAAGTGCCTAACTACCCCACAAAGACTTTAATAAATGAGTTTATTATTAATAAAATTAGACATCTACTCTTCAGCGAATTCTTTAGACCACTAGCCTCTTTTCACAAAATGGGTAGGCTGGACTAATACAAAACAGAATCATGTTATCTCTCTAAGTCAGGATATAAAACATGCTAGTAAGTAGACATAAAGCCTTAGCAGAAATGCCTACTAATGCTGCAAAGTCTGCTAAATCTTACCATACGTTGACTAAAATAGAAAGGATATTATGAAAAGCACTTGGTAATGTAGACATATGGCTCAACTGCCATCAGGTCACTACATGGCCCACGCTAACTACTCTGCCTGATTTAATGGCTCAGTAAGTTTTGTCTCACTATTACTGTCCTAATTCAAGTTTCAGAGTTTATCCACTGTATCCACTTTCCATCCCTCAATTCCAACTTCAGTCAAATCTAAAGATCAACCCCCTCTATCCTATAATAGCCAAAGTCAATTCACAATCACGACATGTGGTTAAGGAGCATCACTACTAACCAGCTAGTGACTCAAAAAGACGTTTATGAAAAAATATGTAACTCTTAACATGTTCAAAGACTAGGAATAAGTCACATTGGTAGCTGCCTGCTACCTCATTTCCCTCTATATCAGGATTACTCAGTTAATGGCCTGCACTCCAGGTGTAGGCAAACTATGGATGTGACAAATTTCACCTGCAGTCAACTTTGGAAGAAGTCTACCTCACATTCTCAAAGTTCCAATGTGGAAAGCACCTTGAGGGACTGGGGAAATCCAAAACACCCTGCCTAATTTCTGGTAAGACAAACATAATTCAACCATAAGATAAGTATATTTGTCCTCAAAACCATCTTTGTTTATTGTTTTATATGGTATCTAGCACACTATGAACACAATGAGAATATGAACGATAAATAAAAAACAACACAATCCAGAAATGGACACAATGAGAATACAAATGATAAATTAAAAAAAAAATCACAATCCAGAAATGTAAAATAAAGAATTTGAATAAGTACAGGTTTACCTCACCTTAAAAAACCCTGATATAAAAATCCAAAGAGACTATGAGGAATGATCAGGCACTTTTCAGAAAGATTATTCACATTCCTTGTAAATAATTAATACATTACACTTGGCATTGCTCAATTTGCAAAGAGTTGTAGCATAAAATGAAATAAAACAATTCAGAGAGCTGACCATTTTTTATTTAAAAAGCAACATGGCAATCATCTACTTGTAGGTTATCAGTTTTCCTCTCAAGAGCCACTCGACATTTTCACTGATGTATCATAAAGCTATGCCAAGTCAGCTCCTGGTTATTCCCAAACTGATAAACCAGTCTATTATCCTGTGGGCCATGCATTCTTAGCACCCTGGCCAGAAGACAGAAAGGCCACTAAAAGCTGCAAATAACTCAGACAATTCTAAGAGTCAGCGATTGAACTGAAAAATGTTTAAAGGGAAAGTTGGCAGAAATTTTCTATTGAAATGAAGGTTAGCGATGACCAGGCTTCAATGTGTTAACAATAACAAGTTCCACTGCTACAGATAATGAAGAATTGGCTATACCTAACAATGCAAATCATGGAAACTGGGCCCAAATCTCCTAATAACTGACCTCTGTCCTGAAGCAGTTGCAATAGGTGATGGGCCGTTAGGGAGTCGGGGTTCTTCACATGTGCTCATTTCCATTATTACTTTATCCAGGGACTAAGGAAAACATCAAAGACAAAAATAGGCAATATGCATCTCCTCCTAAAATGTCAGTACTATTATTATTATCATTACTAAAATTTTACTTTTTGCAAGTTCAACTCCTGGGAGAACCACAGTTTAGACAGAGAAGGACCATCCTTAATGGGTGCTCTAGTAAGCAACTTCAGCATAAATACAAATACATAAATACAAAATATTACAGGGAAAGTACACAGGAGATAGAAAAACAAAAGGTTGTAGCAGATCCAAAATGAGCAAAAGAGTGAAGTGATCAAGTTTGGAAATAAATTCAGAAAATGCTTACAGCACTTCTGTCTACTCTCTTGTCCCAGGTGACAGTAAAGATTAAATGAGAGGAGGTGATTTGAAAAGGGCCCCTTGGAAAGCTCCTACTCCAGTAACATCTCTGCCTAGTGCCATCAGGCTATAAAGCTGCTGTCAAGAGCTAATATTTCCTACTTAAAAACAAAGGAACCTGCCAAGAAGATTTGGATGGGGGGAGGGGAGAGAAGAAGAGCAGAGATGATAACTGTCTCAGAAAATGTGAATGGCTGTCATGGACTTTCAGCCTGGCCTTGGGAGAATAACTAAGAATGGTGGATGGAATTTGCAAAGAGAAAAATTTACAGGAAACAGAACAACTTCCTAACAATGAGAGGCATGGAAAAGAAGCAGGGGCTGCCTCAGAACTGTAGGCATTATCCTTGACTTGAAGCGATCAGGCAAAGGTTTAAACTCTTCTAAGAGATATGTCGTGGGGAAGTCTTCAGGTTGAGCGGGATCTTCTTACTCTGGGCTCCATGAACTTGTTTTTTTTTAATTTATTAAATTATTATTTACATTTCCATATAACTGATTCTCTTGCAATCCCTTGTGTTTTAGTTTTTGCATGTAAAAAACAAATTTGAGAAGAGATCCAGAGTATTCAATACCTGCCAAAGGCATCCAGGACATAAAAAGGCTCAACAATCTGTAGTCCCTTCCAAGCCTATGATTCCAGGATTTCAACTCAACGTAACAAACATTTATGAGGAAGCTACTATGTGCAAAGTATGTTGCCAAGTGCTGGGGATATGAAGAAAAATGGCAGAGCTCCTGGGTCTCAAGCAACGTGCATTCTACTAGGTGGAAGAGTAGGGAAAGGAAAAAATATTGATAAAGTACCTACTACGTGCAAGGCACTCAGTGCTTTACAATGATTATCTAATTTATCCACACAACAACCCTGGGAAGAAGGTACTCTCATTATTCCCATTTTACAGATGAGTAAAGCAGGGCAGAAAGAGTGTAAGTGACTTTCCCAAGGTCACAGAAAAAGTAAGCATCTGAGGTGCAATTTGAAGTCAGGGCAGCCTGACTCCAGGTCTAGTACTCTAATTACTGTGCTACCTAGCTGGAAACAACATATAATTTGGGGGGTGGGGGGAAGAAAGAGAAAGGGAGAAAGAGAGGGAGAACACATTACTAACTGGAAGTTTTAGGGATGGCTTCACAAAAGCGGTGAACTTATCTGGCTTAAAATAAGGACATGAGGCAGAAGTAAAGAGGGAAACTATTCTGGGCATGGAAGAGAGAGTTTGTGCAGATGCCCTGAATTAGAAGAGGCAATGCTGAGTTTAGGAAACAAGGAATCCAGTGCGACTAGACCAGAGAGGACACAAAAGGGAAGAACATGAAACATGGCTGCCAGATCATGGCATTGATTAGAAGTGGTAGAGGGACTTGAGATCAGACTCTGAGGGGTGCTCTGCTGGCCGGAGGGAGGCATTAAATGCTTGGTCAGATCTGGCTACTCCTCCTTAATCCCTAAACCTTTTACAACACAGTTCGATGAACCCCAAGTTGATATTTAAACAGAACCCTCCCTTCATCGACAGCTTTTATTTAGAGCCTACTACGTGCCAGGCACTGTGCTCAATGTGGAGGAGACAAGGACAAGGAATGAAACAATCCCTACTCTGAAAGAACTTGCAACACTAGAATGGGACAGACAAGAAGTCTATATAAAAATACATACAGCACAAATATCAAGTGAATACACAGAAATATGCAAAGTAGTTCAACCCAAGTTAGTTAGAGAGGGAGAGCAATCTAGAACGGCTTCTGTTAGGCACAAGAAGGGAATGCATTCAAGGCATGAGGGATGGCCATTGCAAAGGTATGGCAATGGGAAATAGGAAAAGTCAATCCATAAGCTGATTGGCAGAGTATGAAAGGGAGAGTAATGTACCTTGAGGCTGCAAAGATCAGTTGGGGACAAATTGCATATAGCCACAAAAGCTGAACAGGAAAGCTGGTATGTCCTAGGAGCAATAGGAAGCCACTGGAGTCAATTGAGTTGGGGAGTCATATCTGGGCTAAAGAAAAATTACATTGGGCCCTGCAGGTAGGATGGATTGGGTGCGAAGAGACCTGAGCAGGGGGACAATCAGGAGGCTGTGGGAATAACGGAGGCGAGAGGTGATGAGGGTCTACTATAAGGGGGTAGCTATACGAGTGGAAAACAAGGGCCAGACGTGAGCGACTTTGTAAAGGTAGCAATGGCAAGGCGACAACTAACTGCATATGTGGGATACAGAAAAGTGAGTTTTCAGAGATAACACCTCAATATGAAAATCAATGAAATATACCACTTATTTACTCTTTAAGACATCAAATAAAAATCTTTCTTTTGGGGAGGGCTCCATCCTGAGGAAGTATCTTTCAGCTCTATGTCACAACAGTAAAAAGTAAATATGATAGGAATTCCATCATTTGTTTCATTATTTATATGCAGTAAGTGCCTCTGCAAAAATCACTCTGGCAAGTCCTGAGAATACACAGATGGAATCAACAAAGATTCTGCTCTTGAGGAGCTCATATCCAAGGAGAGGGGTGAGAGATGACCACAGATACAAACAACCAATAGAAAAGGAGATCTGTGCAAAGGAGTGGACAAGGAAATGTGCTACATGTGAAAAATCAAAAGAGGAAGAAATCAAGTTTACCTGTGGAGGAACAGAAGACCACTCTCAGGAAAGGCTTCTAGGAGTAAGAGACACCACCTGATTTAGGCCTGGAAGGTAGGGAGGGACTTCAACAGAGGGAGATGAACACTTACTCAGTCTATTCTAGCTGCCAAGGGCAGGAATAGAACAGGGATGGAGAATAGTTCCATGTTTGAGCTTAACTAAAATGGAGTCCTATGAGACAAGACTAGAAAGTTGGTGTGGACCCATATCATTGAGGCCCATGAGTGACGCAATCAGGAGTGTTATGTTTTATTCAGCAGACAAAAGTCACTTTTCAAAGTTTTTTAATAAAGGACTGGTACAATCAGAGATATATATTAGGAAGATTACTAGGGCAACAATATGAAGAATGGATTAAAGGTGGGAAAAACTAGAAGCAGGAAGGCCACTTTGGAAACTACCTAACTAGGGTAGTCAGAGTGAACCCAGTACTAAAAATAAAGAAGTATGGGTCAAGGGCGGGTCAAGAAAAGACACTCAGGATCAGAGAGTAAGACTGAAATATTTTGCTGCTGTTGTGGTCATAGCTAAAGCAGGGTTGCCCTTTTTTTAGTTTATTCTTTATTTTAAGTATTCTTTTTTATTTTAATTTTGAGTTCCAAATTCTCTCCCTCCTTCCAACCCCTCCTCACTCATTGAGAGGGTAGGTAATATGATATCAATATAGATGTGAAATCATGCAAAATATGTTTTTATATTAGCCATGTTGGAAAAAAAGCAGGAAAAAATAAAGAAAGTGAAAAAATATATACTTCAATTTGTTTTTAGGGTTAATCAGTTCTCTCCCTGGAAGGAGACAGTATTTTTCATCATGGGTCCTTCGGAACTGTCCTGGATCACTGCCAAATCAGAGTAGCTAAGGATTGTGCAGCTGATTGTTACAATACAGCTCTTACTGTGTACAGTGATCTCCTGGTTCTGCTCACTTCATGCCTTTTCAATTCATGTAACTCTTCCCCAGTTTTTCTGAAACCATCTGCCTTGTCACTTCTTATGGCACAATAGCATTCCATCACAATCATAAACATAACTTATTGAGTCATTCCCCAGTTGATGGGCATACCCTCAATTTCCAACTCTTTGCCACCACAAAAAGAGCTGCTATAAATATTTTGTATAAAAAGGTCCTTTTTCTTTTTCTTTGATCTCTTTGCGATATAGACCTAATAGTGGCATCGCTGGGTTAAAGGGTATGCAGCTTTATCAACCTCTGTAGGCCCAAACTGAGACCAGTTCGTAAGTACACTAACAGTCAACATCAACAGATTTAGAGCATTTTTTTCACGTGACTATAGCCAACTTTGACTTCTTTTTCTGAAAACTCCCTGTGCGTACCCTTTGACCATTGGGTAAAGGCTGTTATTTTTATAAATTTGATTCAGTTCTCTATATATTTGAGAAATGAGGCCACTATCAGTGACACCTGATGTAAAAAATTTTCCCCAGTTTCCTGCTTTCCTTCTAATTTTGGCAACATTGGTTTTATAGATTTAATAAGGTTAGGAAAGATTAGAATCTGGAATTCTCGAAGTGTGAAAGGGACTTCAGAAGGAGTTTTTTATAATCCCCTCATTTTACACATGGATAAATTAAACCCAAGAAAAGTTAAAGAACTTTCCCATGTTTACCCAGTTGGTTCACAGCAGAGTCAGGAAAACATGGCAGTCTTTTTATTTCATTTACATTTCTATAGCGCTTTAGAATTCATGGAGTACTTTACGTAATCATTCTCTTCGGATCTTCCAAACATCCCAGTAAGGGAAGTAAAAATACAGATGATACAATGAAGGTCTCGTGTTAAGTGAGTTAGCTATGGCCCCAAAGTTGGCCTGTTGATAAGCTAGGAAAACAAGTTTTGTGTGGTACTGTCATTGATCTGAAATAGCAGCCTAATTTTAATATACTACCTATATCTACTTAAATAAATTCTCATTTCTGGGATGCCTTCAGAACTTACCAAGCATATTGGGTGTGTTTTCAATTTTGTCCAAGGAATCTGCAAAAGAAAAAAGTATGTATCATTTCAAAGTGAATCCTTAAAGCTTTTAAGAATACCTTACTAAGGTAAATTCATTTTTATACTTGTAGGAAAAAAAATTATACCAGATAGATTATTTTCTTTATCTTAGGTATTAAAATAACAAAATTAAGGAATCAGAATCATACTTTGAAATTAAAGATATTTTAAATTTGTGTAGGAAAAATAATATTGCCACCTCCTCTTTTGGGTATCATAAGCACCGTTTTTGGTCTTCTATCACTAAAACTCATCTCTGATTTACAGCAAGAATTAGGATCACACAACTTGCCTAACAGGCCTCATCTCTGAACACAGACTTTGGAAATGAAACCAACCCCACATGATTATAGTTTATCTATTAAAAGGTGACTGATAGGGATACAAGCAAAGCTCGAGGATTTCCTCTACTAAAATATGAGCTAAAATAAATGGAAAAAACCTTCCCACAGAAAAACTACTTATTTTTCAACAAAAGTATAGAAGGCTTCTTTTAAAGTTTTGACTTCAAAGCCCAGAATTTCATCTGAATGTAGAAGGCTGATGTTTTGGTTCTTTAGGCTTCCCCTAAATGTGGTCCTTTGGGTGGCAGAGATGGCAGGAAGCATTATACATGACTTATCTATTTCTCCCTTGAACTCAATAGGAACAATCAAAGATTCCCAAAATGGTCACCAACAATTCTCCAAGCAAGAGAGATCTATAAACTTAGGAGGAGATGACGGGCAAAAACAAATGCCAAAAAAAGAGGCAAGAGCTACTTTAAAAAATTAGTAAGTACCAAGTTATTGGAGAGAAATCTCCAAAACGAAAATAAACAGGTCTCATCGGTGAGAATTCTATGGACTCACAGAACAAAGCTGAAAAGTATCCTGAGAGATCATTTAGCTCCACCTCCACTTTAGTGGAAAGCAAAGTGCAGGTTGGGGAAATCACTTGTCTAAATTTATTTACAAAGGCCTCACTTTCAATGTCTCAGTGGAGCACAGAGAGAGGCAAACGTGAGTTATGGAAACTCAAGCCTTAGTAAGCATTACCAAACTAGAACAGCTTGCAATGGGTCAGGCCACAAACTGCATGTCTGTTGTTCTTGGCTGAACCTAAGTAAATTGGAGAGGTTCCCACCAGAGCAATGGCCACCCCACAGGAATTTTTTTTTTCAATGCAACAACACATAAAAAAGCCTAAGGTGTGAAGTTGTGATACAGAACTACAAAAAGCAATATATCCAAAGGGATGACATCACAGGACTTTTGTGCACTGAAGAAATTTCAATTCCCACATATTTATATGAAAAAAAACCCTTCTCATAAACTTTAACCTGTCATCTTTTAATATTAAATACTTATCTATAAGACAAACTGAAACATCAATTTTCACCATGTATATGCTTTCTAGTACATTGATAAGGCACACCAACTTTCAAATAGCCATTCAGACCAACAGATGATTGTTTTCCAACTACCTTCCAAACCATATAAAAAACATTCTCACTTACAAGAAAGCTAAACTAGAAGTCTATTTGAAATACAGGAAAAATGAAAGCCCCACCCCCACCCCAGCCCCAGACCCAGACCCAGCCCCAACAACCACAAGGAAATGCTCACCCTAATGGACGCTTTATTACAAAAGACTTTGTTGATAGCAAGCCAGGTGGGCAGATCCAACATATTTTGGAGAACTTCTTCATCCAACTCTAAGTTTGTCAGCTGGCCTTCTCCCTTTAGAGTACTAAGATTTATCTTATCAGGAGACAAATTTTTTGTAAACCTGAAAAAGAAGAGGTATTGATGTATAACTTCAACATCAAGCAGTTACATGTGAAGTTGGGCTTGGACTGACCATGCCTTCATTATCTGGTATAAAGGGTTTTTTTCTTTCTCAGTAGGGATGGGGCGGGGGGGCGGCAGGTTGACAGAAAGAATTTGAAGAGAAAATTAAATGCCTGTTAAGACTACTATTTGAAAAAATACCACCTCCATCACCATCACTCTTTCTCTTCCCAAAGTTCTGCAGAAGCATGTTGCAAGCATCCACTCAGTACGGATAGTCAGATTCAAAGTCTTACTACTCCCTATGACATAATCTGTCTATTTCTGACATTTACCAGGTCACTACTGCAGTATTGGCTGTGTGCTTTCTCTGCTACCAATCTGAAAGGGAAGAAAGAAAAGGAGATGAGGAGAGGGAGAGGAAGGGAGGGACAGAGGGAGGAAGGAAGGAAAGAAAGAAAGGAGGTAGGGAGAAAAGGAGGAGGGAGGGAGGAAGAACGAGAAGGAGGAAGGAGGCAGGCAGGCAGAATTTTGTGTGGTGGCTGCTTTTTGTACCCCAGTGGCATTCCCCTGTGGAGCACAGCCTCATCATCCTCTCAAACTCCCCAAAAATCTCCTGCTTCAGAAACACTGCCCCAAATCATCTCAGGCAAACCATACCTGTCCAAGTGTGAAAAGATTGGGGGAAGGGAGAGGGCAGGAATCTCTAACTTTCTGACAAAACGTTTCATTGCTTTTCATTTTAAACTCAGCTGCTGAATCTCTCCCAATATGCTTTGAGTTAGCTCTACAAGTATTTTTCCCTCCAGTAGGAGTCAGAAGAATCAAAGGAGAACCTATCAAATTAACCAGAAGCTACAAGACCTCCACTGAAAACCTTGCGTTTATTTCCTGAGTAATCCAATACCTGAGGAGAGGCAATACAGCCTCACAGAGCTTGGACTGGAGTTCAGTTCCTCCCTAGCTATGTGACCCTTATTGTCAATTAGCCTCTCAGTGCTGTGAGTCTAAGACAAGGGTTTTTAGCCTGGGTCTGTGACCTTGCTTGCTTGCCTTAAAGTTATCTGTACTTAAATAGAAATCTTATCTTACGCATTTAAAACCTGATACTGAGAAAGAGGTCCACAGGCATTATCTACTGGCAAAGGTCTTCCCAACTCCAAAATGCCCTTGCTCTAAGGTTATTTATAGAGAAAGGGAAGAGAATAACATTCATATAGCACCCACTACGTGCTGAAATCTTGTCTCCTTAGAAACTCACAACTCTGGAGAACAAGTGCCATTATTATTCCCATTTTTCAGTTGCGCCCAAGGTCCCACAGTCACTAAGTATCTAAGGCCACATTTGAACTCAGATCTTCTCAACTCTGGGGCCAGTGCTCTACCTACCGTGTGACCAGCTGCCTCTGCAAAGATTACCCACATTGGTGGACTGAGTCTTTTTCATCTAAGAGTTCCCCATAACAACAAAAGCAGAGGTCCGACCCCTCCCTACACCTCTGCTCAACATTGTCTTACATGTGTAGTATTCTATCATTTTTTTCCCAATTTGAGATAATTCACATTATCTCAGAAACTAACCTCATCCAACATACACGATATATATTTTTCCCCTTTGGGATTATACATCTCCAGCTTTTCCTGACACTCTGCTCCATTTAGAGCTCACATTTCCTTTCAGCCAATCAGATTAAATCACTGCATGTTCCCAGGGCTGCATCTTCGGTGCCCCATTTTCATCCTTTATCTCTGCCACTCCTCATTCATTAGACATCAGACATCTACTTCTTCCATTTAGATGCAGCTTAGATCGTGTCTTTTCCTGGAGCTTTTATCCTTGAGTTCACAAAGGAGACAATGTATGTTTGCCCACTTCAAGTACACGCCTGTTTATCCAAGAACAATAAGCTTCTATTCCTTGAATGGTTTGAGAATGGAGAGTCATGTTCGTTGTGTAAATGTTTAAGGTTAAGTAACTCTACAAGTAATGCACGGATTATGAGCTACAAAGAACTGTAATATAAGAGAAAACACTCAACACCAATACAAAACCAAATGACATTCAGCATTTCTTTGATCAGATACAGAGTATTTGAAGATTCTACAGCGCCTCGATTATATTAGAAACCTGAATTACAGTGCTAACATCCTGTAGGTGGGAAAAGATTAATTGAGTCTGTACAGACCAATGACACACTTTGGAAGTAACTTTTAAAAATAAAATAAACCCCATGTCCCTTCCTCATAAAAATACAATGCAGAATATGAAAAAAACATAATTCAAGTGGAGTAATTTCTAGATAAACAGAAATTTAGTTTACAACTTTGGAGACAATACAAGGTGACCCAAAAACTCTTACTGCAGTTTTACCTATTAAAGCTTTAAAATTAAACTTTTAAGCTACTGAAGCTTAAAACCACACAAAGACTTCTAGAATAGTCTGTATTAATAATCTACACTATGAAGGTTCGTCTGTGAGCCTCAGGAGGCCTAAGCATAGTTTTTCAGCCGTCTCTTCACCCTACACAGCCAGGTAGTTTCTGGCCTCTGTGGACACAACAAATAATGACTTTTATGTGATGATTTGAGTCCACTAATAAAATTTAGCCTGGACTAACCTTTGCTATGGAAATATGAACACACATGAGTTTAAATTTATTTTTCTTCTTTAGCAAGAATAAGGTCAAGAGAGGAAAATGGCAAATGCTAATACCCAAACTCATTTTTTCCCTAGACATTTTGGGACAATTTGAATTTCAATGCTCTATTCCGACTCGATTCTTAGGAACTGACCACATACAAAGCACTGCATTAGGTATTAGAAATAAAAGGTCCCTGCCCTCAAAGAACTTACTTTCTCTTAGGGAGATACAAAAGTATTAGTATAAGATTATTTAAAGGAAGAAGAGGACCAGCACCCACTCTGGTAGTAAACAGCTTAGGGATAGGACTTTGAAAGGAGGGAGGCATTGGAAGAGGCTGAGTGTATTCCATGAACTGGGGGGAGAGAGGGGAGGAGGGTTTTTCACCTGTAAAAAGGCACAGAGATGGGAGATGGGACCTCAACCAGGAGGAAGAGCGAGCAGACCTATTTGGCAGGAACATACCATGTACAAAAAGGAATAATGTGAAATAGGCCTCAAAAGAATGACAGACCGAAACCAGCCTGGAGAGATTGTCAGATCTCCCACCAAAGTATCTTATGTGAAAGATGAATAAAGAACTTGAAGTTCTTAAACAAGGGACTAACATGGTCAGAATTGTGCTCTAGGAAAATTTCAGCAGCCATGCAGTAAAATGGAAAATTGTGAGACAAAGTAAGAAGTCCTGTTAGGAAACTACTCAATAGTCTAGGCAAGAGATAACCAGGGTCTGACCTAGGGTAATGACAATGTAAATGGAAATAATGAAACAGATTTAAAAGATATTATGGAGGTAGAACTTTGAAGACATAGCAGCAGATCCAATGTGTGGATGAGGGAAAGGAAAAAGTCAAAAATGACTCTCAAGGATCAAAAAGATTGTGGCATCCTTATTAGAAATAGGGAAACAGAGGGATGGATTTGACCATTAAGATTTTGGATATGTTGAGTTTGAACTGCCTATGGAACATCCAGTTGGACGCTGGTAAAGACACTGACAAGACCGCTTACTGGGAAATACAGATCTGAGAGTTGGCTGCATGGAAACAATAACTGAATTCCTAAGAGCTAATGAGATCATTAAAAGAAGTTGTAGGGAGAAAATGGAGAAGCATCCAGGATAGAGTTTCGGTGGACACCTGCGGTTAGAGAGCTGGTTATTAAGAAGATCAAACAAATGTGACTGTAGAGTGGGGAAACAGGAGGAGAACACAGACAAAGCAAAGTCATGAAGACCAAGCGAGTAACCAGGATCAAGAGACTCAAGAGAATTAAAACCTAGGGAGAAAAAAGGGATCTAGAGGAAGACAGTCAACAACATCAAATACCACAGAGAGGTCAAGAGGGATCAGGAAAAGTAATGCAAAGGTTGCCCATAACCTTGGAATAAGAGGAGTCAGTTGAGGGTTAAGGTCAGAAAACAGACTGGAGGGGGTTGAGGAATGAGTGGGAAGAGAGTCTGTGGAGGCAAGAAGGGTCAATGACTTCCTTTACAAGTCTAGATGTGAAAGACTGGAGATACAAGGCAACATTTTGAGGAAATAGCAAGATTTTATTTAAGGATTGGGGAGGCCTAAGAATTTTTGTGAGCAGCTTTGAAAGAGATAGCATATAAGGAAAAAATCAGGATAAGGAGACAGGAATAATCACTGGAATGAGCTTCCAGAGGAGATTCCTGGAATGGTATCAGTCACACAAGTAGATGGACTGGTCTTGTATCAGAGACTGGGTATAAGGGAGAAAATAATGGAGTATTTTGTTGAGGTCTGGGGAAAAAAAGGAAAGGAAGAGCTTGCAACAGGTGAACTACATTTTAGTCTTTAGTTCAGGACTCAATATACATAAACAGAAGGAGAAACGGAATATAAATCTAGAATATCATTCACTTTCACCTCTGATTCTTTACTGTAACCCACAACTCCATAAAAATAAAAACTTAAAAGTTTACTCATCTGGGCTTTATAAATGGCAAGACTGGAGGCTGAATCTGACCAATTTTTTTTTTTATTATTGTTACCTTTATGAAATACTCTAAATATAAAATAGATACAGTGGTAACTGCCACAACCACACCTCCCAGAAAGCTGCCTCCACATACAAAGTATCAACCCCTATGCCACCAACTATTTTCTTTTAATATTAAGACTAGTACTTGAACTACATAAATTTATTTTTATGCATACTATATTGCTTGTCCAAATAATATTCTCTCCTTGATCGTCTTCCTGAAAAAGCATGTTCCTAGCACCTCATTTATCTCAGGACAGGTTTGAGAGAAGAGGAGTGCTTATTGACTGGATTTAGGTAAAATAAACAGCTCAAAGTAAGCCCTGGCTAGCTGGGCTTTTCTACCTGCTGCTGCAGTCTCTGTGGTCTCAGTTTCTACTTGAAGAAACCAAATTAACAAGAGTAATTAAATGAATGTTGTCATATACTGGACTTGATCCCAAAAAAGCTCTCAAGGAAGGAATTAACTGATTTTGGCCAAAGCACTATTTAACGTAGAAGATGATGTATGGTCCAAAAGACAAATCAGGAAACTAATATAATTCATTTGAAGGAAGGAAAAAAAAAAGTATGAAATCTATGTAAAAACCAGATGGGGGCATACTGGGGAAACAAGAGCTAAATGCAGAAAGAAAGGAAAGTTAATATAAAGTTACAGCATGCAATTACATTGATGAACGACACCAAAGCATAGATTTTAAACCAACAAAAACCAAAAGAACAAAAACACGGTTTTGTAATACACCAAAAAGCTAAGGTTTGGCACTCGAGAAACTTAAAAAGTATTTACAAAATGTATTAGCAGTTGATACAAATAGTACTGTGCACCAAATTGCAAGAATGTATCAAACATACGTTATTTGATTCAGTAAAACACACTAATATCTGTTGTATCTCTCCGCTGTATCTGGTTTACACATGATTGATTTAATTGGTCTTTCCCTTAAAGAAACTAAGTATAATATATTAAAAACTAAAACACTATTGAGAAATAAATGACAACATAAAACTAGGAGATACCATAAGTCAGAATGTGCCCCTGAATTAGCAGGATTCTATTTCATTCTTTCCCATATAAAATTTTTTAAAGTATATTAGTGGCTTTTTGAATTGTTCTAAGTAACTCAGAAATTAACTCAAGCTCTGTTTGTGATGGTACACACTATTCAACTTAATACCATTATTTGTTTTAATTTTGGATGGATTTTACAGCTATCTCCGAATAATAAAGCGAGTCATTTATTTGAATCCGACAGTGCTAGACAAAACACACAGGATCACAATGTTTTCAGACTATCTGTAAATATTAACTTATCAGGTGCTACTTTACATTTGAGCAACCAGGCCAGGGACCAACTCTGGCAAGGAATAAGTCACCTCAATATCAAGAGTGTTGCGATCAAATCAGAAGACAGAAGGAAAGCTGCCTGTAAGAATGGTTCATGGCTTCTTTTTAGAGGTGAAAAAAGGGGGGCCAGCGAGAGGCTGAGATGGCAGAGAAGCTTAATTAGGCACTTAAAGGCAGCAAGAAACAGTATTTCATGGATAGTTCGTCAGCAAGAAACAGTATTTCATGGATAGTTCGTCATCTCATAGTATAGTACTCATGACAAGCATCTATAAAAAAACCACCACAAAGATCATTATAACAGAGGAAGAGTGGAAAAAATTCTATAAACTTAAAAAAAATCATTAAGCATGCTTTGGAGTACAATGAGAGAACAAATGCTTATAGACTATCAGAAGTCTCACAACTATTTGTCATAAACACTTTCTTCAAGAAGAGAGTCAAAGAAACATGGTAAACACCAAGTAACTCACAAAAAAAGAAGACGGTTCTATCAACAGGAACCAACCATAGGAGTCATTTCCTAACCAGCTGTCTGTACACAGATTATCAAGCATCTTACAAAAGACAGCAAAATTAATACTAAATTAGAATACTAAAAATAAGACCCAGATTGCCACTGAGTTAACTCCTTTAAATCTATGGCCTAGTTAAACCACTGCTGACTCCCAAAAAATAGGAAACCAATGAACAAACATCATCAACACTGATTATGTCTAAATTTTCTTAGGAGTTTTAACTGACAAAAGAGAAACCAAAAAATCCCAAAAAAGCCTAAAAACTGCCTTGGTCACTACATATTCCATAATATCCAGACAAAGAGAGACACTGCAGTCAAGAGCAATAATGGCTTAGAATATTTATTTATACCTTCAAAAAGCATTTATCAAGCATCTACTATGTTCTGGACGTAGTACTGGGTGCAAAGCATGCTAAGAAAACTTCCAAGAAGTTCTGCTTTCAAGGAGCTTATTACAGTCCTCAGGGAATTATTAATAAAGAAGAGAGATGCAAAGTAACGAGGGAGGAAGAAGCACTATCATTCTGGGGAAGGATGGGAGAAAGTCACTTGTAGAAAGAAGGGAGCACCTGAGCTGGGCCTTCGAAGGCACTTGTGATTCCAAGAGGAGGTTCGAAAGAGGAGGGAAAGCATGCGTGGACCATGGAATGTGAAACAGAACAGCAAGATTTTGCTCATGTGAAGGATCTTATAGATCAAAAGGGTGGCAGATTATGAGCAAATATCACCCTATAAAACAGTAACAAGTACTGAAGGGAAAAAACAGATTTGTAAAATACTTAGCTAGAAACCCTTCTAAACTACAGCATCTCAAGAATATTTAAGACAGAAACTAGAAAAACAACAAATAAAAAATGGAAAAAATCTAGGAAGGTTTTTCTAGCAAGTACTTTTCTCTATCAATAACTGAGTGAACACAGAAGGAACAAGAGTCCCCACCGTATTACATGAGGAAGCTGAGAAATCCCTAAGGAAGACAAAGATGAGAAAAGTGCAGGACCAGCCCAAGCACAGAGAGAGGAAGCCCATACTAGGGATGGGGGCAGACCATTTCAAGGGAAACTCAGAAAAATCAGTTCTCAAGATACAAGCCAGAGAAAGGATACCAACTGCTTAGAAATAATCATTTATCACTTTATTACAGAAAAAAAGCAACTGAGAAAATCAATAACTATTTGACCCATATGCCTACTTTCCTATTCATAATCTTAATTAGAATAAGCTACTGTAAGCATCCTTGAGAAAGGTATGAACAGGGAACAGGCTAACTTGCAGAGGATTTTCTACAGCAGACCTCATCTTTATAAGCCACACAATTCACTAAAAAGTGCAGAAAATGTGCTTGGGTTGTTTTTTAATTATTATTTTAAAAAATTATTTGATTTGACAGGAAAAAAATACTGCCCTAAAGGTTCTCTTCTAGGAAGTTATTGCTATGCATACTTTAAATTTTGTAAATTTGTTTTTCCCCTCTATTGCCTCTTACTGTACTAAGGGAGTGATAATCGTTGATAACCTTCTACTATCTTCCTCTATAAGATTTCTTAAAAGATGCAACAGAGATAACTTCAAATATTTACATCAAGACAGCCTTTAAAAAGGCCCAGAATCAAAAGAAAAATGGCGTGCTTTAAGAAAAATGAGAAAATGCCTTTAATGACCCCAAGCAAAGGGCTAGCCAATCAATATTCTTCCAGTGACACTCTACAGCTGCATTTCAGGGAACACCGGAGTTTCCAAAGTATTGAAGGAATAGGTCACCCAAAAAGCTATGGAGAAGAACACAGTAGGTATGAAAGGACTGCAATGTCTACAGAAGAAAAGTAGTGTAAAAAAATATCACAAGGGAGCTGCACTGATGGAATAGGCAGGTCAGTCATGTATTGGATGGTCACAGCCTACATGCTCTAATGGTGTCTACACAATGTTGATACATCTACAAGAAGATCCAGAGCAAATAAGGAAGGGCATTCCTCCTCACATGGATAGGTGTCATATAGAGTCACATAGCATGAAGAGGTACGGATAAGTAAAGATATGTAGTCTAAAACAAGTATCCATATATCAGTGAGATCACAGACTCACTCAAGTATCTAAATAACTGAAACATCTATTTGTGAAATAGTTGGGAGGTGCAACATAAAGTCAAGGACCAAGGATCATGGAGAACACTGTCACTCTGAACTCCTTTAGTGTAGAGGGACAGGAGGGCTGGCCAAAAAAAAAAAAAAAAAAGCTAACTTTCTTCAAGGATCTCTTCAATTTTACCTAGAGAATGCTACAGGGAAAAAAATGCTAGATCTGTAGTGAGAAGAAATGGGATGAAATCCCAATTCTGCAAACACTTCCGGAGGTGCTGAAGCCAAATGTGCTGTGTCAAAGACAGTAATTGCTGAAGAAACTCTGAAGAGGTTGAGAAAGGACAAAGCTTCAGATGCCCTGGTTCAGAGTTGGGAGTCTGAGGCTGCATGAGTAAAACACTACCCACCCACTTGGAAGACTGGAACAACATATGAACCAAAGATACAATAATGTTGAACTTAAAGTAGTTCATCATGGGCTAAAGGAATGAATAAAAAACTACAACTGGCATTGTTTTTTGGTGGTGCTGGTTAGGCATTTATCAGTCGTGTTCAACTCTTCATGAACCCATGTGGGGTTTTTTAGGAAAAGATAGTGGAGTAGATTGCCATTTCCTTCTCCAGCTCCTTTTACAGATGAGGAAACTGAGGCAAACACAGTGAAGTGACTTGCCCAGGGACACACAGTTAGGAAGTGTCTGAAGTTGGATTTGAACTCAGGAAGATAAGTCTTCCTGCCTCCATGCCTGGTACTCTACCCACTGTGCCACCAAGCTGCCCCCACTGTGCCATCAAGCTCCCTCATATAGCATTGAGCAATGGAGAAAACACAGATGTACTGACCTCAGAGAAAAAACTGAACAGTTTTATAAGAAGACATTCCTCATTAGGATTGAGTATATTTAAAATCTATCAATGATACTATCCTGGCCAACAATGGTTTAGCAATAACATAAGAGATATGAGATGTTATAGTAAATAACACTGAGGACCCTCATCAGATTCTGTGCTTTAGGTTGGGGAAGAGGCCTTTCTGACCATCTCCTCATTTTGAGGCATTCAGTCACTGCAGCCATGTCTAACCCTTCGTGACCATATTTGAGGTTTTCTTCAAAGACACTGAAGCAGCTTGCCATTTCTTTCTCCAGAGAATCCATTTTGTCTGTCAGTCAGGGGTTAGTGACTTGCTCAGGATCACACAGCTGAGACTGGATTAGAATTCACTTCTTCCTGACTCTAGGCCAGTGGTTTTGCCACTGAGCCACCATCTGCCCCTCATTTAGAGAAGAAAGGGGAGGTGACTTACACAAAGTCACAAAGGAAACAGGAAGCCAAGTCAAAACTCAAACCAGTTAAAGAACTGCACGTGTTGAGCCTGATGGAAGGGAAGGTCCAGAGACAAATGACATCCTTCAAGTATGTGAGGGACAATCACAGGGAGGGATTAGACATGTTCCATTTATCCCCAGAAGACAGCATGTCAGAAAAGACTTCTTCACCATCAGAGGGGCCCCAAAGTGAACGAGTTTCCTTGAGAGATGGGGAGCTTTTCCTCTTTGAGGAAAGTGAGGATTCTCTGCAGGCATCAGGTACAGCAGGTGGTTCCTGAGGTCTCTTCCAACTCTCAGACTCTGTGATCCTGTGACCTCAGCTCTCCTGACTCCAAGACTCCTTCCCCACCACCATGGTTCCTCAATGAGAAGTGTGAGCATGCGTGTACACACACACACACACACACACACACACACACACACACACACATGCACAAAATTAATGAGGTAAGCCCTAATCTGTTGCTTGGTTTCTGCATGTGTTATGTATGGTGGAAAGAGCTGGGCTGGGAGTCAGGAGACTCCTATCCCAGCTCTAATATTAATTATCTGGGTGACCTTGGGGAAGTCACAGATCCTCCACAGACTTCATTCTCCTTATTTATAAAAATAAGTCTGTCCTTTCCAGTTCTAAATTTCACTTCTATTTCATAGATAACTTAATATCACAAAGGTAAGCATCAAGGAGTGAGGGGCAAGGGAACCCAATATACATAATTATGGGATAGGCTCTAGAGAGTTAACATCTTATATTCAATAATCTAAACAAAGCTACAGGAGAATTACCTTGCAGTGACCAGTTAGAGCTAGAACATCTCTGAGAGTTAAGGGTCTGGGGTCAATCCCAAGTATACACAGGGAGTTCCACCAGGTCAAACCACATAGCCTACTTTTAAAAGCTTAGACCTACCTAGGTAAATATAAACTCCTGGAGGACAAGGACTAGATTACTTTTGTATTTTTATCCCTAATGGCTGGCACACCACAAGCACTTAATAAATGTCTGCTGACTGCCTGAGGCCAAAACAGTCTCACTCCTATTCTGAAAAGCACTTGATCTCCTCCGGTTTACCATGGTGTGAGCCCAGTGAATTAAGATTCCTCCTGTTTCTTCAATTCAATAAACCATTGCCCTACTAAGTACAGAGCACTAGGAGAGAGTCAGAATCTTTCTGAGCTAGGTAGGTCATCGAAGCCCACCTCCCCAAGACCACAGGAAAATCAAAATATATTTCAATCCAAGAAAATGGGCTGTGTACCTCAGGCACTCAAATCAAGCTCTATAACCTCCCCAAACCCCTCAAATCATCAAGTTACTCCTATCCACCCTCTCCTGGGGGAAGATCCAGTCATCACCATGAGGGGGAACAACATCCTAGCATCATCACTCAAGTGACTGACCTAACTTTCAGCTTTTACTTAATAACCAGGCCCATTTTTTTCCTTCTCCATCTTGAAATAGTACAAGTTCACTCTTTTCTATGAGACACTTTAGTGACCTTCATGTAGTTGTGGTTTACATTGAATACATGAGTATTAAAGTCCTAAGTTTTTGGTGACAAATGAAAGAATAGGACAAAGTTTTCAAGACACTTCACAAATAAAGGCTGACCAGGAAGCCTTCACTTAACCACTCCACAGACCTGATAGTTACCTTTGATGTAATACTAATCCAGGGGCAGCTAGGTGGAGCAGTGGATAAGTGCAGGAGTCAGGAGGACCTGAGTTCAAATCTCACCTCAGACACTTGACACTCACTAGCTGTGTGACCTTGGACAAGTCACTTAACCCCAACAAACTTAACCCCAACTGCCTCATCCTGGGTCATCTGCAGTCATCCTGATGAATATCTGCTCACTGGATTCAGATGGCTCTGTTGGAGAAGTGAGGCTGGTGACCTGCACAGCCCTCCCTCGCTCAAAACAAAGTCAAGTACAAGTCATGTCATCATTTCTCTGATGGCATGGTCTTTGGCAACGAAGGATGAACACACACAATGCTAATCCTAACTAGCAAACAGCTGGCCAGGATATCACTTTGTGATTTAGAAAGCAAGGAAGAGCCAGAAAACCTAGAAAACTTTTAAGAGGGCAGCAAAAGGTTTCTATGCATAAGAAAACCCTAAAAAGCATTCTAACCAGGAACACAGAGAACCTGAGTCTACATATGAAGGAAAATGAACGATAGGAATCTAAGCTATATATCAAATGCTATCTCAAAGAAAGGTACTTGCCCCTAAAAAGTGTCTCCGTTGGCAATAATGATCATCAGCATTTCCCTTCTTTAAATTTTTTTTTAAAAATCATTTGTTAAGGGGAATATTACCTGAGGGCAGGGAATTCAGACAAAATGCCCCTACTCCTGATGAAAGCAAGTGGTCAGTGGCCAGGGTTTCTTAGCCTCCTCTGGTTCTCATGAGTGGGAAATGCACAGCAAACAGATCTCCACCAAGCCAGCAGGGGTCGCTGCAGGGAATGGGACACGGGGGACACACAAAGGAGCAAGTTTAAAGGGAAGGGAGAAGAGGAATGATACAAGGATAAAAAAAAATTTTAGCGGTGTGTACTAAACACAATTACAGTCATATTCACTGCTCTTTATTAAGTAGAAAAGACATTTGCTGAGAAACTGAAGGTGCATGAGCTCCTCTTCTGACTTCCAAGTGGAGGTCAACAATGTACAAGCCTGGCCTGCGGGCAAATGAGATTGCAAAAGTCCAGACAGAGGGGAGAAAACATGACATTTCCCCCAGTAGGGCTTTCAAACTTGAGTCTTAGAGCAGATCCCAACTATAATTCACCCAAAGCCCTATTTTACTGAAAAGGAAAAGGGGAAACAGAGGGTGATTTTTGAAAAACAATCCAGAAGCCACGGCAGAAACAAAGAATGTCAGAACTAGCAGGAGCTCCCTTCCAAAGTGGTTTTACCAGTTCATCATATGAAGCAGCCCAGCAGAGACAGGAGCTCTCCCAAGGCAGCCCATTCTCCTCCCTGGAAAGCTTAACTGGCAGGAAATGTTTCCTTCCCTGTACCTCAATGGGCCTCCCTGCCAGTTTCACTTACTCACTGCTCTACTTTGAGTACGTTAGATAGCTAAAAGAACTAGAATTATCCGATAGGGCCAGAAACTAGGCTGTTACCTGTGATTTCAGCATATGGAGAGGCAACTCCACCAGTAGAGGTTAGTGTCTTCTATACTACTGAGTCTTTGGATTTGCCAACAGATGACCCAGCCAGGATATGCCAGGATCAAGGCTTAAATCCAATGTTTTTGGCTGAAAGACCAGCTCTACAGCACAAAGCCCCACTGCCTCTTCCAAATCATTCTGAAATCCCATTTTTACCTCAAATGTCTGGACAGCTAAAGCAAAAGTTTTCTTTTTCAAATTCAGTAAAATCAAAATATATTATATCCACCACTATCTCCCCATTAGCAGCTTGCACATATCCTTATACATACGCACAGAAGTGGAGCCTTGACTTTCTTACCTTTTACTCTTTTAACTCCCTGAAATTTGGCTTTCAACCTCATCTTTCCACTGGAATGGTTCTTTCCAAAATTGACAATCATCTTTTTATTGCAAAATCCAACAGCCCTTTCTCAATCCTCGTTCTTGCTAACCTCTCCATACTTTCGACATTGTCAATCATTCTCTCTTTCTTAATATTCTTTTCTTGCTAAGTTTTTGGAACCTTGCTTTCTCCTCTTCCTACCTGACTGCTCCTTATCAGTCTCCTTTGCTGGATCTTTTTTTTTTTAATTTTTTTTATTAATTTTATTTATTTTCAGTGTTCTACAATCACTACCATATAACTTAGGGCTTTTCCCCCTCCCTCCCCCCCTGCCTTCTCCTCCCTCCCTGAGATGGCATACAATTTTATATAGGTTCTATACATACATTCCTATTAAATACATTTTCACTATAGTCAAGCTGTGTAGAAGAATTAAAATGAATGGGAGAAATCATATAACAAACCAAAATGTAACACAAAAGAAAAGAAATGCGATTGAATTCCATAGTTCTTTCTCTGGATGTGGAAGGCATTTTGCCTTAAAAGACCATTGGGAATTTTTTTAAGTCCTTGCATGGCAATGAAGTTCCAAGTCTACTAGAAAAAACTCTCGCACACTGTGGTAGTTGCTGTGCACAAAGTTCTCCTGGTTCTGCTCTTTTCGCTCAGCATCAGATCATATACGTCTTTCCAGGCCTCTCTGAAGTCTTCCTGTTCATCATTTCTTATAGCACAATACTATTCCATTACACTCATATACCATAATTTATTCAGCCATTCCCCAATTGATGGGCATCCCCTTGATTTCCAGTTTTTGGCCACCACAAAGGGTGCTGCTATAAATATTTTTGTACACATGGAACCCTTTCCCATTTTTAAGATCTCTTGGGGAAACTGTCCTAGAAGCGATATTGGTCAAAGGGTATGCACATTTTTTGTAGCCCTTTGGGCATAGTTCCAAGTTGCTCTCCAGAATGGTTGGATCAGCTCACAGTTCCACCAACAATGAATTAGTGTTCTAACTCTCCCACATCCTCTCCAACATTGATCATCTTCCTGTTTTGTCATGTTTAGATGTGATGTGGTACCTCAGAGTTGTTTTGATTTGCATCTCCCTAATCATCCTTCACTGGATCTTGATCCAGGTCATGTCCTCCAACCATGGTAGTCCCACAGGGCTCTGTCCTGGGCATTCTTCACTTCTCCCTAGTCTCCACTATTTCATTTGGTGATCTGATCAGCTAACATGGAATCAATCAGCACCTCTATGTAGACGATTCTCCTACTTATCCAGCCCTAAGCTCTTTGCTGACCTCCAGCCTCCCATCTCCTGTTGTCTATATTAGCACCTAATGCATAAGAGATGCTGGCTACTGCTAGGCATCTCAAACTAGATGTCCAGTAAACAGCTTTGCCTCAACATGTCCAAAGCAGATTTCATTATGTCTCCCCAAAAAAGCCCTGCCCTCATCCTACTTTCCCAAAGACCACTGAGGATACTACCCTCTCAGTCGCCCAGACTCACAAACTAGGCATTACTCTCCTGCTCACTCTCACCCCTATATCCAATCGGTTGCCTAGCCCTGTTCATTTTACATTCATTAAATCTCTCACAAGAATTTCCTCTCCTCTGATGATGCCACCCTGTTTGCAGGCCCTTATTACCTCATGTTCGGACTATTGCAATGACAGGCTAGCTGGTCTGCCTGCCACAAGTCTCTGCCCACACCAATCCATCCTCCAATCAAATGTCAAAGAATTATTCCTAAAGCATATCACACACATTCCCCAATAAAACTTGAGTGGATCCCTATCACCTCCAGGATATTAAATACAACATCCTCTGTGTGGCATTTAAAGCCTTTCATAATCTGTTCTCATGCTCCTCCTTCCAGTTTTCTTACACCTTCCACCCTTTCTTCCCACATATTGAGATGCCGTCACACCAGGATTCTCGCTGTTCCTCAAGAGACACTACATCTCTAGGCATTTTCACTGGCTGTGCCCCATACCTGAAATTTGTTCCTTCCTCACTTCCATTTCCTAGCTTCCTTCAAGTCCCAGTAAAAATCCTACTTTCCACAGAAAGCCTTTCCCAACTATCCCTTAATTCTAGTTCCTTCCCTCTGGTGAATATCTTTCATTAATTCTACATAGATCTTGTTTATACATAGATATTTGCACATACACAGTGAGCTCCTTGAGATCAAGAACTGTCTTTTGTCTTTCTTCGAATCCCCAGAATTTAACACAGTGCCTGTCATGTAGTAGATGCTTGCTTGCTTATACACACACACACACACACACACACACACACACACACACACACACACATATACATTTACTGACTGACACAGGTGCTATAAATGTTTAAGTGACATGAATTTCTAACTCTTCTTCATCACAAATTACCAAATCAGCAATCTGGAATTTTTATCGCCCTAGAGAAACAACTTTCTGTCTGATACATCTCTTGAGCTCAGGAGTTCTAAGTTTCAGTGTGCTAAAGTGATCAGGTGTCCACACAAAGTTTGGAACTCATAGAGTAAGCCCCTGGAAACAGGGGAACAACAGCCCCTTGCCTAAGAAGGCACAAACCCACCCAAGTTGAATGCAGTAGATGGACGTTTTTGTGCTAATCAAAGGGGGATTGGACTATAACTGGCCCCTTCATATCTAGCCTGAGTGAGATAGGGAGGACCAATCTTTAAAAAAAAAATGTAAGCTGTGATTCCATATGGCAAAAGGAAAGCAGAATTTCATTTAGAGAAATGTGCTGCCCACTTTGAGGAATGGATCTATTCCATAATTAGAGGATGTCAATATAAGAAACTCTTACTGTTAGTGCTTAATGGGAGTTAGTTATTTTCACAAAAGAAAAATAATATGAAAATACCCACTGTATATATAATCCCAAGTCTAGATAAATAAATGGTGTGAAAACTTTCAATACCACATACTATAATCACCTGTCATTTTATCCAAAGGAACTTGAAAAATATAAAGCTTTCAGGTTTACAACCCAACAACCTTACAATAACCCTGTAGAATAAGTAGTATCAATAATATTGTTATTATATTATTATGTTATTATATTATTCCCATTTTAAAGATGATAAGTGCTTATCACTTCAAATTCAAATCCCACCTCAAATCCTGGCTGTGGGACCTGACCCTCTCTAACCTACAATGCCTCATCTGTAAGAGGGGGATCTGTAACTGGCACCTTCCTCACAGGGTTGTTTTGAAGATGAAGTGAGACAATATTTGTAAAAATGCTTTGCAAATCTTAAAGTAATAATATAAATGCTAGTTACATATATTATCATAATAATGGGAAGCCAAGACATAAAAGGGAGCTGGAAAAAGAGCAAGGAAGGGGATCCTCATATAGCGGCAATGCAGCTGCAAAGAGGAAGCAGGAAAAGTCCAAAAGAATCAAGGAATGAGGGAAGAGAAGCATGGGATGGAGAGAAGGGACAGAAGCACAGCTGGGGCCCCTCTGGAAACAGTGAGTGACACAGACAGTTACGGAGGAAGAGGAAAAGGGAGGAAGAGAAGAGGGAAGAGTCCAAATAGCACATGCCTCTATTTAAGAAAATTCAATACATAAAACAACAAACTTATGAAATCAATAAAGTATATGAGAATCTTTCATTTACATGAGGATTCATCTCAGCAGTCCTTTAAAATGGAGAAGTTTATTAGCAAAGTAATGGGAAAATGAGGGGAAGCCCATCAACTGGGGAGAGGCTGAATAAGCTGTGGTGGGTGGTTGTGATATAATATTATTGTGCTACAAGAAATAATGAGCAGGAAGGTTTCAGAAAAACCTGGGAGACTTAACACAAACTGACGCAAAGTGAGGTAAGCAGAACCAGGAAAATGCTGTACACAGAAACAACAACATTGTACAATGATCATCTGTTACTCTCAGCAACGTGAAGATATGAAGCAATTTCAAGGGACTTGGTGAAAAATGCCATCCACTTCCAGATAGAAAACTGATGGGCTCTGAGTGCAGACTGAAGTTTATTTTCTTCACTTTCATGATTTTTCTTGTTTTACTTATTTCTTTGTGTCAACATTCCTAACATGGAAATGTGGTTTGCATAATTTCACATGTATAATGTGTATAACATTTCTTGCCATTTCAATGAGTAAGGAAGGAGCAAGAGAAAAGAAAAGAATTTGGAATCAAAAATATAAAAAGATAGATACAAATGCAAACACAATTTTTTAAAAAAGTATATTTAAAACATGACTGGATTTATACAACATCTACTAGATTAAGTGAATCACACTTGGACCTGATATTTTCTTTTTTTTTTTTTTTTTTTTTTATTTTGTAATGTTTAACATTCACTGCCATACAATTGTGATTTTTATCCCCCCCACCTACCCCCCATTCCCCCCCTCCCTCCCCATGACTGCATACAATTCTGTATAGATTCTACATATACTTTCCTATTGAGTATATTTTCACTATAGTCATGCTATGTAGTCAGACTAAGATAAATGAAAGAAATCGTATAACAAATAAGAACATGATACACAAACACATACACATACACAAACATGATCTGCTACAATATGTGAGTGACTTCCATATTTCTCTCTCTGAGTGTGGCAGGCATTTTGCCTTGAGATCCTCCATTGGGATTTTTTTTTTTTTTTTTTGGTAAGGAGTTCTTGTGTTATTACAAAAATCTAAGTCTACCAGAAAAAACTCTCACACACTGTGGTTGTTGCTGTGCATAAAGTTCTCCTGGTTCTGCTCCTTTCACTCAGCATCGGACCTGATATTTTCAAAAGAATGTCAAGAATTCTTTAGTGATTCTCTGACATTATAAAAAGAAAATCAATATCTATTAATAACTTTTCATTAAAAAGAAATATTCTCAATAAGCCATGGTTCCATTTTTTAATATCCTCAAAAACTGTAGCAAAACTCTTGTGACCACAATTTCTGGTTACACCATTTAGTATTTTTAAGCTAATTATAAAAAATGCTTCAAATATAGTATGATACATATACAGAGGCATAAAGACAATGCTCATGAACAAAAATTTCAGTACTTCATATTAATAATTACTACATAAAGCATGACAAAGTACTATACTGTTGAAAAGCTCCTGCTCCTTTCCCCAAACCATTTACTCGGCTGCTTTTCAATATGATTTCTATACAAATTATATACAGAACACAGTTCCTGACATTAAGAGGTTCCTTACCTTTGGTATGATGGACTGAATGTGTAAGCAAGTATATTTACTTTACATTAGAAATCAGCAATAATTCAGGTGTGTATACCCTGCCAAATCTCCATTTATTTGCTTTGAAACTTTTGTGGGTTCAATCAATATACATATATACATGTGTGTGCGCACACACACACACACAAAGAGAAAGAGAGAGAGGAAAAGAGACAGAGAGACAAAAAGACAGAGAAGAAAGCTCTTTGTAAATTTTAAAGTGCTACATAAAAGTTACATAACACATCTTAGATGATCATATGCAAATATGTGGCTAAACTATTATTCATACAAACTAAACACATTTTTAACTGTTTAGAATGCTTCATTTAAAATTACAATGCAGCTTATCCCAGTTTAGTAAGACCTCTGTTTTCCATTATCTGGAATGTATATACATATACACATACACATACACATACACATACACATACACATACAAGCATGTATACACACACATGCTCAGGCTGGGCACACCTCAGTCTAACAGTGAGGGCATTCCCAGAACTGCTGGAGTCCCAGTTGACTCAGTCTGGACCTTAGGGAGGTAGAGGACTCTAATGTCCAAAGTCTTCCTCAGTAACCTCTAGGGGTGAGTCCTGATGTCATTGATCTCTGCCCTGACCTCTGGACTTACCCTGACATTACATTTCCTGGTTCCCTGCTTATCAGCTCACTCTTGTCACCAGATAAGACACATACACATATAACGCCACCTGGCTGAGTTCAGTTCTCTGGGTATTGTTTTTCCGTAAGAGCAGAGCCTGTTTTTATATCTCCAGAAACTAACACGGTGCCTGGCACACAGTTATCACTTGATAAACATTTGTGGACTGATTGCTCAAACATTAGTATAGAGAGGAGAAAGATTCAATTCAAAAAACACTATGTTCTTACCATGTGCAAAGGTGGCAAAGATTACTTTGGCATCAATCAGACACCTACTATGTGCTAGATGCTGGGGATAAAAAAAGAAAAAACAACAGAATCCAGTCCCCAACAATTTCCATCCAGTCTAGTAGGATGTTGAGATGGATCCACAAAAATATGAATACAAGTGAAGTTAGAACGACAGAGGCAACAAAGTATGTGGATGAATAGCCAGTCTTGCAGGTAAGAAGACCTGGATTCAGTTTCTGCCTCTGTGTGTGTGCTGGGTGACTCCAGAAAGGTCATTTAACCTCTCAATACCTAGCACATTCTAAGACCCTAAGCTGCAGAATAGGAGCCAATCTACATAGGAGAGGGAGTTTTCTCACTCCAGGTTACCTATACCTATGAATATACAGGTCCACTACCCAAAAAAGGAAAAGTTAGAATGAGAGATCTGCATGGAGGAGATGAAACAAAAGATTCATGGAGGAAGAAATCACTTCTGACTGGAGGCAGGGTACACCACATTTGGGAAAGACTCAAGGAAGAGGCCAGAACTGAGATGGGCCTTGATGGAACCACAAGATTTCTACCAAAAATTAAGAGGAAGCCTGTTCTATACCTGGGACACACTGTGCAAATGCATGGAGGTGAGAGAACACAGGATGAGACTGGGGAGAAAGAAGGCTAGTTAAAACCTTCTGGAGGAAAGTAGTTTATGATATAAGCCTCCAACACAGACTGGAAGCACACCATGGAGGAGTCTGAATGCCGCAAAGAGCTTAGTAATCGGAGTCACTGGACTTTTTTTATCAGGATAGCAGCTCAATCAGACATGCTCTTCTTCCTCCTCCCCTTGTCCTCTTCATTTGTTAAAAGAGACTTGGGCAACACTGTGAAGAATAGTTTGGAGATCTCAGAAACTAAAAGCACAAAGAGAGAAAACTCTTACAACATTCCAGACAAGTGGTAAAAATGTTACTAGTAGTAAGGTGCTAGTGGGAGCAGAAAGGTGGTAATAGATTCAAAATACCGATTCATAGTGGGATACAAACTGATTTAAACAAAATAATTAAATGCTCTGTGAAATGAATCTTGTAACTTGTTTTTTAAAAAACTCAATATGTAATATCCTTTTGCTGCAATCACTTGCTTTAAACATGATTCAACCCTGAGTTCACCAGATTTTGACACATGCCCTTTAATTCTCCATCATGAAATTGCCATTTGATCACAACGGATATTAAGCATACCTCTGACTAACAGACCTTTTTCCCATGTCCCACCATTATTCTAGCCCATAGGTTTTCAACTAGTTTAAATCAGATGAGTTCCCAGACCACTGAGGTATATTTATCTCTGTCTCATGAACAAAATTCTTAACCTCTTCTGACACGTGGCAGGGCACCAAGGTAGGGTTACTATATTCCATCTTCATTTGGAAATTTCTGAGATTACAGATGCCCTGAATGGAGACAAGACTTGCAGGTCCAATGAAGGTAAAACGTTCTCCAAAATCTTAAGACATTTTTTTAATCTGATGAAGATCCCCAGACCTTAGAGGATCCCCTGGACTTCTTTTAACAATGGCTTATGTATACACTTGAATGAAAAAGTGATTTTCATTAACCTAAATTATCTTTCTGCTCCGGTTTTTGTATTGTCTTGCCCGACACAAGTGTTTCTTCCCTGGGCCTCCATTAGCTCATCTATTTAAAAAAAGACTTGAACTAGGACAGAGTGCAGGAAATTCTGGACCCTGAGCAAATCATTTAACCCCACTCTGCCTCAATTTCCTCATGAATAAAATGGGCATTCTGATAGTACCTACCTCCCAGGAATAAAATGAGATAATCTACATAGAGCACTGTGCAGAATTTAGAGGCCTAAATAAATGTTAGCTAACATTATCTTGTGACATGTTGAGGGGGAGGATGTTTTCCTTTGTCTCTGTATCCCTAGCATGCAAGTGTTTAATACTTGATGATCTAGGCTTCCTCTGGTGATCACTGAGGTTATGGGAATGGATGAGGTGATCCCGTTGGAAGGACAGGTTGCCCTTAGTACCCCAAGAGGTACCATCTTCAAAAACTTCATGATGTGCCTCCCCCCAAATCCTCAGAGGAAATGTCTTCACATCCCTATTGACTCAGTGGGGTTCTCCTAGTGTATTGGTGCAGAGGAAAGAGTACTGGACCTGGCAAGAAGACCAGAGTCCAAATCCTGACTAAGACACATATTAGCTGCAGGACTCTGGGGCAAGTCACTTCACCTTGGTTTGCCTCAGTTTTCACAACTGTAAAATGGAAATGACAGCACCTACTTTACAGAGTTGCTGTGTGGATCAAACGAGATACCATGTGTCAAGCGCTTAGCATAGTGCCCAGCACACAGTAGGTGATACATAAATGCTTGCAACCTTCTTCTTTTCCTTTCTATCAGGAGAGGCCTTGGTATCAAGGTGGATGTGAAGAGCCCTGGTTGTCTGGGTCAGGATGCTGACATAGGGGTTATTACCGTAGTCCTTCACTTCCTAAGCTCCTCATCAACCCCAAGTTTCTGGAGTCTAATGACAGTACTAATAACAACTAGCACTGATATACTGATATAGTCCTTCAAGGCTGGCCAAGGCAACAATAAGTCAAACGAATTTCTTAAGTACTGTCTATGCCCTGGATATTGCTGGGAATCCCACTTCAAGAAGAGCTCCTATTCTGGTGGGGGAAGACAGATAAAAGGAAATGACGTTGGGGGCGCGGAAAGAGAGGAAAGGGGTACACAGTAGAGAAGGCCTAGAGAATAAGGAATACAGCCATCTGATCTTCCCAACAACCCTCAGAGGTAAGAGTTACTATCATCCCCATTTTATAGATGAGGAAATTAAGGCTAAGAGGTCAAGGGTCTTCCTCAAGATCATACAGCCAGCATCAGAGTCAGGGTTTAAACTCAGGTCTTCTTGAAGCCCAGTCCACACTGCTGCTCACCAGACTGTCACAGGCCCGAAGCATCATGCCCCTTTCCCCCCTCCCCAGAGGGCCTGTTTGAAACAAAAGTCCCATCTGCCCAGACAGTTTAGATCTCACACTCAAATTTCACCAATCGATCTTCCTACAGCTTTATAGTGTTGTGGCAAAGACACCTATAGCTAAGACCTGAGGCCATTTTAGGAGCCAAAAAGTGAGATCCAACTGCCATCCAAAATAGACTAGATATAGGGTATGCCAAGTCATGGGGGGAGGGGAGGTGACAGATCCAGTATGCCAAACTCAACTCTTTTTAAAATGTTACCCCTTTCCTTGCAGAACCCCATTATAGAACCTCATATTATTTGGATAATTCCCCATTTTAACTACTTCCTAAAAAGGGGCAAGGGATAGTCCTCATCTCCAGCTGGTAAACTCTTCAAATTGACTCCACTGGACCACACCCTCAACAATATTCTACCATTTGTTTTACACTTCTAAAACCTCTCCAACTCCAGGGTGGTGAAAGGGTGTAAGTAGGAAAGTAAGTAAGCAGGTGCAGTAATAGGGTGCTCATTGCAGGGGATGGTTCCTAATTCTTACTCTGGCTTCCCCAGCCAACTCCTTTCCCTACAATGCTGATCTCAGCAGGATTCAACACATCCTCCAGCTTAGAATTTTCTCTCTTCATTGGGTTTTACTTCCTATCCCTACCAGCACTAACTGCCTTTGACTTGTGCAGTGACTAAGTCATCAAGGGCCTCTTTAAGTTCAGGAAACAACCCCTAAAAACCAAGAGCTCTGTGGAGAACTACTGAATGCACTGCATGAGTTCATTTCCATTTTCCTAATGTCAGCAATCCAGCTTTTCCAAGACCCTTTCACCTAAAGCAGAGGTTCCCAAATGTATTTGGCCTACCATCTCCTTTTATTAAAAAAAAAAAAAATTGCTCAGTGCCCCCTCAAAAAAATCTTACAAACTAAGAAAGAAGACTCAGATTAAGTGTACAATTGCCCCCAAAACTACTACAGTCCCCCATGGATCATTCCAGAGACCCCCAGGGGGTGGTATTGGCCACTTTGGGAACCACTGTGCCTCAAACAACCTCTGGGTCAGCGTAGGTCCCTTCTCTGTCCCACTAAGGGAGCTGACCCAAAACATATGAAAGGTGCCATGGTGCCCTACCAGGTCATCCTTTCACCTTTCCCCCATTTCTAACATGAGAACTATGAAATCACCCAAATACAAGAGCCAATATATAAGCAGAGAAGAAACCAAAAAAGAGATGGAAGAGTAAGATGGAATCAAGGACACAGAGAAAGATGTGGCTCTCCTCCTTGCCTCTAAGATTCGATGGATACAATAATGGTGGACCCACAAGGGCAGGGTTTTGTGACTTCCGCCAACAAGCAGCTTTTGAGTAAACAGGATATTGAGAGATAATCTAAGTTGGGAACCAGCAGAGCAGGGATTGAGACTCAAGGACAGAAAAGAGCAATCCAGATGGTGCTGTAAGCCACTAGGGAGGGGAGTGGGCTTGAAATAAGGACCTGTTTTCCTTAACACTTTTCACACTGCTCTAACAAAACAGACAGTGCCCCTGAGAAGTTACCCAACAGCAAGGTTCCTTGAGTTCTCATCCTCATTTCTTAGGCAATACTCTACTGCCATTACCCAAGGGAAGTAGGTAGTCTGTCTTTAATCACCTCACCTCACCTCTGTCAACAGAGAGCCCAAGGGTACCCCACCAGGGTGAGAAAGGCACTGGATTTGGAGCCAGCTTCCAGCATTCAAATCCTGCCTCAGTCACCTACAAACTGTGTGACCTTGGGTGAGTAAGGCTACCAAGGCTCTCTCAGCTTCCGTTTCCTGATAAGGAAAAAGAGGGGGTTGGACTAAATGATTTCCAAAGTTTCTTCAAGATCTCAATGGAAAATCCCAAGAAATATTTTCACTTGGGAATGATGGCATCTCAGTATACAAATGATACATGGCTTGAGTAAATTAGAGGCCCACCATTTCATGTTACTTAATTAACTTGGCACAGATTTAAAAGATTAATCAGGCACTGACTCTTGCAGCCTTCTCCCAAGTGACATAGCTTCTCCTCCAACCCCAGCCAACATGGTCACTGTCCTTCAGGGCCAGCTTACCCAACTGCTACCAGAAGGCCAACCAGATCTCAGTCTTTCTCTGTCCACTCCTTTGGTCTTTAGAATAACGTCCTGTTTTGTATGGACCTCCGGACCACACGTTACTTCTAATTGAAATCTGAAATCATTTCACATGTCATCTTTGCTATGTGTGCTACATTCCTGCTCTACAGAGATGGTAAAGGTACTTCTGTTCCTTGAAGGTCTTAAAGTCTTTCTTGTAAACTATCTTCTGAGCCACTTAACATCATGACTGATTCATTAGATCAATCATTAAATGACTTGAACTAAAGTAAGGGTTCTTAACCTGATGTCTGTGAATAGATTTCAGAGGGTCCGTGAGCTTGGATGGGAAAAATATTACATCTTTATTTCAATATAACTGCTTTCCTCCAAAGTCCTTGTTTTTTGTCACATGCATTTAAAAGCATTAGTCTAAGAAGGGGACCATGAGCTTCACTAGATTTCCAAAGGGGTCTATGATACAAAAAAAAAGGTTGTCTAGAGATTACCTTTCATTTCCTTTATGCCTCTCAACTCCTGTGAATATAACAACAATTAAAATAATTATTATAATAGCTGGCATTTATTCAGCACTGTAATATTTGCAAAGAACTTTGGAGACCTTATCTCATTGCATCCTCACAATGATCCTGTGGGGAGTGGGTGCAATTATTAGCCCCATTTTATACATGAGACACAGAGAGCTATATGGAGACACATATAGTTAGTAAGTGTCTGAAGCAGGATTTGAACTCAGGTCTTTCAGTCCAGCACAGCTAGGTGATACAATGGCTAGAGCACCAGGCCTGGAGTCAGAAGGACCTGGGTTCAAATCCGGCCTCAGATAATTACTAGCTGTATGACCCTGGACAAGTCACTTAACCCTGTTTTCCTCAGTTCCTCATCTGTAAAATGAGCTGGAGAAGGAAATGGTAAACCACTCCAGTATCTCTGCCAAGAAAAGCCCAAATGGGGTCACAAGGAATTGGACAAGACTGAAATGACTCAAAACAATTTTCAGTCTAACATTAATTCACTGGGACACTCAGGTGCTGTTTTAATTTTTATTATCAAACCAGACCAGCCTAATTCTCCTCCTGTAGGTACATAGAAACATCAGATTACAGGAGGTAATGGCAATGGGGCCAATGAATCATGTACAAGAACTTAAATGACTGAACATTTTCAGTTTCAGAAACTCACTATGAATCATGACAGAACTATTAGAGCTCAAGTAAGTTAAAAAGTAACCACAGGGCTCAACCTGGACACGTGGCAGTTGTCTTAGTTTGCCAAAAACAACCACTACCTTTGTCCTGGAATGTGTCAGGAACATTTGATTTAAATCACACCTTATCTAAACATCAAATCAAAAGAAAAACAAAACCTCAGTTTAGTAATGGTTACTTTTATTTTTTTTTACTTCTTTTCAACAAGGAATTCCGAAATGGTTTCTGAACTACTTACAACTTTTTAAAGGGATCAGGAACCTGCAGCCTCGAGACCACACGTGAACTTCTCAAGTGCAGCCTTTGACTGAATCCAAACTTCACAAAAAAAATCCTACAGGTTCCCTAAGAGTCTAAACCTCATGTTATGAAGAAATGTATTTTTCTATATAAAACCATCATATATTCATGATATAAGTACCATATTGTACTGTCATATTTGATTCTGCATTGGACTAAAAACATCTTTGAGCTCTGTAGCTGTACCAGTTTTCCCTGTAAACTTCAAAACTTCACTCATTTTACAGACTTTGGAATTTAAAGTTCTTCTAAAACTGCTAGTAATGCAGCTCACTCAAGATGAATTATGGTTCAAACTGTTATTATACTGTATATGTGATTATATTTGTCTTTATGAAAGAAGAATTTGAACGATGGGTTTGAGAGATTTGAATCTGAAGGATTAACTTGTCAGTGGATAAAAGAAAAAATGAGCATGAGGCTTGTTCTAATAAAACTCAGTGAGCGACTTCTGAGTAACTACTTGGAACAAGGTTATTCAGCACTCCTTGACTTAAGAGACAAATATGGGGAAGCTAAGCAAGAAACAAACTGCCAGCTTGCCTGAGTCATTCTTGACTATGACCACATTATGAAATGGAAAGAATGACAACTCTTAGTTTTATCACCCTACAATATCCAGAGTTTAGGACCCAGGCCTTTTAGAAACTCTTTCTTACATGGGAATGAATCCAAAACCAGGCACATTTTGGTGCCTCTGGTTATTCACCTACTACAAAACTGGTTGTGGAAATAAGCACACCCATTAATGAATGCATACTTTGGAAAACTCAACCTTTGCAAGGAGTTTGGTTAGTTAACAGCAACAGTAACATCTGAGCAAGAAAACATTCCAAGCTCTTGCTTGCAGAAAATCACTGCCTCATCTCCAAGAGACTGTCATTAAGCAAACCCTTTCCAAAGGGGACAGAGGGCACAATGTGGTAGGTATAGCGAAGTCTTGACAAAACCAAACCAAAGCAACTCACGTCACACGGAAAATCAAAAGTCAGTGGGACAAGGTCATTGATTATAGGATTCAGAAGTGAAAAAAGGAGCTCAGCAGTCACCTAGTTCAGCCTCCCTTTTCAGAAGAGGAAACTGAGGCATAAAGCAGGGAAGTGATTTGCCCAAGGACATGTGAGTAGTAGACAGTAAACTGCCCATTCAAGCTCAAAGACACACAGTTTCTGAGTTGAAGAGGATGGCAACAGCCACTTAGTACAAAGAATACCTAAAAAACAGATCTCTTTACAGGATGCCCATTCTATACAAGTGGTCAATGAGCCAGGTGCTTGAAGACGTTTGAGGACAGAAAAGCTACTTTGGCTCTGCAACCACCATCTCCCTTTTGGACAGCCCTAACAGCCAGGCAGTTTTTTCCTTAAGAAGCCTGTCCCTAGTTCTATCCCCTGAGGCCATGCAAGACAAGTCTAATCCTTCCACAGGACAACTCTTCGGACTCAAAACTGGTTATCATGTCCTCTCTAAACATCCCCAGTTCCTTCACCTAACCTTCACAGGGCATGACAGGGCTAATTCTCCTCCTTGCACAGCTGTCCCTCATGCCTGGGCAGCACTCCCTGCTCTACCTCCTACTTTCCTTAAAAGCTCAGTTTAGTCCCCTCAGCAGTTAATGTTGTTTCCCCCCACACACTCTCCCTCTGCTTTATATTCCTTTTACAGTATCTCTGAGTTTCCAGAGTCATCCACTCCCCCTTCCTCCTTGTTTGCATAGACTTCTACTTGTAGACCCCAATTATGGGGGATAATTATCCCCATATTTGCTTTCCCTTCTTTCCCACCTCCCAGTGTTCTGTTTTTTCCCTTCCTTCCCATTCCTCTGTTGAGAATATCAAACCCTAACAGAACCACTCCCAGGCTCTCTGTCAGAGAGATTCCCGATGACAGAGTTCTGAGGGGATACAGTATTGATAGCATTTATTGTGTCTATACTGCTTCCCTGAAAAAAAAAATGTGCCTCCCTTAATGGTAGTGCCTGGCATGTAGTAAGTGCTTAACAAATGTTTACTGATTGCTTACTTGTTTACTGAAACGAAAGAGTAATAAGATGTAGAACTGACAAGGACCTCAGAAGTCACCTAACCCAGCCCCCTCCTTTAGAGATAAGGAATCTGTGAGGCTCTGAGAGGTTAAATGACTTCGGGAAGGTCACACAGCTAGCAAATGTCTAAGGAAGGCTAGGAAACTCAGCTTATGACACAGAGAAGGTCCTTAATACACACCTAGTGACTGATTCATTGATTTCTGACTCCCAGTCAGGGGCCCAGGAGAGGTGGGAGAGGAAGCAGCCCAAGAGCACAGAAGGATGCGAGCCTGGGTAAGGAGGACAGACCCTCCTTCCTCACAGAAGGGCCAAAGGCAGCCTGGAAGGCTGAAGGGACCCTCCGAGGTCATCGAATCCAGCCCCTCCGTTTGGGGGAGATGGCAGCTCAGTCTGTGATTGTCGGGGACAAGCTCTGCCCCGGGTCTTCCCGATGGCAGGGCAAGGCAAGCCTCCCCCTCCACCACCGGCCAGCTCCAGGCAGGGGGGCAGGTACCTGGCACCTGGCAGGCGCTGGGGGAAGGCTCGCTGGCTAACTACAGGCTGGAATGAATGAATGAGTGAGTGAGCGCCCCCAAGGCCCTTCACCCCCGCTTTCTTGGGGCTCATCTCCGCCGTCCTTAAAAATGTGTCACGCAGAACGGAAAACAACGTTCCCGATGCGGCAGCCCTCTGATTTACAAGCCCCCAGTCATCTTTTGCCGCCCCCCCCCCAGCAGAAGTAAATGGGGGGGGCCGGTCTGACATCAGCGCCGGGAGGGCGGGGGTGGTTAGAGGGGTCCTCGTTCCGAGGCCACGATCGCCCGCCCCGGAGTGGGGGTGGGGGAAGCCCGCGCCGCGGGGGGCCTTACTCTAAGGCCACGGTCACTAACTGGGGGGGGTGTAGTGGGGCTGCCCGCAGCGGGGGAGGGGGGGTGGGGAATGGCGGTCCCCTCCCGGCCTCGCCCCGCACTGACCTGGAGAGGTGCTTGAGGATCTGTTTCTTGATGAGCCCGGCCATGGCGAGGGGGAGGGGGCCGCCGCCGCCGCCGCCGCCGCTCTCCTGGCACCCGCGCTCGCTCCCTCCTCGTCACCCCGGCTGTCCTCCGCGGGAGAGCAGCGACGGGCCTAAGACGAGCCCCAAGGCTCCGGCCCCAGCCCCAGCGGCCCCAGCGGCCGCTGCCGTCGCTGCCTCCGCCGCCGCCGCCAAGGAGCGGGCTGGCTCATCCCAGTTCAGGCCGCCGCCGCCGCCGCCGCCAGCGCCATCTTGACTGCACCATCACCTGAGACGCTTGGGGGAGGAGAGGCCTCTCGGGGGCGGAACTTCTAGGGGGAGGGGCTACGTGAGACACAAGACAAGGATAGGTTGTTCCACTGAAAGGGGCGGGGCTACATGGAGGGGCGCGGCTGCGGGAGACCAAGGAAAGGGCAGCAGTTCCACGGGCAGGGCGGAGCCTCGGGTGGAGGGGTGCGGTTATGGGAAGGAGGGGCGGGGCTACAGAAATGGACAGCGTTACTAGAGATTAAGGGCAGGGCTACTGAGAGAGGGGCGAGGCGAGAAAGACCCTGGGAGAGAGAAGGGGAGAAGGGGAGGGATTATGGGAGAGGAGAGCTGAGTTACAGAAGACACAGGCAGCTCCTCCAGCCTACGGGAGCGAAGGGAGGGGAGGAGCTACGGGAGGATGTCTGGGCTACTGGAGATCTAGGAAGGTCCCGGGGGCGGGGTAAAGAGAGAGGGGCTATGAAAGGAAAAGGCGGGGTTACAGGAAAGAAGAGCGTGGCTCTGAGACTGGGAACTGGTGGTGTGGACATCCCCGGGAGAGGGAGCAGTCCTCTTAGGGGAGGGACCTTGGGAGAGGGGTGGGGCTCAGAGGCTCCGGGTAAGGAAAGGGGCGTGTCTATGATTAAAGAAGGCGGGGCAGACGAAGGGGAGGGGGCAAGGGGCGGGGCTTGGGAGGGAGCCTGCTTTCCTAAAGTAGAAGAGGCTAGGCAGGGCAGGACTCATATGGAGGCGAGGAGAGATGGAAAGAATCTCAGGTTTGAGGAAGGAGGAAGTCTGTGGATGCTAGGAGAGTTGGAACGAAGGAGAGAGGAAGGGGGTTTGGGGAGGTGGGGGTAGAGAGAAAAGGGGCAAAATAGTGGAAAGGAAACGTGTGTGGGGAAGGACGGGAGCTACGCGCGCTTTGAGTATTTGCCAGCCTCTTACCTCACTGACTTTCTAAACGTCTTCAGAGGTGGGAGATAATGTTTAACCATCCACCCTCCGGGAGGGAAAAGGATGCAAGACACACTTTTAAATTCAGTCTGCATTATTGGCATTTTCTCCATCACTTTCTTAAGTGCAGACCATCAAAAACCAAACAAACCATAAACTAAGCCTGGATGAGCAACCTTTGCGGGTTTCCAGGTGTTAAGGCTCACAATGAATACTTAACAACTGACTTGGCATTAAGAGTATTGAGCTGGCTCCAGGGCACTGGAGGGCACTTTATTCCACTTTGCTCATCGTTAGCAAGGCAATAAACATTTATTTGGCCCCTATGTATTACGCGCTATGGATATCGCTAATGCTGAGAGTACAAGGAAAAGCCAAATCTGTACCTGCCTTATAAAGAAGGATGAGGCACCTGGGCGGAGGAGGGGCGCTACAGTGTTAGTCGGGAAACCAGAATTCAGACATGAGTCTCCTGTAACCTGCCACCCACCTCAACTTCCCCTCCGAAACCCTCACTGGCTTTGCCTCCTCAATCACTGACAGCCTCGCTGCACTTAGATTTGGAGTCTGAACGCACCTTACCAACCATGTGGGCTGACTACTTTCCCCTCCATTTTATAGACAGGGAAACTGAGGCAGGTAGCAATGACTTATTTCCTTTCAAATTCAGTTATCTTTTTTTTTATTACACTGTTCTCCTCTTTTGAATTTTATTTATTTCCTGCAACTTAAATTTTAACCTACCCCTAAATGTTTAATTCTTTTTTTCCCTAGCTTTTCCTTCACTTCCAGGGCAAGAGTTTCAATATTTTCCTTTTTTAAAAAAAATCCTTTTTTCTAATTTTTCAATTAACGAGCATATTTTTCTCCCTCTCATCCTTTCCTTCAATTTAAAACAAGAAAAAAACAAAACCCCTTTAGCAAATATGCATAGTTGGGCAAAAGCAAATTCCTGTATTATCTATGTCCAAAATATATATTCCCCACTGAATCCCGAGTTCCTCACCTGTCAGGAGGTAGCACAGTTTGTCATTTGTCCTCTGCACTCACAGATTTCTAACCTTTTTCAGTAGCCCTAAACCCTTGGCTTTCTGTTAGGCTTTACTCCTAATTCAAAGTGAAAGTAAATAAATTTTAAATTGTACTATGCATATGCACATAAGAAATAAAAAGGTTAATTACTTCTCCAGAACCTCCTGAGGGATGTGCATATACCACGTGGGATCTGCTGTTCTAGGACAGCATCCTGCTTTCTCCTGGCTAAAGTTCCTGTTTTTCCTTTTTGGGGTCACTCCAGTCCTAATGGGGTAGGGAGAGTGGTGTAGAAGAGTTAGAAAGGACAGATTTAGATGAGTGGGGTGTGTCAGCGGGCTGGGGAGGGCATCCAGAGAAAGTGAAATGGGGAAGTGAGTTGTAGCCTTGGTCATGCCCAAGCAGGTATAGAGCCGGGCAAATCAGACTGAGTAATTTCCTTCCCTTTTCTCATCACCATTTTTATTCAGGTGAAGTCAGGGTACCTAAGTGGCAGATATCATAAGGGGAAAGAAGTCACAGAAGAGTAACAAACAGCCTTAGAGTTGTTTGTGGAAAGAGGATGAGTCAATACCACCAGCTTGCCCATGCTCTGGATGGGCATGTTACTATTTGCTTATGTGATGAGTTATATGTACTGTAATGGATTATTATCATTAATGATGATAATGACCACTTCTCTGTTTAAAGCGTACATCAACAAAAGGTTGGCTAACCAGTTGATGTATCTATTTCATGGTTATGTGAAATAAAAAAGAAAGGAAGGAAGAAAGAAAGGGAAGAAAAGAAGGAAGGAAGGAAGGAAGGAAGGAAGGAAGGAAGGAAGGAAGGAAGGAAGGAAGGAAAGAAGGAAGGAAGGAAGGAAGAAACAGAAAGAAAGAAAAAGGAAGGAAGGAGGATTCCTTTCCTAGTGCAATTGGCTAGATAACAGAAAAGGTGAAAGAAGGTACTAAGAATCATATTTTAATAATAATAACAATTAACATTTATCCTGAATGTTCACAAAGTACTTTGATATGGGAGATAGGTGCTATTATTATCCTCATTTTACAAATTAGGAAACTGAGGCACACAGGTGAAGTGATTGGCCCAGGGTCACTCAGCTAATAAGTGACTAAAGCAAGATTTAAACTCCTCTCCTCCTTACACCAGTTTCAGTGCTCTGTCCACTGAGACAATGACAAAGGTTATTTTTTACTGTTAATAGTTCAATCCATTCATCAACCAGTGAATTGATACCCTACTTGGGCAATTCAATCATACCCATATTTAGAGTCCCACTGTCAACATAACCAGAAAACTTAGAGAATTTGCAAATAAAAATAAAGGTAAACAAGTTCTCCTTGGGGAAGCAAATAAAGGTTAGAGAAATTGAGTTGGTCTTATCATATTCCTGGGGCAGGATTTAAACCAAGATGCTCTTGCTGCTAAGTCCAGCCCCTTTTCCACTGCACCAAAAGGGATAGAGGGAACTAATTTCTTCTGAATGCAATTACAACAGTTGGAAACCCTTCTTCTTAAAAAAAAAAAAAGTTGCTAATTCTGGAAAAAAAGAGATGTAAATAACAGTAAAGAAATTGAAACTATCCCCATTTTTTAGAACTGAATTAATGCAAAACCTTTCCCATAAGGAGGCTGTACCATCCCCTCAGATCTCCTTAGCCAACAAACAGCTTCCTCACCAAGGAGGGATGGCAGGCAAGAGCAGCACCAAATTTTAAGTTCAGCTTCATTTGGGGACCTTGACTGAGGCTCCTCATAGAGGACCACAAAGAGCATCATATCCCAAAACAGGCAAAAGCAAAGAAACCTGAAGAGAGTTTGGCATGAGATATAGCGAAGCCAGATTCTCTGAGGAACATGTATGATATTTATAGATGAAACCTAATGAAGGAAAACATTTGATGTGAAATAAGCATGTGCGTGTGTGTATGAAACATAAATTTATCTTCACTGGCAATGATAGTGGGATGTTTGGACTGTACCTTCTATATTTGAGTGACAAAGTCATAAATGGACTCAAGATGAAACCAGTAAAGACAGTTGGATCTGAACAAATACGTAGAGAAGGAATCTGAACTAGACACAATTAAAACACTAAAGGTTCCACTTTTAATCAGCTTCAAAAAGATATCAAGAAAATGGAAAAAATCATGAGCTGTACTTATACCAAAAAGAAACATCCAAAGAAATGTTATCAAGTACTGACTGAACTGCCTTTTTTTTCCTCCTTCAATACTTTCCCAAGGCCCACAACCTCATTTACATCATGGTAGACTGAGCCCTGGGCCTGAAGTCAGGAAAACTTGGGTTCAAATTCAGCATTGGACATTTGCTAGTTGTGTAACCCTGGGTAAATCACTTGACCTCTATCTTCCTCAGTTTCCTCATCTATAAAATGGAGATAATAATTACACCCACCTCCCAAGGTGATTGTTGGGAAGATCAAATGAGGTAATGTTTGTAAAGCTCTTAGCACAGAGCCTGACACACTGTGTGTGCTTGATAAATATTCATTTCCTTCCCCCTTCCCCTCTTCCTCATTGGCATTCAATGACATAGCTCTCTAACCATCTGCACCATCTCATCTAGGGCAACTCTTGCCCACGTCCCCCCATAGTTCCTTCATATCGGCTGTATCTAGGGATCTAGAAGCTGTATTAGTGTCTTTATACATTCTGTGGATACCAATAGAGTATTTGGGCTATTCATCTGTTATCCCTTTCTCTTAATACAGGACTACCTTTTTCCTTTTTATCAAGATCCTATGATCACAAATCAAGAGCTAAAAGAGAGCTGAAAAGTCATCCAAGGTCATAGCAACAAAGATTTAGAGCTAGTATAGACTTAGAGATCAACTAGGATAACATCATTACAGATTTAGAGCTGGAAAAGACTTTAGCATAGGGTCATAGCAGCAAACAGCTAGAGCTGGAAAAGACCAAGTTCAGTCCCAGTATCATGAATTTAGGAAAGACCCTCAGAGGTCATTCAGGGTCACAGGAGCATAGATTTAGAGCTGGTCAAACCCAACCCATTCATCCTACATCTAAAGAAACAAGCCAGGAGAAGTTGTCATTTGCCCTGTGGCAGACAGGTAGTCATTGGCTGAGTCCAAATTCCCAAGGAGACCCAGGGACAATGAGTTCAGTACTCATTTCACTCTGCCATGGTTCCTCTCCACCTTTTTCCCATCAGACATTTTCTAGACAATTCGCTTTTCATGACTTCTCAATGTAAGTAGTGGGGTGGTGAGGCTCATATGAGAGAATTGGATGTAAGGCACTCTGCAAGCTAGCCATGATCATTATTGGCTTACAGTCTGGTGATGACGTCAGTTCCTGAGCCTGCCTCTGTTCTCCTGCTGAGCTCATGCAGCTAGGATAGGGCAATAAAGGGATGTGCTAGTGAATGTTTAACAACCATCTACGCACACACACACTTTCATGCCTAATCTGCATTTGTTAATGCCTTCTTAAATCCAGTCAAACAATAAATCAAGTCCTGATTTGTCGCTTGCCAATTTCTGGGGTATAAATGATCACACCAAAAATTGAACAGTGAACTCTTACGGGCTGGTCTGATGACTCCAGCATACAACTACACTGAAGTCAGCTTTGTTCACACACTACAGGCTACTTATGCCCACTACAATGAGATCACAGATCTCAGAATCAAAGCTAGCAGCAACCTTAGCAGTCATACAGCCTTACCCCCTCATTATATAGATGAGAAAACTGAGGATCAGAGAAAAAACTGTGAAGTGGTATATCCTAGGTCACATTGGTAGAATATGGCAGAGCAAGGATAGAAACCCCAGTTCTCTTATTTCCAAACCTGATGGTCTTTCTTCTACACTGTTGTCTTTGCAATTTTGAATCTTGGGTGATTGTAGTGATTACCAGTGAAACAACACCACCAGAAGAATATTAAAGTTGAAAATAGCAGGGTTTGTTTCAAAGAGCAGTTTGGGATTGCCAAAAGTGCTATTCTGTTTCCCAAAAGTAATCTGTTTGTCTTCCTCCTATCCAATTCTGGACATACATCTGCAGTGCCTGCATGTGTAGAGAAGGAATAACTCAGTGGGTGATCTATTCAGCTGCAAATCATAATCTTTATAATAGGCATCCTTCATCCACTTGTCTTTTCCTGTGTGAATTGTTGGGGCAAACTCTTTGGAATGATTGTGAGTCTCATTAAAAAAGCCTTGTGACATTCTGAAGCTTGAGGCAATCAACAGTAGGAATCTGCTTTTTCATCCCTATAAAATTTTATGAGAATTGTCAATGCACGCAATGAGAGTGTCCTCATTGAGCATGAGACGGGAAGAAGCAGGGTCTTGAAGACGATTTCCAGATTGTCTCTAAAAATCACAGTTGACAGACATGGGGAGAATGATGTATTCTGCTGTGTTTATTGATTTTAAAATAGTATTTCATTTGGTAGAACAAAAGGTAACATTGAAGGCTGTCTTCAAACAAAGAGTGTCCTAGGCATATATCAAAATGATAAAAGCCTCTATTTGATTCCAGAGACAACTGAGTTCTATTAACCATTTGTTATTGTTATCAAGTAAAAAGAAATTAGACCTCATCTGAGGTGTTCGCTAGGGTCAGAAAATGTTTTGTGCAAGATTGGATCAAAACAAAGACTCCTTATCAATGCAAAAGTTCTTCAAATGCTCGTGTTCAAAGAGGGCATTGTATTAATTGTATAATTCCCGGGGAACACTTGCAATGCCTCATCAGTGAAATCTATGGCAACGCCAGAGATCAATGTAATTATCCATAATTGGATAGTAGATTCTCTCCATTTTCTAGTTAATTGTGAGATAGTAAAGATGTGCTTCATTGTTGAATTTCACTTGCAGAAGCCACTTTGTTCCCTATTAATACTTTCATGGAGAATGCCCTCAGTTCATCTATAGATGATTCTCATAATGTTTTGGTATAGATAGGAGAAGAAATATATAAGTTGGTAGTTGTTAATATCAGCTCAGCTCAACAAACATTTTAATTCATCAAATATTTCTTAAGCAACCACAGTATACAAAGCAAATAGCTAGACATTGGCTATAGAAACAAACAACAAATTAGTTCTTCCCCTTAAGATGCTTATACTTGGAAGACAAGTCAATTTTGAAGAGGAGGAAGAGGGAAGTGGAGTGAGGAACCTCAGTGTTCAGCACTGATTCTAGTTCCTCTAAGACTGTTTTTATTTTTGGTCTATGCATTCCCACTGACCAGCGCATAGTAAATACTTACTAAGTGCTTAGTGATTGCTAGATTGATTGTTCATAAGGCTACTCCACTAAGTATGCAATATGCCATCAAAAGCAAGAAAGACTGAACAAATCATTGAGGGACAGGGTTTCGATTTTCTAAGGGTGAAATGGTATGTTCAAGGTATAGCCAGTCTTAAAAACTGAAAGTTTTGGATTCAAGTCTCATTTTGTTGCCATTTAATGCCAGTATGGCCTTGGCAAGACATTTCACTTCTCTGGTTCTTGGTTACCTCATTTATAAATGAATGAATAACTTCTAAGGTTCCTTCCATCTTGAGACTTATTAGTGGCACAGTGGATAGAGTATGGGATTCCTTTTTGGGTAGAGGGTCTTGACCAGCAAGACCCTATGCTGTTCTCAGGATGCAATGAATGAGGCTGGAAGCAGGATGTATGGCAACTCCGTTTATTAGCAGTGAAGCGGCATTATTTATAATATCATAGCCTCGTGAATTATACCCTTCAGCCAACCCCCTTAAAGGTCAAAGCTAATCCTCCAGTTCCTGCTCCGCATTTACCTCGAGTCCAGCTTGTGATCACCCACTTCTCCTAAACTCCAGGAAGAAAACAAGGGCAGTGGTCCTGCCTCAGGCACCATTAGTTCCAGGCACCTTGGGTGCGGTCCCACTATGGCATCCGAGAGTTCCTAGCCCCCTTACAGATAGAGCATCAGCCTGGAGTCAGCAAGACTGGGTCAAATTTGGCCTCAGACATCTATTACCTATGTGACCCTGGGCAAGTCAATTCACCTCTGTTTGTATCAGTTTTCTCCTCTGTATAATAGGATAATAGTAGCACCTACCTCCCAGTGTTGTTGTAAGGATCAAATGAGATAATAATTGTAAAGGTCTTACTTAGCATAATGCTTGACCCACAGTAAATTACATACATGCACATATATGTATAGCATATATATACTAGACATATATATGTGTGTTTATTATTGTTATCTCCAGCCAACTCTCTAAAGCAGAGATTCCTGACCCAGGGTCTATGAACTTGGTGGGTTTTTTTTTTTAATATTTAGATGGTTATTTCAGAATAATTGTTTTCTTTGATAATCCTATGTATTTTATGTTATACATTTTTAAAAAATATTCTAAGAAGGCTTTTCAAAATGAGGTTTCTTCCATACATGGGTTTCCCCAGACTTCCAAAGGGATCCATGATGCACAAACAGGCAAACCTTGCTCCAAAGGATATAAAAGTACACAGAAGTTGCTGATGTGCATTAATGAGGGGAGTCTCCAGGATATTCCCGTACTGGTAAGATCCCAGGTATAAACAACAGTGATAAGAAAATGAATCACATATTTTCATAACCTGAATATGTATTCACAAATAAATATACAAATAGTTATGAATTATGGAAGGAAGGACCAGCCACTTCCTGATGGAGTAGAGGTGGTCAGTCCATAGCTATTTGTAAGTGTTGAAGGAATGTCTCAGAAAGTTCCCACGAGGACAGCCCTCATAGGCCACTGCTCTTGCTAGGTCCTTTAGTACCATGTATTAGCCCTTATTACTCATGGTGATTGAATACTGACCTGTGGATAGACATTCTGTCCTTTGGGCAGTTGTGATTTTGAAAAACATCTTATTTAACCAATTTCAATAACCTTCCATATTCCCACATTATCACAGTCACCCCTCAGGCAGGAGCATAGATTTTTCCATAATTTGTTCCTGATCCAATATTGCAATGTGGGATTATGCAAGAAAAGTTACTAACTTTTCACTCAGTGATGCCATTACTGAATATAGGCTCCAACGAGGTGAGTGATTGAAAGAAGGATGCCATATAAAGCAAAATCTTGATAGCAACGATTCTTATAGTAGGAAAAAAAAGAGGAGGATAGCAGCTATCTCTGTGATGTCCTTGATATACACCACTACCTCCATCAATGCATATTGGCAACTTCTCTGCCTCTGATAGTCTGAGAAGATCCAGCAAAAGAGACTGGGGAGTGCTCAGTAACATGGAAGAAGAACTAGAACACTTTAGGCTCATGCCAACCTAGAGAAGAGAGAACATCAAGAAGGAGAGGGTCATTCTTCAGTGGTCAAAAGAGCACACAGCCCCTAAGGCTCTGCCTTGGGTCTCTTTTCTCTTTGGACTGTTTCACCTGGTAATCTCATTGGTTTCCATGGATTTCATCATCATTTCTATGCAGATGTGTATATACACATACATGTACACGTACACATCTACACATATGTGAATATCCTGTTTGTGCATAATTATTTGTATATTTGTCTCCCCCATTTGAATGTGGACTCATGTAGGGCAGGGATCTTTCTGAACTGTATTTTTTGCCTTTCTTTGAATTCCCAGTGCTTAGCATTGTACTTAGCATACAACAAGAACTTAATAAATGCTTGTACACCGAGTGAACTTGACTTTATGACATTCTCCTCTTGTCTGAGAAACATTCAAAGGGCAGACAGTGGAGCTTTTCAGGGTTAGGCTCTCCTTGAAGGGCAAAGAAGCTATCTTAAAAATGGCTGACCATAAATGAACGAACAAACAAGCCTTTATTAAGCTCATACTGTGTTCCAAGCACAGTGCTGAGTAATAGGAATACAAGATTGATAATCTTCATCCTTGAGGTGTTTATACTTTAGTAGGGAGAGACCACACACAGAGAAGTGGCATCCAGGGTTGAGTGTTTTGATTCCAGTGATGTTGTTGCAGTGATGGTGAGTGGGGCCATAGGGGAATAGATAGACACACCCTTTCTAATGGCAATGGCGGTATTAATTTGATTATGATTCCAAGGCTGGAAAAACAATATGAGGAAAATATTTGAGTGAGGGCTCAAAGAAATAGCCAGAAGTAAAGTAATGTAATGCCTGCCTAGAGCCTGCATAAATACAGTTGGATCACCTAAGGCACTGATCCATCAGAGAAGCAGGCACTATGCTAGAAGCGATGGAACAGAAAGGGTGTCCAAGCTCAGTAGGGAGACAAATTAAAGGAGAAAAGAGATGATGGATTAGGTGAAGGGGCTGGACATCTAGCAAGCACAATGGGTAGAGTGCTGGGTCTGAAGTCAGGAAGACCTGAGTTCAAATCTGGCCTCAGATATTTACTAATTCTATGACCTTGGACAAGATACAACCTCTGCCTCAGTTTTTTTCAGCTGTAAAATGGGCACCTACCAAGCAAGGCTGTTTTAGGGATCGATGTTGCAGGAATAATATTTGTGAAGTGCTTAGCCCAGTGCCTAAGTAGGGGATATATAAATGTTGATTTATTTCTTCCCCTTTTTTTTTGAGATGAGAGAATGGTAGAGATTCATAGATTTCAAGCTGTAAGGGCCTTACAAGGTCATCTTGTCTGACCCTCTCATTTCATAGATAGGAAAATAGGCTCAGGGAGATTGTCACTATTTGTTCTGTGAAGTCGGACTTCAGTCAAAGGGCTGCACTTGAGGACCTAGAGGGCTGCATGTGGCCTGGAGGTGGCAGGCTCCCCACCCCCAATCCCAGTGCATGCCAGAGTCAAGACTTGATCCCAGCTAGTGAGACACCAAAATCAATGCTCGTCCCAGGGGACCAAACTCATCAGATGTTTTATAGGGAAGAGGGGCCCCAGTCAATCAATCAACAAGTATTTATTTATTACATGCTTATACCTGACAAGCACTGGGTCCATAAAGGTAGAGGAGATAAAAAGAAAGGCACAAATGCTTCCTACCCTCAAGGCTCCTCCATTCTAGACTGCCAATGGATTTCCAATCCCTGATCTAATAAGGAGGGAAAGTGCAATTAGCTAGGAAACTTGAAGGTTCAAGCCTAGAGATTTCTTGAAATAGGTCCAGATATTGGAAAAGGGATTTGACCTTTAAGAGGGCAAAATAGGAGTTAAAACTTACTTAGCAGGAGAAGGGACATAGCTAGGAAGTAGACATCTTGTTGGACAGGGAAAGATTAGACCAGAAAAAAGGGTTGTTGTTTTCTTTTTCCAGACTATAATAAACTTGAATTTATCCAGACTATAAACAGCAACAGGCATTAGGAGCATGCCAATCCCTCTGCCTCCTGGCAGGGAATGGTAGGAGTGGTCTCTAACCATAAAGCCTTCCAGGAAAGTGGTGTCCTTAGGAGAAACCCAGATTTCATCCAAGTTGGACGTTAGAAGACTGCTCAGGGATTTCTTGGAATAGAAGTTTCTAAGAGCACAGTGGAATCAAGTAAAGACTTGAACAGAGCTTGAATGAACCTGAGGAGGATGAGGAGAATGAGCTTATAGGATGAGACAGCAGGCTGGGGGGGAAAGGAGATGTTTGTGGCTAAGGCTAGTGATGAGGAATAATGAGGCTCTAAGAGGCAGGAGAAGACAGGTTGGAGAGGTAGGTGAGAGGGTTGAAGGTGGGGAATGTGAATAAATTTAAGAAATCATAATGGAAGAGTTGGTAGGGAAAAAAAGCAAGCCTCAAAGATCCTAGTGGAATGATTTAAACCCAAAGACATGTTTCTCCCCAAATGTTAGATTAAACGTCATCAGACTGTGCTGCCTTATCAGGATCTTATTTTCATTTGGACGGGTATAGAGACTGGGCCTATGATTTCATAGGCCAAGGTGAAAAAACCCCTTCTACTAATGCAGGTTTTTCTCCTTTTCTACGACTCATAATTTCAGAAATTTGTCTAGAACACTGAGAGGCTAAATTATTCCCCCAGCACCACATAGCCACATAGTCAGTGTGTGTTACATGTGGGATTTGAACCCAGGTCTTTATGATCTTGAGGTCAGTTCTCCATACACTGGGACATTTTGCTTCTCAGACTACAACCAAAAAAAGATAGTCCATGATTTTTCCTGACTCTAAGCCCAGCACACTGTTCCCTGTTGTGCCCCCTAGCTCCCTTAGAGATTGAATTTAATCTCCTCTACGCCTGTGGTTACAAACATGGTCAGGTCTCCTCTTCCTAAAATTAAAAAAAAAAAATCCCCCAGCTTCTGGGATAAGAACTCATTGTTTGACAAAAATTGCTGGGAAAACTGGATAACAGTGTGGCGGAAATTAGGCATAGACCCATACCTGACACCGTACACAAGAATAAAGTCCAAATGGGTACATGATTTAGGTATAAAGATTGATACCATGAATAAACTGGAGAAGCAAGGAATAGTGTATTTATCAGATCTATGGAGAAGGGAAGAATTCTTTACTAAAGGAGAGATAGAATGCATTATGAAATGCAAAATGGATAACTTTGAGTACATTAAACTGAGAAGTTTTTGCACAACCAAACCCAATGCAACCAAAATCCGGAGGGATGTAGTAAATTGGGAAAGAATTTTTACAGCTAAGCTCGGGGATAAAGGCCTCATTTCTAGAATATATAGAGAACTGATCCAAATGTATAATCATACAAGTCATTCCCCAATTGATAAATGGTCAAAGGATATGAACAGGCAATTTTCAGAGGAAGAGGTTAAGGCTATCTATAATCATATGAAAAAATGCTCTAAATCACTATTGGTTAGAGAGATGCAAATCAAAACAACTCTGAGGTACCACATCACAGCTATAACATTGGCAAACATGACAGAACAAGAAAATGATAAATGCTGGAGAGGATGTGGGAAAGTTGGAACACTAATTCATTGTTGGTGGAGCTGCGAGCGCATCCAACCATTCTGGAGAGCAATATGGAACTATGCCCAAAGGGCTACAAAAATGTGCATACCCTTTGACCCAGCAATATCGCTACTAGGACTATATCCCCAAGAGATCATAAAAATGGGAAAGGGTCCCACATGTACAAAAATATTTATAGCAGCACTCTATGTAGTTGCCAAAAACTGGAAGTCAAGGGGATGTCCATCAATTGGGGAATGGCTGAATAAATTATGGTATATGAATGTAATGGAGTACTATTGTGCCATAAGAAATGATGAACAAGAAGACTTCAGAGAGGCCTGGAAGGACTTATATGACCTGATGCTGAGTGAAAGGAGCAGAACCAGGAGAACTTTATGCACAGCAACAACCACAGTGTGTGAGAGTTTTTTCTGGTAGACTTAGATTTTTGTAATAACACAAGAACTTCTTACCAAAAAAAAAAAAAAAAATCCCAATGGAGGATCTCAAGGCAAAATGCCTGCCACACTCAGAGAGAGAAATATGGAAGTCACTCACATATTGTAGCAGATCATGTTTGTGTATGTGTATGTGTTTGTGTATCATGTTCTGATTTGTTATACGATTTCTTTCATTTATCTTAGTCTGACTACATAGCATGACTATAGTGAAAATATACTCAATAGGAAAGTATATGTAGAATCTATACAGAATTGTATGTAGTCGTGGGGAGGGAGGGGGGGAGTGGGGGGTAGGTGGGGGGGATAAAATCACAATTGTATGGCAGTGATTGTTAAACATTACAAAATAAAAAAAAAATACTTCCACTCGATCCAGCTACCTCTAATTATTGCATTCTCTTTGACTTTACTGATGACTTATTGGAATGGCAAAACTCTTATTAAGTGTTGTGCCAAGCCCTGTGCTAAGGGCCAGGGGTACTCTTAGAAAAGCAAGTCATTCTCAAGCTCTTACATTCTAATTAGAAGAGACAACACATACAGGACCATACTATTCATGAAAGAATGGTCTACATCAGTAGTGTACCAAATCAAGTAGGAAAGCGGGCCACTAAGCCATTCATAATGATCCCTGCAGCTGCATACTGACATAGAAAACCATACCCTAACTTATCTGTGTTTTAATATATTTTTCTTTCTTTGTTAGATATTTTCCTATAGTTTGGGCAGCACTTGGGAATGTTGCCAACCAGGACGAGAGTCTGATACCTCTGGTCTACACTGATTGGTCCCATTTCATCATCTAGTCACTTAGTCACTCCCCAGACCCTTTCCACATCACTTTTCATGGCTGCTAGTCCACTGAAACTGTTTTCTTACAATCTATATACAATTCTCCTACTTAATCCCCTACACTCCCTCCCTGTGTCACTACAAAAGAGGAGACAGTTGAGAGGTGGGAAGTAGGAGGGAGAGTGTCTTCAGGATGCTTATATAGCTCAGGCCAAGGGGATATGACAAAGGTTGAAGATCAGAGAGAAGTGAGGAGTAGGGATGGGAAGAGGGGTGGAATTTTTCAAACAAAAAGGACACAGAATGGTCACTAGCACGGAAGAAACTATTTTCATCTTCCCCTCTCTGGTATCCCCAAACCGATTTCCTGTGATAAAACTTTAATATCAAAGACTCGATCAGGTTTGGGGATAAGCAATGGAGAATGTATACAGCCACCAAGAGCACAAGGCATAGCCAGAGCAAACCAATCAGCTGCCATGGGGTCAAAGACAGTTTCTCAGAGGAGGAAATAGCCTCTAATTCAGTTGTCAGTGGAGTAGAAGCCTTGAGATCCCCTTGAAGAGGAGACAGAGACCCGTCAGGATACCTACAATTCCAGAATCCCTCCAGCTTACTGGACATTGACATTCTGGGAGATCTGACAGTAAATGGAGATGGGACCGAGTTCTGGGCTTGGACATGCTTGTAGATAACTAGTTTGTTTGGGTGGCCACGTCTGGGGTGTGGCCAAAGATGCTCAGCCCACACCAGAGAAAGCCTGGAATCACACCACAGCGCCCTTTGATACTGAGGGAACCAAATGACAGGGGATCACTGATACTTGGCTTTCATCACTAAATAGGATCAGACAACTCTTCAACAGTGCCCTCTGGTGGTTAAATACAAGAGCAATAATATGTTTTCTTAGCTCTCATCCTCCTGAAGCACTGGGCATTATCAGTCTCCACTAGATTATAAATACCTAGGGGATAAGGACCAGGTTCTATTTAACTTCACACCTTTCCCAGAGTATAGCACACTTGTTTGCATTTAGGAAGTACTTAACAAATAGCTGTTTAATTTAATTTGAGAGCCAGTATGGTGGAATGGGTAGAGAGCTAGCAAAAAAAAATTTAGCAAGACCAAGAGCTGGGTTCAAGTCCCACCTTTGACACAGCCCTCGGTAAATCCATTTAGCTAGTGGGCCAGAGGTGTCAAACACATGGCCCACATAACTCATAACACCTGGAGTAAGTGGGGGGGGAGCCAGATTAAAATGTAATTGGGAAAAATTTAACAAAATGAATACAATTACAACAGAACACTTAATGTTGAGGTGTTTTTCTAAGCCAATATGCATCAGGGATCCTTATGTTTAGTTTAGTGACCCTGTTTCTATTTGATTTTTGACACTCCTACTCTAAGATAAGAAGTTATTGGGAAGATACTGACTTGCACTGGTAGATGGAGCTTTCTCACTTGAGAGTTCCCTATGCCATATATATAATGTATATGTATTATATGTGTGCGTGTGACCCTCTCTTTTGTTTTATGCAACACTGTAGGAACATGGTTTTCTTTTTCCCTTTTTCCTCCTCTTGTAGCTCTTTTCCTGCTTCTTCCTTCTACCATCCTCCTAAATGGTGGCATGAAGAGGGTGTCATTAACATTCTTACACATGCATTATGGGTAATCATATGTGAAGTTCCACCAAGGCTGGGACCCCTTCCTTATTATCTAATCCCTTGACAAATCCCTCCTATCTTTTTAATTTTCATATTTTCTGTTGTGTAATCAGCATCATTCGACTATAAAATTGCCTATCTTGTCTTATAGAAGTTGCTGGTTCCTTCTCAGAACTTAGTCCGCTTCAGAGAGGTGTAATTCTCAATAAATGCCTTTGCTTAGGTTGGAGATGGTCTGAGTCTGTGAATTCTTTTGGGACAACCCCATAACACACCATGAAACTGCAACAATATTTGATACCTCTTTTTCCCTAAGACTCACAATCTAGTCCCATAAAAATGTAGAATCTACCTCTGCAACTTCTCCTCTCCCCATTCCCACTGACACTCTCTTAATTCAGGTCCTCATTACCTCTCACCTGGACTATTTGTAGCATGTCCAGCAAAATTCTAACCTCTGCAATGCTTTCCAACAATATCTGGTATTTCTAGTTCTTTATCCCTTTCTTACAATGTGTTTAAAGGTATCCTTCTTGGAATTTTGGAACTACAGGTGTTATCCTACTTCTCTCTGAGGAACGTAAAAGAATTAATAGTATGTTATAAAATACATAAATATAGATGCATATAAACACTTATACATAGCTGTTAATAAGTAAGGCCTCTCTCTTCTATTAGTATCTTTGTGTATGGGAAGTTTATTTCCCCCTCACTAAGGAATCTGAGTTATCAATTCCCTTGTAGAATCTCAGGGATTGCTCCTACAAGACACCCATCTCCCAGCCTCTTGCATTTTCACTGACTGTCCCCAGTGTCTGGAATGTTTTTTCCTCCTTGCCCCCTTCTGGCTTCCCTCAAGTCTCAGTTAAAATCCTACCTCCCATGGGAAGCCTTTCTAGATCCCTCTTCATTCTAGTGCCTTCCCTCTCTTGATTATTTCCAATTTATCCTGTGTTTATCTTGTTTGTACACGGTCATGTGCCTGTATATTAGATGTGTACATTAGATAGTGAGCTCCTTAAAGGTGAAGGCTGCTTTTGCCTTTCTCTGTATTCTCAGTTCCTAGCACATAGTAGGTGCTTAATAAATGCTTGTTGACTTGACCTTAAGCACCTTTGTGAGGGAGGCCTTTAATTCCATAATTGAGAGAATCCCCCCAGGCCATTCTCTCCCGACTCCTGCCAGGTAATTGGCATGTATCCTCTAAGTAGCAGGTATCTCTTGATTTTGGCTTTCTTCACTCATAAATCCATTGTGAAGATAGTTTCTCAGCAAGTTGGGGCAGACTGTTTATTAGATTAAAGGTAATGAAAACTCAGAGGACCAGAGTATCATTTCTGTTGTTTTCTTTCATTTGCTCCTTCTTATGAAGAGAAAAAGTCATTTTGGCTCTTTCTCCCTCACACATTATGTTCTTTCAGTTTGCTGAAATAAAGTTTCCTTGAACAAAATTAATGGAAGTCCGAGATGAAAATATGCAAATCATTCTAAATGAAAGCTTGTGGTTCTCCATTTAACATCCCATGGTGGATGCACGTAGAAATCTACGACAAGGAAATCTTGAATTCAGTATGTACCACGACTGCAAAATTCCTCTCCATTAGTTTTAAAGTATTGATCAAATATTGAACAATACTAAATTAACTGCAGATTGCTAATTACACCAGTAAAAATTATTTCCTTTTAGGTTCCTTTATAGGATCATAGATTTAGAACCTCAGCATCAAGTCATTAATCTTTGGTTCTTATCATTCAACCAATTCCAAATTCACATATATAATCTAGGCCACTTCTCTCTCCATCACAAGGATATTGTAACAAGGACATTACAAAGGGGAGCATTCTCTCAGTCACCTATCTAGTATCTGTCAACACAAGGAAGTATTTTTAGTCTGGCCTGATCAGCCCTTGATGAAGCCATGGTCCCATGCCACATCTGCTCACTGAGTTGCTGAATAGCAACTGGAAGTTAAAGAGGACTCTCTGAGGATGCCAAAGTGCATTTACTTAGGGGCCTTTATAGATGAGAAAGGCCAGGCAGGTCTGGGTGTCGCTGAGTCAACATTTGTCTTCCAATAATAAAATAAACAGAATGTGCAATCATCTTTTTTAAAAAAATTAAACTGTTGTGGAAATGCTTATTTTATCCCATAAATTAAAAAGGAATAAAAAATAAAAAAAGATAAAGAAACTGTATCAGGTCAAGTGAAACAGGATCTAAGCAACACAGCAAACATTAACTCATCTTGACTTTGTAATTTAAGTCTGTGCAACGAATGTTTGTTATCTACATTTAGATAAAGAGAACATTTATTAAGCTCCTACTATGTGGAGGAAGGGAACACACATTTCTGGCCAAATGGAGATGGCAAAGAGTGGGGCCATGAAGGTCCTTTAGATACCTGGAGAGGATGCTGAAGGGAGACCCTTAGACCACCATCTTCCTGCTGATGACACCTTCCCCTTCTTTCTTGGCTAGATCTTGACTCTTCTCCCCTAATTCTTGTGCAGGGAATACAGAGTTTCTCATCCACTCTGACTGTAAGGTCCACTCTTCTAAATTGGGATTGATTTGGCCTCTCCATTCCATCTTCTTCCCCTTGGGCAGACAAGGTTGCTTATGCCACTTGGATAAACAGGGAGTCAACAATCACACTTTTTCCAGTAACATGGAAGACCATCAGGACTCACTATCTTCTGTTTTGCTCTGCCTTCCAAATCCTGAGGCATGGTCATCTGACCTGTTGATATGCCTGAAGGACCCCTGGGCCTTACCCTGTAGATAAACCCTAAGGACCGCAGGACTTCTCCATCTGCTTTGCAGCTGAATCCTCCTATGCACCATGCTGGAATGTGATGTTCCTTGAGAGCAAGGACTGAATTGTTTTCCTGTGTTTACCAGAACTTAGCCCAATGCTTGGTATATAGTATGCACTTAACACTTTCTCCCTATCCTCCATCCTCTTGGCTCAGGACCTTTCCTCAAATGCCACTAAAAAAAAAAACAACAACAGATCATCTGCCAAGAGCTCCCTCTTCTCTCCTCTTTGTCACATATCACTCAGATGCATTTACCCTTCATTCATTCATTAACCCTTCATTCATCCTTGTTTCACATGAAGAGGTGGCCCTTTACTGGCAGACAGGCTCAAGGATAGAGCCCTGGGCCTGGAGTCAGGAAGATCTTAGTTCAAATCTAGCCTCAGACACTTAGTAGTTATCTGACTCTGGTCAAGTTCCTCAAATTCTGACTCAGTTTCCTCAGTTATAAAATAATAGCACTGATCTTGTAGGGTTCTTGTGAAGATCAAACGAGGTGTTGGATAAAAGCATTTAGGACAGTACAGGACACATAGTAAATGCTATAAAAAGTTACTCACTTCCCTTCCCCTTTCCCTTCTCCTTGAAAAGGCACCACCTTTTCTACCCACACAAGTGATTCAATTCCATTCAGCCTTCTCCAGCAGATTTCTTTCCATCATGTCTACTCTCTTACTAATTTTTAACCTGTCTCCTGGTTGCTCCCTATAAATATACCCGGGTCTCCCCCCCCTCAAAAACCTTCACTTGATCCATTTATAAAGAGGAGAGGGTCCCACATGTAGCATGAAGCCCATGTGTAGAGAAGGGCCCACATGAAGTCTGTTGATGTGTGGCTCAAAGGAAGGCAGAATAGACATCTGTAGACTCTTCCCCTTCTACCCTTCTAAAAAGGAGATGTTTATTCCTGCCAGAAGGGGAAGCAGGAGGTTAAGCCAGAGGCCACTCTGCTCACCTCAGAGAAAGAGGGTACCAGGCTGGAAGTACATCTGTCTGCTCCCTGAAATAATAGGGGATAGAATTGGGTTCCATTTCTGGGGAAGAGGAGGGACCACAATCTCTATATCAAAGGCTTGACCTTACTTACTGCCAGTTCCTCAATGAATACACATAGTGAATAACTAAAAAGCCCATTTAAACAAAATGCAGCAAAACGCTAATCAGAGACGGTATATGTAGGAAAATATATACCAGACAATACAGAGTAAAGGAGTTCTCCCACTGGGAACAAGTTAACTCATCTTAACAAAGAAAGAGAATCCTGGATATCTTACCCACGGAGAAACTCCCTGAAGTCTTTAGGAAAGCAAGCTGGAGAGAGGGACATGATTCATACTGCCTGCTCCTCTTGTGTCTTCCCAGAGGCTTTCCATTTAGCAAACTGAAATAAGAGTTGGCCTCTTCCATCTTCAGAAGTACCTGCAGTGACTTGACTCAAAGTTTTATTCTTCTCCTGCTCTAAAGCTTTTCCAAATGGACTTCTGGAGGCTAAGTCTCTCTTGCCTCGTCAGCTCTGACCCACTCCTCATTCCGGTCAGGAGAGAGTCCCATACCAGTGTGCTTTGGGACAAGGATTACACATCCGTCCCTACTAGCTATCATCTTATATCTCTTCTGCCTTTTGTGGCTAAACTCCTTGAGAGGCATGTCTATAATAGGGACCTCCATTTCCTTTTCTCCTACTCTCTTCTTAACTCTTTGTAGTATGGCTTCCAACCTCATCATTCACTTGAAACTGCTCTCTCTAATTATCTACGGTGTCTTAATGGCCAAATCTGATGGCCTTTTCTCAGTCCTTCTCCTTTCTGATCTTTCTTCAGCCTCTGACACTGGTAATCATTCTTTTGTCTTTGACACTCTATCTAGGTTTTCCAAACACTGCTCTCTCCTGCTTTTCTTGCTACCTCTCTGACCACTTCTCGGTCTGTTTTGTTGGCTCTTGAAGCAGGTCATGCCTGACCATCATGAGGATCCCCCAAGGTTCCTTCTTAGGCTTTCTTTTATTCTTTCATTTGGGGGTTTCATCAGCTTCTAAAGACTTCAATTATTATCTCTCTGTGAATAATTCTTTTTGCCTATTTTGACCTCATTCCTAACTTTCAGTCTCACATCTTCAACTACCTGCGTCATACTTGATGTTCCATAAACATCTTGAACTCAATGTGTCCAAAGCTGAACTCCTAATCTTTCCCCCAGACCTACCTCTTTTCCTAACTGCTCTATCCCTTTTGAGAGTACCACAATCCTTTCAGTCCCCCAGGCTCATTCTCCACGCCTTTCACATACATAGCCAATCAGCTGGCTAGTTCTCTTTCTACCTTTGTGATGTCTCTTATTCTCTGACATCTAGTACGGGCCCTCATTGTCTCATACATAGACTATTCTAAAGCCTCTCCAACCCAAATCTCTCCCCACTCTAGTTCACCCTCCACTTAGCTGTCAAAATTGATCTTCCTAAATTGCTGATCTGATCAAGTCATCCTTGTACTCCCACTCAAAAAACTCCAGCAGTTCCCTATTACCTCTAGGGTCAAATATAGAACCTTCTGTTTAGCTTTTAAAGCTTTTCATAACCTGGGCCTTTTCTAGTTTTTCAATCTTCTTACACTTTATTCCCACCATATTTCCTTTGATCCAGTGACATTGGCCTCCTTGCTGCTTCATCTCCTGACTGGGCATTTTCACTGGCTGTTCTCCATGCCTGGAACACTATCCCACCTCATCTCTGCCTAAGTTCCTTGACTTGCTTGGAGTCTCAACTAAAGTGCCACTTTCTGCAAGAAATCTTTCCCAGCCCTCCTTAATCTTAGTGTCTTCCCTCTGAGACTGCTCCCAATTTATCCTGTCTTTTATATATACACTGTTGTTTACATGTCACCTCCCCCCATTAAACTAAGAGCTTCCTGAGAGCAAGGACTTTTTTTTTTTGGCCTTTCTATTCCAGCACTTTGCAGAGTACCTGGCATATTTTTATTGAGTTTTCATTCATGTCCAACTCTTCCTGACCCTGTTTGGGGTTTTCTTGGCAAAAATACTGGAGTGGTTTGCCAATTGTTTCTTCAGCGCATTGGACAGATGAGGAAACTGAGGCAAACAGGGTTAAGTGACTTACTCAGGGACACATGGTTAGTAAGGGTCTAAGGCCGGATTTGAAATCAGGAAGAGGAGTCTTCCTGACTCCAGGCTTGGCACTCTCTACTTTGGGCCCCTAGTTGTTCTGCCTGGCACATAGTAGGCGCTTAATAAGTTCAAGTTACTTTTTTCATTTATCCCACTAATTGGCAATTAGATGGCATATGGAATAGAGTGGTAGGCTTAGAGTCTGTGTTCTATCCTGTCTCAAATGTATACTAGCTTGTATGTGACTGTGGGAAAGTCACTTAACCTCATCAGCCTCATTTTTCCTTCTGAAAAATGGGGATAACATTGGTACCTCTCTCCCAGGGTTGCATGGCTCAAATCAGGAAATTTTTAAAGTGTTTTACAAATCTTAAAATGCCTTATATATTTTAACTATTTCATTAATTCAAGAGCTCATATTGTAGTATGGGGGAAGACAAAGGATGTAGGGTATAACATCTAAGGGGGGGGGGGTAACTGGGAAAAGCTTCCTGAGGTTCTGCTGGGCTTGAAATAGGGGAAGAGTTAAATTTTAAAAAATTGATGGTTTTCTGTTTGTATATTACCTTTATTTTCCAATATACCTATTCCCTCTTTCCTTATTTTCCTCAACATGTTCCATGATCAGAGGAGGAGGCCCTGGAGGCCATGAAGTCCTATGCAAACAGAAGCCCAGGGAGAGGACAGGATCACAGACCCAGAGCTGGAAGTGTCCACTGAATGAATGACTGCAGAACAGAAGAAAAGGTGAAAACCAGCTCAGCAAGAGTAATGAATACATCAACAAGACCACAGGATACAATTCAGTCTACACTTAGAGTTTTCAATCTCATCACAAAGGGAACTCAGTGCACTTTCTTATGCCTCCCATTGGACCAAGCCTGGTCCTGATAACCACACAATGTCAGGGTTTGATTCTTTGGCTACTGTTGAAAGAATGGAATGATTTCAGCAGGTAGAAATGTCAACTCAAGTAAAGCCAAGGAGCATTTATTTAGTGTCTACTATATGTCTACTGGGAATAGAGAGGCAAAAATTGGACCTGCCCTCAAGAAGCTGATAATCTAATGGAGTAAACAGCATGTCAGTTACCATGTACAAACAAAATAGGAAAAAAACAGAAATAATCAGCACAGCGAAGGCACTAGCATTAACAAGATGGGGAAAGGCAGGCTGTAACAGTCAGCTTTAGGTTTGTTTTTTTTAATTTTATTTTTGGTGGACTTGAAAATCATTTCCTCAAAGTTATTTTTTCTCCATCTTAAGTATGTCATAAACTTCCCTTTCTTCTTTTATACTTTCTTGTTAATTTTTTTTTGGCTTTTCCATTGGTTTTATTTCTGAACATACCCCTTCCCATTTTAAGTTTGCCCTTATAAGAAAGATAAAAAAAGAAAAACCAAAAACAGTTCAGTAAAACCAACATACCTACTATGTCTGATGAAATGTGTTGCACTTTGCTCTCATAGCCCAGTTTTTTCTTCAGTGAAAGGCATTTCCTTTACTTTCCAGGACATTTATCCAACAGATTATTTTCCTTCTAGCAAAGCACTTTCACAATATTCAACACACCATACCACTAATTAGCTTGAAGAACCCAAGTGAATCATGTCACTTCCCCGGCTCTGGGTTCACTCATCTGTAAAATGTAGGGGTTCAACCAATTTATCTTTGTGATTGCTGCCAGCTCTGAAGTTCTATAACTGTATGACTTTATCCTGCAGGCATACATTTGCCATGTGGATGTGGTAATTTGACTTGAAAAAAATGATGCCTCGGTGGATTTGAATTAAAATGCGTGTGTGTGTGTATGTGTGTAGAGACAGAGAGAGAAAGAAGGGAGGAGAAAAGAAAGGGAAACAAAGGGAGGGAGATGGAGAGAGGGAAACACACAGAAAGGGAGGAAGTGGTCCAATCTGTGAATTCATTGGTACAGGCCACTCCTCGTGAGGAAAACTGCCTCTATCTTTAGAGAATTTTATTTTTTAACTGACCCTATGATTTCTTGAAAGTGGAGAGCACTCAACGAGGAACTTCCTTTATCAATAGAGATCAGTACCTTTTCTGCGGCAGATAGTCTTGGAAAGGTTCCTGGGTGGATGGGAGACTTGACTTACTCAAGTCTCTGGATACCTGTCTGGATATGTCAGAGGCAAAAATCCCTGAACCCAGCTCATCCTCACTCAACTATCTACTTATTCTGGGAGGGCAGCTAGGTGGTGCAGCGGAGAGAGCACCAGTGCAGGAGTCAGGAGGACCTGAGTTCAAATCTCACCTCAGACACTTGGCACTCACTAGCTGTGTGACCTTGGGCAAGTCACTTAACCCCAATTGCCTCCTCCTGGGTCATCTCCAGTCATCCTGATGAATATCTGGTCACTGGATCCAGATGTCTCTGGAGAAGTGAGGCTGGTGACCTGCACAGCCCTCCCTCACTGAATACAAAGTCAAGTTCAAGTCACGTCCTCATTCCTCTGATGGCACGGTCTTCTTTGGCATCAAAGGATGAACACACTTATTCCGGGACAGATACATTTATTGAAACTGACGAACCTTTCTGCACAACTCTGCTGCTCAATGGATGGATACAGCATGTGCCCCTCCTCCCCAGCAGCCTTCCTCCAGGTGGGCGCTGGTTCTGCACCCTTGAGGTCTCTTCCTCAGGTTGGGGACCTCCACTCCAGGGGATACCCACACCAGCCAGGCGCAGCTCAGCCAGGGTGACCTTCCCACCTTCTGCACCCCACATCTCCGCGGTCCTGCCCCACTCATGTGGTAACAGCGGGGGGTCTTCCCTTCCTGATTCCTCTGTGAAGGCGAAGGAGGCTCTGTTTGCCTCGATCCTTCCCCAGCCTTTGATGACTGAATGGGCGTTAAGAAGGCCAGGGTGCCCTCGTGGGCCTGACCCACGTGTAGCCCCAGAGGAGACAGAGAGGCCTGGCCCGCACGTCACCGATCCTCCAGCGCTGTAAGGCGGCCAAGCCCTTTACTCACAATAACCTGGGGGGGGCGGGGAGGCGCTCTGGTCACCCCCATTTTACAGATGGGGAAACTGAGGCAGGGGCTGTGACTCGCCCACAGGGGGAATTGGAATCCGGCCTTTCGGATTCCGCGTGAATTCCACTTGAGTGTAAAAAAAGGACGGAAGCCGCGCTTTTCCCCTGCTTCCGTCAGTACCCCCAGGACGTGCCCGGCACTCGGGCACTCGTAAACGCTCCGTTCATTCACTCGTTCCAGCTCCGGCTCCCTCGGTCTCACGCCGGAGAGGCCTAGAGGGCCTGCAAGGCCCCTTCCTCCTCTGGACCTAGGATCCCACGAAGAAAGGCGCAGAGAGACACGCCCCCCTCCCGTTCCCGCCTTCACTTTTTTCCTCCACACGGACATCCCACTTCACTCCTCCTCACTGCGCAGGCGCGGAGCATCTGCCGCCCCCTCCTCACCACGTGATGGGGGAACGCCGCGAAAAGACTCCACCCAGCCGAGAGCGGCGCTCTCCGCCAGGCCAGACCATAGAGTAGTGACGGGCCGGAGGATCGGAAAGAGAGGGCCTCCTCCCGCGAAAACGGCGCCTGCGCAGTAGCTTCCTCTGCGGGCGGAGGGATAATGGCGACGCTGGTGCTGGATAACGGGGCCTACAACGCCAAGATCGGTTACAGCCACGACAGCGTCAGGTGAGCGGCCGCTTCTCGGCCGGGGGAGAGGAGGGGTGGGCGCACCTGGCGCCGGGGGAGGCTCGTCAGCGCCCCTGAGCTTCCCGCCTTTGAAGGGGAAGGGAGACTCCGTAGTCGATTTTTTGGCGGCTTCAGAGGGCCCGGAAGTAGGGGAGTTGTTGTGTTTGTAGCCGGAAGTCCCGCCTACGCACGTGGCGGCCGGGGTCCTGGACTGAGTGACCCGCTGGGAGGGGCCTCCGAGCTTCACCACCCGAAGAGGAAACTGAGGCCAGAGACGGCAGGTCTCGGCAAGATGTCAGGACTAGCAGACAGCCGACTCGGGTCCCGTGTGGGGGTGCAAGCTGAAACGGGCCCTGCACCCCTGGAGGTCCTGGCCCACTGACGCAGCCACGCATGTCTTTCCAGACTCCTTGCCTTTGCACTGGCCGTTCCCCATGCCAGGAATGCCTTCCTTTCCTCCCCACCCCCGCCCCTGGCTACTTTCCCCAGCTTCCTTCGAGGCCGGTTTCCTTTCCCCCCTTTATGGTTAAGGTTACTTTATAGACCCTCTCACAATTGTTGTCTCTCCTCCCCGCCTTGGGATGGGAGCTTTGTGGGCAGGTGTATTGTCTGTCTTCCTTATTTTTCCCTACCGTACAGTAAACATTTAATAAAGGCATCTTTCTACAGACTGGCCCCCGGGTCCTCGTCCCCCCTGCCCCGTGCCGGCCCCCCCCCCCCCCCCCCCCCCGCCCCGGACAGCCTGGGGCTTTGCTGCCTCCCAGGGTTGTCTCGGACATGCGATGTGTCGTGTTAACATGCTACGTGACTGGAAGGCCCGTGTATACTCTGGAAGAACGCAGACTGCGCTGTCAGCAGGGGGTCCCTGTCCCCCTCCTCCCTTCCATCTTCTATCCTCTGTCCCCGCTGCCTTTGGGTGACATGCGGACCGCGCTGTCAGCAGGGGGTCCCTGTCCCCGTCCTCCCTTTCATCTTCTATCCTCTGTCCCCGCTGCCTTTGGGTGACATGCGGACCGCGCTGTCAGCAGGGGGTCCCGGTCCCCCTCCTCCCTTCCATCTTCTGTCCTCTGTCCCCGCTGCCTTTGGGTGACACGCGGACCGCGCTGTCAGCAGGGGGTCCCTGTCCCCCTCCACCCTTCCATCTTCTGTCTTCTGTCCCTGCTGCCTTTCCGTGCTAGCGGGTGCATGTGCACAGTCAGGATGTGCTGACTGACAAGCAGCAAGTTTTGAAGCTCCAGTGGTCTTCTAAGAATCTGGGCAAACAGTTTAACATTGAGAGATCTTTATGCCCCTGGCACACATCCTTTCCTCCGCATTTCTGTCACAGACATCTGATCACCTACTATGTGCAGGACATCATAGACATTTAAAAATATATACGCTCCTCAAAGAACCCGGATCATGAGACATATACACAAATACCTGTAAAACAAGGCAGGTGAGCTCTATAGAAGTGTTGTCTGCAAAATGCCATGAGAAAATCTGGGAGAGAAGAATTACTTTTGGTTAGGACATCAGGAAAGCTTTGAGGAGAGACCTTGATTTTCTTTTCTTTTTTGGATTTTATTTATTTGTTTTTAGTTTTCAACATTCACTTCTATGAGTTCTAAATTTTCTCCCCCTCCCTCCATTTCCCCCTTCCCAATATGGTGTGCAGTCTCATGTAGGCTCTACATATACATTCTTATTAAACGTATTTCCACATTCGTCATGTTGTAAAGAAGAATTAGATCTAAAGGGAAAAACCACAAGAAAGAAGAAACAAAAGGGAGATAATCATGCTTTGATCATCTTTCCAGCTCTGCAGTTCTTCTCTGGATGTGGATAGCACTTTCCATCATGAGTCTTTTAGAAGTGGAGACCTTCATTTTCTGCCCAGCACATCCAGCCCTTACTAAATGTGACCATGGGCAAGCCAAGAGTGATGCAGGGATAATATCACCTGTAGTATCCTTTTCATAGGGTTGCCATGATAATCAAGTGGAAAAATATGGAACACTTTGCACGTCTTAGAGTCTCTGTAAACATCTCCCTCTGCTTTCTGTGCAAGCATTTTGGGGTGACATTGAAAGGGGAGCCATTGGCTAGCAGGATGGGGTAGGAGGGCATTGCAGGCAGAGGAAGTATTAGCAAAGCCTCAGGGGAGAAAAAAGAAGGGGAGAAGTCAGAAATGAAACTGGCGTGGTAAATTGTGGAAGGTCTTGAGCTTGACTAGGAAGTTTGGGCTTCATCTCAAGGTGTTTGTGAACCGTTGAAGTAGGTTTTGGATAAGGGAGGAACTGGATCAGAGCTGTTCCCCAAAACTGGGATTTTTAGACATGCTTCCTTGGTGAACTCTCTGTCCCAGTGATTTTTATTCCCAGCTTCTTTCTGGTCCAGTAATACTTACAACAGTGCTTCAAGACATCACATTCTCTGTGGTAATACAACATTATATCAAAGTAGACTTCTAGGGAGCATCCTTCTCATCTAGCTTTTTGGTCAGAAGTAATTGATGACAGGCCTTGTAGCAATCTGGGCTGCTGTGTCTAGTTTACCATGTAGACTACCGCCATGTTGTGCTTCTATCATGGATATCATTTTATGCATCTGCAGAAGAGCCTCTGGAATGAAAGCCTAGGTCCCTTGTCTATCCCTTCCTAATCTGATCCCCTCTATCTGTCTACCTCTCCCATTGTGAATGCTTTACTCATTGGGCAGATCCTTGCTGGCCCTTCCACCACAGATGTTAGAGTCTTGGAGAAATACTGGAAAAATGCAAACAAAATGTTTATTATCAAAAATTTCCATTATGGGGGTAGGATGGGGAATCTTTAGGGAGAAAAATGTTTTCTGAAATTTTCCAGGCCTTCACATCTCAAGCAATTTCTACTTTTTCTCTTCAACAGTGTTATTCCAAACTGTCAATTCCGATCAAAAACAGCACGTCTTAAAACCTTTACAGCCAATCAAATAGATGAAATAAAGGACCCTTCTGGACTCTTTTACATCCTGCCTTTTCAGAAGGTAAGTACGTTATGCTTTATTTCTAGATTAGTATACATCTTGATTTGAGTGGTGTGGGAGCTCCCTTCACTGGAGCAGATTTCCTTCTTCTGTGTCCTTCTGTCTTGATTGAGCCTGAGCACATCCTGTAAATAGTCCCTGAAGCAGCAGTTCTGTACTTTTCATTCATGTCCTAGACCCCTTTGGCAGTCTGCTCAACATTCTAGGTCATTTCTCAGATCCTGCTTTTAGATGCATAAAGGCATAGGATGACAAAGGAAAGCAATTTTAGTGAAGTTACCAGGATGCTTTTTTTAAAAAAAGTTTATGAACCACTTGGGAATGCTTTTTATGCCATACTCTCTGTCCCAGTCATATGTGATAATGGATTATAACCTGCTTACCTCAAATCTTTCCTTTGTCCTTCTTGTCACCCGAAAATTTGATCCTAGTATGGAGGTTTCATAGTTCAAACCTCTGTCCTGAGCTAAGAGAAGAGGCAGCATGGGCTTAGGGGAGTGAGAGCCAATGTAACCTGTGCTGCGTGAGCCTTGGTCAGTCACTCAGGCCTCTGACATGTCCCATGCAGCGCTCTAAAACATGCACAACAATTGTGGATCTGCATGGCTGGGGAGAGTTTCCTCCCCGGGGAGGTCCTTAAACCATTGATGTCAAAGGTTTGGGCCACAAAAGACCAGAACAATACCACTGTCAACAGATGAGCTTTTGTGGTAGCTTAGGACAATTGAAAACACTGGACAGTTTCCCACATGCAACCTTGTCTGATTCATTTCTCTTTCTCAAACCTGGGCTCAGCTCATTATTCACCTGCTGCATGTGACTAAGGTCTATCTATGTGTTTGTATGTTTGTGAATCACGGGGCTATCTCTCCAACCGCATTTCATAATCTTAACAATGGACATTTTTGATCCATGTTGGTTTTTCATGATAGATGGTTAACTTAAAAAAAAAACCAGTTATGGCTAAATTTAAATGGAAGGCAGGTTATGAATATATTTTTTAAGAAGTTGATTTAAGTTCTTACTAAAATCAAATGAATTTTTCTTGAAATCACATTGTTGTATTAGGGATAAATGATGATGATGTTCTATGACTAGGTGAGCTCACTTAAGTTATCCATGTAGATTTCACAGTAGGAGTGGAAAGGAAAGGGTCAGTGGTCATGCCAAGGTCGATGGAGCCGCTGGAAGAAAAAGCGATGGCAGAAAGAAGAGCAGCAGAGAAAAGAGAAAAACAAAAAGTTACTCAGAGCATGCTGAGTTAGAGAACTGGAGATTCAGAGATGAACCTGTCTGATGTCAGAGAATAAGCAGATAGAAAGTGGTGGCTCTCTTCTCTTAGACTGTTACTTCTGTACTCAGTTATTAAAGTATTACTTCCTGTCCATTTTGGGCTCACTGGGATGTATCCAGAGTTTGGAAGAGAAACGAGAGAAGGTATACCAACAAGGAAAATCTTAAATTCTTTTGTCTGTAGGACACCAGGGGATTGTGAAGGTTTGTTTCCCTCCCTGCCAGGTTCCCAGTCTCTGTGTCTGGTTGCTGACCTGGTGCATGTTCCCGTGTAGCTTGGTCCTTATGGCTTCTTTGCCACTTCGCTCCTTCACAGTCTTGGTTCCTCCCGTCATTTCTGCCTTTCATCTCTTTGTAGATGTTCAGAGTGGGGTCTCTTGGCCTGACTGCTCTCCCGAGCGTCCATTTCCCTGAGATGTCCATGGGCATCTCCAGTTCAGCATGCTCAGAATAACTTATTTTCCTCTTTTCTCTCCAGTTCTTTCTGCCATCAGTTTTTCTTCCAGTGGCTCCATCTGCCTTGGCATTATTGTTGACTGTTTTCTCTGTCTTCCCATATCCAATCATCTGCCCAGTCCTCTTGCTTTGACTTTGACAATATCTTGCTTTAGACCCCTCTTCTCTAGTCTGACTGTTTTCACCCTAGAAAGGGCCTTCATCACTTCCTAACAATAGCCTCCACCAGGCTTTCTGTGCCTTTTCTTTCCTCCCTGCAGTCCATCTTCCACACCATTGTTGGCTTAACCATATTGAGTGGATGGAGTAAAGTACTCCTGCTCAGAGCTTTTCAGTAGCTTCCTGTCATCTCCTTGGTAAAGATAAAATCATCTACCTGGTTTTTGGTCCCTCTACAGACTGGTATCCTTCTTTTGTTACAACGTATCTAATACGATATCTTCTGTACACTCTGGTGTAGCCCCATTAGGCTACCTGCTCCGCTGTCCCCTTTGTACCCCAAGGTTTTCCTACTTCTGTTCTTTGCCTCCTGGAGGTGCTAAGGCCGCAGCTACTGAAGAAAGCTTCCAAGCCCTTTCCTTTACATCACAGTTTTGAATCCTTCCCATCTTTAAAGCATATCTCAAATGCCACATCTTCATCTATTTTCTTGGCTCCTCCACTTCTAGGGGACTTTACCCTCTTCAACTTCACACAGCATTTTTTCTGCATTTTTTCATGACAGAATTGTGTATAATTGTATATTATACTTTGCTTGTGTATGTTGTTACCTTCCCTACTCAAATAGTAGCCCCTAAAACCCCACAAGGTTGGAAACCATTTCACCTCAACCTTGCATGAATTCTGCCCCTTGTAGTTTCTTAATAAATGTTGTATTCAATTATTATTTGGATTTTTCCATTTGATGTTTTAAAGATTATTCTTGAATTTCTGAATTCTTTTAGGGCTATTTGGTGAATTGGGATGTTCAGAGACAAGTTTGGGATTACCTTTTTGGGAAAGAAATGTATCAGGTAAAAAAATTATACTCTGTATTCAGATTTGTTTCCAAGGCTTATTAATATTGAAGAATAGATCTACATTTAAGATTTCAAGATGGCAAATAGTTTTACTTTGAAAGTGTTAATATAGTTACTCTTTGTGATTGTTGAAATTGAATAATATTGGAATAAGAAATGCATTGTTAGATACACATTTAACGCATTTGCATTTGGTCTGTAGCTATACTCTAGGCTTTCATTTTCTAAGCTTATTTTGGGAAACTCCCATTATAGAAACTCCCTACACTCATGAAAGTCACCAAGACAGGTATAACTTAGAGTCTCTAAGAGATCTCTGGGCCATCGTGAATAGAGGGCTGTATTGTGAGTCAGGAACTCCTGCCTCCTCAGTTCTGTGCTCTGATCTGTGGAGTTATAATCCCTGAAAGGGGATGGAAGTTACTTGTGGCCGCTTAGCTGTGTGTGTCTAAAGCAAGACTTGAAATCATTCCACATGGAAAATAAATAAGATTTCTGTTTCCTGGCAAGATGACTACAGATGGAGACTGTAAAATTCAGAATTAGAATTTGTCAGGTTTCAGTATTGGGTTTATGTCATATCTAAGGTATTGGATTTTAGAGTTGCAAGGTCACCTTGTCTTACTTCTGTGGGCAGTGAAGCACCCACCACATCAGTGAATGAATGAATAAATCTTTTATTCAGCTGGTATGTTGGGCCAAGCTGGTATGTTGTATCAAGAGTAGGGAATACAAGTACAAAACTAAGAGAGTCTCTGCTTTCAAAGAGTTGATGTTCACATGGGGGAAAGAACACATGTGGGAGTCTTCAGCTCCAAGTCATGAAAAGGTTCTCTGGTCCTTAGGGTATAGTGACTGGAAAGCAGATGGTCAGGCCTCTTCTTTAATGTCAGCTCCACTGATCACTTGATAGCCATTTCTGACATAGAACTATGTGACAGTGCCTAGGACTTTGGTGGCCAGAGCTTTCTTTCCTAGGTCTCCTGTAGCTGTGGCTGAAGCCCATACAGGAGCCCAGGTGGCATCTTCCAGTGGGTTAAGATGATAGCTGTGGGCACTGGGCTGGCAGCCTGGCTCTTCCCAGGGCTCTGGGGCTCAGGCTTCTGGGCTGTCCCCATGAAGGTCTGAGGGGAGGTGGTAGCTGGGGATAGGGGTGGAGTGTCAGATGTGTGTGGCCCCTGCTACCTCCTGCCGTTCCTGTGGGACTCCCTGCTGCTCCAGTGAGGCCAGATGCCCACCTGCCTGCCTTTCCCATCCCTTGAAATTACATTAATTTCCCATTTTTCTTCAGTATGTAAGCTCATTCATTAGAAGGGCTTTGTGGTCTGGGTGCTTCTTTAGTCCCTGGTCCTGAAAGTTTTGAGAAAACTAATTAAGAGAATGTTTTATGCGTCTCAAGGGTGAGTCAGGCCTGACTTGTATATTTTTTATCCTTTTGCTTTAAAAAAAAATTCCATATAGTTACTCTTGTTGTTAACATACTTAGGCATAGCAAGATCTTTAATAAGCAACTTGTCACTATTCCTGATGATGCCATAAAACAGCTTTTGTATATTTTGTACAGGTTGACTTTGTAGACACGAACATTATAATCACAGAACCTTATTTTAACTTCACTTCAATTCAAGAGTCAATGAATGAAATCTTGTTTGAAGAATATCAGTTCCAGGCAGTGCTTAGAGTCAATGGTGAGTTGATTCAGTTGGTTGGCCGTGATCATAGGTGGGCCGAGCATAGATTGCCTAGAATACTAGAAGGAGGAAAGAACCCTTCTTGGTTGAAAGAATGTCGTGGAATTTTGGACCTAGACGAAACCAGAGTTCATCTACTTCCCCTCAGTTAGTGGTTCTTTGAATTGCTCTATAAAGTTCTGTCTCTGCACTAGATTGCAGCTGAGCACAGGGACTGTGGCCCTAGTGCTTTGTTCCTCCAGTGCCCAGCACAGAGAGGATGGGAGGCAAAGAATGATGGTCATCGAGCCAGAAAACTGGGGTTTGTGTCTTGGCTCTGACAGCTGACGAGCTGGGTGGCTTGGGTTAAATGACCAAACCTTTTTGAGCATCTTCTGCCAAGTGGTGAGAATGATTTCTGCACTTCTGTGTTGAAAACGGTTATGAGCAAAGCGCTTTTTGGATGCTTCCTTCAATAGCTGGTCCTGAAAGTTTTCAGGAAAGAAGAGAGAGTGAGAGGGAGAGCCAAATGCTATGAGTGTCTCCCCATTACCATCATCATTGTTGGTGGTGTTACTGTTACTGAGATCATCCTTGGTGGTGTAGAAGGGGCAGTGAGTATGTGTTAGTGCAGTCTTAGAACCACTGAACGTCAGAGCTGGGGAGGGCCTTCTCAGGGATCTCTCAGTCTTAGTCCTTTTTAAAGATGAAGAAATTGAAGCTCAGAAAGCTTCAGAGCCTTATGCTGGGTCTCTGGCAGGTTCATGCCATCATGGACGACCTTCTTTACAGATGGAGACTGCATTATTTCCCAAAGACAGTCTAGCCAGCTCTGTTCCTCCTGTTCAAGTCCAGGCCCAGTTCATTGGGTGCAAAGTCCAAATGAAAGAGGGGACCTCTCTAGATGGTAAAGTCCTCCACATGCCTCTGTGGGTGACATTTTACTGATTGTATTGAGCCTCTGATGCGGAGCCTCTGAAATGAAACATATTGGCATTCAAGAGAGTTTGGCCGGACAATCCACAAAGATAAATACCAATGGTGAAGAGTGCCTCTTGTCTAGATTGAGATAAGCATTTGGTTGGACATCTTGTAGAATTGGTCCATAGTACCTCACTCTTGGACAGATACTTCACATGGATAATGAACTGTGTTCACTGACAGGAAGAAGTTCATTTTCCCTTTACCAGCTCTTTGCCACATATTTCTACCTTATCTGCAGCCTAGGTAATCCATAAAGTGCTTAAAAACTTCAAAGACTTTGTGGAGATCTTCTGTACTGGTCAGTGATACTGTCTTGCAGATTTGTCTTTCTTTCATCTTGAGGTTTTTCAGAAAAAAATATACTTTCATTTTACAACTGGAGGAAAAGATATAGTCATACTTATTTTATTTGCTTTCCTTCCCCCGTTACTTTAAAAACAATGTACTTTAGAAGGTTGCTTAATATGTGGTTATTTTATTGTAGCTGGGGGCCTGAGTGCACATCGGTATTTCCGAGATAATCCGTCTGAATTATGCTGTATCATTGTGGACAGTGGTTATTCCTTTACACACATAGTACCATACTGCAGAAGTAAAAAGAAAAAAGAAGCAATAATTCGGTAAGCTACATTTTGTTTTGTTTTTTTTTTTATTTTTAAAAATTATTATAAATTGTTGAATTGAAAATACTGTCAGGCTTAGGCAGTATCTTGGTTAGTTTTGCTTGTTAGAATTGCACTTTTCCCTCCTTTTAAAAATCTTTGTCATGAGGAATGTTTTAAGGGTAGGGAGGATGGAAGGAAAGATTCAGGAATGAAAGCAGTAGTAAAAATGCAACAAAGTTTTTTTAAGTAAAGTAATTACAGTGTTGAAATAAAGATGATTGCTAAATTAAAATTTGATTATTCCCCTTTAGTATTAACGTTGGAGGAAAACTGCTAACCAATCATCTAAAGGAGATAATTTCTTACAGGTGAGACATTTCCTACTTTGGTTTTTGTGGAGGCAGGTCATGAACTTTGTGCCCTCTTCTCCCAAGGCAGTTCTCAAATATACCCTCATCCCATGTCATGCAGCTTTGGATATGTTTAATTTGATTTACAAAATCTGAGGTACTTGTTATAAACTCTGATTTTGCCATTCTGATTTCTCAGTATATTTGGAAGGCTGAGATGTCCATGTAATGAGAAACTTGATTACTAATTGATTAATATAAATATTATAGAAATACATGATGAGTAAAAGATACAAATGAACAATAAGTGTAAACTTCAGCTTTCTTGCTCTTCTAGAACATAGGTGAGAACTCGGGAGTGCAGGAAAAGACTGTGGAGCAGTCAGAATGCATGGTGTGAAGTCCATGCCATTGGCTTGTAGGAACATCCTTGAGGCTCTCCTTCACAGCCAGTACACTGGTGTTGCAGATAGGATACTAATAGTCTGGGTTTTATGGGTTTTCCAACCCAGAGTGCATTGCAGTGTCCAAGCAGACAAGAGGTCTGCTCCAGGCTAGTACAGTGACTGCTTTTAAAAGTGACAGCTTACAGCAAAGGAGGAGTCAGAAAGACTATAAAAAGCTAACTGAGGAATTAAAAAGCCCAGCACGTCAGGGCCATGCAGTGTAAGGGAAACATTACTACGTCCTTATTAAGCCTTTAGGTGGGAAGGGATGTCCCCAGATTGTAGCATAACACAGTAATCAGCGTTGGTAGTTAGTGACCTTGAGTTGTCAGCACGAAGATAAATACTATTCAGTATGCTTGTTTCATGAGGTAGAGAAGTCTATAATCTGGTTTAGAATTCAATTCAAAATGATGAAAAGAAACCTATTTTGATGCTCAAAAACTTAAATCTTCAACTTTGTGGAAAACTTTGCCATGTAGAAAAACTTGTTACACAAGGGTTTGGTAGAGCGACAGTGTTTGTGACTTGACCTTAGGTAAGTAACCTAAATTTTCTGTGTCTTCGTTTCCTCCTATGTAAATTGGGGATAACCCTTGCCCTCACTGCGGTTGTGTGAGGATCAAATGAAAGGATGGAGGGAAAGGTATTGGAAGAAATGAAAAAGAACGTCAAATGCAGGATGTTTATTGTTTGGTCATTTTAGAACTAAAATATTTTTATTAAAAATATATAAATAAGATACTGTTAGACTTTTCGTTAAATTTAATTGTCTTGTGTTTACTGTAGAATTTAAGGAAAAATACTTTAAAAAGTAAAAGGTTATTAGGATCTAGATTTTAAATTTCAGTTTTTTTGTATTTCATTTCTTTGCAGACAGCTACATGTCATGGATGAAACACATGTAATTAATCAGGTGAAAGAAGATGTATGCTATGTGTCTCAGGATTTTTATAAGGACATGGATATTGCAAAGTATGCATTTTGATATACTCATGATCGAAGTCAGTTCCAGATCAGATAACACAAAGCTGAGCTATTTTAAAATCTCTTTTGTTTTTCAGACTGAAAGGAGAAGAAAATACAGTTATGGTAGACTACGTTTTGCCTGATTTCAGCACAATTAAAAAGGGGTTTTGTAAGGTAATTTTGTGGAGATCACAGTTTTTGAGTTAAGAGTTAATGTTTTCATAGGATTGGGAATATTTCAGAGAGAGACTAAGAGTAATCATTTTAATATTAATTTTCCCAGTGAATATTAATGTATTAATAATCTTGATCTGTTCATAAGTTTTTTTATGTTTGGAAACTTTTATATTTCTTATGTGTTAGGATAATTCTGAAATTAGAGTTTTATATTTACTTTGTTGACATGTATTTGGAAATGTGCTTGCTTTTAATTAATGTGTAATTTGAGTCACAGAGAAGACATTTCTATGCAAACACAAAAACTAAACTACATAATAATGGTGGTTAAGATGTGGGAAAAGAATAACGTTCTCATGTAAGGGTTTTTAATTAGGATATTGTTAAAATTTGGCATTTCAGTGCTTTGTATTCAGGAGTTTTAAAACTGTATAATTAAAAATGACCGTCACAAATTCTGTTATCAAAATGAAAACCTTTATGTGGTCTTTATGGATTCCATGATCACAGGTAACAGGAACTTTGCTTTAGAGTTATTACTGAGAAATGACATCTTCTCTAGCATTATGTCCTCTGGAGCCTCCTAGCTGACCTAAACTGAGCTGTTGTAAGTGATGGATGATTCTGACTTCTTCCTAAAACAGCAGCACAGTTTATAATAAAAACAATTCTTAATGGATGCCACCAGAACTAGATTGATGAGAGCTATGTGGTGGTTATGACCTATATTTGTTATTTTTGTAACTAAAATAGATACTTTTAAGATTTTTTTCCAAAATTCTCTAATTATTATTTAAAATTTTAACCACTTTAACTTTTAAATTTTAAATACTCATTTTAAAAAGGCAAAAACTTCATATGCTATTGTATTTTTTAAAAATGCAGTTTGATGGCTTAATTAACATTTAATCAATTTATACAAACACAGATTTTAGATTTTTTTCTGTGTTGACAAAATGAGGCATATTATTTCTCTTAACTCCAGAAAATATGTTTTAAACATATTTGCAAAAATATTTTATAGTTCAAATAAACTATATTTTTTGCAGGAATTTTTAAGAACAACTTGCAAGATTTTGTCTCCCACTCATAGAACATACCTTTGCTTTTAATCTCCTTTACCATTCTGAAAAGGAATAATATGCCTCACTTGACCACAGTAGAAATGTAATAATTTGGCTGGTGTAGTATTATTTCATTTTCTGTGTTCCTCATAAATGGAGTAATATTTTAATATATACAGTTATCATGAAATATTGGATAAAGAACAACAGTTTGAACAATAAAGAAATAGAACAAGTGAGAAAATGATACTTCATTTTTCAGAGTTCATCAGTTCTCTTTCTGGATGCAGATAGCATTTTTTCGTCATGAGTCCTTTGGCATGGTCTTGGATCATTGTGTTGATGAGAGTAGTCAATTCATTCACGGTCATCATTACAATATCATGGTTTTATGTACAGTGATCTCACAGTTCTCACTTCACTTTACATCAGTTTCTTGAGGTCTTGCCAGGTTTCTCTCAACTCCCCTCCCATCATTTCTTACAGCACAGTAGTACTCTGTCGCAATCATGTCACAACTTGTTCAGTCATTCCCCAATTGATGGGCATCTCCTCAATTACCAATTCTTTAGTACCACAAAAAGATCTGCTATAAATACTTTTGTATAAATAGGTCATTTTCTTTTTCTTTGAATTCTTTGGGATACAGACCTAGTAGTGGTATTGCTGGGTCAAAAAGTCAGCTCAGTTTTATAATCCTTTGGGCGTAGTTCCAAATTGTTTTTCAGAATGATTGGACCAGTTCATTGTTCAACCCAGAGTTCATTAGTGTACCTATTTTTTCTTCATCCCCCCCCAGCATTTTTCATTTTTTGTAGGTGTGAGGTAGTCCCTCAAGATTGTTTTAATTTGCTTTTTCATAATCAATAGCGATTTAGAGCATTTTTTCATATGACCATAGATAACTTTGATTTCTCCTTCTGAAAACTGCCTGTTCATATCCTTTGGCCATTGATCACTTGGAGATTCAGTTCTCTATGTGAGAAAATGAGGCCTTTATCAAAGAAACTTGCTCTAAATATTTTTGATATTACTCCATTGTTTATGGTACCTTTTTATAGTTTCTCTGTAGTTTCTCTGATTATGTCTTTTAATCAAGTCTTTTATTGCTTTGGCTTTGTCTGAAATCAGTCCCTAACTCTGCCTTTTTTTAATATCAACTGAAGCATAATAGATTTTGCTCCAGCCCTCTTTTTTAACTCTGTGTGCATCTTTCTGTTTCACATGTGTCTATTATAAACAACATATTGTTGGATCCTGGTTTCTAATCCATTCTTCTATCTGCTTTTTTTTTTTTTTACAGGTGAGCTCATCCCATTCACATTCACAGTTATGATTACTGTGTATTTCCCTCTGTCCCATTTTCTTTTTTTTTACCCTTCTCTCTTTTTTTTATCCTGTCCTTCCTCAAAAGTCTGTTTTGCTTCTAACCACTGGCCTCCATTTCATCTCCTTCCTCCCCCCGCCCCTTTCTCATATCCCCTTCCCCTACCATTTCTCTATTGGGTAAGATAAATTTCTATACAGAACTGAATTGTGTGTGTGTGTGTGTGTGAAACACGTGATTTTTTCCCTCTTTGAGCCAATTCCTGTGGGACCGAAATTTCAGCATTTCCTACCATCCCCCCATGCCCCATATTCCCCTTTACTGTAAAGCTCTTCTGAGTGACAAAAATTTCCCCATTCTTCCCCTCCCTTTCCCCTTTTTCCAGTGTTTCCCTCATTCTTACCTCTTCATTTGTTTCAGAGCTCATTTCAACATAATTGACTCACACTCATGCCCTTTGTCTATTTAAGTTCCTTTAACTGCCCCAGTAATCATAAAGTTACATATAGGAATATATGTTTAACCTTATGGAGGCCCTTATGAACTTGGTTTCATGTTTACCTTTTAATGCTTCTCTTGAGTCTTGTGTTTAAATGTCAGATTTTCTCTTCAGGTCTGATCTTTTTTCTTCATCAAGAATACTTGAAAGTTCTCTATTTCATTAAATGTCTGTTCTCCACCCCCAACCCCTATCCCCTAAAGGCTAAGTTATTCTTGTGTGTAATCCTAGCACTTTTGCCTTCTGAATCTATTCCAAGCCTTCAGCTCCTTTGACATGGAAGCCACTAAACCTTTGTGATGCTGACTGTGGCTTCACAATATTTGAACTGTTTCTTTCTGGCTGCATTTTCTCTTTGATCTGGGAGCTCTGGAATTTGGCTATAACATTCCTGGGAGTTTTCATTTTGGGATCTCTTTCAGGTGGTGATCAGTGGATTCCTTCAATTTCTGTTTTTCCCTCTGGTTCTAGAATATCAGAGTTTTTCTTGATAATTTTTTGAAATAGGATGTCTCAACCCTTTTTTGATCATGGCTTTTAAGTTGTCTGGTAATTCTTAAATTATTTCTCCTTACCATATTTTCCAGATCAATTGTTTTTCCAGTGAGATATTTCACATTTTCTTCTAAATCAAAATTCTTTTGATTTTGTTTTGTTGTTTCTTGATGTTTTGAGGAATCATTAGCTTTTAGTTGTCCAATTTAAATTTTAAGGAATTATTTCCTAAAATGAACTTTTGTACCTCCTTTTTCCATTTGGCTTGTTCTACTTTTTAAAGTTCTTTTCTTCAGTGAATTTTTGCTCCTCTTTTACTATTAGGCCAGTTCTGCTTTTTAAGATGTTATTTTCTTCAGTTTGTTTTTGTGCCTCTTTTACCAAACTGTTAATTCTCTTATCATAATTTTCTTGCATCATTCTCATTTTTTTTTCCAATTTTTCCTCTACCATTCATATCTCTTTCTAGTACTCTTCCAAGAATTCTTATTGGGTCTGTGTCCAGTTAGCACTTTTCTTTTAGACTTTGGTTGTAGATGTTTTCATGTTCTTGTCTTCTAAGTTTGTGTTTTGGTCTGCCCTGTTTAGCTTTTGTTGTTTGCTCATTTTCCCAGCCTATTTCCTGACTTTAAACTGTATGTTAAAGCTCAGCTCTGTTCCCAGCCTCAGATTTTTTTGTGCTCCTGTTTTCAGAGCAAGTTCTTGGGATCTGGAAGTTTTTGGTGTTTGCAGGGTGCTGTGATATGGGGAGAAGTGTGGTCACTGCTCTCCTGGTCTGTCTGTGCTCTGGTCTTTACCTAGGAAGAGCCCCTGATCCCCTGCAGCCACACGCACTAGAATTCCTATTGGCCTTGGAACTGTGACCAGGTTCTCAGCTGTCTTGTGACTGACCTCAAGTGCTTTTCTTTGCCCTGGAATGTGACCCAGAGATGTATATGTTCAGTAGAGTTGCCAGTCAGTGTCAGTTGCACCCACTGCCAGCACAGGGTTCCCTGTAATTTCTTTCTAACTAGAAACTTGCTCCTTGCCCTGTCTTGGGGCTGAGAGCTTCTGAAGCTGCTGCTTTTGCTGCCAGTGCATGGGTGTGCTTCAGACAGGCCTCCACCCAGGTCCCACAGGTCTCTCTTGGGTTTTCTTAGGCCTGTGCTTTGGTTGGCTCTGCAGCTCCAACATTTGATTGGAGGTATTATTTGGAGGGGAATATTACGAGAGTTCAGCCGGGTTGCTGTTTTTCGTCTGCCCTTACTCCTCTGCCCCCATTTTATTCTTAAACATTTTTTTCTGATAATCCCTTTTTTTTTTTACATTGCTAAAATTTCCTCCCTTATCCCCCTCCCTCACTTCCTAGAGAATACTCTCACATTACAAAGAGTATGTTTTAATGGAAAAAGAGGAAGAAGGGAAAAGATAATCAACAAAACTGGCCAATTCATCGAAAAAAATCTGAGAATATATACACCTGTGGACCTCCCTTTTCCACAAAGGAGTTGAAGTTGCTTCTCTTTTCTTTGAGGCCATGCTTGGTCTTTGTAATTTTGCATCATACTATAACATTTATTCCTTAATAATCATTCTTTCTATCTTAATTTGTTGTATTGTTTTCTTGGCTCTGCATACTTTATTCTGTGTTGATTCTATGGTTCTCTGCATTTGTCACAGTCATTGTTTCTTATGCCACAGTAATATTCCCAAATGATCTTGATGTATGAGTGAAAGACCTCTTCCAAAAAAGAGCCTGTAAGGCAGTTTTTATTCCACTAACATGAATGTTTTTTTTCTTTTAATAATCAACATACAGTAGACCCAGTAGGATCTTGTATTTTCAGCATCTTTTAGTCACGTGTGAAATGATAAAGATGTGGTCCATATTGCTTGGGGAAAGCCTGCTTGTTCTCTGTGATACTCTTATTGAAGATATCCTCAGTTCATGTATAGATGACTCTCATGAAAGTTGTGTATAGGTGGGAGAATAGGTAAAAGCCTTATCTTTTTATCACCAGTATTCTTTCAGTGATATTGTATGGCTTTAAGTCAGGAAACCCTGCAGTGTCTAAAGGGTTGAAAGTGTGGGCCCCCCCCATAGGACATTGGAGAATATATAGTTAAGTATAAGCAACATATTACAGATGAGGAGCTATGTGGAGTATGAGAGGTGTCAATAGTGAAATTATATGACTGAAAACAAAGATGGTCAGTCATGTAGCCAGAGCAAGAGGTCATTGATGGAGTGCTTGCATCTTCCATTGGTACTGTGCAAGATGAGGAGATCTAGAGGAAGTCTCCTCTGGAGACTGCTTTGACAGATTCACAAGTGACCCTGGACCCAGGTTACACTACATGGGCAGGCATGCGGTCTGCACTTGTGGTGGGAGTACTTAGATTAGTGAGATCATACATCGATGGAAGTTTGAAAGTTTGTCTCTGAGAAATTTACATTCTCAAGAGGTAATAAAACCTACATGGATGCTGCCTTAGTTAGTTAACCTTTTAGTATCTATCAGCTGAAGTAGACTTTTAGGAACTAGTTATTGTTACAGGCATCTGGAAACAGATTATGCTTCCAAGTCTTATGAACTCTTGAATCTAATAGCATCGTTGTTGTTTATGTTAATATTATTCACATGAATTAAGTAATATAATCTTAACTTATTTTAATTCATTTTCATTTCATATTTTTTTTAGCCAAGGGAAGAGATGGTGTTAAGTGGAAAGTATAAGTCTGGGGAACAAATTCTTCGGCTGGCAAATGAGAGATTTGCTGTTCCAGAAATACTTTTTAATCCTTCTGATATAGGCATTCAAGAAATGGGAATCCCAGAAGCTATTGTCTATTCCATTCAGAATCTGCCTGAAGGTACAGTTGTAATTACACAGGGGTTCTGATCTGTAGCTTTATTTTGAAAGTACGAACATTTATGCTTCTTGTACGTGCCCTCGACCCACCAAATATTGCATAGTAATAGTATAGTCACATACTCTTTAAGATTGGAAGGGACTTATGGAGAAAGCATCTTGTTGGGATTTTTGATAGATAATTCTGATGAAAATCTATTCTGACTGTAAAGACTTAAAGAAAAAAGGAGATCACATAATAGCCTCTGATAATTTTTCCGTGTATCAATCCTTTGTCGCAATATTCTTAGTTTGAAGGAACCATTATGGCTAATTTGAATTTAAGATCTACATTCAGAGGAGTATTTTGGTGATAACTCAGATGTATTTCACATTTATAGTGTTTTCTTGCTTACAGAATGCTTTTCCAACAAAGAGCTAGTGAGTAGTTTCAGACTATGACTAGATAGTACCTGGATCCTAAATTTTGACTTTTACTTTAAGCTCATGCAAATTAGGTTAGAAATATTTATAAGCTGTCATTTTTATGGTTTTCATTTAATATGAGTAGAATGGTTTCTAACCTCTTTGGATTCCTTGTTATGTAAAGTAATTGTAATGAGTGTTGAAGAGTAATGCTTTTCAGCCATCTCCTGGGTTCTGCTTAATAAACTGAACTAAGATTTTACTAAATAGGACTCAGGGGGCCTAGCTAGCAACTACTAAATGCTGATTCTGATTTTGCCTTTTCCCAGGGAGTAACTTAAACGTGACAGGAAAATTTGACTCACACAGTGTATGTTTAATAGAAGTAAGAGATTTTTACAGGTGGCTGAACATTGAAGGCTAAGATTAAAGTTAGCTCTTTTTGTCCTTAATTTGGTGAGAGGTCCTTCAGACAGTGGTGCGTTTGCAACACTCTCCCGTCTTTCTGTGTCCTGTGTTCATTTTGCTCCACTTGACTTCCACTGGGATATCCACAAGGGTTGTTATGTCTGCCAGTTCTGTGGCAACTCTTTCATCATCAAACAAATGTTGGAATCTAGACCCTTTACTAATGATTATATTAATTTTGAGTATTGCCAGAGTGAATATTATTAGTCTGACATACAGTTAAATTTGGGTTTCAAGCCAGACTTTTAGTTTCATACTGCCATAACTTTAAAGATATAGTATTCTAGATAGAAGAAAAGGATAATTTCTTTAGGGTTGTTATCATCAAAAACTACTGACTGCTATTAACAGAAGTGTAATGTACAAATATGGATAAAATAGAGCCATTTCCTCCCCACTCCCAAAAAGGAAATATACATGAGGTCAGTTTTATTTTTCATTCCCTGTCATTGAACAGAATCCATACAGTGTGACCAGAGAGTCCTTGGATTGCTGATGCTACATTTAAGGTTGATTAATGCCTTCTATCTTTTTCTTCACAAGAAATGCAGCCCCATTTCTTCAAGAATATTGTTTTGACTGGAGGAAACACCCTGTTTCCAGGATTCAGGGATCGAGTTTACTCAGAGGTTCGGTGTCTCACTCCAACAGACTATGATGTTTCTGTTGTGCTTCCAGAAAAGTAAGTGTGAGTTTGTGATGTAGAAACAAAACTTGGGAGTGGGACTAGGCGTGGGATTCTGTTTATTGATGGTCGTGAGTTGAGGGACATGTTTACAGTACCTTGTACTTTTCAGAAATCAGCCACAATCCCTAACAGTATTTTAATCTCTTCTTTTTTTTTTTCAGACATGTATTCTTTAAAATAGATCTTCATTACAAAACCATACTGCATTGGATCTTGTGTACATTTTACAAACTGTCCATTTTTTCAGGTGTAGCCTTGATTACAATGAATTGGTTTTTTCTTTTAATTTTTTTCCTCAATCTCATATAAAAATAATTTTTAATATCACCTATGAAGAATGTACTATACTATATATTATACTGTTTTTTATCCCCAGTTTACTGAAGCTGAAAGAAGTTAAATGAGTAGCACAGGTTCCTGAAACTAATAAGTGCCTGAGGTGAGATTTGATCCTCAGTCTTCTTCACTACAAATCCCGGGCCCTGTTAACTCTGCCATATTACTTCTCTCTAGATTCTTAAAAAATATTTTTTTCTCAATTACATGTAAAAAAGTTCATTTTTAAAATTTTGAATTTGAAATTCTTTTCCTCCCTCCTTCCTTCTTCCCCCTTGAGAAGGTAGGTAGTTTGCTATACATTATACATTTGCAGTCATGCAAAACATATTTCTTTATCTGCCATATTGCAAAAGAAAAGAGATAAGAAACCCCAAGAAAAATAAAGTATGCATTGTCTGTAGAGGTGGATAGCATTTTTTCATCATAAATCCTTTGGAATTACCTTGGATCACTGTATTGCTAAGAATAGCTAAGTCATTCATGGTTAACTGATCATCATACAGTATTGCTGTTAACTGTATACAATGTCCTGTTCACTTTGCTTTGTATCAGTTCATTTAAGTCTTCTCAGGTTTTTCTGAAAGCATCCTGCTCATCATTTTTTCTAGCACAGTAATAATCTGTCACAATCATACACCACAACTTGTTGAGCTAATTCCCCAGTTGATGGGCATCCCCTCCATTTCCAATTCTTTGCTACCACCAAAAGAGCTTCTACAAGATTTTTGTACGTATAGCTCCTTTTCCTTTTTCTTTGACCTCTAGTGGTATTACTGGATCAAAGGGTATGTCCAGTTTAATAGCCCTTCGGGCATAGTTCCAAATTGCTCTCCAGAATGGTTGGATTAGTTCATAACTCTACCACAGTGTATTAGTTTCCCACTTTTTCCACATAACGTTTGTCATTTTCCTTTTCTGTCATATTAGCCAGTCTGATAGGTATGAGGTGGTGCCTCAGAATTGTTTTAATTTGCATTTTTGTAGTCAGTAGTTATTTAAAGCATTTTTTTCATGACTGTAGATAGCTTTGATTTTTTTTCTTCTGAAAACTTCCTGTTCATGTTCTTTGACCATTTATCAATTGAGGAATGACTTATATTTTGGTAAATTTCACTCACTTCTCTATGTATTTGAGAAATGAGGAGTTAATCAGAGAAACTTGCTGCAGAAATTTTTCCTCAGGTTCCTGCTTTCCCTCTAATCTTGGCTTCATCAGTTTTTGTTTGGACAGAACCTTTTTTATTTAATGTAATCAAAATTGTTCATTTTATATCCTGTAATGTTCTGTTTCTTGTTTGGTCATAAATTCTTCTCTTATCACCAGATCTGACAGGTAAAATATTCCATGCTTCCCTAATTTGCTTCTAATATCAACCTTCATATCTAAATTATTTATCCATTTTGACTGTATCTTGGCATATAGTGTGAGATACTGGTCTATACCTAGTTTCTGCCAAGCTGCTTTCTGGTTTTGTCAGCAGTTTTTGTCAGATAGTGAGTTCTTGTCCTAAAAGCTTGGATCTTTGCATTTATCAAACACTAGGTTATTATGGTTGATTCCTACTATGTGGTGTTTACCAATCTCTTCCACTGATCCAACACTCTTATTTTGTAGCTAGAACCAGATTATTTTGGTGATTATCATTTTGTAATACAGTTTGAGTGCTAGGTAGGGGCCAGGCTACCTTCACGGGTTTTTTTTTCATTAATTCCCTTGATATTCTTGACCTTTTGTTCTTCCAGGGGAATTTTATTTTTTTTTCTGTCTCTGTAAAATAATTTTTTGGTATTTTGATTGGTATAGCTCTGAATAACTAAATTAATTTAGGTAGAATGGTTAATTTAATTATGTTGGCTTGGTCTACCCATGAGCAATTGATATTTTTCTTTTGTTTAGATATGACTTTATTTCTGTGAAAAGTGTATTGTAATCGTGTTCATAGAGTTCTTGAGTTTATCTTGGCAGGTAGATTGGTCAACAGTGATTTTAATAAGTGAAATATCTCTTTCTAGGGCCTCCTTGTGGATTTTGTTGGTAAAATAGAGAAATGCTGATGGTTGATGCGAGCCTTTTTATATCCTGCAACTTTGCTGAAGTTGTTAATTATTTTAACTAGATTTTTAGTTGGTTCTCAGGGAACAGTATTTCTTAGGGAATGGAATTCAGTTTGTTCTAAGTACCCTATGATGTGTAGTGAGAACTTTCATCAAAATTAAATTGAAAACATTGAAGCATTCAACAACCAAAGTTGGTTGTTACCATATTGAGATTGCCTGGCAACAGTCACAAAATGACTATAAAATATTCAACTTTTTGAAAGTAAATTTATAAATAAAAACTTGCATTTATCTCATGTTTTTATCTTTAATACTAGAATAACCAGGTGTGTCAATGCAATTTTTTGTTATAATTTAAAGGAAAAACAAAAATAAAACTTTTTATCTGCCTCTACCTTGTGGATAAAATTCATGCTCAGCATCAGCTTCATCCCATCTCTTTTTACCATCTGAAAAAAATTGAGGTTCTGCATCAGTCGATGCAGCCTCGTCTTTCCAGCTGTCACTAGCACATCTGGCGTGTCTCCTCCTAGCCTTCCAAGCTTCTTGTGAGATCAGACTGATTCTGTCATTTGTATCTCCTAGATGGGTGTACAGACTCATCACACTGTACAGATCTAGACCCTTAGTATCGATGTTCATATCCAACTGAATTATTTGACTGAACCTTGTATGTTCTTTAATACAAGTCCTGAACATATATATTATGGGACTCAGGGATCATAAATGAGAATTGGAACACTGTTACCCAGACCATGGATTTGTGAGGAAGCACGGTTAGAGATGCTGTGTTCTTTTTTGGCTAAATTTTGAGTTCTAAGTATGAGAGAAGATAGGAACAAGGAGGGTCACTGATATGGAGCAGGCTTTGTACAGAGGAGGGGACTGAGGCCCCGTGTGGGTGAAGGGTTTGCCCAGAGTCAGCCAGAGAGGAAGCATCAGAGCTTGCACTGCGCCCAGGGCTACCAGGCGGCCTCTGAGAGTTGGGGGTAATGAAAGTCAGATCTCTGAATATGTTTAGTAAGAGCCTGTTGCGTTGATTGTTTCAGACAGTTGAACTTTGTCTTACACTGTCTCCAATTCAGACTATTTCACCTCAGTAAGAGTCCCTTGTTATGTTGATGTTTATATTTTATTTATTGCTTAATTTTGCATGAGTTTTTCTCTGTTTCTTGCTTATTCATATTCTCTTTTTCTTAATTGAATTTGTTTTCAGTTTTTCAACATTTGCTTCCACAAAATTTTGAATTTCAAATTTTCTCCCCATCTCCCTCCTTCCCCCACCCCAGGATAACATGTATTCTGATTACCTTTTCCTCCAATCTGACCTTCCTTTTATCATCCCCTCACCCCCCCATCCTTTTCCCTTCTATTTTCCTGTAGGGCAGGATAGATCTCTATACCCCATTGCCTATATATCTTATTCCCTAGTTGCATCTAAAAACAATTTTTAACATTCATTTTTAAAGCTTTTGAGTTCTACATTTTCTCCCTTCCCCCTCCCCACCCACCCTCACTGAGAAGGCAACCATGCATGAGTTTTTCTAGACAAAGTAACAGCATTGCAGATACTTTCTGACTCACTGTGCTGCATTAATTTTTATACTGGTCTTATGCTTTCATTGACAGAGGGAACTTCCAGTAAAGAAAGGCCTTCTGCTGTGTAGATTGGCATCTGTTTTGCAGCTGTAAGAGTCCTGGAGGTGGTAGGGGGCCTTGCCCAGGGTTACAAAGTAGGCATGAGTCTGAAGCCTGGAACTCATGTCTTCCAGATGCCAAAGCCTGCTGTCTACCCTATGGCTGCATTGGTATTCCTACTGAAAATGATTTCTCTACTGTGGACATGAGTTTAAAGGATTGTGAGGCAGGATGTGTGGCATGGGAGTTGGTCTCTAGTCAGCCAGTCTTTGCTACTTCCCTGAGGCTAGTTTTTAGCTCAAGGGAGGTAGGTTGATGAGAGTTCTGCATTCTGGCTCCAGACCTTTATGGAGCATCCCTTGTGACTGCACCATAATGCAGGCATGGGTTAAGAAGTTAGGAAACAAGAACTGCCCACAGGGGATGTATATGACTGAGGTTAAATGCTTCCTGGGAGTCCCATGTAGCCTGGATATATTAGAGGCAGGGCAGGAACCCAAGTGTTCATGACTTTGAGGTTGGCTCTCTCACTAGGACCTTTCATCTGTTTTCTGGTTTAATTTTAAAGTTCGTTAAAATTTAACTCAAATGTTGTCATTCATATTCTGTTATGAAGGATAATGTCAGTACACACAGAGAGGGAATGTCTTAGGTCTTTCCAGGACCAGAAAGACAGCAGGACACTGAGATGATGCACCCTTTGTGCCTTGGCTCCCAATTAAAAACAGCCTTTCCAGGTGTAGTGGAAGGCACAGGTGCAGTTCAAGGAGATTCTGGCCATGTTACTAGCATTTGTATTCAGTCACGACTATATAACTGCTTTCTTCTGGCATCTTTGTACCTCTCAGAGGCCAAGGTGGCAGGTACAGGGTGAGGAAGGGAAAGGATCACCAGGTGCTGTTGAGTAGCAGTGGCTAGGTTCCTAGATGAAAGCCCAGAGGAGGCCTCTGTCGCTTGCCTCTGCAGTGTACTTCTTGTAAGGGCTATTCAACAGTATTCCCTCTTAAGTACAGTTTGTTTAGTAGCTAGTAGCTTTTACAACTTCATCTGGGTTCATTTATTTTTATTTTCAGCCCAATTACTTATTCCTGGGAAGGTGGAAAGCTGATATCAGAGAATGATGATTTTGAAGATATGGTAGTAACAAGAGAAGATTATGAAGAAAATGGACATTGCATATGTGAAGAGAAATTTGATATTTAAAGAACGTTCCTGAATGGATGTCTTTATGCAGTTCTTTTTAAAGAAGTTAATGAGCACTATTGTAATCTTTCATCTTGGAAAGTGTCTTGAGTTGATTGACGTACTTTGTGTTAGAGCTTTGGAAAGCTTAGCTTCAGTGACTCATACCATAAATGGTAAGTACGAAGGGGCGTATGTACTTTTATTGTACACTTTTTATTTAGGAGCGAGGCTTCTGTCGAGGCTTGCACTATTTTTTTTAGGGCAGATTACTTTTCATTGATGAATGAAAGACTAAATAAATACATTAAAATTTTTATTCTTTGTAGTTACAAGAACAGATTTGGCCTTTGATAATTCATTTTTTTTGCATATATGTGATTGGAAATATGGAGAGGTTTTTTGGCTTCATTTAGTTTTCATATTCTTTTATATATTATGCATATATATGATGGAAATGATAATTTAAATAGTGTTCTAATTTTTACTTAGAGCATATTTAATAAACTGCCTTTAGTGTATAGTCTTTCAGTTTCTGTTCATTCTTTATTATTGCTTAAATGTTTCATTTCACTTTTCCCCAAAACACTGTTATGAGTATTGCTTTTGAATGAGAACTGATGTCATTTTGTTTAGGTTATGAAGAAATGTAGTCAGCCCTGCATTGTTGCAGGGCTGGATGCATCTAGCACAGGGGAATTTGCAAAGTGGAGGATCTGACCCCTCCCATCTCTTGGGTAATCTGTCTTCAGTGTACGGTTGACCTTGGCCGTCCTCCACGATGGTGGCAGATGCCTTTGAAGAGTATATATTGCCGTCTTTATTATGCCTCTTGATAGTTAGTAATCCGAGTGTTGTCAGACACAATTATCTTTCATTATATCCTTCATGAATCCGATGTAATGCATGGAAGATGCATCCCAGTTAGAGGACAGCATTTAAGATAACATTTAACTCAAATACTTGTCAGTCATTAACGAACTCTCATCATAAAGGGATCTTGTATCCTCTCTATACCTTTCAGTCCGTGAAGAGGCAATCTCTTTTAGAGCCTTTGCAAAAAGCTGATCTCTTTCTTTCTCAAACTTTCTCATCATGGTCCCTTCTCATTGTGCACTTACATTCTTCTTGGAATTGGTAGAGACGGCATAGATTTTACTACATATATTTCCTCAAAGTCTTGCAGCCTGGCTGTGATCACACTGAGTGCACCAAGTCCTAGGATGGTGGAGAGCCTCCCAAATGAGATGAATGATCACTGAAAAGAATTCAGCCTAACTCCCCTCACAGCATGAAGCAGAGTGCCTCTTGTCCAGATGGGATACACGCCAATAGATAAGCTGTGGAGTTGCTCAATCCAAACATTTATCTAAATACACATTGCGGTGACACTGGGCTGCCTTGGGGAAACTGCCCAGTGCTTTTCATTGTTGCAAGCTTTTCTGTGAAACAGAGCCAGCCTTGTGACTGTGAAGACTCTTCTGGGTTGGTTCTTCGCCAGATTCCTCTTGTGTAATATGGCAAAAGAAACTTGTCTGCCACCTTGGAGATCTTTAGTGATGCCCCACTGCCCACTGAATAAGGTCCCAACTGCTTAGCCACAGAAGGCCCAGCTCAGCCTTTCTTTCCAACCATATTTGCTCTGTCTTGCGCATATATATATATATATATATATATATATATATATATATATATATGTGTATTTATATATATTATATACATATTTACTTTGTGTTTCAGCTGGTCTCCAGCTGGTCGACAAGCACCATTATGGCACACAGTGCTTTCCTGCTACATACTACCCACCAAGTCCTCTCCCCGGCCTCCTGGTCAAAGTCATGGGCTTCCCTGGTCCCTGGCACTTTGTGCCTCTCTGGAGGCCCTATATCTAGCTCATGCTGTTAGTTTTATATGACAAAACTACAGCCCAGGGACGGGAAATGACTTCCCTAAGATCACAAGTGGGTGGTTATGTTAGGAGCAGAACCTGAGTCTTTGACTTCTAGTCCATTGTTCCAGCCATTACACTAAACAGCCTCCATGTTCTCTACTATAGTTATTTGCTCAATTCTTTTCTACAACAGATGCTAAGCACCTTTAGGGCAGGGGACTTGCTATATTCAAATGCCAGTTTTCTGAACAGTTATTTGGTATTCAATTAACTAAATTTTACCTATTATTTTCAGACAGTAATACAAATTGCCAAGATATAAGATTTATAAAATGTTCTGCACATGTTAATTGATCTCACTTGGCCTTCCACCACTCGTGGGATGTAGGTGCTATTTCCTACTTTTGATAGAAGAACCATCTACAATTGCATGACCAAGTGTATGACAAAGATTGTCCAGATTATGACATGCTACTGGATGGACTCATTGAGTTATTAATCCATCTGTTGCATAGGGTTGGCTTAGAATAAATAGGTGAAGAGATGAATATATCCTATTTGGGGAACTTAACACTTGCAATAGTTCTAAACTGCTCATTGCCATAAATATGCACCGTTTTAATGCCAAAGCTCTGTCAGTGATACCTCAGGGTTGTGAATTATGAAACACACACTCTCAGAATAATTAAAATTGGTGACCCCAGAGGCAATGAAAAGATGCATGTGCTGGTGGAGCTGTGAACTGGCCATACCATTCTGGAAAGCAATTTGAAACTGATCCAAAAGTCATTGAACTAAGCATACATTTTGATCCAGTATTAAGTCTATAACCTGATGAGATCAAAGAAGGATTCATACGTACAAAAATATGTACAGTAGCAAAACCTTTAAAACTAAGAGGGCAGGGTTTCTTGTCTACTTATTGGGGAATGATTATGATATGTGGGTGTAATGGAATCTTACGTCATAAGAAATCATGAAAAAGAAATTTTGGAGAAAGCTAAGACTTGTGTGAACTGGAGAAGAAAGAATTAAGCAGAGCCAGGAGATAAATTTCATACAATGATAACAATATTTATTATAATGAAAACCTTTGGACTGTAAAAAGATGAAAATTCTGATGAGGGCAATGCTACATCTCGATTACAGAGGCTGGAAGATGAAAGCTGGCAAGTCACCTCCTGCAAGGGAGGTGATGGACAGAAAATGCAGGATGAGACACAGGCACTATGAGGATTTATCTTACTTGACTGTGCATATTGTTATGAGGGTTTTATTTTTAGTTGAGGTTTTTTAATTAAAAAAATTTTTTGATGTTCAGTAGAAGTGAGAAAAAAATGCTTAATTGGAAAAAATAAAATTTAAAAGAAAAAAATTATGGTGGGAATAAGTAAGCTGTAGCATATTATCTTAAGAAGTAGCAATAAAGCTATAATCAGGGAAGTGTGTGCCTAGGAAAGGGCTAGTATTATAGCAAAAGAGAGAAAGGAAATTGCCCACATGCAGAGTGGTGCCTTGGTAAACATGAAATATAAAATAAGCAGGTGAAAGCTTGAGATGCTTGGAATGGAATGAACCTGTGCAGGATGAAAGGCATGGACAAGAATGGAAAGGCTATGAAGATGGGGATGGCTACGATATACATGGGAGGAAGGAGCAGTCACACTGAAGGTGCTCTTCTCCTGTATTACACCTTGGATCATCTTGAGTCACTAGCAGCAAAGGGAAACCAGTGTAGAAAGACTGTCATCCAGAGCTTCAACGAGGAATGTTTCCTCTCTGATATCCAGAAAGACTTCTCAGGGATCTGACTGCCTCAGACCCCCAACAGTAGCAGCATAACTTCTAAGTCATTCAGTAGTGTAAACTATTCAGTAGAGCAAAAATAAGTGATTCCATAGCATAACTGAGGAATGAATTTGGCCTCTTTTTAAAAGTTAAATGCTTGCTGAATAAACATGGCATCTGGAGGCTATACTTTTCATCCTATTCCTTCTACTAAAAATGTTAATTTGGCTGTATTAAAAAGGAACTGGAATAAAGAAAAAAGCTTTCTACCCTCTACAAAACCCCAGTGTGCAAAACGGCATCCAATTTCTTGCCCCTGAAATGTTCATTTAAAGCTGACGGGTGATGTTTCTGAAATTCCTTCATCAGTTTCTTTTTCTGTTTGAAAGGAATACTAGAGCTTATGTTAATCTCCCAAATCAAGTGCTGCAGCTCTTCGCTTGTCCTTTGTTTTTGTCCCTCATATTCTTCATGAGTTAAACGCTGACAGAACGTGAAACCTTAAAATAAAAATCAGGCAGTTTAGAAAACAAAAATATTTACATCACTCTTGAAGTACTACGCTAAGATGCATTTATGAACAAGTCTGTCATGCTCAATACAGTATTTCCAAGACCTGAATGATATTCATGTTATGTACTGTCCTCCGTTAAGGTTTCTGTGCTTCTGGGTGACCTAAAAGTACAAAGGCCTTCATGACTAATCAGCACAGCCAGCTTTGCAGAGCTGGTCATCATCTGGTCTGATCCTTGGTTGTTGGCCTTTGTTCTTGAAGAGGACCAAAACAACGTCACTAGGTTAAAGTCACAGTGTGTCCGACTGGCTGATCAGACAAATCTGAGAATGCTCTACTACAGGTCGGGCACAAATAGTCCATCAACCAGTTCTTGATTGGTGAGAAGCAGGTCCAGAAAAGAGGTTCCCTTTGCTAATCCCTCCAGTGTTCCTAGGAGACAAGCTGTACCCTTCCAGTAGAACATAAGCTCTTTGAAAGGAAGGGCTATTTCACCTTTGCATTTCTGTATCTAGTACCTAACAGTGCTTGGCACATAGAAAGTGCTTAAAATATGCTTACTGATTGACTGAATGATGGAATTATTAAGGCAAGCAGGACACTGTTAGTTATTAGTACTTTGGGCAGAGGGAGCACTCCAGTACGTGTCAGGATAATTTAGATCATGCCCTCATGCCTTTCCCAAACTCATTTATTTCCTTTTCCTATTCTGGGGCTCTAGACAAAACTGCTTCTACTCTTGCTTCTCTCACCTTTACTCAAACACTCTCACCCTTGCTTGTTCTCCTGTCCACTTCCTCAATTTCCTCACAAGGAACAGGATGTTCTTAACATACGATGTTACTCTTCTCACTGGACTGACCCTCCTCCTTTTGAATAAGGTACTCCATTTGAGGACCATGTTCCACTACTTGCTAATAATGTCACATTTTCCTCCTTAACTTTGATATTTAGCTGATCTTGAGTCTCAGCTGGATTTTGTCCATTTATGAACAGATATCTGAAGCCACAGACTTCATTAATGGCTCATTACAATTGTCTCCTGTAAATTCCCGGGCATTTTCAGTGCTGTTTTTCCTACAATGCTGCTGTTTTCTCTGCTTTTTAGCTTGGCACATAAAGGTGGTGTTGTCTGAACTTAGACTACAAATTCTGCAAAGATGAATTTTAATAATTAGGATCATAAGAACCACTTGCATGTTCTTAAAAAGCTCTTGGGCATAGTGGATATGAGAAAGAAAAGGCATTGGCATGGTTTTCTTGGGTCCAACTCCCTATCCTGAAGACCATCCCCACCCTCACCTGTAAACACAATACAGAAATGAGAAAGTCAGTAGAAATAAAAGGAGGTAAGAATATAAACAAAGTAGCCAAAAAACCAGACATTTTAGAGAGGCTATCACCTACTTGGCAAAAGAACAGTGCAATGAAAACTCTGTAAGAAAGAACTGGCATGCCATTCCACTTGCCCTAGAAATAGTGGGGGGAAAATTGACTTGACAACTTGATAAAACACCAAAACTCACTGTATCCCTTCCTGCACATGTACATCCCACCTCCTCCATTCCTGAAGTGACAATCTCTGTCTACTGAAACACTTCTTTTCCTTAAGGCCAAACTAGGTGCTACCTTCTTCTGTGCAGCCTTCCTTCCATGCCAATCTCACTTCTATGCACTTAATTACACTCTAACATATAATTTACATATTAGTTATTTGTGCACTTGTCTCAGCTCCTCTCCCTACCCTTGCCAACCCCCACATCCTAAGTTTTGTTGGGGCAGAGCCTCTCTGTTTATAATGTGAGCAGCAAACAGAGTGCCTTAAATTTAGGCTGTGCTTAAGTAATAGAACTTTACTGAATTTAAATGCAAGATGTACACGGTTGTACCTGATATAAGATCTGGATCTTCTCCATGAAGAAGGCTTTTGACTTTCCTACTGACCAAGTCCAACAAATTCAAAGGTGTCTATACAAAAACAGGTAACATTTGATTTAATTAGAACTAAAAATATAAGATATGGTTTCTGTCCAGAATTCATCAGTAGTAAAATCTAATTCATAATTTAGCTGAAGGCACATTGGATAAGGTGTACATAGAGTCAGAAAGACCTGGGATCAAATCCTACCTCTGACACGAGCAATGTGACCGTGGGGAGGTCACATAATTTCTGACCATGGATTTCTTATCTATATACGGAGATAATAATGCCTCCACTGTCTTTCTAACAGGGTTGTTTTGAGGGTCCTGAAAATAATGCCCTCTGCAAACTTTAAAAACTCTACAAAATGCCTATTACCAGTAAAAATTAAAAAATATTTTTAAAAAGAAAATGTTTCATTATTTTAAGTCCAGACTTTGCTAGAAACTAGGTTCACCATCAGTGGCCAAGAAGTCCAGCTGTAGTGAATCCACAAATGATTTGTATTTAACAAATCAGAGCATTTCTCAAAGCTATGTTAACTAATACTTCCATCATAATCACACTAAGTGCAGGAAAACATTTTCATAAAGTCAAGAAAAACTCCTCTTCCAGTTGGCTTTGATTTCGACATTATTCCCATCAGGAGTAGGCTGCTAGGGACTTGATGTCTCTGGCAAAGCTCCAAGGAACTTCTTGTCCCCCACAGTTGTTACTGGTAGGTTCTGCTTCTCTTTCTTTCCTTTTTTTTTTTTTCTAAGTCATTTCCCAATACAACGACCTTCTCCCTGTCTCCAGCCCCTGAGCTTTCTCTTTTAAATAGGAAAGCAGTTCATTAAAGTTAGTATGCAGAGGCAGCCCTGAGCCGTTCACCCAAGAGTTCACCACCTCTCTTCATAGGGGAGGAAATTGGGTTTTTTTGATTGTCTGCTCTCCAAAATCAAAATGGATCACTCTTTGCAATTACCTGCAGCCCAGCTGCCTTTTGGTGGTTTTTAAAACATTATGGGAGTTGCTGTGTACACTATTTTCTTTGTTCTTTCTTCTCTCTATACAATATAAACAAGTTATCTTTCTCAGAATTCCTCACATTTTTCATTTCTTACAGCACAATAATCAAATACATTAGTATTCTATGATTTTTTTCATTTATTTTCCATTCAATGGGCACTTTCTTTCCATTCTAGTTTTATTACCATCACAAAAGGTACTGCTGTAAATGTTTTGGAATATTTGGGACTGTCCTTCCTGTCCTTGACTTTTTTAAACTATATGCTCAGTAGGGGGATTGTTGATTCTCATCTAATTCCAAGTTTTCTTTTTGGTGGGGATTTGAATCAGGTCTTTAAAAACTATTTTTTTTCAATTAACCAAAACCTACTTTCTTCCCCTCCCATTGCCTAATTGAAAAAGAAAGAAAAACGAAGACCTTGTGAAAAATATTAACAAACAAAACACATTCCCACTCAAAAAAAGTCTCAGTCTATACTCTGTACATGACCTGTTAGAAGTTGGCAGCATGCTTCATGGTGAGTCCTGTGGTCCATCATGGTATGGATCAGAGCTGTTATCATTCTTTAACTGTTCTAGCTTTTCCCACTTCATTCCTGCACCAGTTCATGTCTTCCCAGGTTTCTATGAAACTATCACCTTCTTCATTTCTTATAGCACAATAGTATTCCATTACATTTATACAACATAATTTGTTCAGCCATTCCCTCAGTTTCAAATTCTTTGCCACCATAAAGAAAGCTGTTACAAATAGTTTTGTACATGAGTCCTCTTCTTCTATCTCTTTTCGGTTTAGTTTAATAACTTTTGGAGTAAAATTCTAAATTGCTTTCCAGAATGGTTACACCAACTCAAAGATACACCAAAAATGCATTAATGCACATATTTTTCAATAGTCCTTGTCACATTTGTCATTTTCCTTTTTTTGATAAACATTTCAACTACGATGGGTAGAATGTGGAACCCCAGATAGGTTTTAATTTGCATTTCTCTAATTACTAGTGATTCAGAGCATTTTTTCATATGGCTTTTGATAGTTTGCATTTCTTCCTTTGTAAACTGCCTTTGACCATTTATCGATTAGGGAATGGCTCTTATTTTTGTATCTTTGAATCAGTTACTTATATATCTTAGAAATCAGAATGTTATCAGAGAAACTTGCTACAATAATTTTTCTCTTCTACCTGCTTCTCCTCTAACTTTAGCCACACTGGTTTTGTGTAGAACCTTTTAAATTTTATGTAATCAAAACTGTCCATTTTACCTTTGTGACTCTATTTCTTGTTTGTTTGTGATGAATTCTTCCTCATCTATAGACCTGGCAGTTTCTTCCTTGCTCCTCTAATCTGTTTAAATCACCCTTTATGTTTGCTGTATACTCATTTCAAATTTATCTTGGTATATGGTATATGACCAATAAATACTTATTAAGCACCTACTGTATATGCCAGGTATTTTGTTAAGGACTGGAAATAACTTGGTCTATACCTAGTTTCTGCCAAACTGTTTTCCACTTTTATCAATGGTTTTCTGTCAAATATTGAGTTCTTTCTACAATAGCTCAGATATTTGGGCTTCTGAAATATTAGGATCCTGTGCTCCTTTGTACTGTACAATACATATGCCTTTCTACTTCTTAAATCAGTACCAAGCTGTTTTGCTGATTTGTAGTACAGTTTGAGATCTGGTACTGCTAGCTGCTGTGCATTTTTTTCATTATTTCACTAGAAATTCTTGACCTTTGTTTTCCTTCAGGCGAATTCTGTTATTATCCAAGTTGTCTTCCAGAACTGGTGAGGCTGATTCACAGCTTCACGATCACACAACTGGGATTTTAACCCAGATCTTCTGACTCCAAGCACAGTAACTGCCTGCATCTCCTCCAGACTGTGCCAAGATTATTATCCTCATTTTACAAATGAGAACTACAAGACTCGGAGAGATTCAAAAACAAGTCTATAGCCACACAGTTAATGGTTAAGCTGGGCTCAAACTCAGTTTTCTGACTGTGGCCAGTGAAAGAGGAGATAACAGTCATAGAGATCTTTTTGAGGGGGGAGCAGTGGTACCCCAAAGAAGAACTGCTTGCCATAGATGTTATACCCAGTATAACAGAAACTTCAAATAATACACTAACACCTTTGCACCTGAAAGTATTACTCTGTGATCTAGCATCAGGAGGCAGTGCTGAGCCATTACATGCTGTCATCACTTAAATTAAGAAAGACATGGACGAACTTTCACCTGTCATTTAGCTCTGGGGTGTTGGAACAGCTGAATTCACAGAGTGAGAACAGCGTATACAATGACAACATCACAAAGAAAAGACACTTGGGAAAGACCGGAGCTCCCTGGTCAAGGCGCAGTGCTGGGAGGACTGAACCGACTGGCTGCTTCTGCTACAGAGGGATGGACTGCAAATGCAGAACGAGGGCGTGGGAGCTTGTTTGGTTGGCATCTGCAAACTCGCTGGGAAGGTTTTATTTGTACTGCTCAGTGGGGTGGGGAGAAAAGGCAGATGCTTGTAAAAAGTTACCTAAATAAAATGGAAGAAGGCTAGCTCAGCGTAAATGTGCCAAGGGAAAATAAAAAAGATACCTTAAGAAGCTCACAATGGTTTTCTAACAGAAATTGGACCAGTTGCTCAGTTTGTCCTTTTGACAATGACTTGTTTTGCAAAACAGCTTTGGTAAGCATCTTCATGACCACTGTTCTATTATCATACTGCAAAAAAAAAGAAATAAAGTTAACAGGAATCAGCCATTTTATAAGAAGAACAAGAGAAAAATGCAAAAGCGTTCACATTTCAAATACTGGTCACACCTGTTTTTGTAACTTGTAGCCATGAGGGTCTGACGCTATGGCCATAAATGTCAGGAGTCTTCGTAACTCTTCCCTGGTGTTGGGGAACAAGAGCCTCAGGTAGAGCTGAGAAGCTTCCAGAGCTTCTGCTCGCTTCCCCTTCTCTGTTATGGGTGGAACAAACAGTTCAAAATGCACGTCAACAAATGGCACAATATTGGGGCTTTAAATATCAGTATGCTATAGGTCAGAAGTAGTTGAATTAATGCCATGCAATGAAGCCCAGTACTTAGTTTAGATGTTAAAATGTGTGGCCACTTAAAGACCTTGAAAAGTCACTTGACAGTGTGAGTCTTGCTAAAATGTCACCAGATTCAAAGAACATAAGAAGGTATGTATGAAATGCAAAAGTAATTAAATTTCTCCATCTTCAGCACTGAGTCTAAATATATGTGATAAAAAGTAACTTAAGATTAAATATTTCCTCCTTGAAAGTTCACTCTTACCCAGAAGTTCAATAATTCCTGAATGAACATCAGAATAACTGTCATTAAGTAAACATTCTCTTTCTTGATTATAATATTTTACTATAACATCAAAGAATATCTTCTTATGAATATTCAATTTTGTTTCTTCGTTAGTGTTTTGAACTAGCTGTTGACTAACCATCACTATTAGCTGGTCTGGGAAATATTCCAAGCATTCAATTGCTGCGTTGAGCCAATTGTCAATCCTGGAAAAAAGAATGAATCATAGATTAACATTTCTAACTGCAAAAAAGCATTGTTTAATACTATATTATAAACATGTATGTATATGTATCATATAAACTTTCAACAGAAAACTAAATTTATATAAGTAAATGCAGTGAGTGATATTTAAGATTATCAAAGTAATATTTGATGTATTGTCCATCAGTTTATGTTGGGCCCAGGATTAAACAGGGGAGAGAGCAGGACTGTCTTTGGGAAACCAGAGCTCCTTTAAGGACCCCAAACTTCTCCCTGAAATGAAAGTCTCTCATTTTACTAACTACATTTTAGTCCCTAAATGATAAAACATGAGTTTCACTGGGGTGTGGGAGGCAATGGAAAGAGCCATGAAGAGTGTGAGTGGGGGCAACACTGAGCTATGAGTCAATACTGAGCTAGGAATAAGAACCACAGAAATGGCGCATCATTCCCAAGGGACAAGTGATCAAAGAATATGAATGAGAGAGTTCTCTAGGAAATAAGTGCAAACTCTTAACATCACTGAATATAAGAAATATACAAATCAAAAGAATCTGAGGTTTTATCTCACATCCAGCAAAGATGACCCCAGAATGGGAATAGTTAACGATGGCAGGTCTATGGAAAGACACTGTTAGTAGAGCTATGGATTGGTCCAAACATTCTGGAAAGCAAACTGTAATTATGCATGGAAAAGTACCTAAAACATACATAGCCCTCAACCCAGAGATCCTACTACTAAGCGTACACCCCCAAAAGGTAAAAGATAGAAAGGTTCCATTCACACCAAAATATTCACAGCAGCACTTTTTGTTGAAGCAAAGAACTGGGGAAAAAAATTAGACTGAGGAAAAGGCTAAACAAAAAGGCTAAACATGCCTCAAAGAATTCAGAGACTCATGGGAAGGCTGACATGGACTGACGCAGAGTGAGCTCAGCAAACCATGCACACAACTCATACAAGGACTACCATGCAGTTCTGAGAAGGCTTACCTTCCTCCTTTTGCCGAGGTGGAAACAAGAGGTCACCTAAGTCTTTTCAGCTATTAGAGCTTTAAAGCCGCACTGAGACTGTGGGGACACCTACTACGATTCTACCAGACTTGGTTAGTTTTACTGAACTCTTTTTAAGATTTTCTTTCTTTTTAAATTTTTGTTAAGTTGCTGGACAGAGGAGGAAGAGGGATGTATTTAGAAATGAAAGTAATGTAAAGACCAAAAGATTAAAAAAAAAACAAAAACAGGAATGTAGTCATGTGACCAAAGCTGGGATCAACCATTGGGTTGTCTAATGGGTGCTAGTAGCATCTTCATATATGAAGATAAAGGAAGACCTCAGGCATGATGCATGGATATGCTATGGTGAACTTAGGGGAGGGCCCCAAATAAGAATCCAAAGTGGAGCAGGCATGGATGGATTGTGATCACATCCCTGAAATAAAGACCAAGAGGCCATTTCATTTAACTCCCATGGCCCAAGTACATCAGTGAGATCACAGATCCATTTAAGTATCTGAGTACTAAAAAACCAAACCAAACCAAGAAACCAAACCATAAAGAACAACATGGAAAGGCTAAATGAAAACCATGTGTGAACTTCTGCATTTCCTTATATACAAGCAAGGAGCAACAGGGGCTGGGGCCAATTCAGAAAGAGAACTTTTATTTGTCCTGATTTTAGAGTACACAATTCAGATTACGCTGGATCCAATGAGTGTGTGTATGTGTGTGTGTGTGCACACATGCATGCATGTGTGTGTATATACACACACATACTGAATACAGAAATGTGAGAAAATTCATCCATATCTCTATATTAGAACAATGTCACATTCTATATTCCTGTGTGACTTACACCACCAAATACTAAATATGAGCAAGAAAGCTTTCAGCAGTAACAACATTTATTTATATAACATATAATAACATGTAACAACAATCATTTATCTAACCTTTTATCTGTCTGATAATAAAGACGCATACTTACTCAGACAAACTGAGGCCATGAATAACCTCTCTATCTAAGCAAGTGTTGGAGATGATGAGATCTTCCTCTCGGTTCAACTGAACATTCTGGTTTTTTATTGGTGGCTCTAAAATACTTTCTAAGACTGGAAGGTGAATTAATTGGAGGAGTCTTAACAATGTTTGCTCTTTCCATACATCTTCCACAACTTAAGAAAGGACAAGAAAAAAAATATCATCAGTCAGGCATATAAACCAATAACCTATTTCCAATCAGGTATTTCTACTAATTAGCAACAGTTGTGGTCCAGTCCAGGGATTTTGTGGGTAAAGAAACTTACTCAACTAAGGCAGATCTTCACACTTACTTTCAATTTATCCTCTAATGAGTTTTCTGGGGACACTAAGAGGCAAAGTGACTTGCCCACAGTCACATTGCCATTATATGCCAGAGGCTAGACTTGAACCCAGGTCTTCCTGGCTCTGAGACCAGCACTTTCTCCCTTATGCCATTCTGTCTCACAATATGCAGAATTGAAAAAAAATAATTCTCAGCACACTATAAGAATATGATACTCTGTGAAAGGATATGCAGATAGGAGGAAAATGGCAATTCTAAAAATAACTGCAATTCAATAAATTGAAAATAAAGATTCCTCAGAAAAGAGCAGAGGGTTTGCAAAACCATCTAGGCAGGAACAAAGTGAGAAGCACTGGGTGGAGCCCATGGAACCGTGTACATGGGCCCAGTAAACCCTTGGTTTGAATTCTGCCTCCACACTCACTCCATCACCCTACTCAGCACCTTTGATACTCTCTCCTCCCTTCTACCTTTGGCTTCCTTCATGAATCAGCTCAAATTCTACCTTCCGCAGGATGCCTTCCCCAGTTCCACCCACTCTAGTCTGCTTCCTCTGAGAAGTCGTCCCATTTACATTGTGTAAACTTTGTACACAATTTTTTTTTTGCCTGGTGTCTCCCCAATTAGAATGTGAGCTCACTGGCGGCAGAGATTATTTTTGCCATAATTTGGATCACCACAGTTTAGCACATCTATTAAGTACTTGAAAATGCTTGGTGACAGTTGATTGACTGACTGACACTAACTGTTTCACCCTGGGCAAATCATTTGAAGATTCTCTGCGTCCTCACTGGTAATAAGAACAACGATGCTTGTACTACCTACTTCACAAGGTTGCTGGAACAATAAGGGTTAGCATCCATCAAGCACCTTAAGGACCACAAAGTGCTTTACATATATCACCTCATCTGATCTTGACAAAAGTCCTGGGAGGGAATGCTATTTTTCCCATTTTACAGATGAAACCGAGGCAAATGGCGATTAGGTGATTTGCCCAGGATCACACAGGTAACATCTGAGGCAGGATTTGAACTCAGGTCTTCCTGATTCCAGGTCTAGTGCTCTATCTACTGTACTCTCTAGTTGCCAGAAAATGCTCTGAAACTCAGAAGTTTGTTTTTTTAAAAAGCTATATAAGGAAATAGCTAACAGAGGGGTTGGTATAAGAAAATGAAATTAAGAAAGCAGAAGGGGCAGCCACACCTTGGTCATCATTACAGAACAACTGTCAAGAGTCTAGAAGACACATGGACACAGGCCAAGCCTGTCTGTGCCTTTGACCAGAAGGGTTTCTACTGATGGAGCTCCTTCTGGGCCCAAGATGGTCTCAATGCACATTTTTTCATTTATGCACTATAACAGTTCTATAAAGTTGACAGGTCAAGTCTTATTATCCACATTTTCCCATAAGGAAACTGAGAGCAAGAGAAGTGATTTGTTCACAGGTACATAGCTAGAAAGTGATAGGGGTAGGAATGGAAGCCTGATCTTGAGACTCTAAGTCCACTGTCCTTGTGGTTATATCATACTATCTCCCTAAAATGAGGGGATTAGATTAGATCAGGGATTTTCTTTGTAATCCTAAATATTTTATTTATTCAAAAAATATTATTCTGAAAAACAGGTCCATCGGCTTCCTAAGACTACCAAGGGGATCCATGACACATAAAAGGTTAAGAACCCTTGGACTAAATGATTTGTAAAGTTCCTTCTAGTTCCAAAATTCCATGATTCTACTTTGTAAAAAAATTTCATGGGGTATTTCCTTAAAACATGGAGTATTTTCCTAAAATACAGTGTTTTAAGTACTGAAAACCTGTACTTATTTCATGCATCCAGGTCACCGTTTAAGTATACAGGCCAAGAGTCAACTCATTGTTTATTCTTAGCACTGTTTAAAACTGACATTTTTCAAACAAGATTTTTATCCATTGACTTGTGAATTGAAATTACGATGCTATAAGGCTCAATGTTGATATCTCTTATTTTAAAAAGTCAATCTGATCCTTTTTTATATCTCGACAACTGTTTTTCTTCCATAACCGCATTTTTGCCCAATGGAGAAAGTCTTTCTGTACTGGTGATATTTATCGTACTTCAATATATCTTTGTAAATATTCACTCTCTAATTTTTCCTCTCTGTTAGTACAAGATTTATATAGCAAATTCCTCACTAAATTATAAAAGTCCTCAGCTTAAAAATAAAGTTAAACTTTGTTTTCTGTTTAGATTGCTAAACGAAACTTTGTCCAGTATTCATTTTTGAATATTAAAAAACGTATTTTGAAATTCATACAATTACTGAAGGAGGCCACATGCTACTATAGGGAGACAGTCTGCAGTGAAGATAGGGAGCTGACACCTGCTGCGTGGCATCAGAAAAGTGCCTTCACCTCCACAGGTCTCAGACTCCTCAGATCTAAAATAAGGGGTTGGCTTTGATGGCCTCTGATGACCCTTTAGAACTATGAACGATGCATGGTCTTATGAACATCCAGAAGGGGGAGGGGTCTTCATAATGCATTTTCAAAACCCTTCACAGAAATTTGGTGGTCTCTCAGAGTTCAGGATTCAATGGACCAAAACAAAAAAAGCTGCGTGAGGAAACATATCAAGAAAAAAGTCAGCAAGGGTACTTTTTTTACTGTTACCCAAATACTGTCTGGGCCAATTCAAGGTTATTCATTTACTGAGCACCACTGTGTACAAAGTGTGCAGCTAGGTGGTGCAGTGGATAGTGTCAGGCCTGGAGTCAGGAAGATCAGAGTTCAAATTTGACCTCAGACACTTACTAGCTGTATGACCCTGGGCAAATCACTTAACCCTGTTTCCCTCAGTTTCCTCATCTGTAAAACGAGCTAGAGAAGGAAATGACAAACCACTCCAGGATCTTTGCCAAGAAAATCTCAAATAGGGTCACAAAGAGCTGGACATGACTGAACAACTACAAAAATGTGTGACGTAGTGCAGTAAGTGATAGAGAATGACCTAAGTCCCTGCCTTTATGAAGTTTACAATCTAGAAAGGAGTACAAACCAAGTACAAAAGCAGTCACAGGCCATGAAAGAAAATGAAAAGTGCTTTAAATACAAACGGTGATACGAAGGAAAGCTCTCACACAGTTACGGGGACAGGGTGTCTGCTGGGGCCAATCAGGAAAGTATCATGGACAGGGTGGCCCCTGACCATGTGGGGCCTGGAAGGATGGCTTGGCTTTTGACTGGTAGTGATGGGAAGGTAGAGTGCTCCAGGCACAGGAGACTTCATAAACAAAGAAAGTGGGGATAGCATAAAGCACTGTTCGAGAAAGAGTAAGTCATCTAGTAATAAATGGGGAGGGGGAGAGGAGAGATGAGGGAGAGGGAGGCCAGAATGAGGCAGATCCCAAAGGTCAGGAGCTCATTTGATAAACAGTGGGAGGCTCATGAATGTTTCTGAGTAAGGGGATGACATGTTCACAAGGAGATGAGCATGGCAGTGATGTCAGATGAACTGAAGGGAAAGGTTGTAGATAGAGGAGTCCAATGAAGAGTACTTTTGCTTGAAGAGACAAGTTGGGTTAGGGCAAGAGTGAGGAACGGTGGAAGGGTTTGCTCTAGAAGGCATTTCAAAGAATCTACAAGACCAATGAGCTCGAGGTCATGTAGTAAAAGGCCAGGTGATGAAGGAGGCACTTGAGTTGAGCTTTGAAGGAACTGGGGGATTCCCAGAGGTGGTGATAAGGAGGGAGAGTCAGGGCAAGTCACAGAGAAAGGAGATGAAAGGGACTACAAGGGCCTTCAATTCAACCTGTTTAGCTGGCATGTATAGTACATTAGCAAGAATGATCTGAAATAAGGAAGGAAGGGCAGGTTGGAACCACACTGTAAAGTTAGAATAGAAAAGATCAGATCTGTTTCATTAGCTTCAAAGGTTCATAGGGTTAAGTGAAAATTTTTTTTTTTTTGAATCGGGCCTGTTTTAATGAATTACTATTAGAAGTGGAACAGCACTGGAAGAAATGTACACAGCATGGAAGGAAGGAACAATAACATGTTAAAATGTGCGTACATAGCTCTTTGAAATCAGATTTCTTATCTCATTAGACTTGATTGTCTTTGGAAACTCTGAGGTTGGTAATCTACTTTTTCTTTTTTTTTTTTCTTTTTTTTCTTTTTTAATGTTTAACATTCACTGCCATACAATTGAGATTTTATCCCCCCCACACCTACCCCCCACTACCCCCCTCCCTCCCCACGACTGCATACAATTTTGTATAGGTTCTACATATACTTTCCTATTGAGTACATTTTCACTATAGTCATGCTATGTAGTCGGACTAAAATTTTTTTTTTTTTTTAAGGAAGGGGGAGATCTTAGTATGTCTGTAGCCATCAGATAAGGAGCCAGTGGATGGAGAGAGATTGAAAATTAGGGGAAAATTTTAAGTGGGGCTAGCTTCTGGAGGAGACAGGAGGGGATGGGACCAAGGGTATCACATACATTCAATCTTTCATCCGTATCTTCAACAAATATTAAATGCCTGCTCTGGGCATGCCACAGTGCAAAGTCCCGTAGGTCAGTGGCATCAAACTCAAATAGAAAAGGGGCCACTAAAACAAATATAAGGATCTCTGTGGGCCACATATTTTAAAAATGTAATATGATCTATATTTTACTATGCTTTTATTTTTTGTTAAACATTTCCCAATTACTTTTCAATCTGATTCCAGCTCTACTCAAGAGTATTATAGGCTGCATTTGGGCCCTCAGTAGGGGATACAAAGAAGCTTAAGATACAGTCACTGTCCTTGAGAAACTTACAATCTGTTTAGAAAAAGAAGAAATGTAGTTCGTCCTAGCTAAACATCAATATACAGCTGCATATTATTCCAAATTAGTAATACTGAGAACAAATGCTATGACAGTTCAAAGGAGGGAACCATCCCTAGCGGCTGGAATAGTCAAGAGATGTTTATTTTCAACAAGTAAATACTCATTGAGGGCCTAATGTGTACATAACAATGGATTAGGCACTGAGGTAAATGCAGCATTAAATAAAGCACAGTCCCTGCCCTCATGTAGCTTATGGCCTAGTAGAGGGGCACCCATCACTTAATACTTGAATTACCTACCAATGATTTCATCTCCACTGACAAAGATTATAACTCCTCTGGGACTCAACTCATAAGAGTTCTGAGAGATGCTGTGGCTAAAAAATTCATTACCTATGGCTAACTAAGTGATTCTTGAACTTAGGTAAGTCTTTGGCTAGCAGACAGCAGAAACCAGTACAATACTCATAGAATGTAATCTTTCCTTCTGGGTTGGGAGGACCTGCCAACCAACGTTTATAGTTTGCAGGCTTTCTAGAGCTATCTATTCCAAAGGAACACTGGAAGAATACCCTGGTCAATGTACTGGGAAAAATGACAAGTACAAAAGAGCCCATGATAAGCGTACAAGGTATTATGTGAGATCTGAAGGGAGAAAGGTCACTACTGACTCAAGGGATTGCTTACTCAAAGAGGTACTGTTTGAGTTAGGATTTAAACACTAGGCAGAAATTCAATAGGTAGAGAAGGTAGGAGAGGGAATTCCAAGAATGGGGACCAGTTTCATTGAAGCCTTGTGAAGGATGTGTATGAAGCTGAAAGGGGAAGAAAAAGTATTTTCATAGAGACAAAGGCAAAAAGATAATCATGGTGAATTTAACTCAACAAGCATTTGGTGTTGTTTTGTTTGTACTTCGTTCTAGGAGAGGACCATGACATCAGGGAGGTAACTTGCAAGTGAATTGGATTTAAGTGACGGAGGGCTATGCAAAGTCACCAGGCTCACTCTCTCTTCCAGACCCCTCTGGGTCCAATGGTCAAATACAGATCAGGACTACTGGAGACATTTACTGAGCATTTACTGAGTCTCTTGTACATGAAGTTAGAAACAGGTACTTCTTTGAGAGGAGGAGTGGCATTGGGATTTCAGACTTGAGGAGAGAGACTGGGAAGTTTACTAGGGACTTAACAAAAGATGAATAAAGATTGTTGAAGAGCAGCAGGGGCTAAAGGGAAGCTTAATAGCTTGAATCTGGATATTCTTTGGGCAAAAGCACATTAGGGGAAGCAGCTGAAATTCATGTGAGAGGATAATTCCCAAGGTAAGAGGAGCTAGGTTAAGGGGACTCAAGTAAGCTTTAGGACACCCATGATTTGGGTCTCTCTGGCAAGGCACACTCCTGTCTTCGACATTTAAACATTAACCTGATGTTTGTATCAGAGTTTTTAAAAAACATTGCCTATTTTATTTCATATATATAACCTCCCCAACTGGAAAGAGAAGTGAGTCTTTTGTGTGTATGTATAACCAAAAAGACTCAAACAATGCCTTGCACATAGTAAGTGCTCATTTGTTTACGATGTCAGCAGAGATTATTGTTTGCCCAACAATCACGATTCATTCTGTTCTGGTGAACTGGTTGGGGAGAGCTCTCTCATCTTCTGTTGCCCAGCTCCAAGTCTAGCAATACAAACTAAAGCACCATGTGACTTATATTGCTCCACTGCTTGTCATACCTTTCAACCTTTAACCCAGGAACTTTTCAGGCTCCAAGGATTTGCCAACTATATGGAGGTGGTTCCTTTTTGTAGTGATGCCTCTCAAATGACTCTTTAAGTTACTATAATTTCCAATTCCTCCAAGGAAGTCCTGCTCCAGTGTCTTGTTATGGCACAAAGAGAACCCTGGGTTTTTAAGGTGACATCAGCAGAGGACAAACTCTGACAGTCTCACCAAAACTGGAAAGATTAGAGTATGGGCTCAGTGATGGCCTATGTGTCCACTCCCTAAAGACTATTCTAGCTGACATCCAAGGGGCTCACTGCCACAACTGTGGGCAACAAGTGACAAATTTCTTGGCAAAAGCAACTTGTCTCTGAAAGGTTACAACTTTATGTTGGTGAAAAGAGTAGACAACCACACAGAAGAAATCATGGATCTTTTGAAGTATTTACCAAACATAAAAAAGAATTAATTTTTGAATATGGCTTCCTAATTCTTACATAATTTCTAACTGCATCTATTTTTTAAGAGACTTATGATTTCATTAGTGTTGGAATTCTTGGTGAGGACCTTCTACAATGCAGATAAGGCAGCGCCTAAATCTTTCTCTTCCATTCAGGATGGCCCCCAAGTAAGATGGTAGTGGGTAAGTACCATGGTCAGTTCAGTTTGGGATTGCTTTGCCTTGCTAAATAGGGATTTTAAAAGATGCTGTTTATCAAATCTTATTTAACTCAAAAAGTTCTTAATTTTTTACCTGTAACTGAATAGGAGACAAAGTGCATACATATCCTTAAGAGCCAGCAGTTGATTTTGAGGACTAAATACTTTATTATGGATGTTTTATTTTCCATGTAAAAGAAATGGATACATTAAAAAAGTTGGGTTGTTCCTAGATATTAGGAAATCATATAGAAAAAATGGCAAGTCTTTTTAAAAACAACTCTCTTAAGGACCTTTGAACCCGGGAAAATTCCTTATTAGTGACTTATTAAAAAACAAAGGCTAAAAAAAGGTAATCTCTCTGCAAACTAAAATACTGCTCTTTTCCCCTTCTTGTAAAGTGTGGCAATCCAGTTTTGTGACAAAGATATCCGAAAACCCTGATCAGTCAGTCTTTTTTCCAGTTTCTAACTTCTGACATTTTCCAGTTTGCTACTTTACAAAGTGGTTTCAAAAGAGGCTTAAAATGGGAGACTCAGGTTCTAGTTTTGGTGCTGCTGGTGACCAGTAGTGTGACCTTGGGAAAGTTATTTAGAAGGCCTGTTTTTCTGTATAAGTCTTAGTTTTCTGTTGTAAAAGGGAACAGGACTGTATGACCCATCTAAATGCCCCTTCTAGCTTAAGGATTCTGGGAATTTATGTTTCTATGTACCTGAAAAATTTAGCTTTTGACATGATGAACTATCTTTTCTCACTTTATTAATCTTTAGAAATTTAACTTACTATTTTAATTCTTACCTTTTCAGTTTGTAAACCATGGTTACAGATTGTCTCTATCAGCCACAAATGCTATTTGAATTTGTACAACAGAAATAACATATGCTGTTCTGAAGAGAAACATTTTAAGATGCACAGTCCATGCCTGTGCAGAACATGACCACGAAAGTGCTGACAGGTCGGATCATCTTTAGCCAGTCATCTAACAGAGGGGATTTCAGATATTCTGGTAAAAATGAGCAAAGATATTACTTTTCACTTAAAATAAGAGCTCAAAATTGAGACCGTTTTTAAAGCAAAATGTAAATTTCTTGAAGGTAGGGGCTGTTTCTTTGGCATCTCCAGCACCTACCACACTGCCTTGTAGATAAGAGACACTTAATATTTGTTGAATTAGCTGAGTTAAAGTATACACAGTCCTTTTTCACCAGTACAAAGAACATATGCAGCATCCTCCAGCCAAAATCCTTCTCCCTTCACTACATTAAGGCTTACACAAATGGCTGATATCATAACTAATTATCACCACCTTAAACAATTCTGTTACACAATCAAAAATACAAATAGTTCTTCAATTACCTTTTTTTGAAAGCACAGGAACTGGTTTATCAACTGTGATATCTGGAGAAAAAGCTGTATGCCCATTTATAGTATGAATTAGTTCTTCAATTGTCTCCTCATCAATTTCTTGTGCTAAAGGATTCGAAATCGTTTCATCTTCCATTCTATTAAAAATAAAATATACTCATTTTTCTTCACTTAGAATTCCAAATGTTTAAGGTACACATGTAGTATTGTACTGTCACTAACCTCGTGAGTGCTGCTGCTTTTATTTGATCAAACCCCCTATTTTTAGGATCATCATCTGTTTTAGATAAACCAGGAGTGGCACTATGGCCCAGAAACCTGTAGAGACTGCTATTTGTGTCTTCAAATTCCAATTCCTTTTCACTTTTGAATAGCTTCATTCCTACTGGTTCAAATACTTTGTGATCCATGAGAGCTTGGCAAAGACGCACTCCATTGAGACGGGAGATGTCATAGCTGCTTAAGGAGATATTCTGCATAAGATGACCTAACACTACATCAACAGCATCTGAACCAGTAAAACAGTCTTTATAAGTTCGGAAATGTTGCCGTCTTCTTTTGACTTCCACCTGCGTGTGAAGGGAGTGGATGATACCATTCCAGAGCTGAGTAGCTTGAAAAGGACCAGAGCATCCTGAAAAAACATTTAGGCATATGCTGTGGAATTTAGATTACTCAAATGTATACGTAATTTAACTTATTTTTGGAACTTTAACTGTGATGTATATTCTTGCCAAATTCATAATAAATTTAACTTCCTTTTTATACAAACTATGAAATGCTTGCAATTTTTAATGGTGACCCAAATTTAAAATAACTACACTATAATATTCCTCTGCCAAGATAAAAGCAGCACTCAACCTGCGTAGCTAAATTTCACTGATTTGAGATTCATCGTCAGGATTCTGAATCCCTTTAATATGTGAGAATTTACTATCTACTCTGAAACTAGGGCAGTGTAATTTTCATTCTGTCTTTACACCAAGGTTGGCACATCAAGCCAACTCTCATTACTGGGTTCTGGATGCTCTAACCTGTTTCTCCTCCCTCCCTCCCTTCTAGACATCTCATTGCTCATTAGCCCATCCACTAGACCGAGGGCTAGGATAGCTCTGCAGGGAGTAGAAAGGAGATTAGAATCATCTGGGCTCCTTGTCAGTGTCTAGGGGAGGAAGGAGAAACATAAGGATCCTTTTGGCTTTTGAGTATCCGTCTTACTTTTCTCCCCCAGACTTTTGGTGAGGAGAGATACATAAAAAAGCAAAGTCAAAGGTCCACACACCTTCTCCCTACATGGAGCACAAAAGAGAGCTGTCTGCCTAAGGCTGCCCACCCTGGCACCGACAACACTGGCACAGGGTCACAAGTGCATTTCAGGGTAAGAGTTGGCCATTTGGGAAGGAGGTAGGGTTGCTACATCCCCATACTCGACCAGGGACCAAGTGAAGGACAGGGTGGGGCTGGACAGGGCAAAGTAGGGGGAGGAGACGTTAGGGGGGGCAGGGATAGTGGAGGAAATGGGGCAGAACTGAGCAAGGGGGGGTGGTTAGGTAAGGATGGGAGGAATTACATAACCAAAGCAGGTGGTCTTGACAGAAGCTGGGCAGGGTTGGGCAGGTTATGGAGCTAGGATGAAGACTACTTAGAGGAAGAGGCCATACAAAGAGAATGAGTGGGGCTAGAAAAAGTAGCTGGGAGAATAGGGCGGAGGGTGCCCTAGATAAGGCCAGGTAGGGGGCAGGGCCGGGCAAGAGGGGGCGGGGCCAGGCAAGAGGGGGCGGGGATAGGCAGAGAGTGGGCGTGGCTAGATAAGATGGTTGGGGGAATAGGGCACAAGCTGCCCTCGATTTGAGATCAGAATGGGGAGGGACTAGGCACAGAATAGGCGGGGCTACACAGAAAACAAGAAGGGCTAGATAAGGTGCAATTGGGCACAGGCTTCCCCCGTAAGGTCAGCTGGGGGCGGAGCCAGGCCAAAGGGGCGGGGCCAAGCCCCTACTCTCCAGGAAGCGAATTCAAAGTCCGGTTCCCCTTTCTCTCCCTACCAAAAAAGTTCACCTGTGATAAATGGCCTTCTCCTCCGGTGGATACTGCTGCCGGCGCTAAGCCGAAGCCGGAGGCCGTCCCGCCGTGGAAGCCGCAGCTCGTTCTGGCTGCTGAGCCTGCGAAACCGCGGAGTCAAAAAAACCGCCATCCCGCTCCAACTCCTCCTCCTCAGCTCCTCCCGCGCGCACGCTCTCCGGCGCTTCGCGAGCCGGCTCCGCCCCTTCCTCGAGGACCGGAAGTGACCTCATCGGACCGGCGGGACCTGCTCTTCTTCCTGCCCCTCCCCTGTCCCGCCTCCTTCCCGGCTCCCGGAGCTCCGGCAGCGGCGACGGCCGTAGAAGCGGCGTCTATGGCGGTGGAATAGCCGGAGCGTCAGCGCGGCGGCCGAAGGGGAGCGAGCCCTTGCACCGCCCCCTCGGGGGGCGTCCGCTGGACCAGGTGAGCGGCCACGGAGCCGTCCCCGCTCCGCCGGCTGAGAGCAGCCCCGGCTGCCGCCTCCCGGCCTAGGCCGCCCGGACCGCAGTTGCCGGGTGACGCCGCCGCCGGGGAGGCCGCGGGCCTCCGAGAGCCTCCCAGGGCGGGAGGGGCGCGCCGAGGCTGGGGATGGGGCCTCTGCGAGGGGTTTCGGGCCCGGGGAGGCCGCCCCGGCCCTCCGCCTGTCTAAGCAGCGGGAGAAGGGAGTTCTCGGGGGAGAGGTTCCACCCCGCTAACACTTAGAAAGCGCCTACTGTGAGCAGAGCCCCGGGGTCACCTGTTCTGCGCCCTGGTAACGACCCCCATCTCCTCCCCTCCCCCGACAGCTACGCCGGCGGGGCTTGTGACTGGTTGATTTCCTTGAACTAGGAACCCCCTTTAATCCTAAAGCCTCCCCCAGTGCGGGACACCCCCACCCAAACCGCCCCCCGTCGGGGGTCTTGTTTCCTCCCCCGGGACCCTGAGTCCTGGGTCCGTCCTACGTTTGGTGATCGCTTCTTGACCCGACAAATATAGATTTGTTTCCAAGGTGAACTTTTTTTCTTGCTGATTGGGAAACCGTAAATTTTTAAGTCTGTTAAGTAATATGACTCACAATGCCGTATTAAAATGAACGTTTAAGAAAACTCACTTCACTCTTACGTTTGTCTGTTTGTGGCTGTGCGCTTCTATAAGAAAGACGTATATTTTCTTGTTACTTCTCCACTTGGTAGCTAGGAAGTTGAGGGCTCCCTTTGCTGTGTGTCAGGTCCAGTTCCTGAGTTTGCCAGTTTGTGATATAACTTGTACGGTGCAGAATGCTGTTTCATGTTAGGTTTCCAGGGCTAGCTTGAAAGCTGTGGGGCTGGATCTTGCCTGAATAAGTTGTTTGGTTGGCCTGTCTCCTTGAGAAATAAAGATTTAGGGTACTTTACCTAGAGAGAGATGAGAGAAGTTTTGAATAAGTAAACGACAGTTTGGGGTTAGTGCTTGTTGTGATGAGGAAAGCAACAGTATTGTATGTATGTATTATTGTTTTTGTGAAAGATACTTGTGTAGAGAAAAACATAGTTAAGTCAGAAGAAGAAATACTGGGGAAGTTGTTTGATTTCCTGCCTTCAGAAATATAAAAATAGAAAGTATCTCCCAGGGTTGTAGGAAAAAAGGGGTAAGCTTTTGCAGAAGTATAAATGTAAATTGATGTTGGTCCCATTCGAGTGAAGCATCGGAATGACTTAGGCAACAGTATTGTTTGTAAATGTTGTCACTGTTAAAAATACATTTGTAGGAACAAAGAAGTAATAGTCAAGTCTCAAGTGATAGTGGGGGAGAGGAAAAGGCTGTTGGAGGAATGTCTCAGCTGTAATTATTTGTGCACTGAAAACATTGTTTCTGTTCCCCGCTTTAGAATCCTAGTCTAAATTGATAAGTGCTCCTTATTAGGGTATATATATACATACCTAGTCTTTCTATGTAGCTGAAGATGTTGTTTGTTGTTCAGTTGTGTCTGACGCTTGGTGACCCGGCCCTTTTGTGCTCCACTCTCTCCCGAAATGTATCCAAGCTTACTGTTCCTTCCGCAGTGTTATCTATCCATCTCATAGCTTAAGAAACATGTAAAAAGACCAGTAAAACAAATGCAGATGTATTATAATGAGATAATGTGTTAAGTACTTTGTAAACCTTTGTAAAATGTTGGCTTTTATTAGCTATTATTTTGCTTGGTGCATTCACAAAGGAAGATTTGTAGGTCATATTATATTAGATATTTTTATTAGTGTAATTTGTAAGTTCAGGTTTATATTTGATCAGATTTTCATAAAGTATGACCAAACTATACAATAACTACAAATCTTCTAATTTTAGAGTTAGAATAGACTTTTGAATTCCATTAGTTCAACCTCATACGCAAAAAATTCCCCCACCCTCAGTAACAGTTCCCCTCAGGCTGTATTCTTCTGGACTTCATCATGCTCCCTCGAATCTAGCCTCTTCATCCTAAGATATTCCATGGACCCTGAAACTCATGCCCCCTCAGTCCTCCTTTTCCTGGTGCCCCTTTCTCTCTGATTAGATTGGGAGGCCAGACCACCTGAAGCTCTCCTTCATTTAAGGAGGACTCTGCAGCACCATCTTGATTTTTCTTAGGTCTGTGCTTCTCTGGATTTAATCATGCATACCCTCTCCTCTCCTGGCTTCTTTTTATGTGTTGTCTTCCTTGGTTAGATGGTGAGCTCCATGAGGGCAGGGACTAGTCGTCTTTTGCATTCTCTGTATCCCTAGCACTTAGTACAGTTCAGGCACATTGTAAGTCCTTAATAATTAGGTGTTTAATTAACATTTATTCACTGACTAGTAGAAAGACCCTGGTTAAGGGAGATAACGAGAAGCCTTGATAACTTTTAAATGCCCAAACTCAGGATCTTCTTGGTTTCTACTAGGGAAGAATCTGGCCTCCGGTGACCCTAAAAAAGTGTAATTATCCCTCAATCTCTGCTTTACTTAATGCATACCAGTACCAGCCTTTACCCAAAATATGTTAACTATACGGAGTAATAAATACTGCTTTTTAAGATTTGTCTCAGAATTTTATTTACTTTTTGTTTAGAAACAGTCAGTTATAGATAAGTACCAGTGTTCCAGGTGAGAATGGGTCATTGTATGAAATAACATTAATAAATCCTAATGGAAATTTTTCAGAAACTGTATCTGTGAACCTTAGGCAGAATTAGGGAAGGAGTCTATATACCTGTTCTTAGGAAAAGGACGGGAAGATTTTTCAGTAGTATTTTTAGGTAGAGGGTGTGATTTAGACCTGTGCTGAGGCTTTATGGACTCCGGAGTCTGGAAGTGATCTCTCCTGAAGTATGTTGTAGAAGGGTTTATTGTTTAGCTACAAGTTGAATTGGAAGAAGCCAATCAAGGCCAGTCTCTGATTCTAAATCTTTCTTTCTTTTTTTTGATTAATGCATTCTGATTCTGACAACATAAATATTTCCTCATATTCCCCATCTACCTCTCAGATTCAATGAAGGAATCTGTGATAAATCTAAGGGTCACAAGTAGGCTCTTATGTTATCATGAGCTTCCAGAAGCCCGTGCTATGGAGGACGGACAAAAATGCCCTTATTGCTGAAGTTCACATTTTGAAAATTATTTATTATTCCTGTTTACTCTGTGAATTTAGATAGTCACTGCAGGGCCTCACTTTTCTCGATAGTGAAATGAAGGGCTTAGATCACTTGAAATCCTTTCCAGTTCTGATTTCCTCTGATTCTGTACATCCAGTCATCTCTTCAACATTTAAGCAGCCTCAAGTAGAGAGGGGGATGGAGTGCCAGGAACTGGAGACGAATTTTGAAGATTTCACAACTTTGTGGGGACAAATAGAAGCTGAGCAGGAAGATATTTTTATCATTGGTGGCAGTGATGTATGTGTAGAGCTTCACATGATTTATGAAGAGCTATATCACAAAGGATCTTCTTTTCATAGAAGTATGTGTCCTTGTGTACCACTAGTACATCATAATGACATTGCAGTAGTGGATTGAATGCTGGGCTTGAACAACAGGAATTTTGAACCTGTCTGTACCACTAGATGTATGACAACCCTAGGTAATTTATCCGTTAAGTCAAAGGCAGGTTGTGATCCATTTCTGTGGAAGAAGTTTTATCCTGGGAGTTTCTCCTGTTCAAAAATGGAAGCTCTTTGAAAGCAGGAAATATGTTTCATTTTTATCTTTGAATCTTCATTGCCTCTTACATAATAGGTACCTAATAAATAATTATCAAATAAACATTTCAAAAAGTCAGAGATCACTCCTCCTGGTACTTAGTATATTCATTATAATCAGAACTGTTAGCCCTTGAATTTAAACTGTACATTCACTTCAACAAACACTAATTAGTAACTTAGAAACACTTGGGAATAGTTGGAAAAATAATGTGTTCCTTCAGGGAAATGTATATTTGTACAGGAGTAACTAATACTAGAATATGATGATTGCATGGAAGAGGTCATAAGAAATTTGAGTTAGTAATTGCTCCTAACTGGATCTATTCTTGAAAATGTTCAGCTTAGTGTAGGTATAAGCAAAGCTTCCCCTTTGAGAATCCCTGCTCATCTTTATGTCACTGTAAACTATCAGTATAGAACCTTAGTGGAAAGGTTTATACACATTACTTTTTTAAAAGGAGATGAGTTGATGAAAGTACACACTGGAATGTTGACCAGAGATGATCTCCCTAAGAATTGAAAATGATAGCAGTTTCTCAGTTTTGAATTTTTGCATAAGGAGAAATGATCATATAATTACAGATTTAGATGTACAGGGGACCTTGGGAGTTGTCTTGTCCAACCACTTCATTTTATAATTAAGGAAACTGAAGTGTAGAAACAATACCGGTTACAAGCGACAGAACTGGAATTTGGACCAAAATTCTCTAATCTCGAATCCACATGCCTTGTTAACTAAATAACAGCTCAGTAATTTACGCAGAAATAGGCATTTTCTGAAACATATCCATTAACACATAAATATTTGATTTGAACTTTATTATTCCTCTTGTTTTGTAGTCTTCCAAATGCATTCTTGCCCACTCTAGTCTTATATCATTTTTTGTGATACTTATTTGATACTTTCCAAATACTAAATTGTTACTTCTCTTAGATTGATATCTAAGTATTGTTTAGTTTTTCACATGTATCTTATCTCCTCTCCCTGAGATTATCATCTTGAAGGTAACTGAGGGCTGTACTTATGTCTCTCTGCTATCTGTCTATCTATCTGTCTATCTCTAATATACTTAGAATCTAGTACTTACTAATAGGATTTGATTTTATTGAATAAATTCTAGTTATTGTTGTAAGTTATGGCTTGTCTTTGGAAGTCAGAGCTTATCCTACTCTTTAGCTCCATCTTGTCATTCAGTTGAACAAGCATTTTATTAAATGCCTACTGTGTGCCAGACACTGCTAGGTTCCATAGATACGCAGACAAAACCAAAACTGCTCCTACCCTCAAGGAGCTTACTTGGGGGTCGGACATTGGGTCGAGCAATGGTAGGGAGCAGAGGAGCATTAATAATTAATGGGAAATGGGCAAGAGCCTCTTGTAACTTAAGCCAAGTTACTCGGAGAAAGATTAAGCCAGAAGTGGTTGAAGACTAATTGAAATACATTGGAAAGCATAGGAGACAGATAGGACTTTACCTGTGATTCCATTTTGATTAGTAACCACAGGTGAAACTGGAGTAACTTAGAAGTTTTGGGGACCTTGAGCAGTTCACATGACCAGTCTGTGTCAGGGGCACAACTGAAGCCCAAATCTTCTTCGCTTAAATCTCACCCTGCATCTACAACACCTTCTTTCTTTCCTGTGGGAAAATTTAATTTCTTAAAATCTCTAACATGCTAGTACAGTCACTTCCAAGGATGAAATATTTCAGAATGTTTCATAGACTCTTTTACTCAGGTCTCAAGAATATATTATGTATATAGTAGGATCACACAGTTTTGACAGGAATGTTTGCCAAAAATGGGTTCCTGTTTTTAAATGAGGATTCATTTGACTTGTATATAAAATCGAATGAGTATCACTCTAAGTTTCAGTCCAAAAATTGTGAGCCGTTTTTTAATCTAAAACTGTGTTATGTATGATTAGCACCTTGAGGGCAAGCACCATCTTCTGCCTCTTTTTGTATCCCCAGCATTTAACACAGTGATTAGAGTAGGCACTTAGTAAATGTTTACTGATGGATTAATTACTATCTTTGGCAATATGTATTTACAATCAAATGAATATTACTCTGAGTTTCAGTCCAAAAATTTTATTTTAGCAATTCTTTAGTCTGAAACTATTATTCTTTGGCAGTATATGAAGGACCTGTGATCAGCTTGCTAAATTCTAAATTCTAAATTCATAACCTGTCATTAACTTAGCCTTTTTCCAGGCACATAGAACTCAAATGATGACTTGCCTGTAGTCAACTAAGATAGTGTCAGAGGCTGAATTTGAACCTAGGATTTTATATGTCTGATTGTACACTCTGTGTACAATGTCATACTGCCTCTTTTGAAGCATAAATGGGACATAGGAACTAATGAGACCACAATTAAGAATCTAACAAGAAAGGGGGCATAGGACCTGCATGTACACACACACACACACACACACACACACACACACACACACACACACACACACGATAATGACCTAGCAAAAGGAAATGAAAAGGATATTGGAGAATTCTCACATAAACTCAAGGGATGATGACTAAGGTCATTGGATTTAGTAATAAAAAAATCATTGGTAATCTTGGAGAGAACAGTTTTAGCATCAGAAGACAGAATACAAGGCTAAAATTTTATGTTAATAGAAGAACATTTTAGCTTAAATGTTGTCAAGATACATGTTTATAATTCATTTGCAGTATTTGGTCTCTACCATTCTTCTAGTTTTTAACAACTGCTACTGTCCAGTTGCTATAGAGCTTGTAAAAGTAAATAATAAAATGTTAATTTTAATATCCTCTTTTTATTTGCATTGCAGAATTTTCGGTGATAACATTACTAGTTATCTATAATTTTGCTACTTAATACTCACTATTTAAGCTTCAGTTTAACTGCTTTGTATATGCTAGGCATTGTGGTAAAAGTACTAGAAGTAAAGACAGAAATGAAACCTTAAAGCTGACTTTAAGGAACTTCTAGCCTACTGCATGGAGGTTTGAACCAGTGATACTTTTTATAAAAGAATTAAGTGGAAGGGACTGAACACTCAGTGGACTTTCTCAGTTAAAAGTATGACTTTACCTAGTTATTTTCAAGCCACATCTAATGGCTGTGGACAGGTGAGACTGAAAGGTTTCATAAATGTTTGCTCCCTTTCATCAGGTCACATGACTCTTTAAACCCACTTTGGTCTTTGCTGGCTCTACAATCTCAACCACATGGGAATTCCCTCCACTGGCGTAGATCACAAACCAGCTATACCTTGTACACCTGTGAGATTTTTTTTTTTATGTGTCTTCCCATAGCATGTCTCTGGAAGGTCAGTTCACCATCTTGCAAGTTGTAAAGCTCTTTCTCCTTTTCTTTGGACACCAGTAAATCACCAAGGCTTTCTGGTTCATTTGTTATTCATCACTTTTGCCATGTAACTTTTGTGACCACTATAGGCCAAGGAAACTTCATGCCATTTCTTAAGCAGAAGTAGTTGATCACTTCTTATAGCCTTGTGTTCTGTCTTCCGATGCTAAAACTGTTCTCTCCAAGATTACCAATGATTTTTTAATTACTAAATCCAATGACCTTAGTCATCATCCTTTGAGTTTGTGATAATTCTCCAATATCTTTTTCATTTCCTTTTGCTAGGTCATTATCGTGTGTGTGTGTGTGTGTGTGTGTGTACGTGTGTACGTACATGCCCCCTTTCTCGTTAGATTCTTTCTTGTGGTCACATTAGTTCCTATGTCCCAGAAGTTGTGAGGTCCTCTAAGATCTCTTTCACCTTTTTAGAATGTGAACTCCTTGAGGGCATAGACTATTGTTTTGTCTTTTTATATGAGCCTTGTCTGCTACCTTCACATAGGTACTGAATAAATGCTTGTTGTTTGAGTTGTTGCCATCTCCTTGTATCTACTAGGTAACCTTTTAATTGCCTTTTGGTTTTCCCATAATTTTTATTCTTGAGAGAAAGTCACATGATTCATAGCTACTTAGTAGCATCACTGGAAAGATATTGGTATTAAAAGATGGGGTTTTCATATCCTGAAGCAGTCTGGCTTCAAGCAAAGTTCTGTGAAGTTTCTCAAGGAGACTCTATGCCACTCAGTTTCTTTTAATTCTATTTCTAATGCATTTTCCATTTGTAGTAGTGATGCAACATGAAGCTATTTTCCTGGACTCACTGAGTGGGTTTCTCCTTCACTTCTGGGTCTACACAACAAGCTTGTGTCTGTTTGGTTTTTCCTGTGCATTTTGCTTTGCTGATCTTTCAGATGCCTATGGATCTCATGGAAAAGGCCTTGTATTCTGGAACTGGAGATGATTATCTGCAGACAGGACTATCTGGATGACTTTTCCATCTATGGAATCTCTCTCTTCCATCTGGACTTCACACAGGAGTTTCTCCAGCGCAGAGACAGATACTTTGGCAACCATACATCATCCTGTTTTATATCTTGCTTGATGTTAATAATCTAAAAATCATTGAAGGAAGTTTTCTGACCAGAGTTACCAAGAACTCTTGTAGGTCACTACCATGTGCTTTGGAGCAAAGACACCTTTTTTGAGGATAACCTTTTAAAGCTGAATATTGGTATATGTAATCAATGGAGAGAGGAGATCACTAATTCCACCTATGATGTTTATTGACCCTAATTAGGATAGTCAATTATCCTTTCCAGCCTCAATTTCCTTACCTATCAAATGAGGGAGTTGGACTTGATGGCCTTTGAGATCATTTCCAGCTCCAGACCTGTGAGCTATCAAGGCATATTGTGTTCACTTTTCAGTCATTAGTGACTGAAGATGTTGTCTGCTATTTAGAAACATGGTTTATAAAAACCATTTCTTCTTATTTTCATTGGGGACAAGTTGGTTACCTGTCATCTTCTTATTTTGCCTTTTTGAAAACAATACCATTTGTAATGTTTCTAATCATTTAGCATCATACTTTAGATATCTTGAAAATTAATTCCTCCATCTTTTCAAAATGACTTTGCCTTGGGTGGACTTCTTTTAAATGTGTTTGACCTAGATCATGAGACAGTAGAGTAGTGTTAGAAGTTTATGGTTTTGTTTTTTTTTTTAAGTGCCCATTGAGTCAGCAGTGTGATATGGTATCCAAAACAATGAATCTGGTCTTGATCTACCCAAAGTCAGTTTGCAGCTATAAAGTCATAGGCTCTCTAAACCCTGTCTTGCTGAGAACTCAAAGAGAATATTGTTTTCAGTGCACTATTGGAAGGACATAGATTAGACAGAAATCTAGATCAGGGCAAACAGGATAGATAGAGAAAGGACCTTTGAATCCTGACAGGTCAGTTCAAAGAATTGGATCAACTTAGCCTGGAGAAGAGAAGACTTGAGGAGCACCATAGCATCTCTCAAGTTAATGACTGTCATGAAAAAGAGGGATTGGACTCTGTTCTGCTTTGCCTTTGAAGGCAAAGCAGGAAAAATTGGTAGAAGTTGCAAAGAGGCAGATTTTAGGCTTGATGTTAGGAAAACTTAACAGAACTCTCTTTACACAAACCAGATGAGCTGCCTTAGGAGATGGTGGTTTTCCGATTGGCAGTCTTCAGGCAGAGACCAAAAGACTGCTTCTCAAGTGTATTATGGTGGGGATTCTTTTGAGTTCTGTGTTAGACTAGTGATTCTTGACTGCTACCTTCTTAGGTAGGCTCCTTAGGGCCAAAATATATCAATTTGTTACTAAGGATAAAAGTAAATAGCTATAGAAATATTGGCAAATTTCTGCTTGTCCTTCCAACTTCAGCCAAAAATACCTTTAGCCTGATAAAGGTCCTTTCATTTTGCCTTATTTTTTAATTAACAAGGATTTATTTCATCTTCCACTTCCTTTCTCTCAGTTCAAAAGAAAAAAATAATAGCTCTTGTAACATATACGTAAAGTTAAGCAAATCAAATTACCACATTGTCCATATCCAAAAGTGTTTATCTCATTTTGCATCTTAAATCCTTGGAAAGATGATAGATCTCATACCTAGGTTTCTGTGATTTATCTTCCTCCTCCTCTCCCCCCATTTTGAGAGATTAATCTGCTCATAATATCCTTCCATCCTTTCTTAGTTTTTCAAGCAAGTTTATGTTCTAAACTTTCTTTTCTTTTCTCTGTCATGTCCTCTCAATTTGACAAGATCAAGAGTGTTTGTAGACTGAGGCAGGTTCTCATTGTAGTTATTGCTTTTTCTTGATTAAACTTCTGTAAGAAATGATACAAATCAGTGGTACAGTATTTTCCTTTGTACTTTTCTGTTTTTTCAGAATTGACAGTTTGTTTGAATAGACTGAGTTGAAGCTGTTCCAGTTGTACAGTATCTTCATGTCTTTTCCATGATTGCCAACAGATAATTGGTGTTTATAGATGGTGTAAAAACTGTGTGGTCTCTGTACCCTTTGTCCACTGCCTTCCTTTTCACTACTGTTCCTGCAGAACAGAATAGCCTCAGGCCCGTCTGCTACTTTTCTTTGTTTTATGGGTTTGCCATGGTCAAATAATTCTTAGCCTCAACCTATTAGCATTGGGCCTTTTTCTTTTTGAGCTAGGCTGGACCTTTGACATCAGTTTCTCATTGGGACTGTGCCAATATCACACGTTTACTTTGCTAGAAGTCCACTTTCCACTGAATGGGATGGCAGTGGACTCTTCTTGTTTCTTATATTGTACTGGACTTGAACTTTTAAAAAATATAGTGTTATCTTTATTTTGGTCCATAATTTAGAGATGGAAAAGATTAGAATTTTTTTTTTTTGCAAAGTGGTTATTATGTTATGTTTCTTTTTGTGATTCCTAGCATATGTTGTAAACACTGTATAAAAGAGCCAGCTGGTTTGTTTTTGTTTTTTTAAAATTTACTGTTTATGGCTTCTGTTCAGTTTTAATTTAGAGAGACGAATATCCTTGGTTTGAAAATGAAGAATTAAAGTGGCTTGTAATTTTAAGAATTAGCTATGTTAGGTTCTGTGATGAGATATTTCATCTCTTAAATAGTTACTGGTGGTGATTTACATTTACATTTCAAAATTGCTAAGTCCTGTCCACATTCTGAAGTGTAATTTCCATTTCACCTCCGTGAGCAGTATAGCTTTTGCATGGAGTTTATCTTTTTCTCTGACACCCATTCCATTTTTATAGTTGCCTTATGTGTCAGAATTAGCAGCAGATATTTGTGGAGTAGAACTTACCTGTACAGCTACACTGAAATGTTGTCTTAGTACCTAGCAGAGCAATTAACTGCTTGAAGGGAAATCAGTGTTGAAATACTAGTAAAGAGAAGCTTTTCTGTTACACATTCAAAATTTACTATATAGAAAATCACAGTTTCAAAATTAGCAAGTGTAGGTATGGAATAACAGTCAAATTCATATTCTAGAATAGGAACAATTTCATGTTAGAGGACTTGACTATAGGCTAATGTTAGAAGTATTTTTAGCTAAAGATGAAAGTAAACAGTAGTATTCTCATAACAAAATTGAAATATTTGGAGCCTTTGTGCTGCACATTTTAAGTCAATTCTTTTTGTCTCTTTTTTTTTTCCTTCTGGAATCTCTTCACCGAAATTTTGGTGCAATTCTATACTTTATTCTTAGATTTTCAGTAGCATTCTTGTACTACCCTAGTCCCTCATGCAACTGATGGTTTTAAAGTCTGGGAGAAAAGTGAGTAAGACTTACACAGAAAATGCTTCTGTGTGTATGCTGACTTACTGTCATTTTGTGCGGGTTTAGTAGATATTACTTTGAGGGGTTACCATAATACTGAAGAATTTTCCTGAAAGGTTAGCCATTATTTCACTGAAGTAATTCTTCTTCCTTCTCTTCATTTATTAGAAATGATATCAGCTTTACTTTTCCATGTTCCACATCAGGTAATGAGACTTTGTTCTATTTCTTCATGTGAGCTTTGGGAAACTTGCTTTTGAAGGATGTAACTGCATCCTGAAGGTTTTTTAAATGTCTGATTGTTGCCTTTTATTTTTTACATCATAGTCATTTATCCATACCATTGTGACTCACCCCTTCATCGTCACAAAGTAAAACAGTTAAGATAAACCAAATTTAAGAATTAATCAACAGTGCATGCAGGCTTCATTTCCTGTAATTTCCCATCTCGTTACTTAGAAAATAATGTATTTCATCTTTGTTCTCTGGGATTAACATTGGTCACAATAAATTATCTGCCTTTTCATGTTTTTTGTTTATGTTAAAATCATCATCGATAGCTACAAATAGTTTGGTCTATGTCCAATATTTCTTTGTCTTTTACCTTCTTGAAATAATATGCCCACTAGAGACATTTCTATATCAGAAAATTTGAACAGTTTAATGACTTTTGTAGCATAATTTCCAATCACCTCCAAGGAGTTGAACCAGTTCCCTGCTCCAGTGCCAGTGTATTGGTGTGCCTGTTTTTCCACTGTTCCTTCAGCATCAACTATTTCTATCATTTTTCATCTTTGTCAGTTTGATAAATATGAAGTAAAGCTCTGAGTTGTTTTGATTTATATTTCTCTTAGTGATTTAGAGAATTTTTTTTCATGCAATTGCTGATAGTTTGCCTTTCAAGAAATATTTTGTTCACATCATTTGACCACTTATTTTTCTTCCCATGACTTTTCTGTACTATTTGGATTGGAGTTAAAATTTGGGGAGTTCATTTTCCAGGCTTACATCAACCAAGGACATATGACTTTGGTTTCTCTTTCTTGTTATCAAACTTCTTCGCTTTAAAATATGTATAGTATGTGTTTTAAATGAAGTAAAACCTTTGCTTAGGTGTTGAACTTTTTTTTAATCAAGGTTAATCTGTGACAATTAAGATTTTAAGATCACCACACAGTTGAAATTTTCAAAGCATTTTTTTTCCCTCATACCTGTAGGTAAATAGAATTGCATACTATTGCAGCCATGGAGTCCATGCTGAATAAGTTGAAGAGTACGGTTACAAAAGTAACAGCTGATGTCACCAGTGCAGTAATGGGAAATCCTGTCACCAGGGAATTTGATGTTGGCCGACATATTGCCAGTGGTGGCAATGGGCTAGCTTGGAAGATTTTTAATGGCACAAAAAAGTCAACTAAACAGGTGAGCTTGAAGTGAAAGCTAATGATGAAAAGCATGAATGAATAAGAGACACATTTATGCCTAGATATGTTAAGAAATGCATTTTTCTTAATATACTAATTTTGTTGAGTTTTTCCAGTGTTGTTGTTGCCTCTTGTCCAAGAAATAGCATCAAGTAAACCATGTTATATATGTTGTTTTTATTTACTTAGTTGCAGATTTTTCATGTTATACCAACCTACAGTTTAATTTTGTTTGTCTTATGAGATAGGCAAATGTTAGCAAAACTAAGATTACTATATCTTGTGATATGAAGACTTTCTATTAGAAGAAGTGAGATTCTGCCCTTTTGGTTTTCTTTTCTGATCTAATGATATGGTGTGGCAAAATTGCTTGTTGAGTCTTTGCCTCACTTAGTGAGAAGCATTTTCCTCTCTTGAATAAATGTAAACTTTTGTGTAAATATTTTTTTGTCTTTAACCAGACAAATCTTTTTATTTGTACCTTATTTCGGGGTAAAAATTGTAGAGTATAAGGATTCATGTGCTTTGGGGTATTACATTGTTTTAAAATTAATTTTTCATTAAACAATTGCTTTTTTGCAAAAGCATTTCCAACAGTTTGAGATTCCAAACTTTTAGATTGTCTTATTTTAAATATCATTGTTAATAATTTTGCAGAATTGTGAGTGCTGTTATTTTTTTGACAGTTCTCTTATATTGACAAGGTCTAGTGCACTTTTCAAGTTAATAATATTTGAGATATATAGTATTTGTTAAAATTACATTTTATTTTTTCAGTTACCAAAAAATTAATTTCACCCCCCTCCCAAAAGAAAACCAACACTGTCTTAACAAATATACATTTGTTACGAAACAAATTTCTCCTGTGTTGCTCATACCACTGCCCCCTCCCCCCCAATGTTTAGATATATAGTGTTAAAATACTGGTAGGAAGCATGTTATCAGTTCCCCATACATACAAAGCACATTGGTTGCCAAGGTGTGGAATCACTGCCTGTGTTCTGCATATCTGTCCTTTGTGTTACTGAGTCTGACTTTTTTGTGAACAGTGTTTAAAACTAAATCGCAAAAGGAAGGAACTAAGCTTTTGGTTAACTTAAATACAATAATAATTTTGGTCCTATGATAGATATGGTCATTATTATATAGTACATCGTGGGTGAAGAATTGTATTTTGGGTGGTGAATCATGAGTAAATTTTGCTTTTGAGTGACTGTTATATTGCTGGTGGTATTAAAGTTTTTCAAATGTGCATGATGTCTTAGTTTTAGAAAATACTGGAATAATAATGTGATATAGCTTAGGAAGTGAGGAGCCTTGTTTTCCTCTCAGGCAAGTCATTTAGGCTCATTCTCTCTCTTTTTTCATCTGGAAAGAGAAGGGACTTGAAAAGGGCTGTTTGTTAACAAAGCTTTTATAAATCAGACACTATCTTTTCCCCCTAGTCTTTCAGTATCTCGTTCTAGCACATATTAGAGCCTTAATAAGTATATCTGTTGAACTAGAAAATAGCTAACTTGCTTGTGAATAAGACTTTTACTTAATAGTCTAGGACAATAAAATACTGATGACATTTACCTTATGGTCAGTGGATAGTTTTTAATCTTGCCCATAATTTTTGTTTTCATCCCTACGTTTTTAAATGTGTTAGATCCAGAGTCCATATCAAGAATATGTTAAAAGGACATTTCATCATTTTGTTTTTTAAAATATCTAATATAAGCCATTGTCATTCTTTTCTATTTAGCTTAATAATTATCCCAGTCAAAGAATGACTTATTTAGCCATGGATTACTTTAAAAAGCCATTACTTAGTTTACAAAATTATGTAAGTAACAAAAGCATATAACCAGACTCTCACATAGGTTGTTAATTTGTGTTTCATGGAAAAGATCATTGATTTTGTGAGATAGCTTGGCATAATGGATAGAGAGCTGACCTGGGAATCAGAAAGACGTCTTCAAGTTGTTCTTCTGATTCTCTTGGCCATGAAAACCTGGGCAGAATCCCTTCAGGCCCCAGTGCACTAGACAACTGTCTAAGACTGTGAGCTGGTGAGCCAGGTGATGATTTGCATTGATGGTTTTTTATTTCTTCTTAATTTAATTTGAAGTTTCTCTACAAGGAGTTCCCAGGACCAAAGATGATCTCAGAGCTTTATATCTGAAATGGCTCTGAATTGGTTCCTGAAGGACTAGTGTGGCATGTGCTAGTGCTGATGGCAGTAGGGGAATGCCACTGTACTCAAGAGTTCTTTTATAAAAGGCATTTGAATATAATTACTACAATATATTGAAATCTGTACTCTGCCTGATCTCTGGATGTTGAGTTGTAAGTTCATTGTACATCAGAGGGGTCAGACTCAAGGCCTGTACCTTCCTGCTTCCCCTCTCCCAAATGTAACTGGGAAATGTTTAACAAAATCAGAATACAAAACAGCATAGATAATGTTAATTTGTGGTTTTCTAAGGCACTTCGCAACCTGTGTTTGTCTGTGCACTAAAAATAATGAGATAGTGACCTAGTGCTTCCCCAGGCCTGAAAGATGCAGCCCCCAGAGTAGTCAGATGGGGCACAGGAAGTAGAATGATGGTCTTGAATGATGTCAGGGAGCTTTTTCTCCTTCATTTATGCAAATCTTTCATATCCATTCACCGTCATCACACAGGTCTTTGTAGGGAGAGAGAGAGAAAGACCCAGAAATACCTTCCAAGTCTCCTTTGCTTCAGGAGTCTGTAGCTTGGCTGCCTCTGAAACAGCAGCCTGCTGTGTGTCTCTCATAGTTCTGTACTTGGGCACCCCTCCCCCAGTGCTTTGCACTTAGCCCATAGGCTCTTTACTGGGGGGGGAGGTTGACACAATCAAAAATATTATATAGATCACTTTGGTTTAAACACTTTTAAAATTTTCTTATCTGATTGAATGGAGAGACATATAGAAGATATAGGGAGAAACGAGAAAGGAAGAATAAGGAGGAACGTGTTTGATCACTGCTTCGTCATGAAGGTACATGTCTTTCCCACCTTCCCTTCCTTCTCCATTATCATATGCACTTGTCTACTTTTTGTTGCTATGGAAACATGTTAAATTTGACATCAGCTTTGCAGTGAAAGATCGAATCTTTGATGGAGAATTCTTGCCTACTTTGCTTAAGGAGACTGAGGGATTTTTTTTATAGCTCTTAAATTAACAGCCAAGTAATCCGCTCTTTCTATAATACTGAAGAAAAAGCCTTACTACCTAAGTTGATATGTTTTTGTTCCTATAGTTAGGAATTTTATTCCTGTAGTTCAGGTGCTCCTCTCCTATTTTCCTTCTCCCTGAAGATACGCCTTATTTACATAGTTTTTGAAATGGTTGACACAGATGTAGGGCATTAAAAAAAAAATCTTAAGTAAAAGAAGTTGCAGATATGTATGTGAAGAAAGATGGTGAATTGGGTTCTGTAGCACATTTGAAAAGGCCAGCTAGTTATCGTTATGCTGGGCTCTTTCCCAGCTGGTTAGTTTTATCTTTCAGCACCTGATTTGTTTTAACCTGAAGTTTTGGTGTGTGGGTTGGGGACTGGCGGTGTGTGAAAGGGGAATTAGTAAAGACTGCATGCTATTATTACTTGCAGTCAGATGGAAAGAAAGGTGCATTTTGAAGCCCTTCCAGAGGAATTTGAGTTGTTCTTCTGCTACTAAAGCAGGTGATAGCTCAGTTGCACGAGTCATTTTTTGTGTGGGGGTTTTTTACTTTGCCGTTTAAAAAATCCATTTCTGCTGTTTTTCTTTGGACTTGGCCGTTTTTACTGAGGACGTTTCCTTGTGAATAATTAATAAAAGCATAATGAATCATAGTTGTTAGGACCCTGCAGAAACAAAGCAGCACACATAGATGTTTGCAGTTTTAACAATGTTTATGGAAGCTCTTTGTGTAGAATCAGCAGTTAATATTTTTTAAAATTTGGAAGAACTTCTTCAATAAAAAAACTTGTGGGTTGAAATGGAAATTTCTTTGACTCATTTTATTGGCATTCTCAATTAATAGTTTTAGATATTTGGGTGCATACATACTGGCAGCACAAACCATTTATTGTGAACCTCTTTTGTTCTTAAGTTGAGGCCTTGTCTGTTTGTGTATTCATTCTGAAGGATTTTTTACTGCCTGTTCTTCCTTATTTCTATTATGTCAGGAAATTATGTTATAACTTGATTTCTCAGTGATATTTAGAGTTAAAACTGTGATTGCTTTTTCTTTGAAGATTAGTAGGAGTTTCTGTTGAAGTGGACTGTTCAGAGGACCGTTTTACTTATCTTTGTTTTCCCAGTGCCTAGTAGAATGCCTGGCACATAGAAGGCACTTAATTTAAATTGTTTATTAATTGACTGATAGTAAATTACTAGACTAGGAGCACAAATACTCTAGTTACAGCAATGTCACTGATTTATTCATTAGTGTGGCATATATTCTATTTAGTCTGGGATTAAAATTGATGGCTGTGATTATAGGTTATGGTTGCCTAACATTTTTCAGCTAATCTTATTTCCAATTTTTGAAATAAGCTGTGTTTTGAGATGTTTCCTCATCTCAAATGACATTCAGTGTGAAAAAACTTTAACCTTCCAACATGTCTTTAAAATACTATTTAGTTTATGTAGACAAGTCATTAATTTACATTTCTTTTTTGAAATTTACTTTTTCAATGAATATAAATCTACTTTTTCTCCCTCCATTTCCCCTGTAGGAAATAAAAAAAGAAAAGAAAATCCTTATAATAAACATGCTTAGTCAAGCAAAATAAATTTCTATGTTGGCTACATATATGTATATGTGTTTGCATGTATATACATATACACATGTGCATGAATGTATAGTATATGTGTGTGCACAAATGTGTGTGTGTGTATATATAAACACAGTACATATTTATGTATGTAATTCTGTACTCAGAAACTGTCACCTCTCTGAGAACAGTATAGCATGCATACAGCCTGCATCAGTTCGTACAGGCCTTTTCAGGTTTCTCTGAACCCATCCTTTTGGACATTCTTATGATACACTAATACTACATTTCATTCATTTACCCTAGCTTGTTGAGCCACTTCCTGTTTGGTGGGTACTCCCTCAGTTCATTTTTTGCCACCACAAAAAGAGCTGATGTAATTTTATATAGATGGGTCCTTCTTTCTTTGGCCTTTTTGGAGTATAGGCCTAGCGTTGTATGGTGTAGAAACTTTGTGGGTTTACTTCCAAATTGCTTTCCAGAATGGCTGGTCCAATTGACAGCTCCACTAATGAGGCATTAGTGTGTCTATTTTTGAACAGGACTTCCAACATTTGTTTTCTTTTTTTATCCACTTTGTCAATCTGATGAATATGAGTAGGTAAGTTGTGTAAAAGCTAATGAGGAAAGGGATGTTTTTGACTGTATGGTATATTTGGAAAATATATGTATGTGTACGTAGGGACACAAATAAATTAAGATGTATCTTGGAAATATTTGCCTTGTAGTTCCAGCTTCTGATGTGTCCTTGAACAACGAGCTTTACTTTACCATACTCCAGTTTCGAGTGGGGATTACACTACCCTAACAGGAGTATTAGAGGTAGGGATAGGGTCTGGAGTTAGGATTTCATTGGTATTGGGAACTCCTCAAATGAGGAACTCCTCCCTCCAGTAGTGCAGGTTGATACCTACTCTCCAAACATGTCAAACATATGCATTGCAACCTGCTGCATTCCTGAGTTTGCTCTGAATCAGATAAGCCCAGAGTCACTCCTCTGGAAGAGAAGAACTAATGTAGTGTTTTGAGATCAGAACATTGTGCAAATAGGGAGGAGTAGCCCATAACCTCCGAGTTCTGATGATCTGAGTTCAAGTGCTCCCTCTCACCCATGCACCTGTTATTTGACTCTGACCAAGTCACTTAATGCTCCTATGACTGCTGGCAGCTCTCTAGATGGTGAAGAGATGCCAGTTCCTATTGATAGAGTTCTCTATACCATTGAAATCACAGTTTTGAACCCGTCCTCCTATAGAAAAGGTCACTTTAAGTTGCTTTATACCACTAGATATGTCAGTTTTACTGCTTTTCATGTAGCAAAGAAATAAACAGTGTTCAGAAGATCATAGTGACATTCTAACTTTACCTAACTATATAATCTCCTCCTCATGTGACATTTAATTTCATGAATTTTTGCAACTCTCTGACATTAAATTATAGGATTTAATTTTAGTTAGATAATCTAAGTCTTTTTTTTAAGATAATTATCAAAGTATGTTTCTGAGAACATTTCTGTGTCCCCTGAAGAAAGTCTTTTTACTTAGGTGGTATTGTTCTTTCATTTCAGTCATGTCTATCTTTTTGTTACACCATTTGGGGGTTTTCTTGGCAAAGATACTAGAGTGATTTGTCATTTCCATCTCCAGCTTGTTTTACACATGAGGAAACTGAGGCAAACAGGGTTAAGTGACTTGCGCAGAGTTACACAACTAGTAGGTATCTAAGGTCATATTTGAACCCAGGAAGATGAGTCCTCCTGACTCCAGACTGGGTGCTCTGTACTGTGGCACCAACTAGTCACCTTTACCTAGATAGTTTTATGTTTGTTTTATAGTACTTATTTTTTTTTTTAAATTACATTTATTGTAAGTTACTAAAACTCAAAGTTTAGTCTGTCATGTATTCTTTTTAGAGTTTACCTTTTTGTTCCTCTTAAAATAAAGGACTGCTTTAAAATAATTCTGGTAGGCATGTCTGTTCCTGTTACCATGATTGCTTTTACCATCTTTTTTCATATGATAATTATGAGGATTCATTGGAAAAATTGTTCTGCAATAAACATTTGATTGCTAATCATGTTTTATACACTATGCCACATGGTAGAGTTGGACATAGTCCCCACTATATGGCAAAATCCAAATTTTTTTCTTGAGGATTCCTGTATTTGTAAGTGTTACCATACTAATATTGTTTAAAGAACTACATGTATTAAAAGTGTAAATTTTTTTTGGTATTAAAGGAAAACATCCTGCTAAGCAGAATAATAACGAGTCAAAAATGACTAATTTTGATTTTATCAATCTAAACTATCTCTAGTAATGTTAAGGTATGCTATAGAATTCTTTAAAAAGACATTAACTGATTTGCCCTCTGTCATTTGACTAGTATCTTGCAGAGGTGGGTCTTGAATACAGGTCCTCCTGATTTTGTGGCTAATTCTCTATCCACTGCACCACACTGTCTCAAAGTGTTCCAACCCCATTCACTAAAAATACCTTCTATATAGCTTACTAAAATAATTAAGTAAGCTGTCCTAGAGAAACATTTCATGGTGATCTTAGGGTTTGTTCATTACCTGTCATAGTTTTATAGTGCAACTAATTTTCTAGGAAAGAATTCTATTAGGTTTTGAAAAAATACCTTTAATGGTATTTAAGAAGGAAAGTTTGTTGAAATACAAAAAGTAAATATGGAACCACAAGACCTAGTTTCAGTTTCTAACTGAGCTTTCTAGCTATGGGACCTTAGGAGACTTAATTCTCCTCCGTGTTTCAAGTTTCCCCATCTGTAAAACAGGTATATATGACAACCCTGAAAAATAACAGGGTTGTCATAAAGAAAGTGTTGTGCAAGGCAAAGGGCAATCTATCTTTCAAACTGTCTTGTCTGTTTATAGCTCTCTCTCTCTCTCTCTCTGCCATTGTTACTATCCTATATAACCAGATAGGGTATGTGTGTGTGTGATTTTTTTTTTTTAAGGGGATAAAAGAATAACATTTCAGACATAGGAGACAAATACTGCAAAGGGCAGGGAAACAGATAATGGGGATTTGTGTTGAAATATGGACTAACCCAGCTGTTTGTTTCCTATATCTGAAATGTACTCTTTTATCTCCTCTGCCTCTTAGACTATCTGGCTTCCTTTAGGACTCATTTCAGGTCTCCTCCTTAGGAAAGCCTTCTTTGATATTCCCTTAATTGTTTTACTTCTAAAAAAACCAAATCACACACATACATATATGTACACACGCTTCTGTTTACATGGCCTATTTTCTTTAACTTTGTAATCACTCCAGCCCCTCCATAGAATGCAATCCACTTGAAAGCATGGGCAGTTGTCATTTTTGTCTTTGTACCCTTAGTATCTGGAGTTTAGTAAATGTTTCTTAAATCATTGGATTGAAAAGACTAGTTGCTGGCATTTTTAACTGTATAGATGCTTTTATCTAAATAGTGCCAAGTTGGGTGGGAATTGAATGGGGGGGGGAGAAGGGGAATGATATAATATTGATAACAGGAAAGCAGTCTTTCTGATTTGACATGCTGTGACTTTTTTCTTTGTTTAAATTTTTTGGTTACCCCATATACATGAAAATTTGAATGATGTAATACAAAGTAGTATATGATTAAATGTTATTGGAGTGGAATACAGTGCTACTTTTCAAGGAGTTCCTGGGAAGGAGGAGTAACAGGAACATTTAATGAAGAGTATGGGTTGGTCTTATAGAAATAAATTGGGTCTCAGATCACATTACCAACAAGTTGGAGGACTAGACATTTTCTTTGCTTCTTATGACCTCTCAGACCTCTCCAAAATTGGAATTGGGTGCAAGAGATAAAGCAGTTTCAGTTGTCTCCATTGTCTGGGCCACCTAGAACTCAGAGGTAAAAACTTGATGATCTAATAACAGAAGAATTCCTAACTCTTAAGCTGCCTATTCAACACTCACTCCCTTCCTCACCACCCACTATAGTGTTGCTGATACACAAGCAGACCCACAAGCTTTCAAAAGAATTCAGCTCTTCATCTTGACATCCCACCCCCATCTCATACTGCAGAGAACCAAACTACAGTAATTTGCTCATACTATGATAGCAGTATGAGCATGCTCTATGCCACTGCAGAGCTTGGCCAGAGGAAAGGAGGCAAGGCACACGTGTGGCTATGTGGCATTCCACTAAACCAGAAGGAAAGAACCCAGCATCCATTTGGGGCAAAATCTGAAGTTGACGAACCACAGATTACCTGTTGTAGAAGGTTGGAGCTTGAGATCCAGCCTCCCAAAGAAAGTATCAGAGGTGAAAGAGTTATAAAATGAACAATAGGGGAAAATAATGAAAAAAGACAAATTTATCAAAAATTTCAGGCAGAAGGAAAACATATCTAGAATATAAAGAGAAGATAAATTATGAAGCAAATGAAAGAAATCCCCTTGAGAATGGGGTCAAAAATGAAATTTTGAAAACTAATGAATAAAACAAGTTGAAGGTGGGGAGAAACAGGGGAATTCCACTTAACTACTTAACTGAAAGGAAAAGAGAGGAAGAATTCTGTGAATAGTTAAAAGTGAGAAAGAAAAAGGAACTAATAAAAAATAAGGAAACAACTAATAAATGATAGCAGTGTATTTGAGGGTGAAAAGAAGAAAACTGGTAGGGAGTACAGTTACTTTAAAATAGATCAGATTAAAATAGCTGAAAAGGCGTAGTACTGTGCTTACAGAAGAAGAGGGAAAGAATACTAACGTGGGAAAAGGAATATTAGCCACAAGTGGAAGGAAACATAAAATCTAACTAATGATTTTAAATGTGAATAGACTAATAATCCAATAAAATGAAAACGCATGATAAGAAAAAAAAAATTCTGCAGTCAGTTACTTACAAGAAACATTTAAAAAATGAAGTAAAAAGTATTTTTACACAGTAAAAATAAGGGACTGGGGAAAAAGTATGTATCAAGTGAATCAAAAAAACCCCCAAAAAACCACGACTGATAGTCATCAGACAAAGCAAAAACAAATACTCAAAACATAAAGGGAATAAATAAGGAAACTACATTATGGCAAAAAAGAATCATGGGCAGTAAACCAATATCAATATTAAAATCACATGTTCCCTTTGACCCTGGGAATATGAGTATTTGGTCTATTTCCAAAAACATTTAGAGAAGAAGGAAGGAACCTGTATGTTCCAAAATGTTTATAGTAGTTCTTTGTGGTGGGGAAGAATTGGAAATTGCAGGGGTACCCACCAGTTGGGGAATGGCTGAACAAGTTGTGGTGTATGATTGTGATGGAGTATTACTGTGCTAGAAGAAGTGATGAGTGATTTTAGAAAAACGTGGAAAGGCTTGCATGGCATTATGAGTAAAATGAGCAGAACCAGGAGGATATTGTGTGGGATACAGCGACCCCTACCCAAATTAAATCCAGAGGCTTCTCAAGGCAGAAGGCAAAAAAGGAGCTTATTACAATCTCATGAGAAGGGGCACTTCCCGGGAGACCATGAGCGGTGTCTGCAAGAGAGTGTGTTCGTCCTTCTTGCCTATTATGCAGCAGTCTTCCTTAGCATACTGACAAGGCAGAGTACAACTTTAAGTAGTCCCTAACGCAGAAGCTCACTAGTCTCTCTGCCCATTGACTGGGAATCCAGGCGAATAGTCTTAAGTGTGGGAATCTACCCCAGAGACAAAGAACACGAAAGGATTGTTGCTCATCCATAAGGGTTTTTGTTACCAAATATGAAACTTAAGGGAAGAATGCTGATGTGGCATTGAGGGGGTGGTGAAGGAAAAGTGAAGGGGGGGGGGATTCACCAGGGCGCGGTGCCTAAGGGGGATACTTAGTTATTTTCGTTTTGGCAGGAAGGATGGGGGTTTGGGGGAATTCATGCTTGAGGGATCTTCACTTAACCTGATTTCACTCAATATTATATGCAGTAATAGCAGTATTGTTTTAACAATGGCTTTGAGCAAAAAAGTTATTTGTTATAAATACCCAAATTAACTATAAAGGACCTATGAAACATAAGTAGAATAATTTTATATATCTCTGTATTTATTTGGGTATGATGGTAGTCATGTCTGACAGGGGTGTGAGGGTGGAAGGGGAGAAATTTACATGACAATTTTGTTGTGTATTTGAAAGAAATAGCTAATACTGTTAGTAAGTTTGCATTTTCACATACAATCACCCTTTTTATGATGCTGTGTTATGGAAATGCTCATTTTATTCCATAAATTTTTTAAAAAGCCAACAAACCTAAAATAAACGAAGAAAGGAAATGCTAAAAAGTAAAGGAGAAATAGAAAAACTTGAAACTTGAAAAAACTAGAAATAATAAAAATCAAATGCTGATTCTTTGAAAAGATTAGTAAAATTCATAAACCTTTATTCATTCTAATTAAAAAGAAAAGGGCAGAAAATCAAATCAACAAAATAGCAAAGGAACAGGGTGAAATCTAAACAAAACCAGAAAACAAAGTAATAATCAGAACTTATTATATATAGTTATATACTAACAGAAGAGAACACAAAAGATAAAGAAAAATATTTTCAAAGATATAAAATACCCAAACTAGCAGATCATATAGAGAACTTAAAATGACATAATCTCAGGAAAGGAAATAGAATTAGTTTGTTCCAGCTGTATTATATGAAACTTGGAAAAACAATTAGTACCCATGCTATACAAATTATTCTCAAAAATTGAGAAAGAAATCACTCTATTAGATTCCTTTTATGAGACAAACATAATCATAACATCTAAACCAGGGAAGGATAAAGCACAAGGGGAGAACTATAAACCAATAATTAATAAATGTAGATCAAAATTTTTTCCATAAAATCCTGTCAAACAGTACAATGTTTAATTGAAGTCATTTATCATGACCAAATTGGATTTATACCAGAGATGCAATGGTGCAACATGAGGAAAGCAGCACACATAATCATATTAAAAACAAAAACAGCCTCACGATTATCTCAGTAGATGTCCAAAAAGTCTGTCAAAGTACAACACTTATTTATGCTTGAAACCCCACTAATTGTAGCCACATATGCACCTTTTAAAATTTCATAAAAAGACTTTATCTGTAATCAAATGCAAGTATCATATGCAGTGAAGGTATTTTAGAATCTTTTCCAGGAAATATGGGAATACAAAAAGATGCTGACTTTTCCCAGTATTATTTTATATAGTCCTGGAAATGCTAGTGACAGCAGTAGAACAAGAGAAGATCATTAAAGGCATAAAGACAAGTAAAGAGATAAAACTTTCCCTGTTTGCTGATGATGTATGCTAGTTAGCTTGTAAAATCCTAGTGTATCATCTAAGATATTAATTGAGACAATGGGTTCAGGTAATTTTCAGGCTACAAAATAAACCTTTAAACATCAATTGCATTTTTATATAATAATAACAAAATTTAAGAAGCAATAGTAAGGAAATCCTATTTTAAATCATTAGAAAATGTATAAAGTATCTGGGGATCAGTCTGCCATAGCACATATAAGACATGTATAGATTCAGTTCTAAAGTGCTTCTTAAAGAAATAGAGAACAACTTAAATAGCCAGAGGAATATCAATATTCATGGATAGGCCATCCCTAGATAATAAAAGTGAGATACTGGCTAATTTACACTTATAATATACCAATCAAATTATGAAAGGTGTACTTTATGCAAATTGATAAAATAATAAAATTCATTTGGAAAAACTGCAAGATCAGAATAAGAAGGGAAGCAATGGAAAAAGGTAGCATCAAAGGAAAAATGGCACTTGGAGGCTTCAAACTAAATTATAAGGTAGCAGTCATCTGGCATTGGTTAAAAGATAGAGAGGTAGGTCACTGGAACAAACTGATCAGGGAGAATCAGAAATAATGGAAGTCAGCAAGCCAGTTTCAGAAAACTGGAAAAAATAAATTATTTAGGGAAAAAACTCTTTGATAAAAACAACTGGCAGAACTGGAGAACAGACTGGCAGAAATTAGGCTTAGACCGATACTTTAAAATGCTTATCTGACTGTAATATTAAAGATCATACTGTAGAAAATTATAAGAGAAGATCCTGTACTTCTCACAATTATAGATAGGAGATATGTTTTAAACCAAGCAAAGGACTAAGACAACTACAAAAGAAAAAGTAGTCAACTCATTACGTGAAACTGAAAAACATCTGCACAGAATGCACCTAGGTTAGGAACAGAAGTGGTCAAAAGGGGGAGGGGAATCTATGTTAAATATATCTGATTAGGGTTTAATTTCTAAGAGATATATAAAGTTATTAGCTATATGTGACCAATTCCCCCAGTAGAAGGTGATGAAAAGGTATGAACAGGCGGTTCTCAAAAGAAAAAGTGTAAAATATAAACCAACTACATTGAAAGAATGCAACTAATCACTGATACTGCGTATGAAAACAGTTTCAAGATTTTACTTCTCACACAGCAAATTAGCAGAGATGACAAAAAATGGGGAATAGTTAATGTTGAAAGGATTGTGGGGAAAGAGGTTCACTGGTGCATTGCTGGTGGATCTGTGGTGATGTTCAGTATATTCAATTGGCTAGACAATTTGGAATTAACATTTATTAAGTACCTACTGTATGTCAGACACTATGCGAAGCGTTGAGGATACAGAAAGTAGCAGAAGGAGTTCCTGCCCTCAAGAAGCTCCCAATCCAGTGGGGAAGACAAATGTAAAAAGGTTTATTCCAGCGACTGTTTTCAAGATAAATAGGATATAATTAGCAGAGGAAAAGAAGGGTTTGAAAAAGGCTTCCAGTAAGAGAAAGAATTTTAAGGGAGTAATAAGATTACTAAAATTCCCTTACCTGTTGAACCAGAAACTCTACTAACTGAACTTCAGTGCCAGGAAAGCCATTGATAAGAAAGTCCTCATATATGCCCAAATATTCATAGCAACACTTTTTGTGATAGCAGAGAATTGGAAACAGCATAGATATCCATTGACTGGGACCATGGGTGGGGAAACTGCAGCCTGGAAGCCACATGCAACCTTCTAGGTCCTTGTGTGTAGCCTTTTGAGTCCAAGTTTCATAGAACAAATTCTTTTATTAAGGGGATTTGTTCTGTAAAGTTTGGATTCAGTCAAAGGGCCATACTTGAGGACTTAGAGGGCCACATGTGGCCTTGGGGCCTCTGGTTCCATACCCCTGCAAACTAATTGTGGTACATGAATGTCATGGAGTATTACTGTGCTGTAAAAAGTGATGAATGCCATGGATGTAGAGAAATATGGAAAGATCTACATGAATTGATTCAGAGTGAAGTAAGCAGAGCCAAGAAAATATACTTTTTAAAGACATATTAAAACAGAGCCCTGGGAAGTGTTTCTTACAGTATTGATTATCCACGTGCAGTGATAAGTAAATAATTTAAATATGTTAAAGGAAGAGTATGTTTAAGTGAGGAGGGAGTTTTGGAAATTGAATGCTTTATATCTTAAGGTTAGTTTGGGAAGACTGAAATTTGATGAAATTTTAGAGGTTATTTCAGATATGGGCTAGAGAGGATTTGATCTTGGGCAAAGACTTTTCTAAGCTTAGGAGAAGGTTTGTTCATGAAACATTTTTCTAGAACCTGATTTGTGCTCTCAGGATGAAAGGGGGCTTATGTGAAGTTGTCCTGGAGCAGATAGCTTGAAAAGACAACAATAGTAGAAAAAGATAAACGAAATTCATTTGACTTGTCTTAGTAAAAGTCATCTTTATTATTGTCTACAAATCAATTTCTTTGAATCTTTTTTTTCTTGCATGTAAAATATACAGGGTATTAATCTTAGGGATCTGAGATGGCTAAAGTTTTAATTGGCTTTGGGGTCATCTGTTTAATAATTACAGATGAGGAAACTGAGGCCCAGGGAGGTAAAGTGATTTGTCCAGGGCTAGACAAGTAAGTATCAGAAGAAGCTTGTGAAATGAGGTCTTCTGAATCCCTTCTACTCCCAGTCATGCTAAATTGTGAGGAAAGTATTTTATAAACCTGGAAGTACTGGTGTGTGATGAGGGCAGGAACTGCCTTTTGCCTCTTTTTTTATCCCCAGAGGCACAATGCCTGACTCATAGTAGATGCATTACTAATGTTAATTGAATGAGTGAATGAATGAACTATTAAGGGCAGAACTTTTTAAAAGAGAAAAAAGAAAAATTCTATTTTAAATGAGATGTTTTAAGTGATGTAACTTCCATTTTTATTGATAGCTTTTGCTTTTACATCACTTTCATTCCTAAATTTCCCTCTTCCACACCCATCCCTTCTAATAAAGAATTAAAAGAAAAAAGAGCAGTTCAGCTCAAGACTTAACAACTTGAAAAAACAAACACATTTTAATGAGATGTTGTCACATTTTATAAATACATCTTCCTCTAAAATAGGATTTATGCACATGAATGATCATGAGGCACAACAATGTATGCATCTGGGTCATTAGTTATAACGAGTCAAAGACATTCAGACAGGGATGTGTCTTATAGCCTTTAGGGAACAGCCCATTCAAACCTCTATGTGAGTGGCTGGACTCTTTGGTGGAGGAGTCATCTTCCTTTAAAGTACTTGAATTGCTACTTTCGCCTGAGTAGTCAAGGGAAATGAGGGTCATTTACAGTGAGGAAAAATATGGCCGTGTGGGGGCTTCATGCTGTTTGGAGTATGTATCTCACATGTCACTGACCCACCTTTGTAGGAGCATCGCACACAGTGTGCCAGAAGTCTTCCTCTACTTTTCATAACATTCTTTCAGGATTGGGGTGTGAGTTGTACTTTTCTGTCCAGGACCACCTTGCTTTGTTTTCCCAGTTAAACATTTGCTAAATAATTTTTATTTCTCTTCTTACCACATAACCTACTGTTGCTAACATGTTACACACTACTTTATCCTCCACATGGGCTTTCTCTGTGGAAAACTTTAGGTGGCCACCTATTTTGTTTCTCAGAGTAACTTGGAATCATATAACAACAATATATTAATGTCAGATAACTTTCCATTTTTACTTTATGTTAAATTATAATCCTACCCCTGCCACATGCTACTTATGTGACCCTAGGTAAGTCAGAATGTTATATGAAAGAAGGTAATGTGAAAACAAGAGTTTCAAATATTTTTACCTTTCTTGCTGAGGAGTTGAATAACAAATACAGCAAATTATTTTATTTAGATTAAATCTTATGAATTAAGAAAGAATGGAAAGTTCCTTATCTTTTGATTAAAAATATCTTGACCAACTTTCTTTTTATTTTAATCAATTTTCATTTTTATTGTTCACCACAAGATTAAAGAGGATATTAGCAAAATGGAAGAAAATTATCATACAGAAATCTACAAGTTGTTGTGTATAGCTCACTGTTCTTTTAAAGTATAAAATAAGATCAACCTGTAGCTTTCATAGTTAACTCTCCCTGTTTCTCTGACTTTTTGGCTAAGTTTTTTAAATATGTTGTTATTGGTTGTAAAGAAAGACAGAAACCATCAGTGTTCCACTTCAGTTATCTACATATGATCTTTGGGCAGTGAGATTTTCTGATGCATTAGATATCCTAATTATAAACTTCTGCATAATTTCATAATTAGTTGAAAAACTTCAACTTAAAAAGCATATTGTTAGAATAATTCCTTTATATGTCAGGTCACTTGTTGGGATTTGGAATGTATTTTCTCATTGAAAACAGTTTATAAGTTGTGGTTAGCTTTCCAGGTTAACTCGCAAAGTTGTATTTAATCCAGAATGTAATAAAAATACTATACGCTCAATAGAAAGTAATAATGTTGCTGCATTATTAATTTAGCAATGAGTTTTTAAAACAGAAAAATTACTAAATAAATGATTATTTCTAAATGCTTCCAGAAAACAGTTATTTTAAGGGAGGATATTTTAATGAAGCTTTGATGGTGATTTCTGAATAATTTTCAAGTGTCTTAGAGGCTGATAATATAGATTCTTATAGTTCATTTTATTTCAAGATTTAGGGCTTTCCAGTTCCATGATGTAACACTGCAGTAGCACTACTCATACATTGTCAGATCTACTTTGAAATGTATTTGACTCACATATATAATGGATGAGGGCAGAGATTTTCTTAAGGGAACTAATAAGCAAAAAAAGCAGGATGTGTGCGGGCACGCGTGTGTGTTAGACTTTTATTTGCAGTAAGCTTTAGGTAAGCTGTGAAAGATGAAAGTAAAGAGAAGGTAAGGGAGGGGTTTCTTCTTACTGATCACCTCCTTAGTCTTGATCTGAAGCAGGTTTGGACTGGGATTAAGAGAAGGCATTGTGCAATATAGCCATGCATATACAAAGACTTTTTATTTTCAGAGAGTGCTTGTACTGAATTTATTTTTTCACTCGTACTTCAGGGATCTTTTGATCGTTGTGAACACCTATTATATAGTATTGTGAAACTTAATTATTTGAGTTTTCTGGGTTTTGGTTCTTGGTAGATGAACATTTACTATAGATGAAGGATAGATAGCACATTACATATTTCATTTTGCATGTAGTAAACTGGTATCAGAAACCTCAAAAGCAGGGGAAGTTCTGTTTTCCCTCTCCTGAGAAAGACACTTGTGTCTCTTTAAATATGCAGATTTATGTAGTAGATAGACTTTTTTCCAAGTAAGTCAGCTTTTCTCCAGTCAAGAAAAATGGATTTCTTCTTTAGAAAAATAATATATTCTATTTCATATTTGAGTAGTTTATATTGTCTAATAAAACTTTTGTGATAGTAGTTTTTAGTGTATTTCTCTTAGATAAGTTGTCACACAGATGTGTACTGCTTATATCTATTTCTGACTAAAATTAGTTACACGTAACTTTTTTTTCTATTAGGAAGTGGCTGTTTTCGTCTTTGATAAAAAGCTGATTGACAAATATCAAAAATTTGAAAAGGATCAGATCATTGATTCTCTAAAACGAGGAGTCCAACAGTTAACCCGGCTTCGACACCCTCGACTTCTTACTGTCCAACATCCTTTAGAAGAATCCAGGTAAATTTTTATGTAACTTACACAGACTTAATAAAGCAATTAATTGATTTTACAGTTTGAATCTTTTTACAAAATTTAAAGTAATAATACAGATAGAAGCTCTTACAATTTGAGCACTGGAAACTGTTGACAAGTTTAAATGATCTAACGTAGGAGTTCTTTGGTTGATCTTGGGTGATAGTGGTAGGAAGAGTCAATATCAGTAAAGACTTTTCTTGACACTTTCAGTGGATGAACCATTCAGATCCTACTGGATTATTAGTATTGTTCTAAGCAATATGGATAATACAGAAGTTATAAGACAGTTCTTTCCCTTAAGTGGCTTAAGGAGAAGATATAACAAACAGAAAATGCTGGAAAATTCTTATGATGGCGTGTACTTAAATACTAAATTGCATGATGCTCAGTGCCATAAGAATACCTCAAAGAGAGAGAGAGATGAGCCAAAGCCAGAGGAGAAGAAGGTAGAATTGGGAAGGTGAGAATGATTTTGGTGACTGAAGAAGAAGAAAGGAAAGTATTTTAGGTGTATGGAGGGAGACCAGCAGGAGCATACAGACAGATGGAAGTGGCAGTGAGCATGGTGTGTTTGCAACATAGAATGAGCAGTAAGCTGGACTCCATCAGAGAGATAGATGGTGGAGGTAGTGGGAAATAGCACTGTACTGGGTTCAGATTATATAATTCCCTAAGAACCCAGGAGAGGAGTTTAAATTAAATGTAATAGGAAATATGAAGTAATTGGACAGTAGGTTTCTGGGGCATATGATGAAAATTATATTTCTGAAAAAAATCTGTCTGATATACAACTTGGAGCTTCTCTAATTAAAATATCCTATCTTCCATCTCTCCTGTTCTTCAGACCTGTTAAATTTATTCTTTACATTGATTGAAAGCTTGGTTTCTTCAACATCTTCATCTAATCAGCTTCATTCTAACTTTTTCTAACTCTAAAACCAGACATTTTGGTGCTGCTCCCTCTAGTACTCTGTCCTTTTACTTCACATTATACCAGTTTATGACTTTGGTCACTTTTTATCTCTCTCCTTTACATATTTTCTTAGACTGCCAAGTCCTGCTGTCAAAGTGTGTTCCTAAATTTGGATGCATGGTCCGTGGATAGAATTGAGGAGGGTCTCTAAATATAGTATAGGGTGAAAAACTAATCTTTGTTTTTAGGAACCTCTCACTGAAATTTGACATTTCCTTCAATTATTTTAAAACATTATTTGGAGAAGGGGTCCATAAGCTTCACCAGACTTTCAGGGGGGTCCACAACACGAAAAGAGATTTAAGAGCTCCTGCTCGAGCAGTTTCAAAAGATATACTGTCCACTACAAACTCATCATAGTATCAATTGGACCTTCACAGCTATTCTGCAGTTCTTTGATTTATCCCTAGCTAACACCCTAATTATATTTGCTGATTATTGCAAATCTTTTCCCACACTTTTTAAGTTTCTGATCTCACTTTCCTGCTCTTTTTGTCAGCAAATAATCTCGATTTTACTGAGATCTAAGCCATCTTATATGAGAGTCCACACAGAGGATTCTCACATCTGTGCAGTTATAGCTATTGATCTTCCTTGATGGACTGTCTCACTTCATTCTGAGCCTGTTCTCAAACTTCTTTTTATTTCTTAGAGTGTTGAGGTCTCTTCCATGTCTTTTTCTCTGTTGTGTACTCTACTGAAGAAATCCAAATCATTCCTTGTTTACCTCCCTTATTTTTGCTCCATTCTTCAAAACCTCTCCTCCTTACTACCTCTCTCTGAGGAGGGCATGGCTTTTTCCTTGCTGAGGCAAATCCATTTATTTTCTTTATTTAGTCCTCTCTGGCATTTTCCATGACCTTGGGCTACTAATCATCTCTTTCCCTTCCTGTCTTCAGGTTCTTTGCCTATTACTGCTTTTTAGCTGATGCCTAAAATCATGCTAACATCTGCTTCATGCTTAAAATATCTTCTTTGACCTTCCATTCTCTCACACTGCTCTCCTATATCTCTCCTCCCTTTCCCTGCCGAGCTCCTGGAATTATTTGTTTGGTTTCTCCATTTCCTCACCATCTACTCAAGTCTCAGTTTTGTGTAAAATTGTCTTTTCTATTACGAACTTGACAAACTTCAACTAATGTGAACATATCCTTATAGAATGAACAGAAAAAGGACTGCATAGGACACCATAGAACTCTATTACAGCTTTTTATTATTTTATTATCAGAGTAACTTAGTGGTTAGTTGTCTGTGTTCCCTTTTGAACTTTACATCTGCTCCTTTCTGTGTATTAAAAAATATTCTAAACTTAATAGGTAAAAGGAACATTTTGCAAACACAAAGTAAGACAGAAAAAGAGGACTGTATGTGAAATTGTGAATTTCTATTTTGTACAATTTGCTTTTTCTTTAAAGTTCAATATAGTCTTTCTTTAAAGTATAATAAATTCAGCATTAACTTTCAAAGTTGTCTTGCTTCTCAGTTTTCTTTTGGCCTTTTTTTCTCTTCTGTGTTTTAAAAAGTGCTTTGGTGAACCTCCTTTCTTTTCTTTCTCTTATTTACTTATTTTCTTATACCCTGTTGCTATTATCTTTTCCATCTCATCTCCCTTCCCCATATTGAGGGAGAAAAAGAAAACCTTTGTAGTAGATGTTTGTAATCAAGGAAAGCAGATTTCTACATTGCCTACGTCAAAAAATGTGTGTTTCATCTGTTCCTTGAGTTTATCATCTCTGTAGTGTGCTTCATCATTGATCTTCTGGAATTTTCACTGGTCATCTCACTGATCAAAGTTTTTATTCCCACTGTGCCTCTGAGCATTTGCCAGTCTGACTTGTGACCACCACACATGAATGAAATACTATTCTCCGTGCTCCTGGTGCTCTCTTAATTTTTCACAGCTACTAGTGATCTTTTAACTCTTTCAAACAGAATTTATTGTCTTTCCTTGCCAGCTTTGCTTCCTCATTTATTTTTTTCTTATGAGAGGGTGGCCACCCTTCCTCTGTAACCTCAGAGTCAGGAGGGACTCCTATCTCTTACACCCCATATCATATCCAACTCTTACCAGTTTTGCTTCGGTAATTTCTCAAGTGTCTGTTCTCTCTGCTCATACAACTTTTACCCCGTTTTGTCATTCATTGAGCAGACATTAAATGCTTACAGTGCTGAGGATACAAAGAAAGGGGGACACTCCTAGCTTTGCTTTAAGGGGCACGAATTCTCTTGGGGAAGACAAAGCCCTTGTCAGTTTTTGATTGGATGACTCTCATAGCCTCTTCATTGGCCTACCTGCTTCCATTCTTTCCCTTTTCTGATCCATCCTTCACATAGCAGAGAAACTGATTGTCCTAAAGTATGGGTCAGACTATTGCTCTTCATTGTTCAAGAAGTTTCAGTCTTAACATTTATAGTCATCTTAAACCCACTAGTCAAGGCTTGCTTCCTATTACTGCTCTTTGGGAACTCTTATTATTGTCAAACTGGACGTTACATGGTCTCCAAACTTGACACCCTATTTCTTGCCTCCATCTATGTTCAGAAACTACCCAACATGCCTGAGATGTGTATCCTTCATACTTTCATCTACCAAAATGCTCATTTCCCCTTAAGTCTCAGTGTATAGGCCATCTTATCTGCAGTTCCTTATGTGACACCCTTTCATGTACATTTTGCCTTAAATAGACAGTTTTTACTTTATGTAAGTGAACTTGTTCATAGACCTCTAAATAAAGTGACTTTTACCTAATGTGAGTATTTGCTCATGGACATGGGAAATGGAGGGGAGGGTACATTCTTGAAGGGAGGGGGTCAGCACATGGTTCAAGGAGGCATTGGGTCCAGGCATAGAGAAGCAAGAGCAGGAGAAGGAACATGTGGGAGCTGGGGACATCTACATGGTACCCGAGACAAATACTTGGGCCAGACATGAGGATGGTTAGACAGAGTGGGGCAAAGGTCTCCTCTCTCAGAGTTCTCAAGCCACGCCCCTAGTCCCGAGGTGGCAGGAGTGGTCTCACTACCTGTCCATACTTCTGCTTTCATTTGGAGAGTTTTGTTTTTTCAGTTTTTTGCGGAGGCGGGGAGGGAAGGGCTGAAGAATCCTGAACTGAGGGGCAGGAGCAGAGAGCACACAGAGTAAAGTTAACATGGAGTTTGGTTTTTTTGGAATGCAGATTTCTTTTAGAATTCTTTGCATGAAGTTGAATTTGTGTTATGCAAGTTTTACATAAAGCTAGAAGTATCTTACTCTACTTAATTGTGTTCCTGCTGTATTTCTTCTCCTTGCCTTCCCCTTTGTGGAAGATAGACTAAGATAGTCAGGGGAGTGGAGGCAGGAAGGTCTCTTGGGAAGTGACTGGTTGCTCCCTAGGACCACCAAGGTGGCTTTTTTGAAAGCTGAGGTTTTCTCAGGTGAGTCTTTGGCCCCTGTTGCCTCGGGATCCAGCTGAAGGGAATCCTTGTATCACTGTCTGGTCTCTGGTGCGTGCACTAAAAAGCTGTCTGCTTGTGTGCCTGAGGGTGAACTCTGACAGTATTGGCTTAGCTCTCTTTTCTGTTGCTTCTCAGCTTTTGGCTGACCTTTTCTGCAATTTGGGGGTAGGTGAAGTCATTTAATGTAATTACTTATTGAATTTCTTCATCTTTATTTGATCTGGTATTATTTTTAGGTTTTTAATGTAATAAGTGTGTGAGAAGGGCTGCCTTCTTGATGTTCGGGCAAACATCTTCGGCCCAAAGTTTCTCCGACTTTTTCTTTCTTTCTTTCTTTCTTTTTTTTTGTCCTGTACATTCTTACTTGTCTATGGGCATTCTACCTTGGTGTCTTTGCTCAAGCTGTTCCTTGCTGCTGGGATGACTTAATTTTCTACAAATCTTGTCTTTCCTGAAAGGTGGCTAGATCTAGCTTAAAGAAGGAGACCTAGTCTCCTCTGTGAAGAAATCATCTTTAATATTCAGGCTCTCATTAACGCATGCTTCCTCAGAAGTCCTCTCGCCCGATTGTCTCTCACTCATGTGCTGCCTTTGTATCCCTTGTGTTGGTGTTTGCTTTATCAGCTCAGTTTGCTTTCTGTTTCCTCCGAGAGAGAGACTGTATTTGGTTCTTTGTATCCTCCTCACTCAGCCTCCTTGATTCTGTGCTCAGGGAATATCCACTGTAAGTGAATGAAGAGTAGGTAGACTAGGTGACCAAGTTTCCAGTCCAGAACAGCTCTCCTTAAACTGTGGGTGCGATCCCACGACTCACAGTTTAAGAAGTGCTGAAGAGGTCAGGAGTGGAAAAAGTTGTTTGTTTTTTTTTGGGGGGGGGGGTGGGATCATATCTTTATTTTGGAAAAAGTTTAAGAAGCCCTGGTCTAGGTGATTGAAGGAATGACAGTACCTCTTCAACATAGGGAGAAGGAAAGACTGGGGAATTAGGGTGGAGAGACACGCTCTTCTTCTTTTGAGATGACTGAGTATGAGATGACGGGGAGACACCCAAGCGGTGTCAGTAGGCAAGTACAAGGGAGAAGCTGGGCCTAGTGATACCAATCTGTGAATTATTATCAGGGAGCCGATAGTTGAATCAATGAAAGGAGACAACTTTTCTAACAGGAATAAGAAAGTTCTCAGGACTGATCCCTGGCAGACATGTAATGCTTATGAAACAGTTGAACTTCTAGTCTCTCTTGCAGCCCGTCCTAAACAAATTGTCACAGTAGTCTTGGAGCATGCTTTTGAAAGTGTTGTTTTTCTGCTTAAAGCTTCCGGTGGTTGCATTGCCTTCAAGTGAAATACCAACTCTATTTGTGAAGAGCCCCTCATCTTTCCAGCCCTTTGTGTCTCAAGTTAAAGATGTTTGATATTTTTGTGTCACTGTTTTGTTATCCTATTGAATTTTAAGTTTTCTGAGGGGACTATTGTTTACCCTGGAACTTCTTAGAGGAGGAAGCACACAGTACCTTATAGCATGTATTAGATGTTTAATAAGTATTGAATTCTTGAAGTAAACTAGGAAATTAAATCAATACAGAGGCAAAAGAGTGATAGAGGGATTGTGTAGTCAGCTACATAATATGCTATAGAGGTCTAAGATAATGAAAACTGAAAACAGCCATTGGACAGAAAAGAAGATACTGATTCACTGGTGGTAGTGATGAGAGATGTTCTGTAAGAAAGTGATGTTCTTTAGTCCTGCCTTAGAACTGTGGAGGGAGCAGGCAGGTTACCCTGGAAAGAATGAGGCCTGGCTTCACCATGTGCCCACATTATGGCCTTCCTTGGAAAACTCATTTCACTCACCTGAATCTTTTCCACCAGCTCCTAAGTGAGAACATTCTGCCAATACATAACTGCAGCCATTTATTAACAGTAACACTGAAGGTCTGCATCCATCTATGACTTTAAGGTTACAAAGCACCTCCCTCCTCCCATAGCCCTGCTTATTGGTAGTAATAATTTAGGTTCAGTGTGAGCATCAGCACTCAGTGTCCTCCAAAAGCTGGAGTTAGAGCCTCTGCTGAGAGAAAAGGGCATCATGGAACTGAATCAGGTAGGGCGGAAGGAAGGGAGGAGGTCTGATGATGCTCCTGGAAGCAGATTAAGGACAAATAGAAAAGCTGCTTAATGCCAAGTGCTAGGCTGAGCTCAAACTGGTGGGCTGGCCGAAATGGTGTTAGTTAGTTGGTTGCCATCTTTTGAGCCAATTTTATTTTAGGAAAGGGAGAAAAAGAAGTGAGAAGAAGTAGAGTTAGAATAGTAGAGTGAATATCGTGTTTACTCCTTTTAAAGTTTTCATATCAACAATTTTAAAAAGAGAAAGATGTTTAAGTATTGGCATGCAGACTTTTTACTATTCTGTAACACACCAGTAGTACTAGGCTGCTTTGTATCAATCAAAAAGCATTTAAGTACCAACTATATATATGCCAGACACCGTGATCAGCTGCTGAGGATACAAAGATGACTATGAAAGAGTCCCAGTTCCCAAAGAACTTAGATGTTATTGGGGAAACAGCCTGTGCACATGTAAGTATATTTCAAATATATGCAAAATGAATACATGGTTCTCGGGGAGGAGGTGTGCTGTCAGTTGGGAGGCACGGAAAAGGCCTCTTATGCGTCTTATACATGCCTGGATGCTTTTTTTCTTTCGTCTTTTCACTGTGCTGGAACATGGGGAAAGAGCATGCCTCTCTGGGACAGGTGAAGGGGGATTTTTCTTTTCTTTGATGCCTAGATTTGCTATTACTTAAAATTTGCAGTGAACCGTAATGTATTCATCACCAGTGACATTCTGGCCTTTTAAGGGTAATAAAAATATGTCTTCTCCCTTATCTGGCCCTTCCCCAACAGACATGTTTTAACTACACAGGCTTCAAGGCAGATGACAGTAGAAGCAGAATCTTCATTTAGATAAGCTTTAGTTCTCTCCATTGTCTAAGACTTTGAAAGGCTTCTTGTAGGAAACCATTGCTTCTGGATGGTGGGTGATGCTTTGTGTATGTTGAATGGCATTCACCAGAGAAAGCCAGCAGGTCGCTGGGTGGTACATTGTAGATAAACTTTATATTTCCTAAAGGATTTGGACTTAACTTGTTATTTTTAAATGTTATATGCCTATATTAATTGTTTTCATGAACTTACTCTAGTAGTTTCCTGGGATTTGGGACCATATCCTGTATGTGTTCATTCCATCACATTTGATTCATAATTTTGACCCTCAACAAATACCTTTGTGACATTGCTGTGCTGGCCTAAAGGCCTGTTTGTACTAAAATAAACTAATCTGGCATGTTGTCATGTAAGAATAGAATAAGTATCCCCATTATATTTCATGTATATTAAAAAAAAATTTAAACCTGGAAAAATGTTACAGTAGGTATAACTCTCTTTATCTTTTATAGAGACTGCCTGGCATTTTGTACAGAACCAGTATGTGCAAGTTTAGCCAATGTTCTTGGGAACTGGGAAAATCTGCCTTCATCAGGGTCCCCTGACATTAAGGATTATAAACTTTATGATGTAGAAACAAAATATGGGTTGCTTCAGGTATGTGTGTATCCCTGTTGGATTTTCAGCAAGAAGAAATTATGTCTATTTCCCTCTATCTCTCAATATAGTCTTGTTTATAACTTTTACTTTGAAATTTCGTCCTTACCGGAGTTAAGCTTTTATGTAAATAATATCTTATATTTGTACAGTATTTTGTACTTTGTAAAATTATTGTCTGCATTTATGTGTATTTATTCTTCATTGAAGTGTTTAAAATTTGCCAGCGTTCTTGTGAGTAACTGACATAGGCAGTAGGGTCTTCATATACATTTTGTGGTTACTTTTTCTAGCTCTGTGAAATAACCCTTTAGTGAGTACTTTGACATCATACTTAAGAATATAGGTTGATTTAGGTAATGTGTCATTTTTATTATATTGCCACAGCTCCCCTTGGAGCAGTTTCCATGAAGCAGTGTGATCTTGATGGCTTGAATCTCTCTAAAATCCTCGTTTAGGAGCTTGTGAAGAGTCTTTGAAAATGGTGTTCATGTAATTCCTGTGTCTTGACTAAGAAAAATTAAGCACATAATCTGTATACCTTTAGATGTTTAGAAATCATTTCTGTGTTGGAAAACATTTCAAATAATGTTTTTAGAAATGGGTTTTTTTTTGTTACTTTTCTATTCCTCAGTGAAAATATTCAAGTTGAAAAAAGAATTTGAGGTAGAGATAAGATAAAGCTTAAGTTTCATTTTTAACATTAATCACAACAGACCAACCATTTTAATCGGTTTTTCATAAATTTAACAGTAATATTGAACATGAATATAAAAGCTGCTGAAGATACTATAGAATTAGTGTAAAATTAGTTTATGGTGTATTGAGTGTTTAAAAGGTAAATATGGATAAGATTGTTAGATTCCATGTAGGATGTCATAAAACATTTAATTGAATTCAAGTAGTGAAACTTTGGAGGAGGTTGCCAAGTAAAAGGTTACCTCTAAAAGATTTTCTTGATTCTCTGCTTACTAGCGTTTACAGAAAGGAATTTAAAAGTACTTTTTGCAAATGCTTTTTGCAAATCAACATATTTATTTGCTTTTTTCTTTTCCTTTTTATAAGTGGAGCTTTATTGTTTAATCTCAAAAGAGTAGCTAATATAATTTCTCTTAGTATTAGACATGAGGAACTAAGAAATTGTGATAAGAAATCATACCGAATGCTATATGTGGTCATTTTTTTTAAAACTTATTTTAAGTATTATTATGAAGGAATAAGCCTTTTTTCCATTTGCAGGTTTCTGAAGGATTGTCGTTTTTACATAGTAGCGTGAAAATGGTTCATGGAAACCTTACTCCAGAAAATATAATATTGAATAAAACGGGAGCATGGAAAATAATGGGTTTTGATTTCTGTATACCATCAACGAATCCTTCTGAACAAGAGGTAGAAAACGGTTTTCTTGGAAACTTTTCAAAGGAATAATACAAGTGTAAGCTGTAACGAAAGTGCTGAAGTTGCAAAATCTGTTTTCAGAAAATAGCCTAGCTGTAATAAGAGTGATTGACATCTCTGTCAGGCCTTAGAGTGGCAAGGCACGGTACATAGCATCATCTCCTTTGAACCTCTCAACAACCCTTTGTGGCAGGTTTCACTGGCATTACTTGTCCCCATTTTAGAGATGAGGTCGTTGAGGCTAAGAGAGATTTAAGTGACTGGCCCTTGGTCATACAGCTAGTATCAAAATAAGATACTCATTCAGCTTCCAGCTTTCAAGTCTGTCTGCTACACATCACTACATCTCAGTGTTATAAGTAAGTCTATTACTTATAGAGAAAAGCTATACAATTCGGTAGAAATGTTAACTTTGGGAAACAAGTGTATAAACATGAATTTTAAACTACGTAATGTAACAGATTTTTGCTGTGAATAGTAATTATTATAACCGTAATTTACCTCTACTATTCTTAAATTCATATACTAATGAACTTTTAAAAATAAAACCTCCCCCGAAAGTTCAGTCTACATTATGTGTATGGTGGAACATCTGCAAATCTTGTGTTTTCTACTCTGTGAAAATTAGAGCACTTGTCAGAAAATACCCCAGTCCTCACTATTAATAATAATATAAGTTAAAAATTTGCTTTTGGGAAGTAAATTTCAGCACCCTCAAGAATGTTCTTAAAACACTTTTGTGCCCTGACCTTGTTTTACTGATTACTTAGTTGGAGCTTACCTTTTTTTGGGGGGGGGGAGTAGTAACTTGTCAGTTTGCACAGTTGGTTGTGAATTTGGGAGTAAATTTCTGTTTAAGCTTAATTAAATTTTAATTTAAAGTTCTTACTACATATGCTTTTCTCTCTCTCTTCCACTTCCCCCTCCTTTTAATAGCCTAAGTTTCCTTGTAAAGAGTGGGATCCAAATTTACCTTCGTTATGCCTACCAAATCCCGAGTATTTGGCTCCTGAATACATACTTTCTGTGAGCTGTGAGACAGCAAGTGATATGTACTCTTTAGGAGCTGTTGTTTATGCTGTATTTAATAAAGGAAAACCTATCTTTGAAGTCAACAAGCAAGACATTTATAAGAGCTTCAGTAGGCAGTTGGATCAGGTATTTCCTTTGCTGTGGCCCCCATGTATTTCAGTTTCTAAGTTATTTTAAAGACAAACCATCTAAGATGGAATAAGATTATAGTGTTGCATTTTAAAATTTCATATAAATCAGATTTTGGTTAGTTTTATTAATGTAACAGGAATCATGATATGTTCATTTGTTATGACAGATTGAAATGTAACTTTGTTTGCAAAGCTTCATTTAAAAAATATCCCTGAAGAAGGGGGTGATAGAGGGAATGGCAGATTGAGGGAAGGAATAATCAGAAAGTATGTTGTCTTGGGGTGAGGAGGAGGGGAGAGATGGGGAGAAAATTTGGAACTCAAAGTTTTGTGGAAGTGAATGTTGAAAACCAAAAATAAATTAATTAGATGAGAGGAAGAAGTATCTCTAAAATATGTCAGATGTTTATAAGAAAGTTAGTGATTTTTCTTTTAATAGCATGGATAAGTAGTATGATTTTAACTAGAATAAGATATCTTAGTTTATTTAGTAGAATTAGATTTTTGGTTGGGCTTTGATGCCATTTTAAATATTTAAAAGGGCTATTTGAAAATATTATAATTTGACACCTTTTTGGATTTTTTTTTTTTTAATTCTGAATTGGTATTTAATCATTCTTCTGACTAGCTAAGTCGTCTAGGATCCAGTTCTCTTCAGAACATACCTGAGGAAGTCCGGGAACATGTGAAATTACTCTTAAATGTAACTCCAACTGTCAGGCCAGATGCAGATCAAATGACAAAGGTCAGTGTATTAAAAATATTGTCTCAGGTGGATGATGAAACCTTAATTTTCAATTATTTTGCCATGTATTTATAAGCAACATTTTTTTTATATATTTCATGTATATGTATATATATTCATATTTTTATGTACCTGAGGAGCATTTTATACTCTTCATGCAGATTGAAACAGTAGGAATTTTCTATATTTAAATAACTTTGCTCATGAAACATTTATTTCAAATGAATAGAATCTTAACAAGCAAAGCATGATTCTCTGGAGAGTTGTATACCTTAACCTTGAGAGCATCATGGACTCAAACCCTCCTCTTACTCTCTGGATCTTAGTTACCTTAAATAAAAGAAAGAATTCAGTTCCACAGTAGGTTCTGATTGTCATCTAAAATTTTATGATCCCTTACATTTAGATTCCCTTCTTTGATGACGTCGGTGCCGTCACTCTACAATACTTTGATTCCTTATTCCAAAGAGATAATCTTCAGAAATCACAGTTTTTCAAAGGACTCCCAAAAGTTCTGCCCAAATTACCCAAGGTGTGTTTTTGTTCAGTTTCTTATTGTGACCTAGACTTAAACATCTTAAGCTGATAGCAGATTTAACCTAATGGTTGACAAGCAGAAGGAGTCTGCTTGTAAACTTAGGCTTCTCTAGGACTATCTCAACCTCAGTCCCTAAAACCAATGGGCTGACTTAGTTTGGAAGGAAGGGAGATCAGAGAAATACCTGGAAGGTGGGAAATGAGCTTTTGGGTGGGTCAAACCAGGGAAAGGCTCCTTGCTTGCAATAGAAAACTTGGAGGAATGGTCATGATCATTAGAATTTTTGTGCACCAAACAGTAATTTTTAGTGAATGTGAATTCCTTGTGGCATAAAAGTTAATATGCTTATTAGTCAGTAAACATTTCAATCAATCACTCACCAGAAATGCCAGGCATTTATTAAGGACCTGCTGAGTATTAGGCTTCTTGCCTTCGTGGGGCTGGCTTTCCACCTGGGGGGACACTATGTACCTACATAAATGTATATTAGGAAGAACCGGGGCTCTGGGGTGGGAGGAACTGGGGTTTCATTTGGGCCAGACTCCTTAAGAGTCTGAATGACCTTGGACAAACCATTTTTCTTCCCTGATTCTCATTTTCCTCATTTGTAAAATGCAGAAGTTGGACTAAATGATGTTTAAGGTGCTCTTCTAGCTTGAGATCATATTGTTCCTCTACTAATGGAGCTCTCCCTATCCTATCATAGAGGACAGTTTTATGAGTTGATTTATCCCTTAGCACCAGTGTTAAGCTGATGAGCATCTCTGCCCTTACCTAGCTGGACTGGTCCTGACATTGTAGGGTTTTGCTCTGTGGTGTCAGACCTGCAAGAGCTTGCGCTCCATTGGCATGGCTGTCTGGGATCTGAGGTCACTGTAGTAGGGGAGAAACTCAGAAGATATTTCCAGGTTTTTATATTTTTACATATTGTGTAGTAGACGTAGAAAGAATTTTATTTAAAAAATTGTGTTTTAGAATTTTTATATATTTTTTCTTACACCATTCTTGTGCTCCCCCCTTGCAGCGTGTGATAGTACAAAGAATTTTGCCTTGCTTAACCTCAGAATTTGTAAACCCTGACATGGTACCTTTCGTTCTGCCCAACGTGCTGCTGATTGCTGAAGAGTGCACCAAAGAAGAATATGTCAAGCTGATTCTGCCTGAGCTCGGCCCTGTCTTTAAGCAGCAGGAGCCTATACAGGTGCGTGAATTCAGGGGCTTCTGTGCCTGGCGAGCAGCTTTGGTAACTACCTGGAGTGCAGTCTTCTCTATGTGGTCAGCCAGCTTGGAAAGGAGGAACTAGTTCCTCCAGGCACAAAAGAAAACAGTGGGTTAAGATAGCAACTGAGTTTATCTGGATTTTTAGAGGCTTTTTAATTACCTTTAAATATAGATAGCATTGGAGGGTGTGATTGGGCTTGTTCCAGTGAACTGCCTTCTGAAATGCAATCGTGAGCTTGAGTTGGTTTCTGTTTTTTTGTCTTTCATGCCTTCAGGCCAGCAACATGGTGAGTTACTCTTTTTAAGACATTTCAAGTGTTGGGTTGTCTAGAATCTTTATGTGTCTTGGTAACCTTTCGTAATTTTTATGTGGTTTACTTTTTTAAAACAGATTTTGTTAATTTTCCTACAAAAAATGGATTTATTGCTAACCAAAACACCTCCAGACGAAATAAAGAACAGTGTTCTACCAATGGTTTATAGAGCCTTAGAAGCCCCGTCCATTCAAATCCAGGTAAGACTGCTGAAAGGAAACAATTTAAGAAGTTTGATTCTGAAAGCAAAAGAAACATGGGAAATACATTTGCTTTGAAAATTTGAACAAAAATTGTCATTCTGCTTATTCCATTCAGAAGGCCATTTTGATTGCTGCCTCTTTTTGGGGAACATTATATTCATACCAGCTGGGCCAGGGTGGGATTTGCTGACTAGTTAAAAAGAGCTCTAAATAGCATGACCCTCCTCTTGAGTTGGAACCAGAGCATTGGGCCCTGCAATAAATATTGCAATGAATATTTGCAAAAAAAAGTGAGGTCATTTTCCCCAAACTTCAGCTACATGAGAATCATGAGGAGTGACAAATATTTAAAATAAAAGTTTGAGTCAAAATTTGGTGCTAAAAAAGAATAGGTATGTTAAGTGAGACAGCTTTCAGGAATTAGAAAAGTGTCTCTGTTGTTGTCTACACTGGTCCGACTACATCTGGGGTGTTATGTTTAGTCCTAGTAGCCATTTAGGAGGGTGGATGAGCTGCAGAGAGTTCAGAGGAGGGCAGTCAAAGATGATGCAGCACCTTGAAGTCATGTCATCTGAGCATGAGTTTAAGGAGCTGGGCATGTGTACAGTCTGAGAAGAGGGAAGTCAGAGGACAGGGAGGTTATCTTCAGGTTTGGAAGAGATCTTCACATCGAAGAGGCATTTCCCTTCTTTTTCTTGGCCCCAGAGCACAGAGCTCTCTGTAAAGAGGCAGATTCAGGCTGGATGTAAGGAAAAATTAGAGGCCATCAGCATAATGTTGTAAGGAAAATTGAGAGGCAGAGTAGACTGCCTGCTGAGGGGCCCTTGTCCCCCTTCAGGCAGCAGCTCAGGGCTAGCATGTCAGGTAGCTTGGAGAGGACATTGCAAGGCCACAGAGATCCCTGCCTGTTCTGAAGTTCTGTGATCCTGTCTTTAGAAAGGAGTGAGAAGAGTAATAAGGCTTAGATGTGGGCTGGGTTGTAGATCTGACACTGCCTTGGGGATGTCGCTTTCTCCTCTCAAGGTGAAAGAATGGGGTGGAGAAGGAGAACCTCTAGAAGCAGGCCCTCTCTGCATCCTTTCTGACTCTTCTTCTTCCTTCATTCTCTTACCTTTGCTGAGGAGGTCAAAAGGCAATTAAAGATGGGCTTTTGTGTTCCTGATGAGAGTAGACAAGATTCTTTTCATTACCTTCAGGCTTGGTGTTTCTCATGGTGTCCTGTTTTATTCTTAAGTATAAAAATTAATGACTAAGGAGTTGGGACAAAGATCTGGCCTCTTCCCACCAGCATGAGGAATAATAAAACTTTTTGTTGTTAAAAGTCAGCATTAAAGGGTTGAGAGACCGAGAGCACCAGAAGGAAATCAGACCTAGATTCTAGCTGCATTTTTTTCACCTCCTCTAGTTTCAGTTTTTTCGCCTGTTAAAAAACAGGTAAGATTTGTCTTATGGGCATGTTGTGTAGATTGGATGAGAGTGTTATAAGCATGCTGTGCTAATTATAAGAGACTGTGGCTATATTGATATGTATTGAAATGCTTTAAATTTTTTTTCTTATTATAAGATTGATACAGGTCTTTTTCTTTTGTAGGAACTTTGCCTGAACATCATTCCAACTTTTGCAAACCTCATAGACTATCCATCCATGAAAAATTCTTTGATACCAAGAATTAAAAATGCATGTTTACAGACATCTTCCCTTGCTGTAAGTAAATGTTTAATTTTTGCTTATTTTCCTGATCTTTCTTTCTTATGTTTGTATCATTTTCTCCTATATCATCTCTTCTGGACAGTTTTTGTCAGAGCACTCTGTGGGAGCCTGTTTTTTAAGTAGAACTCATATCTTAATGATTTTTTAAAAGATTTTTTTAATAGCTATTCTAGTCATGACTCCTAAATGCCAGTTAAAGAATTAAATACAAAGCCTTAACAAGATTTATAGGCCTCAGTCAGTTAGGAGAATCAGGCATTAGCTTTATTATCTATTAGTAGAAAATAGTATTTATAATTTTTAAAGTCACTGTATGCATCTAAGTCTATTGAAACTACTGGAATTCTGTATTTGTCATTGTATTGTTATTTATCAGTGTCAGTACTGTTAGTAAAAACATAATTCATCATCATAATAATAACCAATATTCATGTTGTGCGTACTGTGTATCAGATAACTATGCTAAGTACTTTGTGATTAGTATCTCATTTGATCCTCGTCACAATCCTGAGAGGCTGGTGCTCTTGTTACTCACATTTTGCAGATGGGAAAACTGAGACAGATAGAGTTTAAGTGACTTGTCTAGACTCACTAGCAAGGAAGTGTCCGAGACAGGATTTGAACTCAGGTCTTCCCTGTTTCAAGCCAGGTGCTGTATTCACTATGCCCACCTAGTTACCTAAAACTCCTTTAATTTTGTATTAATTTTTTGGTGAAAAAAATTGCATAATCTTGTATTAATATAGAAGCAGATTTCAAACCTTAATCAAAGCATGTTTTACCTGGTTCTTTTGTTTCAAAGTAATATTATTTTACTCTATTAAACACTGACAGATTTTGTTTCTATTATTTAAAAATTAGTTTTCATAAAAATATATTTAATTTTTGTCCACAAAGAATATTAATTTACTAACATTTTGCCTTTTTAACAGGTTCGTGTAAATTCATTAGTGTGCTTAGGAAAGATTTTGGAATACATGGATAAGTGGTTTGTACTTGATGACATCCTACCCTTTCTGCAACAAATTCCATCCAAGGAACCTGCGGTCCTCATGGGAATTTTAGGTAGCTGAAATTTTTAAATTTTATTTTATGCCTTTTCATCAGATTTATAGCTTAAATAATCCTTACAAATCACATCTTTAAAATTAGTTCATAATTTTCACTTTACCTTCTCTAGATAATTTAACTGACTCATTCCTTGTACATATTCTCTTCAGTAGCTTCAGCTTGACAGGACCCTTAATTTAGTCCAGCATGTCCTGTGATATTTTGTTTGAATTTCAGCAGATGGTTGTTGATACAACTTCAGAATCCCTTAGAACTAAACAGAGTTGTTTTACCTCATAGCTGTTATCTGCACAGTGGTGCTGTTCATAGGGACAAAGAGCAACACGGTAGTAAGAGACTTGACCTGTCTTCGTAAAGTGGCCTTTTTGGGGAGATGACACACTCAAAAAACAAATACAGTCTTGTGTAAGATGCTTTATTATAAAAAGTTGAATTCTCTGGGCTACTGAAGTACAATAGGAAGGAGATGGATGATGACTGTACTGATCAGGATGCCTGCTGGGTCTGGAAAGGTGGCAAGGCTACTAGAGAGAGGGGACCTCAGAGACATCGAGTCCAGCCCCAGAGAGGGCAGGTGACCTCCCCAGGGTCACCCAGGTCGCAAGGGTCAGAGCTCTAGCTCCCATTCAGTTTTTCCTTAAATCTTCTGTACCTTCCACACTGCCTCCTTCCAGGGTATGGCTCATGTTTATGAGGTGGAATGGAGGCAGGGAAAGAAGGTGGAAAGGTGAGGAGACTAGCCTTCCTTGAGAGCTGGACTTGATGGAATTGACTTTGAAGAGCTGTGTTCTCTGTTTGAAGGCAGATGATTTAAGGGGTGTTTTAAGAAGTCAAGTCACAGAACAGTGCTAGTGATTAGGACAAGGAGACATCAGAGATATGTTTGCAGACATCTGCAGTCATCCATCTGTGAAGTGTTAGGACAAAAATTCTGGGATTGAGGGATTGCAGGAATGGGGCAGAGATGAATTCAGTAAAAGAAAAATTAACAGTAGTAGGTTACTAGCTGTCATGGGTAAAGATGATGGAAAGAGGCAAAGGCAGTTCCCAAGCTTCCTAGGCTGGAGAGCCAGAGGCATGCCCTCACAGTGGCTGTGCCCAGAGGTACTTGGAAATTCCTAACTGGAGCTTGGGTGAGAAAGAACTGCTGGTTGGCAGCTTTAAATTGATAATTGAGTCTTCAGAGGGAGAACCAGTTCTCCAAGAAAAGAAGTATAGAAAGAGACCGTGACGAGACCAAGGATTTTACCTTGATGTAGATCCTCAGAGGGAGGAGAGCTGGTAGAGAAGACACAGGTGGTAGGAAGAGAATGATGATGGGTGATGGTTCAGGGGAACATCTCAGGAAGGCTGTGAGCAGTCAGCCTAGCTCATCATGACAAGTCACAGCTGTTTGTTAGCTGATTAAGAGATTCTAAAATCCCTGCCACTGTTAGCATGACATTGTAGCATCTGGCAGGTGAATTACAGTAGCACCTGGGAAAGCTATTGTAGCACACACCCCTGCTGTGTGAGGGAAATACTGCTGATTCTTGCTACGTCTCGATGCACCGTCTGAAATTTTGTTTTAAACCGTGTACTTGAACTGCAAGGACAGGGGATAACTGTTTTTGACTGTTGCATTTGGCATGCTGAGAGTTCATTCTAGGCTTTAGGCAAAGGCATTAATGAGCAAATAGCATCCAGGATTGAACTTCAGCTCCAGTTCGAAATAATATGCAGTGGACCGTCAGGAGGCTTCAGCCTGGTTCAAGGTCCCCATTCCTATTTCAAAGCCCAGCTCTTGGTAGCTGTACTTTTTTGTGGAATTCTTGTTTGTTGATCCATGGCTCAAGAATAGTTTTCTCTTGATCTTTTTATATTAGGTATTTACAAGTGTACTTTTACTCATAAGAAGTTGGGAATCACCAAGGAGCAACTTGCTGGAAAAGTGTTGCCTCATCTGATTCCTCTGAGCATTGAAAATAATCTTAATTTCAATCAGGTGAGTCTGGTGTTGGTTTTTTTTGTTGTTGTTGTTTTGTTTTGTTTTGTTTTTATTCATGTGGCAGTGAGTTTCTACTCTGAAGCCCTGAGAAAGGCTCCCCGTGGAAACACAGAGGCAAGGAAATTTCCCAGAAGAGTGGGTCATGAAGGGATCCTGGGACTTCAGAGAGCCAGAAGGCTTCTGGGAAGAAGCAGCATTTACAGAGAGAGAGGGTGTTGACAAGCAGAGGGAGAAGGGCAGGAAAGGGAAATGTGTTCAGAAAATGGGGAGTGATCCCATTGGTTTGTAGCATCAGGAATGCTCTATAGTAAGCAATGGGAGCAGGCAGGGTGGAGGGCTTTACATGTCAAGCTGAGGAGTTTTGACTTGATTGGGCAGGTAATATAAAACTACCACCGACACCAACTTCGTGGGGAGGGTAGTCTGCGTAGTATTCTAGCTCTCATATTCCAGAGTTCTGTGAGTCAGAATTTTCATTCTTCAGAATAATTTATCCTGGGCATCATTTGCTTGGGGGTAATAGTTGAAACTGGAAGGGTGTGGTTAAATCTACCTTGAGTGACAGGAAAGCAGAGAGTGTGGTATTGCTGAAAGCAGGAGAGGGGTTAAATATTCAGCAGTTAGTGCTTCCGGAAGACAGAGGAGAGTGAAAACCAGGCCACTGGACTTTGTTATGAGAAGGTGATCAGTAACTGCTGAGCCATCTGTTTGGGGACAGTGGCATTGGTGAACCTTGTATGCCCAGTGCATGGCCCCCTGTACAGGCCTAGCTCTGCCCAGTCCTAGTGCACCCATGGCAGTAGTGGCCAGGCTAGATCACAAGTGGGGAAGCCACTTGTAGTGGGGTTGGCCTATCTCTGCCCTCACAGAGGGCTCACAGGGTCTTGGCTCTACTTTCTTGGCCACTGATTGATTTTATGACTTTCCTCTCTGGCCTGGCCTATAAAGCAAAGAGTTTGAAGTAGAAAGTACTGTTAGGTTCTTTACTCTTTATGCTGTGATTCCGTGAGAGTGGTATCCTAAGATAACAGGCTTTCAGCTGAGGGTCTCTTCAACTCATGTTTTATTAGGGAATTATCCCATGCAAGAGGCAGTGCCACCTGCTGGGGAGACAGCTGTAGAGGCACTGGGCGAAGGGGCGGGCCTCCGTGTCCAGAAGACCAGAGTGCTAGTACCTTTGCTGCTCTCAGCCTCAGCTTCTCATCTGTAAAATGGGGATTATAACAGAACCTGCCTCCCCAGGTGGCTGTCAAGCCCAAGTGAAAGGAGCATGTGTACAGTGCTTCACAGCCTTAGATCACTAGGTGGAAGCCAGTGTCTTCCCCTAGCACCATCTGGTTTGTCTGTGTCTGCCTGGAGGTAGTCCTCAACATGTCTCCACCGTTAAGCTGAGCTCCTTGAGAGAGGAGTTGAGTCTTAGCCCATCTATCCTCACAGGACGATTCCATCCCTGATCAGGCTGTGTTTTTGTAGAAATGAAGAGTCAGATGTTTGAAGGATCTAAAGCTCTGCCCACTCTGGAGAAGGCACCAACAGAAACTCGAACCCTGGAAAAGAAAAGAGCAGAATTTGCAATCTGGGAAGTCCTAATTTACATTGAAGTAGATAGGAACAGACTGCCCCCCCCCCCATCCCCCAGCATTCAGCTCCTGAGAGCCCTGGAAAGAGAGACACAGCCAAGGAACCTGAGACAACAGCTGCAGTGATTGTTCTGGAAGCCCTCAGGGAAACCTTGGCTTACTTTTCCTTCAGTTTCTTAGCTTTATGTGATTTTAATCAGGTTTCCTGGAATTTCAGGCTCTTGTGTCTAAATAGAATGTGTCAATTTTAAAAAGTTAGTTTGAATCAAGGTGGGTGTTTTCCTGAAAATCTATAAGCCATAAACCCAGAGTATCCATGTAAATAAGAATCCCTAAAAATAACCAGTTTGTAGACTGTTTGGGATATAAAGCTCCAAATTCAGGTTGCATCCAGAAACTTAGGAGATGGTAGATTAGAGCTTGGAAAGAAGCCTGAAAAAGTTATTTAGTCCAAGTTCCTCACTTACAGATGATCAAACTAAAGTCACTTGGCCAAACTCCCTGATTTAGTTAAGTGGCAGAGTGAGAATTTAAAGCCTGCTGCAGGAAAGGCCTGCTTTACTGAGCATGCTTAGCAAAGAAAGGTGTTTTCCCATTCTCCAGTGCCAGGGTTATGAAAAAAATATATACTATAGTAGCCATAAGGAATATTTTGATAACTGCTTTATTTTATTTATTTACTACCAGTTTCCAAAATTGTAATCTTGTCTAATTTTTAATTTTAGTTCAATTCTTTTATTTCGGTCATCAAAGAAATGCTTCATAGATTGGAAGTGGAACATAAAACCAAACTGGAGCAGCTCCACATAATGCAAGAACAGCAGAAGTGAGTCGTTTTCTCCTGGAATTCAGGTGTTCCGGGTATGAGAGCAGCCAGTAATCTTTATTGGCTTCCAGGAGTCCTCTGGAAAACACTTGGGTTTTAATTTGATCTGAAGCCAAGCAATTCTACTCTTCCTTTTTATTTAGATCAGCTTTAAGATTAGGTTGAAAGAGGACACTGTTTAAAAATGAAGGCATTACTTTAGTAGGAAGAGTATCTTTTGCATGGTTCACCCCTCAGAAATTCTCCATCTACATTTCCCCTTAGCACCATGAGCCTATGTTTGTCTGTCCTGTAACAAGGCTGCTGGGGGTGTCAGCTTCACGGCCTTCAGAAATGGAGATTCTCTGTGCTGTTCCTGGATTAGCTACATATTCATGGAGTGGCACCGTGTTCTGAAGCAGTGCTGTCAGACTCAAGTAGAAATGAATTTCTGTAGTCCGCATACTGACATGGAGAATGACCTATTAGTATTATCTAGGCTGTATTCTGTTTTTGTTTATTTTGTTAAATCTTTTTCAGTTAGATGTTGATCTGGTTTGGGTGGCACTGGGGAGTGAGGTGGGTCACATGTTTGACATTTCTGCTTTGAGGACTTCTTCAGTCCTCCTTCCCTAGACATGCCTTCCCTGGGGGAAAGAAGTGACAGGTGGAGCTCACCCACCAAGGGCTCGCCATCTATCTCCTACCCATTTAAATTGCAGCAGAGTAAAGATATTAAAGGGAATACAAGTCAAAGGAAGTTCCTTCAAGTAGCAAGACCTCTGGGCTCTGTTTAGGGTATGAGACAAAGACTTGAAAGTAAACGTGTTTGGTGTGTGATATGTCGAGCAAAGCCTTTTTTGTTAGAACAGTCCTGTGGCAGATAAAACATCTGCAGTGTTCTTTATCCATTTAGTGTCATTGAGATTGTCAGTTAAAAGACAGAATTCATTAAAGCAAGAGGGAAACATCTCTAAATAGATGTGTGTGTTTGTCACAGCCTTGCTAGGTCCATTCCTTCCTGCCCATTCTCCAAGGGCTTACTTGAACCCAGTCATCTTCATGAATATTCCGTGATTACCCCAGCCTTGTTGGTTTTCTCTGCCCTTCGATTGCATTTGCTGTCTGGATGCTCACATTCTGCCATGTTGGTTCTGTCTCATGTCCTCCGCAGGTGAACTCTTGGAGGTCACCTTTTACTTGCTTTGTTATCTTCTCTGTCATCTCTTCCTGCCCCCACCCCTCCACCCAGCCATACTTTAGTCTAGCTCTGGAGCTCCGTCAGGTTCATCCCTGAGGCCTCCCAGTCCCCAGGAAGTACTCCTGTGTCACAGAGGTTTGTTTAAGTCAGCATGGGTGTGAGGAATCTGACCAAGCCCTCAGGCAGTCACCACGCATGTATTAAGCCCCTATGCTGAGTCATGCTCTGGGCTAAATGCTGGGGATATCCATATTCTTTTTTTGTGTTCTCACTTGGCAATAATTGGGTGTGATTCTTGCAGATCTTTGGATATCACCAATCAAATGAGTGCTTCTGAAGAGACAAAAATTCCTAATGCTGGTAGTCAGGTAAGAGTTTTGAGATTTCTTTTTTTTTTTTTTTTTTTTTTTTTTTTTTACAGAATGCTTGAAAATAGGATTCTATACTTCTTGGCTTTTTTTTTTTGAGAATAATGACATCATTGGATTTCTTTTTTGTGGCTTTTTAACAAGCTAACTTTCTAATTTCAACAGATTGACAAAGTCTTTAACAATATTGGAGCAGACCTTCTAACTGGTGGTGGATCAGATAGTAAAGAGAATGGGATACAAAACACACAGAAAAAAGTAAGCTTTCTTTAAAATTACCTTCTTATATTACCCTTTTTTCCTTTAGGGCTGTTTGAATGTGATTAATTTTTGTCAGGAAAACACTTCTTAACTTTTAATGCTTTCCAAGAATCACTAAGTGAATGAGTTTTGTTGAACCTAAATGTGTGGATAGCATGAAACAGCATCTTCAGTGTATTATAAAGTAAAGCATATTTCTTGAGTCTCTCAGAGTTATTAAATAGTGGTAATTGATGTTGATCTTTTTCTCTTACTTAAAGATTTTCTTCAGGTTTTCTTCAAATTTTCCCATTTTGATTTTATGCCATTAGTATTTAATTTCTTTCAGAAAAATGTTAAGCTTTACTCTCAGAACTCATCAGTGGCCATATAGATTTGGCTTGTAGTGTTGTACATCTAGAGCTGGGAGGGACTTTAGAGGCAATTGATTGTAGCCCTTACATTGTACAGATGAGGAAGGTGATCTGCTTCTTTTTACAGAAGAGTTATCCTTCCTGTTGCAATATCCAGTGATGTGCTTTGGTATATTTTGGGAAGACTTGACTAACAACTGCGTTTTCGTTTTGAAAATATTATTTAATTTTTATCTGATTATGAGACTAATTTTATGCAGCTCTGGGTATTAATTGCAGACTTTTTTATATTTACCTGTGGAATGTTAAGCCATTTGCTCATTTGTTATTTATGTAGCAGTCTCATGTCATTTTTATTTTGGTAGCTCATGCCATTTGCAAACAATGCATTCATCAGTTAAAAAGATAATGAATGTGTTATCCAGAAAAGATTCTTTTAAAGAGTCTTATAAAGTATGTTAGGTAGGGGATCATAGACTGTTGACATTTATTGACTGTCATTTTGGGGATGGGAGAGGTAAGAGGCAGTGTCTTCTATCTGTTATCTGCTCTGTTCTTGATTAGGATGTATATTTTTAAATTTGAGGCCTTTCCTAGCTGGGCCTGGATAATCGAAGTGTCCCCCTTCCACTCCATTTGAGAACAAGTTGTCCTTCTGTTCTTTTGGTTCCCTCTTAAACTCTTTTCCTGCATGTTTATTTCTCTCTAACAAGTTCACTGACATCAGAGTTCTTGAGGTGAACTTTCATCTTATTTCCTTTACCCTACACCTTGGGGCAGCTAGGTGGTGCAGTGGGTAGAACACACCAGTGTAGGAGTCAGGAGGACCTGAGTTCAAACGTCACCTAAGACACTTGACACTCATTAGGTGTGTGACCTTGGGCAAGTCACTTAACCCCATTTGCCTCATCCTGGGTCATCTCCAGTCATCCTGAGGAATATCTGGTTACTGGATTCAGATGGAAGGCGAAGTAAGGCTGGTGACCTGCACAGCCCTCACTCACTCACAACAAGGTGAAGTGCAAGTCATGTCATCATTTCTGTGATGACATGGTCCTCTTTGGCATCGAAGGACAAACACACACAGACACACACAGACACACACACACACAGACACAGACACACACAGAGACACACACACACAGACACACACAGACACACACACACACACACACACACACACACACACACACACACACCTACACTTTAAAATTTGCCTCATTTGTTAATTAAAGAAGCCTAGAGTGGAGTCCTGGACTCAACTGCTTATGCTCAGAACACTTTTAATTCATTCCTATTATATTGAATGTGCACTCTTTGTAAGATACCATATGGAATATAGAACTGAAAGAGATAGAATCCCTTTCTTTACAATGCTGAAGTGTTAGCAGAAGAAATGAGATATGCACACTTACCTCATTTTGGTCCGGAATACCTCACTAGATAGTGACTTCTTAGGAGTTATTCTATCCTTCTGAGATTTTGGGGAAAGTAAAGTAAAATAAAATTAAGCAAGGCCTTAATAGAATGGACTTTGAAGTAAATGAACCTTCCTTCCTATAGACCATAAAAATATGACTCCAATATCCAGCTTTTCATAGGTAGCAGTTCTTGTATGTTCAAAACATCCAGCCTTTTAACAGGAAATGTACCTCTCTTAACCAGGACAAATTTGTCTTGCTCAAACTGTTGTTTGTGTGAAATTATTGTTAAACTACTATGTGAGTCTATCATTTTCCAAATGTTTAATAGCAGTTCCCGTTTTTATAGAACTTTGAGGTTTAGGAGATATTTTACCCATAGCTACCCTGTGAGCTGTATCGGTTCAGCATCATCACATTCATGTAATGTGTGAGAGGTGATGAGCTTCCCATGTTCAGATGCTGCTCAGTCCTAGGCCTGGGGACTCCAGCCCAGGCCATGGGACTAGAGGCTGAGCAGTGTCTCAGAGAAGGCACCGTAATAAATCCTAGTGTATGAAAATTCAGGATTCACTGGAAGATCTTTGCCTTCAAAAAAGCAAACTCTAACATTGCCACGTGAACTGTCTTTTCACTTTGAAGGCATCACTGACACTTGAAGAGAAACAAAAGTTAGCAAAGGAACAGGAACAGGCCCAGAAGCTGAAAAGTCAGCAGCCACTGAAGCCCCAGGCCCACACCCCTGTGGTGCCCATCAAACAGGTTAGAGTTTCCTTCCTTTGGTATCTTTTTATTTGCCCCCTTTTCAGACAATAGTCATGTAAAGTTAGTTATGCCCAGCAGATACATGTATAAAGACTTCTTCGAATTGTACGTTCTTGGAAGGTTGTGGTTAGAATGGGGGAAAGATTATCTCCAAAAGGTAAATGACAAATGCCAGGCCTTCCTCCAGTCTGAGGTCTGGCAAACACTTGTCACAAGCACCTAAGTCTCTGTAAAGCAGGCAGAATGGGCTGACTCTTTTTCTGGATGTTTTTTGAGTAGAGCTGTGTTGTTTTTTGTTTTATTTTGTTTTTGTTTTTTAAGTATCCAGATTTCAGAACAGTAAAGGTGCCAGGGCCAAATATATACAGTTTAGAGAACTGGTCTTTTGGTTCCATATGACCTCAGTTGGTAGCAGGAATAATTTCAATTTTTGCTTGTCATGACATTTTTATTTCAGAAGCTTTCCTTAAACTCTTTGTTAATGTTAACTGGGAAAAAAAAATTCTCTCTCTGAAAAGATGGAGGAATCAGCATAAAATTATGTATTGTGAACAAAGCATTTTTAATAAGTTCAATTGACCACAGCTTCTTGAGCTGAATTTTTCATGTCAAATATTAGCGTGATTTAAGAGTGTAGCCTTGACGCAGATAGCCATAATCACACTGCTGTTTTATGTATTTTGCAGACTAAGGACTTGACAGAAACTTTGATGGATAACATGTCTTCTTTGACCAGCCTTTCTGTTAGCACTCCCCAAATTTCAGCTTCCACTAGCTTCTCTTCAGTCCCGTCCATGGGGCTGAGCATGGGTTTTTCCACATCAGTTGATAATGCAAAGAGAAGTTTGACAAATGGCCTAAATACCAACATGGGCTTTCAGACGCCAGCATTCAGCCTGCCAGCCAGTGCAAACCAGCATCTCTTCAGCAGCCCAGTTACACCGGCAGCGGCCCAGATGACTCTGGGGACGCCTTCTAGTTTAACGAACCTGAACACTCGGAGGGCTTCAGCTGGAATGTCACAGCAGACCCTGCACAGACCCACTGATATGTCTGCTCTGGACAGTCTGTTTGGGCCTCAGAAACCCAAAGTTAGCATGAACCAGTTATCTCAACAGAAACCAAACCAGTGGCTTAATCAGTTTGTACCTCCTCAAGGGTCCCCAGGGCCTGGCAGTTCAGTTATGGGAGCACAGCTGAACATGGTAGGACAGCCTGCTTTTGGTTTGCAGGGCAATCCTTTCTTTAACCCACAGAACTTTGCACAGCCTGCCAATATGACCAGTAGCAGCTCAGCTAGCAATGATTTAAAAGATCTATTTGGGTAAGGCATCTAATGTTCATTTTGAAGAATTGATTGCATTTTAATCATGGGTAAGCTGATTTCCATCTTGGTATGTTTGATTGAATATCTGGCTTGGAGGAACTTTCCCTACAGGATGGAATCTGAGAAACTTGGTGGAGGAAAAGAAGGGCATCCATGTCAGCCTTGTAGTGATGTAGAATCCTGTTGTTTGTCCACATTGAATGCACTTTGATTTGCCTTCTCCCACATCCTCTCCTCCCCTCCCCTTCTCAGTGATCTGAAGGCATGTCCCTAACCAGGCTCATTCAGAGCTGAAGACATTGTTGTCAGTGGCTCATCTCTTCCTGCATAACGTGGTGTGACCAATCAGTGACAAAACGGAGTCGATGGCATTGGCAGGTTTTCTCTGCCCAGTGCCACCAGGGTCCACATGCCACAGTTTTTCAGTCTTCATTTTAATTTTTTTCTTTCCCCAGTTGCTTGAATTGATTCCTGAATTGATATTTCTCTAAGTAAAGCAAACTGTAAGCATATAGAAAGGATCAGGTCATTTGCTTTTCTTACTCCTTATGCATTTGTTGTTTTCTATGCAGTTCTCAGCACATATTGCAAAATTTCACTCATCTTGCTTCTCATTGGTTCAAACTGTAAAAACCTCGGAAACCATCTTCGGTGCAAGATGAATCATTGTGAAACCTGGTGAAGCATGGTCTGCCTCGTGGCATGGTGTGTTTTGTTCCCGGGCTTTTCGGGAGTGTTTGGGATCATTTGTCTCTTTCTTCCTGTGCCCATCTGAGCAGAGGAGTCCGGCTGGATGGGCACAGTCACTTGGTGCACCTCTCTGTCGTGGGGTGTCGCCCTGTTTCTTTTTGCCTTCTTATGTTTGAACTGAAAACTTGTGAGATTGCATTTTCCAAGGCAGATTTGTAAGAATCCCAGTGTATTTGATGAATAAACTTTTAAAGTTGATGCTGTGTTGCTCCCAATGTAATAAACGTTACTTCTCCCAAAACGAGCAGTCGTATCTTCTGCTTGCCAATAGTGAGGCTCAGTTTGCCCATGATACAGTCTGGCCTCTTCTCCGTTAATGCCACTGAATGTTAATTCTTCCTTTCCTAAGAATTTCAGGAACTTTTATTCTAACACTTTGATCTTCAGAGTTGACCATTTGGTGGAAGGAAAGAATTAAATCTTCAACATTTTTACCGAAAGCCGACATGCTTTATTTTGTAAAGCCTTTCACTGATGATATTCTCCTTTCATTTGCTGCTTTAAAAAACCACAGGGCCTTATGCTGTAAATGTGATTGGTATTTTGTTAAATTATATTTCCACAGTTAATGCAGTGATCAATTTAAACACATCTTTCAAAGAACTGTGCGTGTGTGTTATGGTTGCTGCCTTCATGTTTTTATTTTGAATTATCTGGGACCAGCAGTGGTTTTAAATAAACCATGTGAAGTTTTGTGTGCTATTGATACTCTTGGAAGGTGTCCTGGGTTATACAGAATTTGATTATAAAATGTGATTGGATGATAACAAAACATTCTTGCTGCCAACATATGATATGAGGGTACTTTTTAAAAAAAAATAAATCAACTTTCACATCTGATTTCTGCATGAGCTGTACTTTATTATAACTGATCTCAGCAGTGACTTATACAGGAACAACTTGTAATAATTTACTTCAGAAATGAGAAGCTTTAAGAAGAAAGGATCATTTTGCCATAGAAAAGTGTATTTGCAATGTAATTGCATTCTTTGTAAGGGTATATTTTTATTACTGTTGGGAGTTTTAATCTTACTTGGAAAATTCATACATAGAATGAATATTTTAAGTATGTTTTCTTTGTGATACTGAAGGTAATCGCTGTTTAGTAGAGGCATTTTCTCCTTAATGAAGAGGTATCTTCTCCTAATTAACAGGAATGCCAGAGTTGGTCATCAGCAGTTTGTCAGGATAAAGAACTGGGGCTGGTCACAGGCAATTCACGAATATCGTCTACTGAGGGTTGGAGAGGATTGGGAGCATTTCTGGTGGAGGGTTAGTGCCCAAGTTGATGACATCAGGGTTCTTTGGGCTCTTTTGCAATATTGAGTTCCTTATAATTTGGTTTTAATTAAAAATTCTTCAAACTTTTGGAAATGTAATTGAGATGTATTCTATCACTTTTTGAAAAGAAATTCTCCCATTCATTTCATACACGTAGAATTCGCTTCAGTTTATTAGTTCCTTTTACTACCACTGTTCTGCTGCACCACAAAATTGTTTTGGGAAGAAAACTATTGTGTGGTAAGTTTTAAAAGATATTGGGAACCAGGTACTTTAAAAAAAAATATCACATGGTCTACAAGATTATTTTTAGCTTCTTGAATTGGAAACCTAATATGTAGAATAGACATTCAGAATTCGAGAGGAATTTGTAATTTTATAAACAATTGTGCCTTTTTCTTTTTTCTACCAAGTTCATACTTTTCTCCAGTGAAAAAAAAGTAGAATGTATGCACCATTCTAAAAGGAGATACAAGTAGACTTTTTTTCCTTTTCCCTAAATGGGTTTCTTTCCTGGAGCTTAAGTAAATGAAACTTGTAAATGGGAATAAAAGCTCCTGTGATGTCTACCTCCCATCACTGTTGGAAGTCTCAGATTGATACATTGTGTAAAACACTTTGCCTGTGAGCATTTGAATTGGAATAGTTTTCAAGTTTAAAGTTGTGGTTTTGGTTTTTGTCATTTCTGACAAACTTAATTATCAGAATTAAACTCATAAGAATGTTAAAATCAGAATTTTCTGGGTGAAAGGGACCATCTGAGAGACCCTTTGACCTATTTTTTTTTTTAAATTAAACTTTGTTTTTCTTCTACCTCCTATTTCACTCACTGCCCAGGAAAAAGTAGAAAGGAAAAGCAGAACTCTTGTAATAAGTATGTATAACATGTTGCCACATTGGCCTTTTGTCCGTAGAGTGTATCTCATTCTACATATTTAAGCTCCATCACATATTTGCCATGAGGTAGGTGCATCATTGCTCATTACTCTGATTAAAGTTCTTAAGTCTTTAAAAGTTGTTTCTTTTTACCATGTTGTTATGGTTTGTGTTCTTATTGAGTGCATCTTGATTCACTTCACGTCAGTTCACTGAAGTCCTCCCAGGTTTCTCTGAAACTGACCTTGATTTCTTACAGCACAGTGATGATGGTGATAATAGCTCTTCTGCAGCACCCGCTATGTGTTGTTGGAAGTATATCATTACATTAATATACCACAGTTTGCTCAGCTGTTTCCCACCTGCTAGTCGTCTTCCCCCCATCCCCACTTAGTTTTTAGTTCTTTGTTGTACAGAGGAGGAGGCTAGAACCCAGGAAAAGAAATGGACTTTCCCAAGAGTGTTTTGTGAGTTAATTGAAGAGCTAGGCCTACAGTTCAAGTCTCCAGGACTATAGCCACTTGTTTGCACTAACACACACTGCTTCCCTTGTTGTATGAACATTTATGTATTAAGGTGTACCTTACATTGAAATTGTAGTGTTTGGTTCATCCAGCAGCAGATTAATTAATGATTTGGGAGAGTAGTGGAAGATAAATGTGGCTATGTGGGGACCCTGAATGCCAGGAGAATGAGATTGAACTTGAGGCTTTTGGTAAAGTAGAGCCATTAGGGGCTCTGGAACCGTGTACTATTAAAGGAGATTCAGACCTTCATCTAAAACCTGGAAACCAGATCACAGCTAGAGCAGACAGTCTGGCCTTTAACTCCTTCTCACAGAATATTTAGAGCCACATGGAGCTAGGAGGTAGGCATAATGATGCTGTGTTAACTTTTAACTGAGTGGTTTTTAGTAGACTCAGGAACATGTTCTCCCCTACTTCAGGGGTTCCCTATGACCTCCATGGTCAAATACAAACAGGAGGACCTGAGGATCCTGGCTCCAACCTGCCTTCCAGTCTATTGTTCGTTACTACCTTTCACACATTCTACAAATCTGCCAAACTGTCCATGTTGTCATTTTTCACATAAAATATTCACCGGTATGCTGTTGCCCAGGCTGTTCCCGATGCCTAGAAAGCTTTTCTGTACCTCTTAGAATCGCCCCAGGTTTTGCCACCATCTACATGAGACTTTACTGGATTCCCTAACTGCTGATGCCTCCACTCCCCAAATTGTTTTAATTTGTCTCATTTCACACATATGTACATGTTGTTTGCCCCTATTAACAGCTAAAAGCTCTTGGAGGGCAACAGCTTTTGCATTTTTGTCTGTGTATTCACAGTCCCTGACACATAGTAGGTCCTTCATAAATGCTAGTTGCAGAAGTGAAAAAGGTTTGTTGGCCTTTTTCACATTGTTTAGATTTGAAGTTAAAGTGAATTTTTATGCTCTTCATCACTCTTCTATGTAGTGAAGCACATCATTTTCCTTGTAATTAGAACAATTCCTTATCATCGGAACCTGTGTCATGGTAGACTTCCAACAATAAACTTCTGCTGGTTCTACGCACGCTAGTTCTCAGATCCAAGAAATAGTGCGTTAATGGATTTGGCAGAATGATGGGGATAGTACTGAAGCTTTCGGAACTTATGAGTCACATTAATTTATTCCAGTCTCATGGAATACTCTGGAAGAGTTTCATCTTCCAGATTGTCATTGGTTGATGTGCAGGTTTGTTGTCCAAACTTGGGCCGAACTTTTATTCTAATTTTACAAATCTTTCATGTGTGTTTCTTTGATTACAGAAGATACTGTTTTTATAACTTGTGACTGAGGGTTAGGGCTGAATAACCATATGTCATGGATGAACAAGAATTGGTTAACTTCTGTTGGGAATTGGTGTGCAATTTGACTTGTGATCTTGTGTTACTGGGACATGCGGTGAATATGATGGAGATTTACATGCATGTTCTTGTCTGCTATTTCACTATGATTTCTTGGGAAGGACTTGCCCTGGGGAATGTACCTGACAGGAAAATGCTGTTTTAGGGACCTCACAGTAGGCATTTATTAAGCACCTACTATATGCTGGCAACTCTGCTAAATTTTGGGGTGCAAAGACAAAAAGTGTCCGCTCTCAAAGACCTTACGTTCCACTAGGAGAAATCACAAGTAATCATGAAGTAATTGGGGAGGGATGAATAACGGGAGTATCAGGAAAGAATTCATTTAGGAATGGGGTTTGGACTTTGATGGAAGAGGTGGGTGGAGGTGAAGCTGGGGTGTTCATCCCAGGCCCACAGGCTCATGGCATTGGCCAGATTTCTGCCCCTGCTCTGGTTGCTGGCCCTCTAGTTGACCAAAAAGCCCAAAGTGTATAACTTCAGGGATCATAAGTTTAGGCCTGTCAATCCAGTCGTTTTAGAAGGGCTTCCTAAATGCCAGTACTGAACAGACAAGGGAGTCCCATTCCTGGATTCCTCCCTAGCCCTTTTAAATGTTCTCAGTGGGATAATTTAAATCAACAAATACCTAAGCCCTGACTATGTATGTAAGGCACTCTGCTAGATAATTGGTGATAGTGAAGGAAAATGTGCAAAATTATAGCCCACATTCCTGAAGGGCTCTACAGTTTGCAAAGTGCTGTCTGTAACCCAACACTTTATGCCGAGCCCAGGTTCCTAAAATGTTCTCCAACAAAACCAAATCAACTCCATCCTTTGAAAGCAGAGTGCTGGGCCTACTCCAGTGCCTAAAATAACTATTGGTAAATATATTGAACTATGGTATATAAATGCAACGGAACATTTTATTGTAGTTAAAAGTAATAAAGGAGTAATCTAGAGAAATGCAGATCAGTAAATAATGTGCTGTCCTAAGTGAATTACCAATACTTCAAAACAACCCTTGGAGGTAGGTGCTATTATCTCCATTTTGCATTTGAGGAAACTGAGGCCAACAGGTTAAGTGACTTGCCCAGGGTGAATGGATAAACATGATGGAAGGGGATACCGAAGGAAAGGAATAACCCTTTTGTTGATATTAGATGGATGATTTTTTTAAAAAGTATCTGTAACCATAATCATAATTAATTTTATTGTTGCTTTTTTTTTTTTTTTTTTTTGCAGGGGGGAGGGCAGGGCAGTTGGGGCTAGGCGACTTGCCCAAAGTCACAGAGCTAAGTAAGTGTCAGGTGTCTGAGGCTGGATTTTAATTCCTGCCTCCAGAGCTGGTGCTGTATTCACTGTGCCACCTAGCTGCTTCCATTTTATTATTCCTTAACCACCACCTCTGTGATACCTTTTACCTGATCCTTCTAATTGGTAGTGCTTTCTTCTCAAATTAACGCCGATGTGTTTTGTATCATGGGTAACCCTAACCCTAAATGCCTCCGACTCTAAATCCAATTCTAGCCCTAACTCTTCCTTCCCCGTAGGATGTAAACTTGAGGGCAGGACCTCAAAATTTCATTTTTGTTTTTTATATGCCCAGTGTCTAATACAGTCCCTGGCAAATAATAGTGCTTGTTAATAAGTGCTTGTTGATATTGTTGGATTAAGCTAGAAGGGTTTGGGGGCCATACCTACACCTTTTTTTTTTTTTGGTCTGACCTTAGAAGTATTTGAATTGGGGTCTTCGATTTAGAGACAGAATACCTTAGAATTCGTCGGATCCAGTTACTTCATTTACAGATGAGGAAACCCTATGAGAGGAAATGACTTTCTCAGGGTCACACAGTATATGATATATCAGGTCTTCTCACTCTAGTTCCAAGCTCTCCTCCCTGCATCACATATGTGTTCTTTTCCTTCATTAGATTTGCCATCTCCTTAAAAGCCCTTATGTTGCATCTGTCTCTGTATCACCCAGCACAGTACCCAGAACATAGTAGTTTAATAAATGTTTTGTTCATCAGCCCTTCAATTTCATTAGTTAGGGAACTCCCAAGTTCCCCTCTTCTTGGCCTCTTACCCCCAAATGCAAATCTGCATTTACTTTCTCAGTGTGTAGTGTTAAGAATAGTGTTAGATTAAGAAATTTGTCTAGAAGCAGTATAAAGAGGCTGGCCCTATGTGCACTACACTGGTACTTAATGCCTCAGGAAGTTTATATATTCAGTCAACAAACATTTATTAAGTACTTGCTGTGTTCCAGATTCTGTGTTAAGCACTGACAGTTGAAAGATTGAAAGGAAGGTCACTGAAGATTTAGTCAAAAAAATTCATAAGTTTGAAAATTAACTCACAAATCCGTTTGAAGCATCCAACTCCTCAGATCTCCAAACCCCAAACCAAGGGGCTGGGGAGTGGGAAAGTGCAGTATAGAGGATGGAGTGCTGCTCATGGTACCATTATGACCTGAGATCAAATGCTCATCAGCAGTTGAACTAGCTGCACAAGTCCCTTAACCTCTATCAGCCTTGGTTTCCCCATTTGTAAAATGGAGAAAACTAGGACCTACTAGTCCTAGTTGTTGAGAGACTAAAGTGAAGAAAACATGGAAAGCACTTTGTATGTAAAGGCTAGTGATTCCTATTGTAAAATGAATGGGCTGAACTCAATATGATCTTACTTAGGTCCCTTTGAGCTATAAATCTGTGATCACCTGCTAAGAGTAGGTTGAATTGATCTGAGTTGAAGTGGAACTCAGTTGTGCTGTGGAAGGACCTTTTAATTCTAAACTTCAAACGTTCTCTGATTTCCCTGGAGTAGATACTTCATCCCAGTCTCTCTCAATTTCTCTCTGTGTCTCTCCCTCTTTTTGTCTCTCTCCTTCTTTCTGTCTTTCCTTTTCTCTATCCCTTCCCTATGTCTGTGTCCTCCCTTCTCTGTCTCCCTCTCCCTCTTTGTCTTTCCCTTTCTGTCCCTCCCCTATGTCTGTTTCCCCCTTTCTCTGCCTCTGACTCCCTTTCTTTCTGTGTCTCACTCTCTCTCCCTGTTTCCATTTCTCTCTCCTCCCTCTCTCTTTCCCTCCCTCTTTGTCTTTCTCTTTCTCAGTCTTCCTTCTCTTTTCATCTCTATCATTCTGTCCCTTTCTGTCTCTCGCGCACACACACACACACACACACACACACACACACACACACACACACACACAAACACAGAGTCATTGACTAGTCAGTGCATCTCTGGTGATGAGTCTCAATTTAAATTGACTGGACCTCACATGAATCCTCTCCAACTTAGAACCTGCCAGACCTTGTACCTTCCCTTCCCCTCATGCTCCTGAGAGCCCTTTGTTACTTAGAACCAACCCCTCACAGATCTTTGAACTGGACTTCCTTTGGGGGAACACTCCAATGACAGAACTTTGCTTAAATGTTTGTCAACTCACTGGTGCCTAGAAAGAAACTAATGAAGAGGCCTTTGTATTTAGCTAAAAGATCATGAAATCCCGTTGCTTTAAGCTAAATGTTGGCTGCTCTCAACTCTTGTCCATTCTAAAAATGTGCTGTGTCTCCTAACGGCCAGAAGGTGTCAGTGTAGCCTAGTTTACAATTACACCTGTCTAACAAGCTGTGTGTATAAATAGGTTTAAGAACCTATGTCCTCAAATAATAGTCTTGTTCTTGGCTAGCTCTAAAAAAGATGGAAACTTATGGAAAGAAAGCAGAGGGCAAAAGCTTATAGCACCTGTTGGCTTCATTTTCCAAATGCAGGGTTACCTGGGATCATTGATTTAGAATTGGATGGGAAGTGAGAGGCCATTTAGTCTAATGCTCACGTTGTATGGATGAAGATCAATGAGTAATAATAATGCCAGAAGGGGGGATTTGAACCCAGGTCCTCTGATTTCAAACCGAGCTATTTCCACTGTCCTGGACTGTAGTCATGTTCACCTGGGTGTTTGGGTGACATCCTCAGCTTGACTCGCTGCTTCTTGTATAGTACACTTTACCTCCCATCTTGAGTAGCTAGGTGGCTCAATGGATAGAGTGCCAGTTTTGGAATCAGGAAGACTCATCTTCCTGAGTTCAAATCTGACCTCAGACATTTATTAGCTGTGTGACCCTGGGCAAGGGTCTCTTAGTCTTTTTGCCTCTGTTACCTCATTGGTAAAATAAGTTGGAGAAGGAAATGACAAAGCACTCTAATATTTTTGCCAAGAAAACACAAAATGGGGTCATAGAGTCAGACATGACTGAAATGACTACACAACAATAGCACCACCTATACCACCTTTAATTAGTCTGTGAAAACATGTTAGGTCAAACTGTGGCAATTAGTTCTGTGGAATCTGCATTATAAATAGGGCAGCCAGACAGTATTAAATTAGGGTTTAATTATATTAATGATGGGGACACAGTGGATAGGATACATGACTTGGGAATGTGAAAGACCTAGATTCAGCTTTGACACTAATTGTGCAGCCCTAGTTAAACCATTTTAACTCTGAGCCTCAGTTTCCTCATCTGCAAGATAAGAATAAGAATACCTGTAGCACCTACCTCACAGAATTGTGATGTCAAATGAGATAAGGGATGTAAGGCTCTTTGGAAACTTCAGAATCATTTTTTACATTCATGCTGGTCATTACATTATTGTAGAATGATGTTGGTTGGGGAAATCCATGACATCAGCTTTTATGCTTGTGAAAATCAAATAAGACAGTTTGTAAAGTGCTTTGTAAACCTTAAATGTTATATAAATGTTGACTTTTCTATGCCTATATTACACTATGGATGAGAGACAGTGGGGTAGAGAGCTGGGTTCAGAGCTACAAGGACCAAAGTCCAAGTGCTTTCTCTTGACACATTCTGGCTGTATGATTCTGGGCTAGTCACCCACTCTCTCAGTGCCTTGGGCTCTCCAAGACTAAGCTGTAGAGAAGGTATCAGTCTACATTGGTAAGAATTTTTCTCATCTGAGAATTTTTTTATATTGATGGAATCATAAATGCAGTCTCTGATGTTTAAAAAGTTCAAGAGATGTAGTTTCTGGGTAATTCAATCATTTTATTAATATAGCTAGCATGTTATTAACAAAAGAGGTCAATGGCACCCTTGAATGCCAGAGACAATCATGGTAGTGAGCTCATGGCATATATGCTCTTGGAAGAGGGGTATTCCTGAGGATGGCAATCAACTCTGATGGGTAAGCAATTAATAAGAGAGTGAATATTACAATGAGGGACTGGACCTATTTTAATGAACTTGGGTTATATCATTTACTTCTAAACTACTCTCAATGTTGGACAATGTATTCAAAGAACTTATCCCTACCCAAACCTGAGTAAAACACAATGGGATTAAATTCCTTGTACGGTTGACCAGAGTCTGACCAAGATTGCGCAGAGCTAATTTGATGTCCTTCAAGAGACTGAACCTTGAAATGAGGACTATAGAAAAAGGAGTTAGAAGGACCTGAGTTCTCTGGATCTCCCCAGATTATTAGTTATTAATGATCATTTCTCTCAAGTTCCTAGTCCTATTACACTCTAGGTAGGAATGGATAATGTTATTGTTATTTAGTCATTTTCAGTCACGTCCAACTCTTCCTGACCCAATTTGGAGTTTTCTTGGCAAAGGTACTGGAGTGGTTTGCCATTTCCTTCTCTAGCTCATTTTTTTTTTTTAGATGAGGAAACTGAAGCAAACAGGATTAAGTGACTTGCCCAGGGTCACACATCTACTAAGTATCTGGAGTCAAATTTGAACTCAGGTCTTCCTAACTCCCTGCTTGGTGCTCTATTCACTGCACCATCTAGCTGCCCCAGTATATCAAACATAAATATCACCTTTATTTTATAGTAACTAACAGACTCAGAAATGCTTGAGTAAGACTTCCCATATCTGGAGGTCCTTTAAGATGTGAATCTAAATAATGTTGTACAGAAAACAATGGTAGTAGAAATAGCATTGGATGAGGAGTCAGTCTCTTGGCTTCTAGTTTCGTTTCTGCTCTTGATTCACTTTGGGACCTTAGAAAGTCTTTTAAACACTTTGCCTCAGTTTCCTAATCAATGATAATAAATAATCAGATGTGCCCTAGGGATGTTATGGGGGAGGGGGGTTTTCTTCCCTCTTTTTTGGCAACATGGCTGAAATGGAAGTACACTTTGCATGAATTCACTTGTGTAATGAGTGTCATATTTCCTACCTTCTCAGTGGGTGGGAGTAGCTCTGGAGGGAGGGAGACAATTTGGAAATGGAATTTTTTTTTTAAAATGTAAGCCTTTTGTAAATAGGGGCTATTTCTTTGTCCTTGCATCACCAGGGCCAGCACTGGTACAGTACCTGGCACATAATAGTTGCTTGATAAATCTTGTCAATTGATTGATACTGCCACAGATAACTCCCTGGTACCAACTGTCGACCTGAAAGTTTGGTTTAAAAAGACAAACAGCCTAAATGCATATTGTTTATTCCCTTAAAGCCAGTAGTTGCATGATCATGGAGCCAGAAGGAAACTTCTGACTGACTGATACAAGAAGGACCAGGCTTAAATCTGTTTTAGGACATTCTAAGGATATCTGTGCCCCTCAGATTTGTGGTCTCTACGTATGTTTAACTATATACCATGAGAAAGGAATTTTCGTAATTGGATAAGTTGTAAATACAGGAAGAGAGTTGACCAAGTTTCAATTGAAATTATGACCCGGGATATCTGGGTTTTCCTTACCAATGTCCACAAAATATTAAGATACAGAAAAAGTCCCATTACTCAAGATAGTGTCTCCAGGTAAGGGGCTAAGAAAGAATGCTAAGTCAGCCCCATCTGGCCTCCTTGGCATAAGAAGAGGTATTCTCTGAGTTTACTTCAGAGAACAAAGAGGCTGTTAGGTCCAGCCTCTTTTCTGATTGATTAATTCAGGCTCTGGAACTTAATTAAAGTTTAAAAATGTTATTAAATGTTATCACTATGTATAAAGTCATAAACTGATTGCAGTCTGCACTGGTGGTTGGAGATCCTGATGTAATGTGCTGATGTAATCAAACTTCCTTTGCATATTTTTCACATGTTTGCAAAGGAATCTAGTCTAGATTCTAATATACTTTAGTCCAAATCTTTGATATAATAAACATTTGAGTTCCCCCTATGTACCTGATCTCACCGAGAACAGACTTTCTCCAATGTGGAGATTCTTAACCTGGGTTCTGTGAACTTGTGTAAAAAAAATTTTTTTTATAACTGTTTCATTAGTATTGGTCTCCTTTATTCTTATGTATGTTACTTTATGCATTTAAAAACCTTCTGAAGGGGCAGCTAGGTGGCACAGTGGTTAGAGCACTGACTCTGGAGTCAGAAGGTCCTGAAGTCAAATCTTGTCTCAGACACTAGCTGTGTGATTCTGGGCAAGTCACTTAACCCTGATTCCCCGGCCCCCTCCAAAAAAAAAAAAAAGTCAAAAACATTCTGAGAAAGACTCTATAGGCTTCATCAGACTGCCCAAGGGAACCATTCAAGGATGGTCCAGTTGGAGAGCCAGCTGGAACAAGCTTGTGAGAGTGTATTGTTAAATTTTCATTGGGAGCCTTTATTTACACCTTGGAAATTGGCAAACCAGGACTTGGTTTATTGTTTTGTTGATTTTCTACACTTGAGAAAGAATAGAGAAATGTTAATGTTGAGAATGGAGAAAACACTAATAATGCAAATTAAATTTAAATGTGTCTTATACATTTCTCTCCCTCTTCCTCCCATGAATCAGTTCTTGTTTGTTCACTTGTTTCAGTCATGTCTGGCCCTTCATGACCCAGTTTCAGATATTCTTTTTCTTCTAAATTAAATTATTTTATGTTTTCAGTGTTCTACAATCACTTCCATATATCTTAGATTTTTTTGTCCTCCCTCTCCCTCCTTCTCCACTCTCTCCCTGAGATGGGATACAATTTTATATAGGTCCTACACATACATTCCTATTAAATATATTTTCACCTTAGTCATGTTGCAGAGAAGAATTAAAATGAATGGGAGAAATCATAAAACAAAACAATACAAAAGAAAATGGTCTGCTTCATTCTGCGATTGAATTCCATAATTCTTTCTATGGATGTGGAAGGTATTTTGCCTCAAGAGTCCACTGGGAATTTTTTAAGTCCTTGCATTGCAATGAACTACTAAGTCTACCAGAAAAATTCCTTGCACGCTGTGGTTGTTGCTGTGTACAAAGTTCTCCTGTTTCTGCTCTTTTCACTCAGCATCAGTTCATATAAGTCTTTCCAGGCCTCTCTGAAGTCTTCCTGTTCATCACTTGTTACAGCACAATAGTATTCCATTACATTCATATACCACAATTTATTCAAGTTATTCCCCAGTTAATGAGCATCCCCTTGATTTCCAGTTTTTGGCCACCACAAAGAGAGCTGCTATAAATACTTTTGTACATGTGGGACCCTTTCCCATTTTTATGATCTCTTGGGGATACAGTCCTAGAAGTGATATTGCTGGGTCAAAGAATATGCACATTTTTGTAACCCTTTGGGCATAGTTCCAAATTGCTCTCCAGAATGGTTGGATCAACTCACAGCTCCACCAACAATGAATTAAGTGTTCCAGCTCTCCCACATCTCTAACATATATCATCTTCCTGTTTTATCATGTTAGTCAATCTGATAGGTGTGATATGGTATCTCAGAGTTGTTTTGATTTGCATCTCTCTAATCAATAGTGATTTAGAGCACTTTTTCATATGACTATAGGCAGCTTTAATTTCTTCCTCTGAAAACTGCCTGTTCATATCCTTTGACCATCTATCAATTGGGGAATGACTTGGATTCTTATACATTTGACTCAATTCTCTATATATTTTAGAAGTGAGGCCTTTCTCACAGACACTAGTTGCAAAAATTCTTTCCCAGTTTTCTGCTTCCCTCCTAATCTTGTTTGCATTGGGTTTGTTTGTGCAAAAACTTTTCAATTTAATGTAACCAAAATTATCCATTTTGTACTTCACAATGTTCTCTGGCTCCTGTTGGGTCATAAATTTCTCCATTCTCCATAAATCTGACAGATACACTATTCCTTGCTCCACTAATTTGTTTATAGTTTCAATCTTTATACCTAGATCATGTGACCCATTTGGACTTTATATGTTCAGATTTTCTTGTAAAAGATACTGGGATGGTTGACCATTTCCTTCTCCAGCCCATTTTACAGATGAGGAAGCTGAGGCAAACAGGGTTAAGTGATTTGCCCAAGGTCACACAACTATTAAGTGTCTGAGGACAGATTTGAACTCATAAAGATGAGTCTTTCTGAGTTCAGACCCAGTGTTCTATGCACTATGGTGCCACCTAGCTGCTCTAAATATTTTTTATTTACTAGCACACTTCTGGGTCTGTGACACAAAAAAGATTAAGAATCCTCATTCTAACAGGAATCTTGGGATCATAGAATTATAAATTTAGAGTTAGAAAAAAACCATAGAGTCCAGTTCCCTTGTTTTACAGGGGAGGAAATTGAGGCACAGACTATTTAAGTGTTTTGAACAAGTCACTAAACTCATCACAAAGCTAGTAAATGTCTAAGGTAGGATTTGAATCCAAGTCTTTCTGTACCACCAGGGCTGGAGTTCACAGCTATTCTTGGGAATGTTTTGTTGCCAAATTCCAATAATCTAGGAACATGTAGCTGAATTGATATTTCCCTGCAGGGCATAGCAAATCAACTGATTGGAGCATAGGGAGAATGAAGATGGTGAACTCTACATGCCTACAGCTCAGCTGTCCTACCCCGTTCTAGAGATTAGAGCTGAAAGTGGGTCCTTGGATCGTGACTTCTAGTCCAGTTAGTCTAACAAATGAGGTTGGTTTAGTTGGAGCTGAATGAGGGGAAAGACAGAACCAGAAGTTTTCAGTGTATGAGTTCATTTACAGCACAAGTCATCAGATATCATTGGTATAGGGACCCCCAGGTTCCCTTTCCTAATCCAAGTCATCAGAGCTGCCTAGAAGATGATGCTAATAATTGGCATGTATGTATATAGTGATTTAAAGTTTGCAAAGCTTTTTATATGTGTTATCTCGTTGGATATAACCACCCTACGAGGTATTATCCTGTTTTTACATTTTAACGATGAGGAACCAGAAGCTCAAAGCTTATGTGAACTTGCCCAGGGTCACACTCAGTAACTAGTACCTCCAAGACTGAATTCAAAACATTTTGCTCTAAGCTACCTAACATCCTATGGCACCTAAACGATCAGTGACTTATCCAGTCACACAGCTGTTGTGTAATGAAGGTAGGATTTGAACCCAGGGCTTCCTGACTTTGATGCTAGCTGTCTGTTGATTATTAAGTGCCACCTTTCTAGGTGGTAGAAACTAGAGAATGAAATCAGGGAAATCTGAATTCAATGCCTCAGATAACTTTCTAGCTGTGGGACCTTGGACAAGTCACTTGGACCCTTTTTGACCTCAGATTCCTTGTTTGCAAAATGGGGCTAATCGTACCACCTCCCTCACAAGGTAGTTGTGTGAAGATTAAATGAAATAATGGAGGTAAAGCATTATATAAGTGCCAACTATTATTGATGAAAGTAATCTATATAATAAAAGATATTGTGTGTATGTATCTTTTAAGGCCAAATGGAGTGATACAAATACATAGCATTGTGGGACTTCCAGGCAGTAGGAGAGCAACATGGGCTGGAGTATTCAAAGAATGACTCATTGGAGAAATGGAACTTGAGCTCATGTCCCTTCTTCCATTATAACTGTGAACATTACTAATCCTAACAGGAGATATATGGAAAAGCCACCCCAGAGTTGGGGCAACATCCTCATCCAATCCATTGACTTCACGAAGACTCAGTTGGAGACATTGGGAGTGTCAAATTCAGGTCTGGGCACCATGTTTGAAAATGGCCAAACTGGAGAACAGGGCAGCTAGGTGGTACCATAGTACATAGAGCACTGGGCCTGGAGTCAGGAAGACCTGAGTTCAAATGTGGCCTCAGACACTTAATGGCTGTGTGACCCTGGACAAGTCACTTAACCATGTTTGCTTCAGTTTCCTCATCTATAAAATGAGCTGGAGAATGAAATGGCAAATCATTGCAGTATATTCACGAAGAAAGCTCCAAATGGGGTAACAGAGAGTCAGACATAACTTAAAAACCCCAAGCAACAACAAATTGGAGAAAAGCTAAACACAGGTAACCAAAATGATGAGCAGACCTTGAAAACATATCCTGTGAGGAACAGCCTAGATTGGAGAGGCCTTAGCAGGACCATGTCCTTACCTATTGAGGAAGAAGATCAGATTTAGTCTTTAAAACTCCAGAGCTCAAAGTAATTAATAGCCAATTCCAGTTAGGAAGTATTCTTTAACAATTAGAAATAGATTGCCTTGTGAAGTAATGAGTTCTGCCTCATGGAAATATTCCAGTGGAGGTTGGAATGTTTAGAGAACATCCTTGCATAAGTCAGAAAGTTAGAACAAAATACTTCTAGGATCTCTTGCAACTTGAATGAGTCATTATATCTTAATTTGGTTGAGGATAGAGCCTTGGAATAGATTCTCTGGCCCACCCACCATTGCCGTAGCTCAGTCCTCATATGAAATGAGAAAATGTTTAAATCACCATTTCATGGATGTAGCTGCTTTTGGTGAATGGCTGAGGTCCTTTGTGGGTAAGTCACCTCGTTGTACCAATGCTGGGCATATAAAGTGCGGTCTTCCTGGAGCACTTTCCAGACCAGGGGACCAGATGTCCTTTTAGTCATCACAGACTCGTACACAAATGTTCCTGAGGACAGAAAATTGCTACACCTTTATCACTTGAAAGTTGTTGCCATTCAATTGTGTCTAACTTCATGACCCCATGGACCACAGCACACCAGTACCATCTATAGGATTTTCTTGGCAAAGATACTGATGTGTTTTGCCAATTCCTTCTCCAGTGAATTAAGGCAAACAGAGGTTGTGTCTCATCTAGGGTCACACAGCTAGTGTCCGAGGCTGGATTTGAACTCATTCTTTTTGATTCTGGCCCCAGCACCCTATCCACTAAGCCACGTAGCAGCATGTTATTGTTAAATATTGTTAAATTTTTGTTGATTGATTATTTAAAAATTATGAAGAATTCAGTTAAGGAAGGGAAGGAATATAGGAACTGATGCAGAATGAAGTGAACAGAACCAGTAAAACAGTAAATATAACATATAACATAACATATGACATAACATAACATATGGCAGCTAGATAGTGCAATGGATACAGCATACGCCCTGAAGTTCAAGTCAGGCCAGACACTAACTGTGTGACCCTGGGAAAGTCACTTAACTTTGCCTCAGTTTCCTCATCTGTCAAATGAGCTGGAGAAGGAAATGGCAAACCACTCCAGCATCTCTGTCAAGAAAACCCCACATGGGGGCATGAAGAAGAGTTAGACATGACTGAAACAATGGAACAACCTCCCCACGTTGTTGTGAAAATCAAATGAGATGACATTTGTAAAGTACTTCTCACAGTGCTGGGCACCTCTCAAGTGCCATTCAAGCTATCATCATTATTATTTTCACAGCAATGCAAATAAACAAGAACAAAAACTGGATTCTAGAGAATAGAGGAGACTATTTCTTTGAAGAAGTGGGGGACTGTGGGTGTGCAACGTGATATATACTGTCAAAGTCGGTCATCATATTGGTCAGATTTGCTGAACTGCTTTTTTTCTTTTTCTTTGTTGCAAAGAATGTTTAGGTAGTAGAGGAGGGAGAGAGAGAGAGAGAGAGAGACAGAGACAGAGACAGAGAGAGACAGAGAGATTTGGAAATGAAAGTGGTGAAAAAATAAGTTATCAATACAATTTTTTAAAAGTGGGCTGAAGTACAAAACTTCTAAGATCCTTTTTAGCTGTAAAATTCTAATTAGAGGGAAAGAGAACAAATATTTATTAAATACCTACTTTGTTCTAAGCACTGTGTGAAGTGGTGTACACATATCTCTTTTGATTCTTACACCAACCATGGGAGGTGGATGCTTTTATTATCCCCATTTTAAAGTAGAGGAAACTGAGGCAGACAGGTTCAGTGACTTGCTCAGGGTCACACAGTCAAGAAGTCTCTGAGGCTGGATTTGGATTCCAATCTTCTTGACTCCAGGACCATTGTGTGACATAGCTGTAGCTATAAGCAACTTTGTCTATTATAAAAAGCTAGCCTTGAAGTCAAGATTTGGGTTCAAAACTTTCTCTGTAACAACTATGCTGCTTTGGACAAGTAACTTGTCTTGCTGATCCTCAGCTTCCTCAGCTGCAATAGGTATCAGAGCATCACTGATTTCAAGCTGGATGGGACCTTTGAGGTCATCTAGTTCAACCTCCTAATTTTGCACATGAGGAAACAGGCTTGAGGACATGAAAGTGACTTGACCAAGTCACATGGGCATAGAAAGTGACCAAACCAGGATTTGAACTCAGCCTTGTAAATCAATAATAATGTAGCATACACCCTGAGGTGGACTGTCCAAACTTCCACTTACAGTTGGGACCATTACCTTAGCCAGTATGTATGTATGCATTATGTTTTTACAAAAGAGTATTAGAAAAGATGGCCAGCTGGATAGAGCAGCTGCATGACCCTGGACAAGTCCCTTAACCCTGTCTGCCTCAGTTTCCTCATCTGTAAAATGAGCTGGAGACAGAAATGGCAAACCACTCCATTATCTTTGCCAAGAAAACCCCAAAAGGGGTCATGACTGAAATGACTGAACAACAACAAATTAGGAAAAAGTTTTGTAAACCATAAAGTTCTAGGAAAATAAGAGTTACGATATTCTCCTAAAGTACTCCCTGTAGGTCCCTGTTGAAATTGTTGACTGAATCAGAGCTAGAAAGGACCTGGAAAGTCATCTAACCTTAAGACCTCAGGTAGTAAGTGACCAAGCCAGGATTTGAACTCAGTTCCCCTGACTCAGAATTCAGTGCTGTTTCCACTTTATGCCCACTGCCTCCCCGATAAGGAGTGATGCTTTTCCGCCAAAGGTATCTGGGTATTTGTTGCCTGATCTCTGTCCTCGGTGCTGGAAAAGAACTTGTAAATGTTTAATCAACTTTGCTCCTGGATGCCTGCTTTGGACGACAGCCTATTAATAAGTGGAGTGGCTGAGGGGCAGGTATGATGTCCGTTACTATAGCATCCCCTTGAAGAGCACCTGGGAGTGAGAGGCAGAGCTGATCTCAGGAAAAGGCACGTGGGGGTGGGGTACAGAGCGCAGCCCAAACCAAGGCAGGACTAATGAGAAGTAAAGGCACAGGGAAGTGTCTCTTTCCCAAGTCACTCAGCGGGTGCCCCCTTTAGCATCTCCACCCGCAGCCCCTAGGAGTCTGACTTGAGTCTCCTTGTCTGTGCCTATGAGAGCCGCTGCCGTCGTCCTGCCTCGCTTTTAGCTCTCCTAAGGAGTCTCCCCAGCCTGACTGCTGCCAGACCCCATACCCCGTGGCTTCTTTTTTCTGTCCTGGGAGATCTTAATTGGATTTCATCTTCCTAATACTTTCCGGGGAAAGAGCGGTTACCTGCCTTCTTGGGAGGACTCCTCATGGCCCTCTCACACTGGAATTGAACAAGGATGGACACTCTGAATGATTGCTGCTAACCTTCATTCACCATGCCGTTTAAGGGGTTCTCTACCTTCAAAGAAAAATTCCTGAAGCCGGGAAAGGAGGGTGTGAAGAACGCGGTTGGCGACTCACTGGGCATTTTCCAAAGGTAAAGTTGTGATTGCCAAGTTCAAGTTCAGGGCTGAATTCTATCGTGTGTGGGCTAAACAGATCAGGCACTGTAACGTGTTTATAAGCAATTTTAAGGGAAATGTCAAAACTGTATTATTGAGCCCAGAACACACCCAGAGCATTCTCCCAGTAGGATTGAAGGTGAATGAAAGAGATGAATGTGGCATAGAAGGGGGTGTCCTATAACTCTGAACTGGAGAAGATTGGGGGTGGGGTATGACATTTCCTGCTGAAGGTGGACAGGACTCCTAGTTAAAATGCATCTCCCGTGCTCCATTTGATTACCCTATTTGATGAATAGTCTTAATTCTATTACCGTAAATGGAGATGACATCACTTTGCACTGTTTCCCAAAGGTCTTTCCAGCTTTCTTTATGTTCCCTACATTTATGACATAAGACCACTGCAGTGTTTTACGATATGAATGGACCACGATTTATTTAGCCATTTCCCTTCTACTTGGACGTTTAGGTGGCTTCCTGGTTTTTGTCTTTTACAAATAATACTACTTTGAATAGTTACTAAATAAGATGAATTGTTTGTGTTGGAGTTTAATATTAAGTTTCTAATGAAATATTTCATTACAGAATTACACAAGCAAGTATTTTAAACTTAGAAATTATCCAAGGTATCTTGATGTATGACTTTTCTAAGGTAAGAAGGATAGAGTGTTGGTAGTTTAAGCATAATAAGATCAGGCCATCTTAAAGCAAAAGTCCATCCACATTTAGAGGGAAGCAAAGATTAAGGATTGGTATCATGGGAAATGGAGGATTCTGAGAGCTTGTGCAAAAAGAAAGAAAACCATTTATAAAAGTACAATCCAACATATGAGTATTAAAAGAAATGCTTCTCAAAAAAACTATCCGATTATGATTAAATAGCTTCAAATATTTGAAAGGATGGGACGCTTTATGGAATTTTAAAAGAGAGACCAAGTTTCTATGTGCATTTTTAAATAAGAATTGGTGTTTTTATCTTTGAATACAAGGTGAAAGTGATTCATTGGTTGTATCAGCATGTAAATAAAAGTAAGCTTACTTTCTTAAAATCTGGGTCTGATTGCTTCTCCTTGAAAGTGAGAATATCTTATGTATCTTGTCAATCTCAAACAGATTTTGATGTGTATTTGTGTTTCCTTAAACTTGAAAGGTTGATTCATAAAGAGAGCTTCTCTGCAAAAATCGAACCTCTTCTTAATGCAGTGGTGTTTAATTTAATTTAATAATGTCATTATATTTAAATAATCACAGCCTTAGTGTTCTGAAGGATGGTGGGAGGGAGCGAGAGGAATTCACAATGAAATCATTCTTTTAATTTTTTTAAGCAAACATTCTAGTAGGAAAATTGGATTGAATATCTGGTTGAATTTTCTTCTTAATCTAAAATTCTACCAGACCCACAATAAGCCTTTAGTAGACTGACTATTAGTTTAGTTTAGTTCACTGCTCAGAGCAACACACCTAGGAAATGCTTACAACAGGTTCTTGTGAACAGATTGATTTTTTTAACCCAAATTCTGCATCCAACAGTTTCCAATTCCTTCTGGACTTGAGTTTGGATCTCAGTTCTGGTACTTTACTGATTGTGTGACCTTGAGCAAGTCTCTTTGACTCACTGGGCCTAGGAATCCCCTTCTGTAAAATGAGAGGGTTGAGCCAGATGACTTCTCAGCTCCCTTAAAACTCTGAATCTAGGCTTCCATGATGATCCAGTCACCTAAAAGAACTCTTCCTCCTTTTTAAATGGAACCATCAGACTAAGACAGCATGGTTGAAGTTGTCCATAGAAGCAAGGCAGGACGTCTTCAATGAACAAACTAAAACAATCCAGTTTGGGGACTTAAAGTCATTGCCTTAAACCCCAGGACACTCCTCCTTACTGCATTTGTAAATATTAAATTGCCATACAATTAAGATTGTTGTTTTAAGACCTGTTGTGAATTTGTTATTCTGATAATATTGGTAAGTTTTTTTAAAAATCTAACTATGTTGAGTTTCTCATAGTTGTATTGTCCACTCCCCCCAAGAATTTTTGATCTCTGAAAAGTGCAGATCTCAGTATTCTTGAATCTACAAGCTGGTCACAAGCTAGCAGGCAACTTTAAAGCATGTCCCTGATCTCCCAGGGAATACAATCTCCTCTTTAAAATGGATTGTTTCATGAAAAAGAGATCAGAAGCACACTTCTGTAGTTTGCCTTGGGCAATATCGTAGACAAGGTGTTATGTGATAGCCGCAGGACTGTTAGAGAAATAACAAACATACCATTTCCCCTCTGTTCTTTACCTCAGCTCCTTCTAACCCTTTGCTTGATATTTAGAGCAGGGGTTATTAACCTGAGGTCCAGAACTTTTAAAATAATATGCTGATAACTATATTTCAATATAATTGATTTCCTTTGTAATCCTATGCATTTTATTTGATGCATTTAAAAATATGATTCTGAGAAGGCATCCACAGGCATCACTAGACTGCTGTCAAAGGTAGTATTCCATAAAAAGGAGAGAAAGACTTGGAAAAGGAACAACTGCAATTACTATTATAAATGGCATTTAGGAGGAGTGAAACATAATACAAAGATTAAAGTCTTGCCTCTAAAACCATGAACAAATCACTTTATCTTTCATTTCTCAGTTCCCTCAGGTAACTAAAGGCAAGTAACTAGTGTATATCAGTCTATATCTCCTTACATGTATCTTGCACTTTGAAGTTTTCCCAAATATTTTATATACAGGCAGTGTGGTATAGCAGATAGGGCACTGGACTTGGAATCAGGAAGACTTGAGCTTGCATTCTCCTTTAGATACTTACTAGCTATGTGACACCCCCCCTCCCCCAAGTCACTTAATTTCTCTGTGCCTCAGTTTTTTAATCTATAAGAACAGGGTATTAGTTTCAAAGTTTTCTAGGGTCCCTTCAAATGCTAAATCTATAACCCCATGAACCTCACAACATCCCTGTGAGGGAAATTCTCAGGCCCAAGGAGATGAAGTCATCTGTCCTGGTCATTCAGCTAATAAGTATTATAGTCTAAATTTGACCCCAGGTCCCAGTTTCTTGACATCAAGTGGGTTTTAAATAGTGGTCATGGGATTCTTCTAATCATCTCTATATGTAGCAAAACCTAATATTCTCATCATCGTTCTTAATGTGAAAATGGAATGGAAAGTTAGTTTCCACAAAGTTGAAGTCTCCTTAGAATCTGCCTTTCTTTAGGGAGTGGGAGAAGGTCCCATGCATTGGCACTTTATTTCCACAAGGGGGAACTGTTGTTCATAGTTGTCTCTTTCCCAATGTTGGGATCCATGCCATCCCTTTTCCCCAACAACCTTATTGCTGTCACAGCTACTTGGTCCCCTTTTCAGGGTCAGGTGCTTCCTACATCTCTAAAAACTTATTGCTATAGTAAATTCTCTTGGACCTAAGCTTTCTCATCTGTAAAATGGGACTAGTAATGCCTGTAGCATCTACTTCATAAGGTTGACATGGGAATCTAATGAGATGACATATTAAGTGCTTTGCCAACCTCAAAGTGCTATATAAATTTCGGTAATTACTATTATTGGAACTACAGATATTTGATGGGGATTATTTCCATGTCTAATAAACTATTAAAACTCACCTCTGGCAGCAAAGCTAACAATTAGAAGTGCTACTGGGCTCAGTAATCCCTTCCTCTCCATTTTAGGATCCCTCTGCTTTGGACTGACAGTTGTCATCTTGTCTGGGATCAATAATAGGGTTCTTAACCCTAGGTCCATGAACTAGTGTTTTAAAAAAATTTTTTCTAAAAAAATAATTTGATGACTGTATTTTAATATAATTGATTTCCTTTGTAATCCTATGCATTTAAAAACATTATCCTGAGAAGGGATACAGAGGGGTCTGTGACACACAAAAAACCTTAAGAACACTTGCTGTAAGAGATGGGTTAGACTTCCTTTCTCGACCTCTTAACATTTCTACTGCAGTGCTTTGGGAGGAAATACTTAAAGATTGGATTTTGTCTCATGTCTAAGGTCTCCTCAAATTAGGGAACAAAAAGTTATGCAATATACAACATATATCAGGTGTGGGGCAGGTATTTATTTCCTATTCTCTGTTTCTCTGTCTCTTTATCTCTCTGTCTCTGTCTCTGTCTCTCTCTGTCTCTCTCTCTCTCTCTGTCTCTCTCTCTCTCTCACACACACACACACACACACACACACATATACTATTTAATACAGTTAGGCAGCTAAGTGGCACCTGGAGTCTGAAAGACTGAAGTTCAAATCCAGCCTCTAGCTGTGTGACCCTGAGCAAGTCACAACCTTGTTTGCCTCATTTACCTCATCTGTCAAATGAGCTGGAGAAGGAAATGGCAAACCACTCCATTATCTCTGTCATGAAAACCCCAAATAGGGTCATGAAGACTTGGACATGACTGAACAACAATAATCCTTAAAAGGTTTTCACAAGTACGTGATGACAAGATTTAAGTAATCAGTAACTTAGAATTACTGATATACTCTCCTAGGAGGTTGAGATTTAAAAGCATTAAAATAAAGAGCATTTGGAGGAAACTAAGGTTGGGAGGTAGGTACTATTATTATCATTTTGCAAAGGAGAACACTGAGGTTGGATGAGGTAGCAGCATCATGCAGAACTCTAGCTCTAGAGGACCTCAGAGAGCACGTCCAATCTCTTTTTACACATGAGGAAACTGATGATCCTAGGGATTGTGACTCTCCTCGTTCTTAAGTAATTGTAGTAGGATTCTATTCTAGGTCTTTCTGTCTTCAAATCCAGCACTGTCTCCAGCATTGTAAATAAATTACAACGAGGTAAATTTCAGCTCAATAGAAAGATCATTCATTTAAACATTCAGAACTTTTCAACCATAGAATGGGAAACCTTGTGAACTAGTCAGTTTCCTGTCCTAGAAATGCATCAGGTTTCAAAGTTGGAAGGGACCTTGGAAGTGGGAGAATCAGAATTTAAACTCATCCTCTGTCTCCAAATACACTGCTGCTTCCATTTCTAGCCCTGTCATTTAAACAGATAAGGAAAACAGAGATCCAGGAAAATAAAGGGAGTTACCCGAAGTCACACAGACGCTAACTACCACACTGACCCTGGAGTCAGTATTCTTTCCACTTGATAACATCAGCTCCCTCAGCACATCACTGCTGTGTCTGAGCAAAAGATAAACCGAAGGTGGGGGTAGAAAGTCAGCCATATCTTGCTAAGGGTAAGTAAGCACACCTGCCAGAATAAAATGGAAGCACTCTCACTGTGGGTCCAGATTTTTTTTCATGTTCCCCCACAATTAATGTGAACATTTGAACTGTGAGTAAATACTTTTGGCAGCACCCAAAGGCCAAAACACATGGCTCATTAGTGTTCCTTAAGAACCAGGGCTCCCCTGTTCCATAAGACACTTGTCTGTGAAGAAGGAACATTCACACTAAATGCAACCCACAGAACTCCCTCACCTATATTTAGAAAAACAACAAGAGCCTGGTATCTCTGAGGAGAATGTAATTCAAAAGACCAACTGGTAACAACAGGAAAAGAAACTCTGAGAAAAGGTCATTAAAATCATTACATTTTAACTTCCCTGAGGCAGGGATGAATTTTTTGCCTTTTCTTTCTATCCCCAGTGCTTAACATGGTGCCTGGCATATAGTAAGCACTTAAATAATTGTTGATTGACTGAATGACTTCATTTCTTAGGAAAGAAAGAAGTTCATTTCTAAATGGTGACTAAGTATCTTTTGCTTGGGGGCAAGTGGCACAAAAGGCGACCTCCATTGCTGGGTGGTGTATGGGGGAACATGGATCCCAAGATACTTTCAGAGTAATTGAAGGGTTTGCAAGTGCTATTAGCACCCTCAGACTTCTGAGCCTGAGTCAAAGTCCGGGTTACAGCCAGTTTCTTTTCTTTCCTGATTAAATCTCTGAGGACTTACCATGACATGGCGGTGGTGCTGGCTTTTCAAAAGTTACAATAGAAAAGCAGAAACTCTGGCAGCTTCTTTCATACTAGGAAGGCTTGGAGGACCTGCCTGGTGAAAAACTGGGTTGGAGCTAAGCCCCAAGAACCTTCCCACCAGTAGTAATGCATTCTTTCTGTTTGGCTTTGAAAACTCATAAAACCAAGAACAATTAGTAAAGAAATAACTTTTTATTTCATTGAATCATAGACCTTGAACCCTAAGGGATGTTAGAATCCATCAGTCCAACTCCTTTATTTTACAGTTAAGAAAATTGAGACACATAGATGTGAAAGGACTTGCCCAAGGTTACTCATAAAGGGCAAGCATCAGAGACAGGATTTGAACCTATGCTGTCTGACTCCAGAATCACTGGTTTTTCCCAATGCACAGTTGTTCCAGGTTAGACTCCCCTTCTCTGTCTGTGGAGAGTTTTCAAACTATTGGCAATCTTCAGAATTTAGCTGTGAAATATAAAATCTTAGAGGGACTTCAGAAGCAATCTAATCTTTCCTATCTACAACACCCTCTACCCCAGGTTCTAGTATTGTCCCTCTTTCTCATTCTCTTGTATTTATTTTGTATATGGGGCAATGAGGAGACTCATTGAAGAGAGGACAGAACCTAAAATCAGGAAGACCTGAGTTCAGATCCTACCACAGACACTTACTAGCTGTGTGACCCTGGGCAAATCACTTAACATCTCTTTCCCTCGATTTCCTCAACTGTAAAATGGGATCATAATAGCAAATATTTTCCAGAGTTGAAAGGATAAAAATGAGATAATATTTGTAAAATGCTTAGCACAATGTCTGGGACATGGTGGCTACTACACAGATGCTCCTTCCCTCCCCTCCCCTCCTCTTCCCTTCCCTTTCTTTCCTCCCTTCCTCTTTCTCTTTCCCTCCTTCCTACCTTTCCTGCTCCTCCTCATTCTCCTCTCCCAATGAAGAAGCCTCCTCTACCAATGCTTATTAGCCGCTGCTCTGCAGCTTAAGAGTGTCTGGAGTACTGAGATATGAAATGACTCCTCTAGAGTCACTTAGCCAATAGGTGTCAGAAGTGAACCTTGCACCCAGCACTCTAGCCATTAACCATGATGAGTCTTACAAGTATTCTTCTTCCAGGGCAAAGGTAAACTTTAGCTCAGCCCTTGAGTAAAAGCTCCCAAGTTAAAATTTTATGAGATATATATTCATCAAATTTTACTGAACTGCTGAGCTAACTTTTCAAGGGATTTCTTGGATGTTATTGGGCATTACCAAGTACCGGCTGGGGATCTCCACTGGGTTGGCACAGGCATTTCAACCTCAATATGTCTAAAAAATAGAGTATATTGTCTTCCTTGTGCCCTGACCCCTCAAATACTCCTTCCTCTGAACTCACCTAAGGTCACACAGGTACTAAGGGTCAGAAGGAGGATTCAAACCCAGGATTTTCAACCCCAGAACCAATGCTCTTTTTGCAAAGGCAATTTCAGATTCTTGCCTCTGAAGCAAAATTAGGTATTTGTGGAGCTATTGGCAAGAAATCACTTCAATGGCAATTCGAGGCAGAATACCAGATGAGGCCCCCAAAGGGGAGCTTTCCAAGCTGGTCAACAAGCCTGGACTTCAAAGGCTCCATCAATCTTCTAGTCACCCAGCTTTGTAACTTTAGGGTAATTCTCACTCATCTAAAATCAGTTACCAAGTCTTCTCAAATCACCCTCTACAATGACTCTTGTTTTTGGACCCTTTGCTCTGCTCATATAGCGACCTTTCAAGTTCAGGCCTTCTTCATCTTTCACCTAGCCTATTGCAATAACCACCTCTTTGATCTCTCCCTCTCCAAGGTCCCTTGTTTCCAATCTATCCTTTTCCCAAAGTGATGTTTTTAAAGTAGAGGTCTAATTATGTACTCCCCTTATCAAAAGAGCTTCATTGGCTCCCAAGTGCCTCTAAGATAAAATAAAAAATCCTCTATTGGACATTTAAAGCTCTCCACAAACTAGCTCCAACCTATCTTAACAAATGAATTTCTCATCATCATTCCTTATCTACCCTATATTCTAGCCAAACAGGCCTAATTACTATTCTCTGTTCAATTTCCTGCCTCAGTATTTTGTACAGGCTGGTTCCCCTTCCTGGTATGCTTTCCCTTCTCATGGGACTCCTTGCCCCCTTCAAGGCCTGGCCTAAGTGTTACCCCTGTATGAGGCCTTTTTTGACCCTGCCCCTCCCTCAAATTGTCATTGCTCTTCCTCCTGTTCCTTAAATCACTTTTTTGGCTGATATTTTATGTTTAATGATCTGTGTAATTGCTGTTTTCCTCCAGTAGAATGCAAGCTTCTTTAGGCTGCGTATTTTCATTGTTTGTCTTTATATCTCCCAGACCCAGCACAGTGGTAGGCACTTAGTAGTCAAGAAATATTTTTTGAATTGAATCCACTTCAGGGGATGGAGAATGATTAGACAAAAAAAATTTTAAATATGAATTTTGTTTTAATTTTCATCGGCAAGTACAGAAATTAAACAATATGATCACATGCCTATTGTGTCAGAGGGAGGATTCAAATGCAGGCCTAGGCAGGACTGTGATAATGAATATCTAACAACCAGCTCTTTGTGGAGAGGAGGAATGTTTTCACAGATTCTCTTTTAAATTTAATCTGCATTATTATTAACATTTTCCTAATCACTTCCTTAAATCTAGGGAACCAATAAAACGACAAAGCAAGCCCCAATTCGTAGCACCTGCCAATTTTCAAGATGTCAATGATCACACTGATAATTTAATGATCAGCCCTGCTAGTCGGAGCTGCCTCCAGCTCACCTCTGAGTCTAGAGTTCTTTTCACTACACCACACTGCTTTCCTTTAGAGTTTAGGGAACTAAATGTGTGGATTTTGTCCAGTGATCAGTCTTGTTTGGTTTTAAACAGCGGAAAAAGACCAGGTAGGGAAATGATAGGTATATCTCTTCCTTCCTTCCTTCCTTCCTTCCTTTCCTTCCTTCCTTTCCTTCCTTCCTTTCTTCTCTCTCATTTTTTTTTTTTTTGGAAACACTGTTTCCTTCCCCTTCCACCTTAGGACTATACTGTATTCAAACCTCAAGATACAACAATAGGAAAATTAATGGAGGTCATCCTTTGATGGCCTAGAATTCATCTTCTCAATGTTTTACACTTGGTTAAGGTGTTTTTTGGACCGAATCTCTTTAGGATCTCCCAAGTCTTATCTTTGAAATGAGTGCTGTTTTTCTTAGTTTTTTTGCAGTCCTCTGCAAATAATATGATATATCTGTTAGTTTTGACAAACTGCGTTTTTCTCTCCCTTTTATTTTTTAAATTCTTGTTAGAAGAGATGACTCACTGGGGAAGAGAGGAAGGGACACAAGTGGAGATGAAAGTGATACAAAACCAAAAGACATCAACAAAAAGAGAGAGCTGAGAGATGTGGATTTGCATCTTTGGCCCAAGAGCCCAACAGAATGACTCAGACTTGTTGGCTGGGTGTAAAGCTGTTGACCTATGATGCTATTTCTTGGTGTGTGTGATTTAGTGTCCAGGCTCTAATTACTATTAAAGCGATTTATTGCCAGCAGCACCATAACTACCTACTTTTGCATGAAACGAGAGAATCTGAAATTGCCTCTGTAGAAAGAGCACTGGTTCTGCAATTAAAAGTTCAAATGCCCCCTCTGAAACTTAGTCCCAATGTGACCTTGGCATGTCACTTAGTTTCTCTGAGTCTCAGCTTCCCTTTCTGTAAAACAAAAGGATTGAACCAGATGACCTCAAGTTTTGGGATGCTAATGGCATGGCCCATTTGGGCCATGATAAATGTATGTTTTATATGATAAATGTATATTTTGTATACTTTCTACCCCAATCAACTTTTCACAACCTGGGCAAGCATCCCATCCTTGTTATGGCTGATTGCTAATCACTTGGGTGCTAAGGAGATATATACACATACACACCTGCATACATATATATAGAGAGGTATATACACATATACAAACACATACACACACACACATATATATGTATATATACACATATATACATACACACATACCAGCATTAATCAAAGCAATTCCTGAAATGCCCAGGGTTTGTGTGGAGACTTAGATTATTTTAGGATGAACAAATGCAGCTATATGGCAGCAAATGTTACCATCTTCTTGTTCCGATTGCCATGTACTTGGAGCTTGTAAGTTACTTGGAGCACAGGGAATTTCTAAAGCTTTTGCTTTTGAAAGATTGTTTAGCTAATGACTTATATTTTAGCTGAACTCTCCTGTTAACTGTTTTGTTTCCATACAATGGAAAGAACTCTGGATTTTGAGTTGGGGGACTTGATTGTTAATGGTCTGCTTAACTGGAGGAGGAGACAAACATTTCCATAAGTACCATTAGGAGTGTTGCCAAATGGGAAAGGTGCAAACAGTTTCTTTTATTCTTGATAAATGATGTCTAGCTTGAGTTATAATCTCTTTTAAAAACTGTAGTAATAAACATAGTATCTCAACTGAGCCACCAGTTTTTTGTTAAAAAATAAAATTCTCTCTGTCTTGGAAAAGTGAGTCTAAATCCTTCAATGGGTCTTAGAACCAATGAAAGAAAGGAAATGATACCAATCCCATGACCTGCCATTTTTCCACTAAATCACTCTGCTTCTCATCTATTGAATCGTGATATAAAACAATTTAAGTTGCTTTCTTCTGAAATAGCATCTACTGAAAGTCTTATGGAAAAACCATCCTGTAATAAAAATTCTCCAACCAGATCATTTTAATAAAAAGAAGTCAATAAATGCAATTAATTAATTTGAACTCTTTATGTATAAGGGGTTGAATGACAGCATTCAAGAAAAATTTGCCCTGTAATTAAATTCTTAAATTCCATGTCAAGTTACTCCTTTATGGCCCCACTGACCATCCCTGGAACTTTGTGGGCCAAAATTCCCCTCTTCCCTGGTCACTATTCCCCTCTTTGGGTTATCTCCCTCTATTAGAATGTGAATTCCTTGAGAGCAGGGACTGTGTTGGGGAAGGAAGGGAACACGTATTTATCAAGCACTTCCTGTGTATCAGGAATCATGCTAAGAGTTTTGCAAATATTGTCCAATTTGATTCTCACAGCCCCCTGCGAAGTAGCTACTACTATTATCCTCATTTATAGATGAGGAAACTGTGGTGGACAGAAATTAAGTGATTTGTTCAGAGTTACGTAGGTAGCAAGTGAGATCAGATTTGAACTCAGGTCTTCCTCACTTTAGGCCTAGTACTCTGTCTACTGTACCACTTCATTGCCTAGAAGAGGTCATTAGAGAAATATATGCTAGGAAGAGATGATGAGCCCATATTCAGGTAGTGGGAGTAAGTGACTTGGTTTGGGTGGAGAATCAGTATTTCCCCCATACTCTTTGTAATGTCATCTGATTTCCCATCCCATCTTAGTTCCTCCAAATTACCATGAGATTATTTTATCCATTTTGTCTATATTACATATGCATCTGCTGTCTCCTTAGAATGTAAGCTTCTTAAAAATAAAGGGTTTTTTAATTTTTGTCTCTATAGCAGTATAGAGTTAGGACTCAGTAGCATTTGGTGATGTATTAACTGAGTCCAAAGAAATTGAGACCTTCTAGTATTTTGAGTAGATGCCCCTGGAGCAAACTTATGGAAAAACATGGACAAGTGTCTCACAGCATGATCGGGCATGGGTGAGTTGCTGTATGCATCACTGGAGGGCACATTCAAATCAATGGATTAGATATGTTTGAGCATCAGGTATTTGATCCAGGCACTGGGCTAGATACTTAGGAGACAAAGGCAGTCCTGCCCTCAGAGAGCTTATGTTCTATTGGAGAAGAAAACTTCTGCCCACTGGAATCTATAAACCATGGGGTATTACAAAAGTCTTAGGGCAATTTAAAATTATTAAAGGTCTGAATGGGAGTAAAAGATATTGTTGGGGATACTAGGATGGGGAAATAGTCTGGTTGGGTGGTAGCAGGTGGACAACCAGAGTTTATGATGGCAGAAGGTCTCTTATCTTCTCCTGTGAAGTTTAAGTAGCAGCTTCCTGTAAAACTTAAAATGGCATTAAGACTTTTGGGATATTGATATGTCCAAAATGAACACAAGTTTAGTTGGGTGGTGTATGTAAAGGACTTCCCCAGATGGCCCATATAATGAAGAAGCTAAGCAAAACAAACCAATACATCAGATAAATGTCACAAACTGTGTTCCATTTTATAGTCATCCACTGAACTACTAAGAGAAGGGGGCAGCGGAGCCAAGATGGCAGAGTTGAAAGACACACATATGCAGGGTCTCCCCCCACAGCCCATATAATACCTGTAGAGAGGGACTCTCAACAAATTTTGGAGAAGCAGAAGTGGAGAAGAACAGAGTGGAGGAGATTTCCAGCCCAGGGTGACCTGGAAGGCCCATGGGAAATGTTGATTGCACTGGACACGGAGCCGAGCACGGAGCCCAGCCCAGCCCTGGCTGCATGGTGAGGCAACTAGACTCTGGGAGGAGGACACCTTGGGGGCAGAATCTCCAGTCGGAGCAGCGGGTCCTCAGATCTCTCAACACACAGGCACCAAAGGTCAGTGACAGGGTGTTATCAGCTGGCCAGGAAGGGAGAAGGGCCTTTCCATAGCTCTGGCAGCAGGCAGCGTCCACAGAGGCTGCACAGCAGCCGGTACAAGACAACTCTATTGGAGCGTAAAAACCCCTGGGGACTCTGAAGATCTGAGTCTTATCTCAGCCCTGTGTAGATGCCCTGAGGCAGCTGGTCTTTGTCTCCCACTGAACGGCAGCCCTGCCCCCACAGTTTGACTGAATCCCAGCTGCCCAGTGCTAGCTTGGTGGAACTGGAGGTCAGGTCTTGTGGAGAGGAACCTCTGCTAAGATTCTGGGCACAAAAATCCTTCCCTGCACGCCGACCAGTACATGTTTGATTGTGCCACCTTGGAGGAACTGATATCTTACAGGTCCCCAGAGGATACCCTACTCTTGACAAACGACCCAAAAGTCAAGTAACTGGTTGGGAAAATGCCCAAAAAAGGGGGGAAAAAAATAAGACCGTGGAAGGTTACTTTCTTGGTGATATCTCCTCCCATCCTTTCTGATGAGGAAGAACAATGCTTACCATCAGGAAAAGACATAAAAGTCAAGGCTTCCATATCCCAAATATCCAAAATAAATAATCAGTGGGCTCAGGCCATGGAAGAGCTCAAAAAGGATTTTGAAAATCAAGTAAGAGAGGTGGAGGAAAAACTGGGAAGAGAAATGAGAGAGATGCAAGAAAAGCATGAAAAGCAGGTCAACACCTTCCTAAAGGAGACCCAAAAAATTGCTGAAGAAAATAACACCTTGAAAAATAGGTTAACTTAATTGACAAAAGAGGTTCAAAAAGCCAATGAGAAGCAGAATGCTTTAAAAAGCAGAATTAGCCAAATGGAAAAGGAGGTTCAAAAGCTCACTGAAGAAAACAGTTCTTTCAAAATTAGAATGGAACAGATGGAGGTGAATGACTTTATGAAAAACCAAGAAATCACAAAACAAAACCAAAAGAATGACAAAATGGAAGATAATGTGAAATATCTCATTGGAAAAACAACTGACCTGTGTCTGGCCTAGAGGCCGATGGGCAACCCGAGTCTTACCTTACCTGTCGCAGGTCTTCGGCGGCCAAATCAGATAAAACGTATTGAGACAAGAGACTTTCCAGAGTTGAACAAGGGTTAGGCTTTATTCAGGGTCTTGGTTACATGTGCAGGGTGAATTCTTCCTCAGGAGAGAGGAATCCTCCTCCTCCCAAGGAGGTAAAGATCGTACAGCAAGAGAATGAGAGTGGGAGAGGGGAGGGACCTTCTGCCCTCTAAGGGCCCCTCAGCACTAAGAGCGCCTTCGGGCTTTCCTGACCCTACTTAAGCTCTCCCGCTTGCACCTGAATACCGTGCCTGCTCTCAGCCCTTAGCTAGACAACAACAGGTGTGCTCAGACCATGGATTAATCTCAAGGGTGGGATGCTCTCCCCAGCAAGTTTCCCATGGGGAAGAGGTGGAAATGCATGAGAGCGCCTGGGTCTCACACTTCAATTCCCAGCTGTTCCCTGGGGGTCCTCATGAGAACTCTAAGGTTTAGAAGTCCTCACTTTTACCTGCCTGAGCCTATCCATATGAAACTGATTTTACACCCCCAACAGACCTGGAAAATAGATCCAGGAGAAACAATTTTAAAATTATGGGACTACCTGAAAGCCATGATCAAAAAAAGAGCCTAAACATCATCCTTCATGAAATTATCAAGGAAAACTGCCCTGATATTCTAGAACCAGAGGGCAAAATAAGTATTGGGAGAATCCACCGATCACCACCAGAAAGAGATCCAAAAAGAGAAACTCCTAGGAACATTGTGGCCAAATTCCAGAGTTCCCAGGTCAAGGAGAAAATATTGCAAGTAGCTGGAAAGAAACAATTCAAGTGTTGTGGAAATACAATCAGGATAACACAAGATCTAGCAGCTTCTACATTAAGGGATCAAAGGGTATGGAATATGATATTCCAGAAGTCAAAGGAACTAAGACTAAAACCAAGAATCACCTACCCAGCAAAATTGAGTATAATACTTCAGGGGAAAAAATGGTCTTTCAATGAAATAGAGGACTGTCAAGAGTTCTTGATGAAAAGACCAGAGCTGAAGAAAATTTGACCTTCAAACACAAGAATGAAGAGAAGCATGAAAAGGTAAACAGCAAAGAGAAGTCATAAGGGACTTACTAAAGTTGAACTGTTTACATTCCTACATGGAAAGACAATATTTGTAACTCTTGAAACTTTTTTCAGTATCTGGGTAGTTGGTGGGATTACACACACACACACACACACACACACACACATACACACACACAGATGCACACACACAGACACAGAGAGATAGAGATATAGAGACAGAGAGCACAGGGTGAATTGAATGGGATGAGATCATATCTCAAAAAAATGAAATTAAGCAGTGAGAGAGAAATATATTGAGAAGAGAAAGAGAGAAATGGAATGGAGCAGGTTATCTCTCATAAAAGAGGCAAATAAAAGACTTTTCAATGGAGGGATAAAGAGGGGAGGTGAGAGAAAAAACATGAAGCTTACTCTCATCATATTAGACTAAAGGAAGGAATAAAATGCACACTTATTTTGGTATGAAAACCTATCTTACAATACAGGAAAGTGGGAGAGAAGGGGATAAACAGGGTGAGGGGGATGATGGAAGGGAGGGCAGTGGGAGGAGGGAACAATTTGAAGTCAACACTCTTGGGGAGGGACAGGATCAAAAGAGAGAATAGAAGCAATGGGGGGCAGGATAGGATGGAGGGAATTATAGTCAGCCTTACACAACATGACTATTATGGAAGTAAGTCATTTGCAAAACTACACAGATATGGTCTGTATTGAATTGTTTGCCTTCCCAAAGGGAATGCGTGGGGAGGGAGGGATGGGGAGAAGTTGGAACTCAAAGTTTTAGGAACAACTGTCGAGTACTGTTCTTGCAACTAGGAAATAGAAATACAGATAATGGGGTATAGAAAGTTATCTGGCCCTACAGGACAAAAGAGAAGAGGGGGATAAGGGAAGGGAGGGATGTTACAAGAGAGAGAAGATTGGTGAGAAGGGCAATTAGAATGCTCAGCGTTTTGGGGTAGGGGGAGGGGAGAAATGGGGAGAAAATTTGGAACCCAAAGTTTTGTGAAAATGAATGTTGAAAAGCTAAATAAATAAATGAATGAATGAACAAATAAATAAATAAATAAAGTGCGAAACAAACAAAAAAAGGAACTACTAAGAGAAGGTAAGAAATAAAAAAAGCTGTTGAAAGTGTGATTGGAAAGGTAGAACGTATCCTAGAAGCTCTTATTAAATTAATTGAACATTCCATCAATCAGCATCTTTTTAGGTTTACTACATGCCAGACACTGTGTTAAGTTACTGTCGCTGCTGTTCAGTTGTCTTATTTGTGTCTGGCTGTGACCCCATCTGGGGTTTTCTTGGCAAAGAGAGTGGAGTGGTTTGCCATTTCTCCAGCTCATTTTACAGAGGAGGAAATGGAGGCAAACAAGGTTGAGGGACTTGCTCAGGGTCACATAGCTAGGAAGCATCTGAGGCCATATTTGAACTCATGATGATGAATCTTCTTGATTTCAGACCTGGCGCTCTATCCACTGCATCACCTAGCTGCCTCAGTTACAAGAGATTCAAAGAAAAGTCTTTAGTGAAAGATAACAATGGCTCCTGTTCTCAAAAGCTTACATTCTAACTGAAGGAGTAACATTTACATAAATGGACACATGTAAGAAAATGACATAATAATGATAATAGCTAGTAATTATATTACACTGTAAGGCTTGGGAAGCACTTTACATGTATTATCTTCTTTAAAACACAGAGCAACCCAATGAGATAGGTGCCAATGGAAATAATTATATCCCTACTTCACAGATGAGGAAACAGGCTGAGAGGGGTTTTGACTTTGGAAGGCAGAGTCACACAGCTAACAAGTGTCAGAGGCAGAATTTGAATTTAAGTCTTCTTGACTAATTCAGCTCTATCCACGGTGCTACCCAGCTACCCAAGGACATGGCATGATGGTAGTAGCGAGCCAGATGACCCTTCTCCCACAGTTATAATTGTTTTATTCCTTCTGTGCTCAACATAATTTCCTTAATCCAAGTTAACCCTTTCTTTCCTCCTCTTTCATTTACCTATTCAGAAAAATCGATGGGACCAATGTGGAAGAAGACAACATTGAGCTGAATGAAGAGGGGCGGCCAGTGCAAGTTCCAACTCGGAGGACCCCCCGATTCAACTGCCATTGCTGTGGGTTACCCAAACGCTACATCATCGCCATCATGAGTGGCCTGGGGTTCTGTATTTCCTTTGGGATTCGCTGTAACCTTGGTGTTGCCATTGTGGAGATGGTCAATAATAGTACTGTGTACATAAATGGGAAACCAGAAGTTCAGGTAGGTGAATGTTTTATAATGTGAATTCATTCCCCTTTGTGGAAGTGAATTGGATTTAAGTGAGGGAGGGCTGTGCAAAATCTTCATTGATTATCCCATCCCCCTTAGGCAAGAACACTTTTTTTAAATGACTTATTAAACAAAAGGTATTTATTAAGCAGGCATCAAAGCAGTGTGGTGTAGTAGAGAGAGCTGAAAGCCAGGAAGACCTGAGTTCAAGTCCCAGCCTTGACCCCATATGAATAGTGTAATTCCGGGCAGGTCTCTTTACTACTTGCTCTAGATTATAAATGGACCTCCACTAGTAGAAGGAGTTTTTTCATCCAGTAATTCTCCATTTGTTAGTAGAAGGGTAATACAGGTCATTTTGACAACAGCTCACAGATTTAGGTCTGGAAGAGATATTTGAGGCTACTTCTTTTTACAGATGAAGAAGTGGAGGCAGAAGGCAGTTAAATGTCTTGTTCAGGGTCATACAGAAACAGGATCTGAACTCAGATTTTCCTGACTCCAGTCCAACTCAGTAGCCATGCTGACTCAGGCCATCTCTCCACCGGTTTCACTCTTTTGTCTTACCTTAAAAACAAAACTTTCTAGGCATTGATAATGGGGAAACAAAATAAAAAAAGAAGATCTACTTTGTATCAGGAAAGAAATGACATGCAGAAAGGCAAGAAAATACAAAATACACACAAGGTAAATACAAAGTAATTTTGAGCCGGCCTTCAATTATAAAAAATTGAGTTTGTCTTTTGAATCTTAAACTCAGAATCTAAGTTGAGACTGTCTTTAAATAAAAGAAAAACGCGAGTCTTTCAGTCAGTCAACAAAGTTATTAATCATTCTGTATCAGATACAGCAAAGCACCAAGGATATAAAACAACAACAACATTCCTTGTAGGGTCTTACTCCATTCTAATGGGAGTGTATGGTAACTTGTAGATACTCAAGAATTATTCTTGAATTGAGTACATATCCGTTTAAGACTTCTCAATGTATTCTTACCTATTCATCAATTGGTCTGGGAATCAGTTGTTGTTGTTTAGTCCTGTCTGACTCTTAATGACCCCCATGTGGGTTTTTTTTGGCAAAGATCCTGGAGTAGTTCCTTATTTCCTTTTCCAGCTCATTTTACAGATGAGGAAATGGAGGAAAACAGGGTTAAATGACTTGCCCAGGGTATCTCACAGCTACTGTATCTGAGGCCAAATCTGAACTCCTGTCTTCCTGACTCCAAGCCTGGTGCTCCATCTACAGTCAATTAGCATTTATTAAGTTCTACTATGTGCCAGGAATTTTGCTAAGCATTAGGAATACGAAGAAAGGCAAAAGATAACCCCTGTCCTCAAGGAACTTACAATTTAATAAGGAAGACACCAGGCAAATAGCTACGAATAAAGAAGACATAAAGGATGCATAGGAGATGATCAGGAGGGAGGCATTTAGGGAGAGCTTGAAAGGCTTCTTGTAGAAGATGGGACTTTACCTGAGACTTGAAGGAAGTCAGAGCAACCAGGAGGTGGTTTGTAAGCTCTGGGAGTTTGAGTGTCATATTAGAAAAGAACGTTGAGTTTGGAGTCAGAGCCCCTGTGTTCAAACAGTAACTGATACTATCTTTGTGAACCTGCTGAAGGCATTTAAACCCTCTCTGTGTTTTTTATATGTAAACATTTGAACTCAGGTCCAAGATCATGGAGTGAGTGAGTGTCAGGGTTGGACAGGGCTGAACTACAAGTCTTATCCTACAGTTTCCCCATGAACTCCAACCCAACAGAGACCAGGAGCACACTCTTGGCTCTTTGCCTCCTCTCTGCCTGTTTTCCATCTTTAAGCCTTCTAGCATCCCTTTGTGAGCTGTCCTCCATGAGACTGTAAGCTTCTTGAGATCTGGAACTGTCTTGGTTGTTTGTATTCATATCCCAGTGCCTGATACACAGTAAGAACTTAATAAACATTCTCCCTCCCTCCCTCTCTCTGTCTTTCTCTCTTCTCTCTCTATCTGTCCTTCTCTCTCACACTTTCTCTGTCTCTGTCTGTCTCTCTCCCTCTTCTCCTTCCCTCCCTTTCTTTCTCCCTTTCGCTCTCCCCTCTTTACTTCTTACCTTCTCTTTCTGTCTCTCTCTTCAGTGTGTATATATGTATATGTATAGGCACACATTATATCTATATCTACATCTACAACGTGACTCAAAAGTCTACTAAAACTTAAAGCTGTATTAATACTTTTTGGACACCCTGCATGTGTGTGTGTGTGTCTGTGTGTGTGATATAAAAATAGATATCTTCGTATTTTTTATTTATTTAAATATATCCTTATATTGTATATATGGTCATATAAGTCCAGGGCTCTATTCAAAATACAACAGAACTTTACATAATGTTTTCACTGACACTTGTTTTTATGTCACTTTCATTTCCAAATGGATACCAGCCCTCTCCCAACTTTTAACAAAGACTAGATAAGAATGATAGGAAGTGGGAAGAGTTTGAGGTAGAAGGCAGATCAGTAAATCTAAGGTACACCTAAACTCATTTCCATCCCTAAGTAGTTGGCCTCTTCTCCATTGAGGGAAGGAAGAGCCAGGATACTTTCTTCAGCCAGAAACTGCTATCACCAAACCAAAAGTAGCTTAGAGGAATTTAGAAGCCCAGAGGATCTTAGCATTTCGAGATGGAATCCCCCTTTATTCAAAGCAATCACAGGTTTTTGGTGGTGAATGGACCATGATGAGCAAATACAAGCATAGAAAGGCTTCTCACTAACACGTTTTTGTTCCATGGTGGAGTGCGTGCTCTGAGAATCCCGTGGTGCCTTTCGGAAATTGTGTCTTAGGCATTATTTTTTGAAGGCTTGTGTATATCAGTGTGGCTTCAGATGTGTATCACATGTCTTATTTCAGTCCTTTGTTAGCAAACCAAGCTAATTAAAAGCTCTCTGCTGAGGCCCAGAGAAAGATGACTTGTAGCTTTGCATTTGTTTATTGCCTGGAAAGGTAGGGCTGGGTCAATAGCATGGGCTTTGTGGAAAGACATTTTAATAAACTCCCCAGAACAATGCTTACGGGGACTCTGCAATTTTCATGGTTCCATCTGCACTGGGACCCCCGAAAAGCTGATTGTTATCTAAAATATTCTCCACCAGCCTCAGCCAGGCTCTGGCTCACAGACTCAGTAATACTTGGAAAACTGGGGTCCAGTTCTTACTTTGGATGCTGTTGGAGGGCAGTTACCCCTAGGATCCACAATGATCTCCTTTCTTCATTCATTTTGATATTTCTGTACAGTTACTGACCATTGTTTTAGAAAGAGGAAAATTATAATAAGAAAAGATAACGATAATGATGATGATGGTGGTGATGGCGATGACAATGATGACAGGTTATATTTATGCGTGACCTTGGACAAATCACTTAATTTTCTCTGAGTCTCAATTTTTTCATCTGTAAAATGGAAAGGGGAGAAGAGAGTTAGACTAGATGGCTTTTCCAGCTATAAATTTGTGATCCCATGGAATATTTTTGTATTTTATGTCATTTGCTTCTCCCAATCACCTTGTAAATGAAAATAGGGATAGAGACTGACCTTTGATTTTATTGGTATAGAAAGCTCCCAACTGAAGAATCTCTCTTTACCAGTGCAGCTTGATGTTCAGTCTCAGAGAGTGGTTTATAATTTGTTTAGTATGACACAGCCAGTGTGTTTTAGATTCAGGACCCAGGTCTCTCCTAGGCTAGAATGCGAGCCACCATGCCGAAACTTCCTGTGTGTGTGTGTGTGTGTGTGTGTGTGTGTGTGTGTGTGAATTATCTTCTTAGCAGTCTGGCAACACCCACGGACCCCTTCCTCAGAATGATGGCTTGTTTTCTACATTCATAATTCACAGAACTGCCAAATCTCAGTTAGAGGTTAATGAAGATAAAGACATAATTTTATTTCCATCCAAGTTCACGGATCCCCTGAAATCTATCAATGGACCATTGGACCCCAGGGCAAGAGACCTTGTATCACGCCATGATGCCTTGGTGAATAATAATAATAGCTAACAATTAAGTGGTATTTCAAGGTTTGCCAATTATTTTATGTACATTATGTCATCTGATCCTCACAGCAACTCTGTGAGGTTCGTACCATTTTTATTCCCATTTTAAAGATGAAAAAACTGAGACTGACTTAGGTTGAATGACTTGCTCAGAGTTGTAGCAAGTGAGTCTCTTCAGTGGGATTAGAACACAGGTCCTTCTGACTCCATGTCTAGCTCTTCATAAGTGCTATTATTAGCTACTTTATGGATGAGGAAACTGAGACTCAGAGAGGTCAAAATCATACATTCCTGGGATTTAACCCCAGGACTTCCTGACCACAAATGCCATGCATAGCAAGAAAGGCATAATTTTGCTAAGCTCAGCAGAAAAGAAAGGACCGGATTTAGCCAAGGACATTTGACATTGTGTGTGCATGGGCGGGGGAGGGGGATAGAGAAGTAAAGGTTTGGCTCATAACCAAATGAAAAAAAATATGACTTCATCGCTGAACGTGCTTAACCTTATAATGAAGAGCAAAATGTCTAAATGAGGGACAAAGGGCTATGAGAAGCTGCTGAGAAATCCTTTGGCAGTGAGGAGAAACCTGGGTGGTTTGAGCCAAAATACTTCCTAATCCTCATTTCCAAAAGGGGGAGAAATGCCATCCTGGGTTCACAGCAATAGGAAGACAATCTTGTCCAGTCTCCAGAATACTAGTCATTTCAACCCAATTCAGCTGGAATCCTCGAGCATTCACTCTTTGTGAGGTCTGTTTAAATCCAATGTTGGAGTATACAAAATAAAATGTGATGAAAATTTATAATAATTGCACCCTAGGAAGAAGGCTTGAGCCCCTTGACGATGATCATTTCAAAGCTAATCTACTGAAAATACTTGGAATTTTTGTAGCACTTTCAATTCAATTCTACAGGTAATTAATGAGTATTTGTGTACCTGTGACCTTAGACAGGTCATTTCCTCTCCTGGGTCTTTTTTCCTCATCTGCAAAATGAAGAGGATAGGCTAGATCACCTCTGAGGTCTCTTTCAGTCCCAAATGTTTGTATGAATGATCCTATTATCTGGACTAGAGCAGCTAGGGGGAGCGATGGTGCACAGAGCACTGGACTTTGAAATCAGAAAGAAAAATCTTCATGAGTTCAAATCTGGCCTCAGACACTTACTAGCTGTGTGATACTGGCAAGTCACTTTACCCTATTTGCCTCAGTTTCCTTATCTGTAAAAATGAGCTAGAGAAGGAAATGGCAAACCACTCCAGTATCTCTACCAAGAAAATCCCAAATGGGATCATGAAGAGTCAGGCATGATTGAACAGCATTACCTGGACCAGGCACTTGGGTTACAAAAGAGAAAAACATACAAATAATTGTGTGTGTGTATGTGTGCGTATGTACACGTTCATTATAAAAACAAATAAATTTGTTTTGTGGGAGGGTAGCAGACACTAGCATGACCTGAGAAAAAGTCCATTTGAGTTGAGTCTTGAAGGGAATTTCTGGTTCGAAGTAGCAGAAGTGAGAAGGGCAAGCATCCCGTCTGAGTCAGTTTGGGCAAAGGCACACTTTATACTTTACAAAACACATGGAATCTTAGGCCTGGAACTGGGTGAACTTAGAGACCTTGAAGTCCAACCTCCTTATTTTACAGAAGAGGAAATTGAGGCTAGACTTGCCCAAGGTTATACAGGTAGTCATTAGAAGGCCCTAGACTTCAACCCAAGTCCCCTGTTATCAGATCCAAAACAATTTCCACTGGATCTTGTTGCCTTCCCATTCTAGGCCTACAACAACCTGGTATTTGTGTAGGATGGATGACCAAAGAGGAGATTAAAGCCCAGAGTTTCAGCTTTGAATTCAACTCATCTGAGCCTCAGCTTACTTACATGTAAAATGAGGAGTTGGACTGGTTAGAGGTGTTTTCTGAGGTCCCTTCAAGCTGTAGATTTGTGGAACTATGGCTTGTGTTTTTTGACTGAACTACTCATCTCATAGATCCATTCCAGTGAACCAGGAATTGTTAATCTTTTGTAATCTTTGGGTATTTTTTCAGTTGTGTCCAACTCTTGGTGACCCCATTTAGGGTTTTCTTGGCAAAGATACTGGAATGGTTTGCCATTTCCTTCTCCAGCTCATTTTACAGATGAGAAAATTGAGGCAAACAGCAGTTAAGTAACTTGCTCAGGGTCACACAGCTAGTATCTGAGGCTGGATTTGAACTCAGGAAAATGAATCTTCCTGACTCCAGGCTCAGAACTCTATCTACTACATCATCTAGTGAAGCTTATAGACCCCTCTTCAGAATCATATTTTTAATACATAAAATAAGATCCCCATAAATCTATAGCTTGACACCTCCAACCAGTCCAACTCTTCATTTTACATGTAAGTAAGCTGAGGCTCAGATAAGTTAAATTCAAAGGAAATTACTATGCTGAAGTATAGTTATCAAAATATCGAAAAAAAACCCAAGTTTATGTTCCCCAGGCAAAACTTCCCTGAACAGAACAGTCAGTGAAAATAATTATCAGGTTTTTTTTTGTGTGTGTGTGTGACACCCAAATCCCAGATGATGTATTTTCTCATTCACAGAGAGCACAATTTAACTGGGACCCGGAGACAGTTGGACTCATCCATGGATCTTTTTTCTGGGGCTATATTATGACCCAGATTCCAGGAGGCTTCATCTCAAATAAATTTGCAGCAAACAGGTAAGAAACCCTGGAATAACACACTTGTCAGTTTTAAATTTAGCTTAGTATGTCCGTGAAATCTGTCTGTCCAATTCTCAGTTTTCCCTAATAGTAAGGCCAGGCGCTACCTGGAGGACTAAATCCTCTGATACACAATTCTAGTGTATTTCTTGTTAAAATAGTTCTGTCTTGTTCCTCTGACAGGTATTTAGTGGAACGAGTGCTGAGGTGGGGGGAGGACATCTGGGGCTGTGCCAATAAGTTGCTCTGTGACTCTGACAAAGTCACTTCCCTGGGCCTCAGTTTCCTCATCTGTAAAATGAGGTTGTTGTATTCCAAAGTCCTTTTCAGCTCTAGATCTATGGATCTTATGACTTATCCTAAGTTACTTCTTCTGTCTTGGCTTTAGTCTCCCTCTGCTCTGCCCCTGTCACCATTCCCAAGTCATATTCTCTGGATTCTCACCATTGTTCCCATTTTCCTCATCCCTGTCCCACTGGAACCTAGAACTCAGTCCCTGGAATGTTTCTGGGCTCTGATAGAGGAGCTTTCATTATTATCTTGCCTTGCCATCATCTGGCCACCACTTCTAAATCATGTCCTCTCCCTTCCTTTCTAGACCCATTAGTTAGAATGTAAACTTCTTGAAGTCAGGGACTGTCTTGATTGCTGGCGCAGGTCTCAATACATGTTTTCTTTTTCATTACTCATTCATTCATTCCTACCACATCTAGAATATTGCGTTCAGTTTGGAGGTCATTTTTTAAGGAAGGACATTGATTACCCGGAGACTGCCTACAGAGGGGTGTGACCAAGACAACAAAGAAACTTGAAGTCATGCTATATGAGAAACAAATAAAGGAACTGGAGATAATTGACCTGCAGGAGAAAGGTCTTAAGGAGATAGGGGAGGAGATTTGATAGCTGTAACATAGAAACATTGGAAGGATTGTCATAGGAAGAGAGTTAGGCTTATTCTGACTGGGGCCACAGACACCATTAGGAATAAGAAATGAGTCGCCAAAAGGCAGATCAAGACTGGATGGCAGGAAGACATTTCCTAACAAAGAAGGATGTCCAGGAGTAGGAAGGGCTGCCATTGGCAGTGGTGGCTTCTACCTCAGTGGAGTTACCCTGTCAGGGATTTTGTAAAGGAAGGCCTTGGTTAGGAAGGAGATGGCCTCCTTTTCCACCCTCGGATTCTGATGGTATTCACAAGTATCATATAATTTGCATTTCTTTTGTGTTCTTAAAAACAAGCCTCAACCTCCATAATTCTGAGGGCCTGATTCCATTTCACTCTTCACTACTATGATCTATGAAGAAATTGTCTGACAAAACAGAATGAGGATGTGAAGTCACTTGAACCACCATTAGAAATGTGCGAAATGAGAAGAAAAACCTCAATGCACTTTCCTCTTATTTAATTTAACATTTTCTTTTTTTAATGAACTTATTCATCAATAAATGGCTTCTGGGCTGGACTGGGCTAGCTTCCTATAGTTCACAGAAGGTCTGAGTCCTTACTGAGTCCACAATCAGCACTTTTTACACTCCAGGTGTCACCTCACAAGCATTCCAGAATCTTTGGACCTACAAGGTGACTCAGGCCTTCCATTTCAAGATACTCACTCACCAAAGATAAAAAATGAACCAACACAAAAGGCAGCCATGTGCTCAAGGACACATGGCAATCAATGGAGGGAATCAGTTCAGCCACTATTCCTGTGCCCAGTTCTCAGGAGACAGTTCAAATGAGTCCTAACTCTTAAAAGCCAAAAGGAAGAGACAGAAAGAAAAGGGTGGGGGGATGATACCCCTTCTGTAAGTCTACTGAGTTCTGGCTCAGAATTTAATTAGAGAACTTTTTTGTGATTTTGCATTTGTAAACTGTTGAATCATGAATGACTCTCCCCAACTTTCCACGCAGAGAACTGGAACCAGGCAGAGGAATATCTATCTGTACATATGCTCTATAATTCACCAGGAAGGGCAAATCTGAGCATGTTATGTCACTGTTAGTTTAAATAACCATACTTAAGATATAATTCTTGTTACTGAAAGGGACAGGTAAAGAAAGACCTCCTGTAGAAATTGATTTTTTTTGAAGGAAGCTAGGAATTCCAAGAGGTGGAGGAATGGAGGGAATGCATACTAGGAATGAGGGGCAGCCAGGGCAAAATCTTGGAGGTGAGAAATAGAGCAGCCTGTGTGTGAGAAACAAGAAATCTAGTAGAGTATGTAAAGAGGAGCAAGGTGTAAAAAGACTAGAAAGTAGGAAGTGCTTTAAATGTCAGGTGGAGGAATTTATATTTGATCCTGGAGGTCATGAGAAGCTATTGGAACTGGGGAGAGAGAGAGAGAGAGAGAGAGAGAGAGAGAGAGAGAGAGAGAGAGAGAGAGAGAGAGAGAGAGAGAGACACAGAGAGAGACACAGAGAGAGACACAGAGAGAGACACAGAGAGAGAGAGACACAGAGAGAGAGACAGAGACAGAGAGACAGAGAGACAAAGAGAGACAGAGAGATAGAGACAGAGAAAGAGACAGAGAGAGACAGAGAGAGACAGAGGGAGGGAGGGAGGGAGGGAGGAAAGGAGGGAGGGAGGGAGAGAGAGAAAGAAAGAGAGAGAGAGAGAGGGAGGAAGGGAGGGAGGGAGAGAGAGAAGGAAGGAGAGAAAGAGAAAGAGAGAGAGAGAGAGGGAGGGAGGGAGAGAGAGAAGGAGAGAGAGAGAGAAAGAAAAAGAGAGAGAGAGAGAGAGAGAATGAGACATTGAGACATGATCTGACCTGGGCTTTGGGAAAATCACTTCCCTTGGGAGTTAAGGGGAGGACAATTGGAGAGGGGAGAGATTGGAGGCAGGGAGGTCAATTAGGAGCCCACTGCAATAATCTGGGTAAGAAGCAATTGAGATCTGAACCAAAACGTGTGAATAGAGGGGAGAGATGTTGGAAAGATAGACATGACAAGATTGGCCAACTGTCTGAATAGGTAGGCAATACATATTTATGAAATATGTTCAAAATAAATACAAGATAATTTTTTGAGGAGGGGGAGGTAGTGAGAAGCACTATCAGCTTTCTTTTATCTGATATGTGCTAGCTGGGTGACCCTGGGCAAGTCACTTAACCCTTTTGTGCCTCAGTTTCCTCATCTATAAAATGAGCTGGAGAAGGAAATGGCGAACCATTCCAGTATCTTTGCCAAGAAAACCCCAAATGGGGTCACAAAGGGTCAGAAACAACTGAAAAATGATTCAACAACAGCAAATATTGATAGATGAGTTGCTAATCTGCATTAGTGAATGAAGTTTATGTACCAGAAGTCCCTTGCATTGAGGAAAATGGTTCTAGACTGCACCTCTCCACCCTCTCCTCAAAGACTAGAATCCATATTCCCTTGGGTTGATTCCTTATATAATACAGATGTTTGTTCTTTCTTCCAGGGTGGATTTTTTTGTTCTCATAACCATGTCCATGAACCACAAACATCTCTTTATTCCTTTATCTTTGTAGGGTATTTGGAGCTGCTGTTTTCTTAACGTCTACCCTGAATATGTTCATCCCTTCCGCAGCCCGGGTGCATTATGGCTGTGTCATGCTGGTCAGGATTCTACAGGGTCTGGTGGAGGTGGGGCACCAATTTTCCAATATGTTTATATTTTGCTTTGGATAATGGAGTTCGTTAAAAATGTCATCTTTGTTGGTTCAATTTTAAGATGGAAACTCCATGACTACTATTCTGGTTTGCTTTTTGTTTCACTTCTGTTTTTGTATCTCTAGCACCTAGTACAGTGCCTGGAACATAGTAGGTATCTAATGGTTGGTTGTTGTCCTTTGTTTTCAAAGAGAACCAAAATAGATATTTAATATATGTTAGTAAGCATTTAATATACACTTGTTGATCGACTATTTTGCTATTTTTTCAACTTCCTGTTATTATTAAAAAAGTGAATATTATCTCCAAAATGTTCCTGTGTCATTCCAAGGTGAAATATAACAAGTGGTTAATTCATACAGTATCATAAATTTAAAGCTGCAAGGCTGTGCTCAAAGGTCATGTAGTCCAACCTACTTATTTTTACAAATGAGGAAACTGAGGCCTCAAGGGTGACTTGTCTATGGCTACTTCCATGTAGAGATAATATTTGAACTCAGGTCCTCTAATTCCAAGGAGCAGCTAGGTGGTGCCATAGCGCATAGAGCTCTGGGCTGGAATCAGAAAGACTCCCTGAGTTCAAATCTGGCCTCAGACACTTACTAGCTGTGTGACCCTGGGCAAGTCATTTGACCCTGTTTGCCTCAGTTTCCTCAACTATAAAATGAGCTGGAGAAGGAAATGACAAAGTACTCCAGTATCTCTGCCAAGAAAATTCTAAAGGGGTCCCAAAGAGTCAGACATGGCTGAAAAACAACTTCTCTAACTCCAGATCCAACATTCTTTCTATCAGGCCGTAGATGGTATCATAGATGACTCTGGAGGAGAAGTGAGGCTGGTGACCTGCATGGCCCTCCCTCACTCAGAACAAAATCAAGTGCAAGTCATGATGTCATCGTTTCTGTGATGGCTTGTCCTTCTTCGGCAATAAAGGACAAGATAGTATCATAAAGTATTTAGCACTAGAATGGACCAAGGTGCCATCCAGTCTTCCCTTTGCTCCCTTCCCTGACCTCCCCCTATAATATAATCCCTTCTCCAACAAATAGAGCCCATCTCTCCTCTCTGGGCATTTCTAATGGTGGGAAGCTTATGGTAGCTAGAGGCTGCCCATTTTAATCCTGGGTTACTTTAATTGTTAGTAAATCTTTCCCTTTTTTGCTCAGGATCTGTGATTTCGTTGGTGGGGGGAGTTCCCAGTGAGAAAATTACTTCCGCCAATGGAGAAACTCCCTCTACTAATACGTATCAGCAATTTTTTTTTTCCAACTTAGAACCATATTTACAAAGCTGAATGGCATGCCATAGACCACCTATTTCAACACACACTTTTTACAGATAAGAAAATTGAAACCCACAGAGTTGCATTTAAATTACCCAGATTATAAGTTTCATAGGTATAGCCTTAAAAGTTAATTGACCCAGGGTCACACAGCCAGGATGAGTCTGAAAAAGGCCTTGAAACCATTCTTACTGACTCAGAGCTCTTTATCCACTTTGAAAAGCTGCTTTCTCCAATTTCTTCCTTGTATCAAGGTCAACCTGCCTTCCCATGACTCCAGAGCCAGGTGGCATCGTGTATAGAGTCCTGGACTTGGCCCTAATAAGGCCTGAGTTCAAATTTTGCCTCTCACACATGTGACCTTTTTGTTGTTCAGTCATTTCAGTTGTGTCTGACTCTCCATGACCCCATTTGGAATTTTCTTGGCAAAGATACTGGAGTAGTTTGCCATTGCCTTCTCCAGTTCATTTCATAGCTGAGGAAACTGAGGCAAACAGGGTCAAATGACTTGCCCAGGGTCACACAGCTAGTAAGTATATGGCCTGATTTAAACTCAGGTCTTCCTGACTCCACTGTGTCTCCTGGTTGCCCCAGAATCAATCTAGTATGTAATAATTCTTCAAATACTTGAGGATAGCTGTAATGTCCTCCCTTAAATCTCCTCTTCTCTAGGTCAAGTATCCCCAAATCTTTTGAGGGATCCCTGTAAAGTACTATTTGGAGTCCCCTCCTCAACTTAGCTGCCTTCCTTGCTAGCTTATTAATGTCCTTCCTAAAATGGGATGCTCATACCTGAACACAGTCCTCCATGTGGTCTGCTAGTACAATATACCCCAGGATGAATTCTTCTGCAAAGCAATGAATGCTACAGCTAGAAGGAATCAGTTGGTCATTTATATCATTTAGCCCAACCTTCTCATCTGGCCAATGGAGCCAAGAGAAATTAAGTGAATTGGTCACTCTTCTAATTGATAGCTGTTTGAGAACCTCTACCCAGGTCTTTTAGTCCTCGATCCTGTGTGGTTTCTCCTCTTTTGGTGAGTTACAGGAATAGACTTTGTGATTTCATTGAGAAAGGGAACTCCTGGTGAGAAAGGTCCCTCCATCAATGCTCATCAGCATTTGCTCTGCAATTTGTTGTCTTGGAGATTTTATCTGGGGCACTAAAAGGCTAAGAGACTCATCCAGGGTCACACAGTCAGTGTGTATAGGAGGGAGAACTTCCTGAAATGAAGACCAGCTCTTTTCCGAACATGCTATATGGACATTCCATTCTGTCATTCATAGAATGCTCAAAACACTTGATTTTGAGAATGAATTTGGGAATTTCAAAGGGCAAGCTGTGCTTGGGGAGGGAGGTTACACAGTGTAGCAAAGAGAGAATGGCCCTGGGTAAGGTATCTAACCCCAATTTCAGAGAGAGAGAGAGAGAGAGAGAGAGATACACACACACACACACACACACACACACACACACACACACACAGAAACAGACAAAGACAGAGAGACAGAGACAGACAGAGACACAGAATGAGAATGGATTGGAAGGCACAGAACTTTGGTTCTAAACTTATTTGACAATGTGGAGTAAATTATTCTTTGGGTTTCAGCTTCCTCATCTACAAAAGGAGGATGTTGGATGGGCTGATAGTTAACTTTCCTGGGTCTCAGTCTTTATGTCTGTAAGGTGGGGGGTAAGGGCGACTAAATGATCTCCAAAGTCTTCCTGGTTCTAAATCTATCACGTTGTGAGTCTTTCTGTTCTAATATTCTGGAATTCAATGGATCTTGAAGAAACCCCTGGTCCTATTTCAGTATTACGCAAACTAAAGCTTCTGATAATAATTGAATGGAATTGCTGAGTCTTTGATATAGTCTGCATCTAAAAATAATGACGTGTCAGATAAGGAGGAGTCAGTTTAGGAAATAAATAAAATGGAACCAGATCAAATAATGCATTTTTGACACATTTGCCAGGGTGTTACCTACCCAGCATGCCATGGGATGTGGAGTAAGTGGGCACCCCCACTGGAGAGAAGCAGACTGGCAACTACCTCTTTCTGCGGTAAGTGCATTAGAAAGATGAGATCTTAAAAAAATTATCTATTGGTATCATTTTGTTTTTCCATTGCCTTCATTTCCAAATATATTCTTTCCCCTTCTTTGGCTAGTGAGCCATCCTTTCTAGCAAAGCATAAAAAAGTAGAGAAAAGAAGGCAGTTTGGCGAAGCCAACCAATGCATTGAATCTGACAGTATATATAATATTCCACACCCACAGTCTCCCACCTTTACAAAGAAAGAAACGGTGTATTTTCTCAGTTCTTTACCATGACCAAGATGTTTGGTCATTATAAGTAAACAACATTTGTTTTCATTTTTCAGTTCTTTCTGTCTATGTTATCATAACCATCGAGTATATTGTTTTCTTCACTTCACCTACTTTACCTTCACACAAATCTCCCTTTGCTTCTCTGAAGGATTATAGGTTCTCTATAAGCTAAGAAAGGACCTAAGAGATTGGTGAGTTCAGTCCCTTCATTTTACAGAAGAGGAAACCAAAACACTGAAAGAATATTTGTTGTTGTTCTTCAGTCATTTCAGTTGTCTGACTCTTGGTGACCCCATCTGGGGTTTTCTTGGCAAAGATACTAGAGCGATTTGCCATTTCCTTCTAGAGGTCATTTTACAGATGAAGAAACTGAGGCAAATAAGATTAAGTGAATTTCCCAGGGTCACACAAATACTGTCTGAGGTTGGATTTGAACTCAAGTTCAAGCCCAACATTCTGTCTACTTACTGTACCACCTAGCTGTCAAGAGAGTAAATAATTGGCAAAGAAACTCCACTGAGGCGTGATAGAAAAAACTTTGGCTTTGGAATCATGGTACCTTTGTTCAAATCCCATCTTTGCACTTACTACTTGGGGAATCTCAGGTGGCATTTCCCTTTTAGGCCCTCAGTTTCCCAATCTGTAAAATGGCATGAGTGGATGTCATAACCCCTAAAATGAGAGTTAGTAGCAAAGCCAGAACTTAAATCCCTTAATCCAGTATTCTTTGCACATCACTTTTATATTTCTACCATATTCACATTATTTTTCAAGGTACTTTAATAAATTTTAATAAAGTTCATAATTATTTTTTGATTAATTAATCATTTATTTTAAAATAAATTTTCCATTGATTTACTTAGCATGAATCAGGAGCAAAGGAAATCTTGGTGACATAGGAATCGGCAGACCCTGGACAGGGGGCTAACTTTTAATCTGGCATCCCTCACTCACATAGGAGGGAGGCTCTCCCTCCTAACCACTGTTCCAGGAAGTAGCCTCACCATTCACCTTATAGTTCCTGTTACCCCTAAGGGGACTGCTTAGGTGGCATCTCTATTCATTCCAGAGAGAGAGAGAGAGAGAGAGAGAGAGAGAGAGAGAAATAGACAGACAGACAGACAGAGCAAAACAGACAGAGACAGAGAGACAGAGAGAGAAAAAATTGTTTCATGTTTTCTTCCATATTCTTCCTCATGTTTAAAAGTACATGTCAGACTGGGGAACGTTTTGAAACTTTCATTGGAATGTAAATGGCACCTCTCGTGACTCATTCCAGAGAGAACAAGTTTCTTTATATATTCCAACAGTTTTTTACCCTCTTGCCTTTGGGCAGGGATTTTGTCCTTGCTAGTTTTTAAGTCTTTTTAAAATTTGTCCCTTTCTGGTTGCCTCTCTACAGAAATAGTGTGGTAGAGATCTGATTTTAAGTGTCAGGTATGCCTGGTTGTAGCACATGTTAGCTGTATGCTTCTGGGAAAGTCACTACAATTTTCTTCATCCCAACTAGCCAAGACTCTATGCTGAAAATGGGCCAATTTATTGTGGTAGAAGGATTTCCTCACCTATGAGTTCCCCATCTCACAGGTCTAGGCCCTGTCTTAGCTCATTTCAGCATCTGTTTTTTCTAGAGAAGCATTGTAATATAGTGTCAAGATAGCTGAATTTGGATCCAGGAAGACCTGGGTTCATAATCCACTTCTGACATAAGCTAGCTGGGTGACTCTGGGAAGTTAACCTAACCTCTCTGTGTCCCAGGCAACTCTCTAAGACTATAGAAATAGCAGAAAAGGTACCAATCTGTACTGAGAGCTTTTCCTCAGATGTTCCCTATGCCAGTAAAACCATAGACTCAGTTCTTACCCTTTCTACTTAGCAAGATCTGGGTCTGTTTGGAGACCCAGTGCCAGTTCTTTATGAAAAATGCCATTAGGCCCCACCTGCACTTCAGCACATATAATCCCTGGAGGGAATTTCTTTTGTAGACCTTCTTTCTCATGTCTCATGTTGTACTATGTTGTCTAAATAGGAGCTACTAGCCACTGCTCCCACTTCCTGTTCCCCAACAGATCTAGGAATGATTGAGCTGCAACACAGAATTATTAAACAAAGGTCAAATACCTTTTCTACCTAAGGTGCGGCCTTATCTTAAAGAATTCTCAGACTTGGAAGGGTTCTCAAAGTCATCTCACCCAACCCATATCTGACCAATGACCTACTTTACAATAGCCCCAATGAATAGGTAGACATATATATTGAAAGAGCTTCAGAATGGGGAACTCACCACCTCCTGAGACAACCCCCTCCACTTTGGAACAACTCCCAAGGTTAGGAAATTTTTGTTTGTATGTTTTGATCAGACTTATGAATTCATTCATGTAGGGGACTCCCAGTGAGGAAATCAACCATCCATGGGTGCTGATCAGCTGCAACTCTCCACCTTCTAATAATCTTCTTCGTAATTGCCACCTGGGTATCCCAGTTCTACTCTCTAAGGACAAAGCTAACCCTTCTTCATTCTATAGTCATTCAGATACCTAAAGACAGCTATCACATTCTCCATAAACCAGGGATTCTTAAACCAAGTCAAATATTAAACAAGTTCCAAATATTATAATAATTACTAGGGATACAAAGAAAAGTAGAAAAAGTTAGTGAATGAGCATTTAAATAAGTACTTACTATATGCCTGGCATTGTGCTAAGTGCTAGGGATACAAAAAGGCAAATAAAAAATCAGTCAAAAAATTTTGTTAAGCACCCCCTAAAACACCAAAATCGCCCTCTTGGACTAAAATCAATGGTCATCTCACTTCTTTACACCAACTGGTCTTGCTCTTCACTCTCATAGAACCTCTAGTCTTTGAAAATCTTAATAATGAATCCCCCCAATTTTGGCTTCATCAGACTCCCTGCCTAGTCTGTACCCCATAGTCAGCTAATTCAATGATGCCTCTGCTACCACCCTAGAATACTTCGACCTCTCAGTTTTCTGCCAAACCTACCTTGCCAATCCCCAGATCTAGACAGCTTCTGCTGTGTGGCTTCACCTCCTGATCATTAATGGGACATGGTGGGTTATGATTATGGTACCAGGGCGGTCCTCTACAATGATTTACTGAATCTCAGTTGGACCCCTATTTATTGGGAAATCCAATCACTTGTTTCTTCTCATCTATTTCTCTCATTCCATGAAGTAGCTGCTTGATTCCTCTCCGTTCTCCTCAGGGCTTGGATCCTACCCTCACCTGACTTATTCTTAGCAGGTGACCTTCTACCTTCTCCTGAGACTGAGGCTAAGTTGAGTTTTTTCTTTGTTGCTTTCTACTGTAGAATTTCTTTATGTCTTTACTCCCCCTTTCTACTAATTCCTGTCTGTGAGTAAGAAGGTCTTGTCATCCTTGCCAAGACTTGCTCCTTTACCTTCCAGGTCTTCTGGGACTTTAGTGAGCAGAACCCTCGGCTTGTTGCTAGAAAATACAGGGTTCAAATGTGGTCTCAGATACTAAGTAGCTGTGTGGCTTTGGGCAAGTGCAGTTCTCTGACCTTTTCCTTCCTCTTCTGTGAAATGAAAGGGTAGATATGATGGCCTCCCATATCCCTTCTAACTTTTAACCAGTAGTCAATAATTTAATCAATAATCAATACTTTAATCAATAACCAATAATTTGTGTCATAGTTGTATAACCCTGGAAGAGTCACTTAACCTTACTGGGCCTCAGTTTTCTCATGAGGCAATGGAATTAGATGAACTTCCAGCTCTAAGTTCATGATCTGATGACATAGCTGTGTGACATTGGTCAAATTACTTATCCTCCCAGAGCCTCAGTTTCCCACATGTAAAATGAAGGGCCTCTAAAGTCCCTTTCAGTTCAAAATCCATAATCCATAATTAATTGTTCTCAATCCATGATTCTAATTGCCCCTCTATTCATCTTCAGCCTTTCCCTCTTTACAAGTTTCTTTTCCTCTTCCTACAAATATGTATTAGTCTCTGCTATTCAAAAAATTGTTTACTTTGCCTGTCTATGTTCTCCAACTATGCCTCTAAAGTTATCCTTTATTTCCTTGTTAAACTTCTATTATCTAAAAAAAGTGTTCATTTTTAAAAGCATTTATTATCTTTTCCTCCTATGGTAGCCCCCTCTGAACAAGAACATGGAAAATAAATTCCTAATAATAAATATGGGGTAGTCAAGTGACACAGTGGATAGAGTCAATAATACCTGAGTTCAAATCCAGCCTCAGACACTGACTAGCTATGTGATCCTGGGCAAGTCATTTCACCTTGTTTGATTCCATTTCCTTATCTGTAAAATGAACTGGAGAAGGAAATGGCAAACCCCTCCAGTATCTTTGTCAAGAAAACCCCAAATGGGGTCACAAAGAGTCAGAACAGCTGAGTAACAACATTACAAAACTGGTTCCCACACTGGCCATGTCCTCATTCCATACTTTAAGTCCATCTCCTCTTTGGCCGGAGGTGGGTGGTGTGTTTCACCTTTAGTTCTCTGGATTCGTGGCTCATCATCGCATGGGTTGGAGTGTGCTAGTTTTCTCCAAGTTGGCTTTCTATATAGTGTTGTTTGCATTGGATAAATTGCTCTCCTGGTTCTGCTCACTTTGCTCTGCATCAGTTTGTAAAGTTCTTCTCAGTTACCTCTGAAACTGTCCAGTTCATCATTTCTAATGGCTACTAATATTCCATTTCCTTCACATCACAATTTGTATAACCATTTCTAAATAGGAGTTTCTAGTTTTTGTCTACTATGAAAAGAGTTGCTATAAATATTTTATACATGTACATCTCTTTCCTCTTTGTTTGTTATCTTTGGAGTAAAGTCCTAGTAGTGGTAGCACTGGCTCAAATAGTATGCACAGTTTGGTAAGTTTAGGGTTGTAGTTCCAAATCCCTTCCAGAAATTACATTTTGCTGGGAGTTTCCTTGAATTCCTGGTGTGTCTTAACTCTGCCATCATCTTGTGGTAGATATTCTGTGTCACGTGGCAGATGCTCATATCTTTGATGAAGGATTGGACCCCATTTAGAGGGAAAAGCTTCAAATTGATTCATTTGCCCAGTAACAGCTGTGGGTCTATTTATTGGAGACCTTTAGCATGAAGTCTAGACCTAGTATTAGAGGATTTGAGATCGGGATAGGTCTAGAGATACAGATTTGACATGAATTGAAATAGGAGGTCGAAGTTTTGGGGACAGAAGGAAGCAGTAAGTAGAAGAGCAATTTACATCTTGTTGCCTTCATTCTCCTAAAGGCAGCTACTTCTTATTCATGGACAAGGGTAAGTCTCAGATTAGAGTTTTTCATCTGAGTTAATATTTATTGGAAGTTCACAGGATGCTCATCACTAGACTAGGAATTATGGTATTAGAAAGCACCGAAAACCAATCAATGCCCTGTAGGACTCACAATCTTGTCTAGACGAGATAAACAGCCAGAATAGATAAGTATTTACCAGGTGAAGCAAGTAGAAAGAATGCTAAAGTTGGAGGCATGAGATTGATGAAGTGGATTAAGGCCTTCGACTGAGACTCAGAAAGGCTTGGGTTCAAGACTTAGCTGTGTGATGACCCTGGGAAAGTAACTTAACCTTTAGGTGCCTCAGTTTCCTCTTCTCTAAAATGAAGAGATTAGACTCACTGGCCCTCAGTAAGGTTTCTTACAGCTACAAATCTGAGTGTATAAATTCCAGCTCTACCACTTACTAACTGTGTGACTTCAAGCAAGTCCCTTAACTGTTGTATGACTCAGTTTCCTCATTTTACAAATGAGGAAGTAGGACTTGATGTCTTCTAACTATATGATTCTATGAACATCAATCCCATCCAAAATTTTGGGCAGCTAGGTGGTGCAGAAGATAGAGTACTGGACCTGAGTTCAAATCTGGCCCCAGACATTTATTAGTTGTGTGTCTGGGCAAGTCTTATAACTCCAATTATCTCCTTCCCCCCAAAAAAGTAATATCCAAAATGTAGATAGTGCTTTAATATTTGTAAAGTATTTTACCAATATTATCTCACTTGTTCCTTATTTTATAGATGAAGACATGGGTAAAGGTATATAGATCTATAGATATGTATAGATGCTATGAATAGTATCTTATATCTTGTTGTTGCTCAGTTGTTCAGTTGTGTCTGACTCTTCATGACATTTGGGATTTTCTTGGCAAAGATACTGGAGGGGTTTGCCATTTCATTCTCCAACTCATTTTATAGATAAGGAAACTGAGGCAAACACTGTTGAATGACTTGCCCAGGGTCAAACAGCTAGTAAGTATCTGAGGCCAGAATTGAATTCAGGAAGATGAATTTTCCTGACTTTTGCTGGTGCTCTATCCACTTCACCAACCAGCTACCCTTATCTAGTGTAGTTGACTAAAATAACCTGCCCAAGGTCACCTAGCTACTGTATGAGGCAGGATTCAAACCTAGGTCTTCCCAACTCCTAGTTAAACACACTAGGCACTGTACTGTTTCTCATGAATACTGGTTGACACAAGGGAAGAGGGTTAGTTCAGAAGACACCAGTGGTGTGGGGTACCTTAAGGGTAAGATGATGAAGTTGACCATAGAAGAAAGAGAGAGAGGGGCCTTGTTGGGACATTAGGAGTAGAATTACCATTCAGAGGATGGGGAAAGAATCCTGGACATCCCTAGCCCTTCCCCTCTGAGAGTCAGTGAGGGTTTCTACTCAGCTTCTATGGTGGCTTCCAGTTATGAACCATGCCCTAGCTTCCTAAGCCTGCCTCTGGATTTTTCTTCTCTCCCATTCTCCCTACCTCTCCCTTATCCTTAGTTAGGAATAGGGCCGGTATGTCAATGACCAATCAGAATCTCCTCATGCAACCCTTATTTACATATACCAAGGTTCTGCTGGATAGCCTTTGGAAATGAGGCTCAAGGTATATGGAATGGCAAAGGTCATGCTATGGAGATGGATCTCAGAAAGGCTGGGAGATAAAGAGGTTACTATATAACTATGATCTGTGAGCCTTAAGTGTGAAGCTAGCAAAAAATTCTGTGTATAAATATATGTGTATATATTTTCTTGTTGTTTTCTTGCTTAGTCATGCCTGACTCTTCATGACCCTATGTGGGGTTTTCTTGGCAAAGATACTGGAGGGGTTTGCCATTTCCTTCTTCAGCTCATTTTACAGAAGAGGAAACTGAGTCATGCAGCAATTAAGGGTCTTTCTTGAGGTCATACAGCTATATACATATGTACATAGTGTGTACAGTAGTGCCTGAGGCTGGAGTTGGACTCAGATCCTCCTTACTCCAGGCTCTATTCATTGCACCACCTAGCTACCCATGTGTGTATACATCTACATATCTAAATATATTTCATTTACCATGGTAGTAACAAAACTTCTTTGTTTCTCTGTGCTCCCTTCTAAACTCTAAAGCTTTTTCTAAAATGTTTCTTTGAAATTTGAATCTCCAGGCACTCGCTCCTGTGTTATCCTAGCAAATGACCACCTCTCTGAAATTCAAGTTCCTCATCAGCAAATCAGAGTCACAGATATTTCTACTAGCTATCTTATTGGGTGACCATGAGAAAATGTAATCCCTCTGGATAAGGATTGTGCTTTCTTTTTCTTTGAATCTTCAGTATTTGGTACAGTGCCTAACCCATCTTAGGCTCTTAATAAATGCTTGTTTATTGATTAATTCAATTTTTATTATGCTGATTTAGCAATATGTTCTGCTCATATCCCCTTCTGATATGCTCTCTTTTGCTCTCTCCTGTGTACTTTTAAGTGTCCATTTGACATTTTTATTTCTTTTCTTTCCTCCAAACACATCCCCTCCACCAATGAGATTAATGGTATTTGAGAAGCAGTACTTCTTCCATCCCTGGAATCCTTCTTTAATGGCATCATGGGAGTTGGCCTGGCTTGTTCTCCAGTGTTCCAGTCTTGTTCCTCAGAAATTAACAGTCTTGTGTTTATCTGACCCTCCTCTATGTAGCTAGAAGGTGCCTGAAATCTTTGATGGCCAGTGTTGCCCATTGTTCTCTTGTCCCTAGGTTCGTATGCTGGGGCAGTGGTAGCCATGCCATTGGCTGGAGTATTGGTGCAGTACATTGGATGGTCCTCGGTCTTTTATATTTATGGTGAGTTATTTTATTTCACAAGTTTACCCTGTTGAGAGGGTAAACAGAAGGTAATAGAGAGACGTTTTTTACTTAAAGAGGAATGACTAAGAAAAAATCAGTATAAAATGGAATAAATTATACAAAAAAGACAGTTTAAAGCTTTGCATTTTATGTATCCAAATGGCATTTTGAAACGGATACAGAAGTATTTCTGTTTAAATATCAGGTCACCAGAAATGAACATGGAATTTCCTGTGAAGAGTCTAGCCATGTGTTTGGGTCCTATGGCCTTTGACTGTCAAGGTCAGGAGTGGGGAACCTGTGACCTTGAGGCTGCAGGTTCCCCACCTAAAGTCAAAGGCCTGCACTTGAGGACCTAGAGGGCCACATGTGACCTTGAGGTTGCAGGTTCCCCATCCCTGGAAGGCACTGGCATGGGTGTAGCTAAATAAAGAGGAAAGGGCCCAGCAGGTGTGGTCAAGGAAGTAATTGTTTTTGATCTGGTTACAGGGTTAAAACTGTCCAACATTTTGGGGCTTTCTGTGTCTAAAAATTTCAGCAGTCTGCATTATAGTCTGATGCATGAGACTCTTTCTAGGGACATATGCAGGCACACAGGTACACATATACATATACACCATAAGAAAGCATTAATGGAGATGCCCAAGGAAAGCCACAATGTCTCTAGAGTTAGATTCACCTACTGCAAAGAAGTTTCACCTGGTTCTCTTATTCTTCTTCCTACTGGGCCTGGAGTCAGGAAAACTCATCTTCCTGAGTTCAAATCTGGCCTCAGACACTTATTAGCTGTGTGATCCTAAGCAAGTCACTCAACCTTGTTTTCCTCAATTTCCTCATCAGTAAAATGAGCTGGAGAAGGAAATGGCAAACCACTCCAGTATCTTTGACAAGAAAACCCCAAATGGGATCAAAACAGTCAGACATGACTGAGCAATAACATAAAGGTTAATTTTGGAGCAAACAGACCAGCAGCCTGGGAAATGTATGCTTTTATAAGCTGTGTGCTGAGTGGGAGAGAGAGAGAAAGACAGAGACACACACATACACACACACACACACACACACACACACACAGAAAGACAGAGAGACACAGACAGACACAGAGAGACAGACAGACACAGAGAGACGCACAGAGAGAGACAGAGAGACAGACAGAGAGACACAGAGACAGAGAGGCAGAGACAGAGACAGAGGGACATAGAGAGAGAGACAGAGAGACAGAGAGACACAGAGACAGAGAGATGCTCTCTTTGGAGCTACTGGTAGCAGCTTCCATCTTCCTTCTTGCCTCCTTGATTTTGACAACACTGTGCAAAAATCATTTGGGACTATTGAAAGGTATTTCCAAAAATGAATATTTGAAAGAGACAGAAGGAATTGAGAATGTGTGGGAGCAGACCGCCATTGTTTTCTCATGCAGGGATGTTTGGGATTATTTGGTACATGTTTTGGTTGCTTCATGCCTACGAGTGCCCTGCCTCTCACCCAACTATCTCTGAGGAAGAACGCACCTACATAGAGACGAGTATCGGAGAAGGCGCCAACCTGGTCAGTCTCGATGTAAGTAGCGTTCATAATCAGCCTCTGGCTTCTTCTCCCTAGGAATTTCCCCTAGTTGCTACCTATCTGTCTTGAGAGTGAAGGAGTTCTCCCTACCCAAAACTTTACGATGTTTCTTTTCTAGAAATTTAATACCCCCTGGAAGCAGTTTTTCACATCAATGCCTGTTTACGCTATCATCGTGGCCAACTTTTGTCGGAGTTGGACCTTCTATTTACTGTTGATCAGTCAGCCTGCTTACTTTGAAGAAGTCTTTGGCTTTGCAATAAGCAAGGTAAATGTAAGAACCCAAGTTGGAGTCTTAGTAAATGTTTCTGGGAACCATTTATAGCAGCCTTGAGGCAGAATCACTTGAGAATTACCCATTCTAATGGCCATCTTTCTTACCCTCTGCCTTGGTTGTCTAGACTAGAGAGGTCCACCTTCAGAACCTGTTCCCCTTTTGTGGTGTGGTGAAAACATCCTGGATTTGGACCCAGAAGATCTGGGTTCAGGTCTCAGTTTAAATACTCTGTGCCTCTGTTTCCTAATCTATAAAGTGGGGATAATAATTCCTGTAGAACCATCCTCACCAGGTTCTCATGAGTCTCTAATAAGCTAATATATGCTTTGTCCATCCAAGAACACAATATAAATGTTGCTTGTAGTTTGGTTAAGTGGAAAGAGATTTGGATTTTGAGTTAGAGGACTCAGAATAGGACTTAGAGTCAGATCCCACCCCTGCCACTTGCTATCTTCATGATCCCTGGGCAAAACTTCTCTGGGCCTCAGTTTCCTCATCTGTAAAATGAAAGGGTTGGACTAGATGTCCTCTAAAATCCCTTTCCAGCTTGAAATCTATGATCCTTTAATCCCATGGAGATGATGGCATTGGATTGAGTCCTGAAGGAAGAGAAGGCTTTCAACAGGGGCAGATGAGGAGGGAGTGTGTTCCTTGTCATGGGGGACAGACTATGCAAAGGTATGGAGGTGGGATGAACCATATCAAGTTTGGGGAATTTTTATTGATATCTTTTGCTTTTATGTGACCTCCACTTCTCATGTATTATTCCCTCTTCCCCCTCCCAGAGAGCTGACACTTATAGCAGATAATACAAAAAAAGGAAGAGAAATATTCCACAAAACTAGCCAACATGTTAAAAAAGTCTGACGTTATATGCTGTGCTCCACACCCATGACCCCCCACCTCTGCAAAGAAGTGGAGGAGGGGGATTCCTTCTCAACCCTCCTCTTTGGGAGGTTGTGGTCATTATAAGTTTGCAACATTCATTTTCTATTGTTTTGTTGGTCTTTCCATTATGTATATAGTTTTCTTAACTCTGCTTCCTTCATTCTGCATCAAGTCATGGACATCTTCCCATATTTCTCCATATTCATCACATTCATCATTTCTTACAGCACAGCAAAATTCCATTAATAACTCTAGCTGATAACAATAGCTAACATTTATACAGTGCTTACTGCCTATCAGCCACAGCGCTAAGTGATTATTATTCACAATTTTTATTTCATTTAATTCTCACAACAAACCTGGGAGGTAGATATTATGATTATGCCCATTTTACAGATGAGAAAACGGAGGCAGGAAGAGGTTAAGTGATTTGCCCAAGGTCTCAGCTAATAAAGAATGAGCAAGATTTGAACTCAGGTCTTCCTGACTCCTGGCCCAGCACTCTATCCACTGCATCACCTAACTGTCATTACATTCATGGACCACAATTTTTTTAGCCTTTTACCAGTCAGTGGGTTCCCATTTTGTTTCCAGTTCTTTGCTAAAGAGTTGTTCTAAGTGTTTTTGGTTCCCACTTGTAGTCTATGCCTATAAATGGAATCTGATTTATATTTTCATAACTAAAGAAACAAGGGATAATTAGCTGACCAAATGAAGAAGAAAATAAAGTGGATATAAATAAGAGTCATGGATTCTCTTTTTATTTCAGGTGGGTCTTTTGTCTGCAGTCCCACATATGGTCATGACGATCATCGTACCCATTGGAGGACAGTTGGCTGATTACTTAAGAAGTAGAAAGATTTTAACAACTACAGCTGTTCGCAAAATCATGAATTGTGGAGGTATTGTAAATTGGGATGTTAGCTGTTTTATGCAGGATGAAAATTTGTCTTAATTTAATTATATTAAATAAATACATTTATTATTTTTAAATTAATTGCATTTAATGAAAATTAAAATGTTAATTTTATTATTATTTATTATATTATTTTTAATTAATTAAATATTATATTACATTATGAAAATTATATAACATATAATAATAAATCTATTCATAGTTGGTACCCGTAGGCCTGTAATGGAAGCCCAACTCTTTATCAATAGTGTTCTCCCAATAATGCTAAATGAGTGTGAGCATGCAGATCATTGCTATACTGAGATCTTTTCCATATGAACTAATGACTATCCATTATCACTCTGCTGGGTCACAGGATCCTATGATTTATGTTGTGCCAGAGAGTAAAGCCACGGAGGAAGAGTCTATCTGGACTAGATGGATTAATCCTAACAGGAAGTTACATTGTGATGCTCTTTAGAGGAATTTTAGTTGGCTCTACATTTCTTTAAAAAATTTGCACATACTTACTGTTGACTGTTTCAGGCTCTCGAGCAACCTGGGCCCTACTCCATCTCTTTTCACAGGCATTTTCACAACTATTTTCTTGTTGTCATTGTTCAGTTACATCCAACACTTTGTGACCCTGTTTGGGGTTTTCATGGCAAAGATATTGGAGTGGTTTGCCATTTCGTTCTCCAACTCATTTTGCAGATAAAGAAACTGAGGCAAACAGGGTTAAGTGACTTGCCCAGGGTCATACTTGCCCAGGGTAAGTGTCTGAGGCTAGATTTGAACCCATGTCTTCCTGGCTCCGGGGCCCAATCTTTCCATGATACCCTGAAACAATAGCTAAAACAATGTCTAGTTAGAACAAACAGGACACCCTAGAGAAAATGGTTTCCCTTCATCTTATGATCAGAGACCTAACTAGGATGGGGTGACTAGTGTCTTGTCCTAGGGCACTGAAATTAGAAGGTGCTGAAGGCACTTCTAATCTTCCAGTAAGATATAAAAACAGAGTTTAGCATAAATAACTAGTTACAATAGGAAAATACCAAGATAATGGGCTAGAGGGCTCTGTCCCCCATTCTGCCTCTTTTCCCTGCTCTTTCAATAGCTGTTTTGTGCAGGTGTGCCAACATCTCTGTCCCTGTCTTACCCTAGGGAGTCTTTTAAGTAATTTGATCCAGGAAGCTTCTGATTACTTGACCCAGGTAAAACAAAACAGCTAATAATGGCTGTCCATGTTCTCCAGCTTATGATGATGATAATAATATAAATTTTATATAATTGTATAATTTATATAATATATACATTTCTATAATTGGTATTTAAATTACATAATTTTATTATAACATAATAAAAGTCAACATTTACTTAAAGCACCATTGCTTTAAGATTTGATGCATGACTTGTGTCCATAATCTCATTTGATCCTCATCACAACCTTATGAGAGATATGCTAGTATATCTCCATTTTAAAGATGAGAACACTGAGGCTGGAAGAGGTTAAATAACTTTTCCAGGGTCACAGAGCTAATAAGCGTCTAAGATAGGATTTGTATGCAGGTCTTCCTGACCTCAAGTATAACTCTCTAACCACTGCATCAGCTGAATTTCAACAGAGCCCTTCTGATCTAAATACTCTCTATAAATACCTACTTTGCCCCGTCTTCAATGAACATGGGTATTTCAGTTGGAGTTTTAACAAGTGCATTGGATAGACCTCTGGACATTGAGCCAGGAAGACCTGTGATCCTAGACAAGTCACTTCACCTCTATCTGCCTCAATTTCCTTAGCTGTAAAATGGAGATGATAGCACCTCTCTCATAGGGATCAAATGAGAAAACATATAAAGTTCCTTTCAAAATCGGAAGTGCTATGTAATGTTATTATTATTCTGGTTCTTATTGTTAAATAAATATGGGCTTGGCTCTGGCCTCTTTAGCTGCTTGGGTCAACCTGAGGCTATTTCAATCCAAATTGGGATTTTCACCATCAGATGGCAGAAATTCGAAGCTTCCATTTTATCCTTAGTTCTAATTTCATTTGACAAGTCTCTCTCATTGAAATCTCTTGATTTTTCTCAGCTCTCTAATTTTGACCCTAAAGCTGAAAACTGGAAATGTCATAGCTCCTAATGTCTGTCTACAAGACAAGTAGACACATGTAGACAAGTTGCTAACTTGTTTTTGGAAATTCAGCTAAGTATCCAGCAGCAACTCATATTATTTTGTTTTGTTTTGTTTTATTGCAAGTCTAATGACACATCAACCTTCCCCACCTTGATTTTCACACAGTTGCTACAGCTGAGAATTAACTATTCAAGAAATTCCACCTTCTGGTCTTAGAGGGATAGGGCTATGAACAGATATGTTTGATTGCATTTTGACTGAGGCAGCTGGAAGAGTATGGAAGTTGAGAATTAAATCTTTTGGGCAACCTTCCTGTTAAAAGAGAAAATGAAAGTTCTGAAAAGATAACCATTTTCAACACATATGTAGGCAGAATTTAAAGTACTGAATGTTTTATTTTAAATATAGCATACATATTCTTTGATGGAGCAACCAAGATACATATGTAAAGTGCTTTGCAAATCCCAGGGGGCAAAATCATGATTTTATACCCATGGGATCCAAGGCAGAATTCTAGAATAACTGGCCTGAAACATACCCCAAAAGGACATTAATTTCTTCTTTTGTCAAGTAAAGGTGTACTCTGATAGTCAGAGGTAGCAACTCACTCCTCTTCGAAAAGTCTTTAACATCCATTATAGTTAAAAGTTCTTCCTTCTGGTGATCTAAATCCATGTTATTGAATATTGAACCTGATTTCATTTTGTCCTAGCCTCAGAATTAGGGGGGAAGTCACATGATGTTGCGGGAAGAGGACTGGTTTTGAAATCAGAAGATCAGGGTTTGAATGTTGGCTTGGCTGTTTGCTGAGTTTGGATATGCTACTTTACTTCACCTCAGTTTCCTTATCTGTAAAATGCTTTTAAGGTTTTTGTATCTATGATCCCAAGTTTCTTCCCCTCTCTTGGTCCAGTTTGCTCATGTGTAAAATGAAAGAATTGGACCAAATAATCCCTTTCAGACCTAAATTCTTTGAGGTAACATATCTTGCCAGACTTTCCATCACAACATTGCTTCATATCCCTGAAGACAATGATAGGATCACCCCTCTGTTGAGAGGATCCAAACAAGTGAGTTAGGAAGAATCATTCTTTATTTGTTTCTCCGTCTGAAGTAGGGAGAATGTGACAAAGCTGGCCTTGGACTTGTGATTTATTTTTTTTGGAGGCAATCTAGGTTAAGTGGCTTGCCCGGGTTTACACAGATAGTAAATGTCAGAGGCCAGATTTGAATTTAAGTTCTCCTGACTCCAGGGCTAGGACTTGTGATTTTTTGAAAGAAGTGACAATCTCCTAACTGGTATTCCCAATTCCAGTTTCATTCATCCTCCCCAATGGCACTGAATTATGTCTGATCTCAGCATTCCTCTGTTTAAATTCCTTCAGTGTTTCCCTGTTGCTAAACCTGGAGAGTCTCCTCCTCAGGTGGGCTATAGGCTGATTTGTGGCTGTGTCATCTCCCACTGACCAACATCTAGAGATGGAATCTGTGCCTGTGGAGAGAGTGTTCATACCAACAGGTCACAGAATTGAAGTATGAAAATTTAGCATTTAGAAATTGAATAGGAAGCTATACAGCCCCTGAGTGTGAAAGTTATGAAGACTAGTCATGGAATATTTATGGAATGTTAAAATGTATCAGAGCTTGAGGATCATATGCATATGATATGATATCATATGATATGCCTATGTGGGCATATCAGTGATGTACCATGATGATAGCCCATACTTAAATTATCTGGAATAGAATGACATTTGCTCTCCTCCTCCCCTTTTTTTTATTCCATTTGCAGGTTTTGGCATGGAAGCAACCTTACTCTTGGTGGTTGGCTTCTCTCATACCAAAGGAGTGGCCATTTCCTTCCTGGTGCTGGCTGTAGGGTTCAGTGGCTTTGCAATTTCAGGTAAAATATTCAATCTGTGTGGGGATGGGTGGAAGGGTTTTGTTTGGAGTGATGAGCAATGTCCTGTGTGACATCACTGGGGAAAGGCTGAAGGTCTAGGAGAGTGGGAACTTAACAGAATATTTGCTTGTTCTATATTTCTGCTTATATTAGGAAATAATTCATTTGAAAAAGATCTTGTCATTCTCAATAGACTTCGGATTTAATATGAGTCAACAGTACAACATAGCAGCCAAAAAATGAAATATGAGGCTCCAGTGAGGCTCCAGTCACATAACCATGGAATTTGAGAGAGGTCAGGGACTTCAAGAGGCACCTTGGTATAGGAGATAGAACATTGGTCTTGGAGAGAGAAAGATGTAGATTCAAATCCTGTTTTAGACATTAGCTATGTGAATGTGGGCAAGTTATTTGACCTTTCTAGGTCTCAATTTCCTCATCCATAAATAAGGAGGAGTGAGGTAGAATTGATAGCCTCTACACAGTCTTCCAGCTGTAAATCAATGATTTTATGACATCAGCAGCCTAAGAAGAATCATCCTTCAAGATACCCCACAAGGGGTCTTCCAACCTCTGCCTGAAGACTTCCAAAGAAGGGTTAGGGAATCCATTCCTTCTAGAGATGATCCTCTTCCATTGTTGGACAGTTCACATTGTAACAGTGTTTTGCTTAACATTAAGCCTAAATCAGTCTCCTTGAGACTACCATCCAATGCCTCTACTTCTTCTCCTGAGAGAAAAGACCAAATTTGATCCTTCTCCATATGACAGAAAGTTGTTAGTCTTCTCCCTCAGCTTAATAATTCTTATTCCTTCAACTAAGTTGTTTTCACATAGTGAGTCAGGGTGATAGCTTCCCAGTACTCCGCCCAAGTCTGGCCACAAAGACATAATTAAGTCCAGTTCTGAGTGTTACGTTTCAAAGAAGCCCTGACAACCTAGCAGGTGTCCAGAGATCCTGATGACTTAGTAGGTGTCCAGAGGAACACAATAATAAGGGAACTTGAAAGTGAGTAGGATATTGGAGAGGATGATTTCCCCACTGCTCGGTCTATAGTAGGTATTTAATAAATACTCGTTGATTGGCTGATTAATTCTAAGGTTCCCTTCTAGTTCCAAGGCTATGATTTGTAGATTGAAGGAATTATGGATATTTACAGAGAAGATGTTTTATAAAATAGATAAGGATTTTGTTATTCTCTAAAAGTATTTGAAAAGTGACCATAAAGAAGATTCAGACTTGGTCTGCTTGACCACCCAAGGCAAAACTAGGATGAGGATTTTTAGGTTTTCAGGGAGGCAGAATTGGCTTACTGTAAGGAAAATTTCCTGATAATTTGAGTTGTCCCAAAATGAAATAGTCTGCTTTGAGGAGCAGTGAATTCTCAAGCTTAATAAATGCTCATTGCAGAAAGAGATAGTGGACTGGGTGATCTCTGAGTTTTCTTCCACCTCTCGGATGCTATGAAAAGCCAAATGACGTTGATGGCCTCTTACTCCTTGATAACTTGCTAACACAGTAGAGATTCATTTCCTGTCTTCAAAGATATCAATTTGTTCATGTTTCCAGCATTGAGAAGGCTGAGCTACATAGAATTATAATCAGAGGGGAAAAATAGCCCAGCTTCAGAACTGGGTGGGGCCTATGGCCTCTGGTATAATAGGACAGGTGAAGCTTGGTTTTTCTTTCATCTCTCTTGGACAGAAATAGGGATGGAGCAGGTTTAGGGTCAGATGAGCGGCAGGAAATTAGGACAAGATAGAAAAGGACCTTTGAGTGACTGGACGTGCAAAAATAAAAGGAAATGTGTATATAAGAAAGCGAAGGTAGCATAGTAGAGAGGATGCTGAATTTTGAGTCAGGAAGTCCTGGGTTCCAATCCTGTCTCAGACACTAATTCATTTTGTGACCCAAGGCAGCTAGGTGGCACATTCTATCGATAGAACCTTAGCCTTGTGGTTAGGAAGGCTGAGTTCAGATCCTGCCTTATATACTTACTAGCTATGTGACCTGGGCCAGTCACTTAACCTTGCTCAGCCTCAGTTTCCTGATCTGTAAAACAAGGATAATAATGCCATCTACTTAACTCACTCATTTGGTGTTTGTCACAATCAAATGAGATTTTATGTGTGCGTATGTATGTAACTGTTCATATTTTCCAAACTTTAAGGGACTATACAAGCATTAGCTGTTATTATTACTTATTATTATTACCATGTAACAGTATTATTATTAAATATTATTACTAATAATTTACCAATTAGTAATTTACCAAATTACTAGTAAAATTCCTAATAATTACTATGTAACCTTTAGGATCCTCAGGCACTTCTCTGGCATTATAAATTACAGAGCAGGAGTTCCTTTTGGCATGGATTCCTTTTGGCAGCCTGATGAAATCTGTGCACTCCTCAGGATCATGGTTTTAAATGCATAAAATAAAATATATAGGATTATAAAGGAAAGCAGTTAATGAAAGATATACTTCTGTCCCCTATCCAAGTCCATAGATTCTCAGAAATCTATCACTGGATACCTTGACACTTGACACAGGAGCCCAGGTTAAGAACTCTTGCTTTAGATGACTTGTGATTTGTTTCAGAGGAGGTATTCCCTATTTGGGTGAAAATCACCTGTCCTTGATGTTTTGGTGTACTTTTATGCTGGTGGAATGGAATATGAGGGAAAAGGAGATGGGGCCCATTCTCAAAGAAAGACAGGATGAAGGCCATTCCATGAAGGATCTGCAATTTCCTTGGTGTCAGGAATGCCTGGTGTAGAAAATCATTCCATTCATGTCAATTGCATCTATGATGAATCTTAAGAGTGATTCTAACCAGGAAATACTCTGGGACTATTGGTTCTGGATCCAGAAGAGCAAAGTTTAAATGGCATCTCTAATTCTTATTGTTTGTATAACTTTGGACAACAAACCCCATAACCTCTCTGGGCCTCAGTTTCCTCATGCGTAAAAGGAAGGGGTTGGACTAGCTGGCGTCTGAGGTCCTTTATGGGTGACTTGCTTATGGTCAATCAGCCAGTAAGTATCAGAGGTGGAATTTGAACTCAGTTTTTTTTTTTAGCGCCAAGTCTAGCACTCAATACACTGTAGCCTGCTGCCTCTTGATGACAGAAATAGATTATCAGCCTATGAAGAGGGGAGGGACTGCCAATCATTAAGTCCAACTTCTAATTTTATAGATGAGGATGCCGAGGTCTAGAGAGTGACTTGGCAAAGGTCATGCAACCAATAAGTGCTATAACCTAGACTGGAACACAGCCTATTGAGATACCCCCTCCGATCTTCTCCTAGCTAGTAGGGACCAAATCTGGGGCATATTCAACCAAATATTTATCAATACCTCTGGGTTCCTAATGGTTTAATTCCCTTCAAGCTTCAGAGGATATGCTGCTAAATTCTCAAGATTTTCTTTGTGTTATCTCCAACTAAAAGCAAACACACAGTCTTTGTATCTGAGCATAATGCTTGACAATCATATTAATTGCTTCTTATCTCTAGGCTCTTTTCTAATAAAGTGTTTATCACATCCCAATCAGGCAGTAGGTATAATTAATCTCACTGCTGTTTTATATTCTGATTGTCTGGTACTTTGGCATGCTGACATAAAAGAGGAGGTATGCTTATTAAAAAGTAGAAGGGTTAGTAAGGGTGGGGAGGAATTTCTTAAAAATCCCCAGAAACAGAGGTCAAGAAAGAGAATCCAACAGGGAGATAATCATTTTTTTTCATATATTTTCAAGCACTATAGATAAATAAAGAGCTGACAAAGGTTTTAAAAAAGAAAGAAAAAACTTTCAAATGTTTTTCAAAACCCTGACACCCCCTAAATCTTGGCATGGGTGAAAGCATAGATGTCAGATGATCAGACTTTTGGAAGAGAGAAAGTTGAGAGCAGTAGCTAATGGAATGGTTGGCAGGAATCACATCCAAAAGCATATGACTGGCTTTGGGTGATGGGCTGCATTTAATGTGATGAATATCATAGAGATGAATGTAAAGTCTGACGTGTTAAAAAAAATCAATGGCACAAATATAGAGTGCTTAGAGTAGCTAGACTTCACATGCAAAAGATATGGGGGTTTTGGCAAATGGCTGAAGGTTCTGCGGGAGGCAACACTGATGTATCCACTGAAAAAATAAATGTGATTTCTGATTCTCCTGATGGGGGAACGGAAAGGAACGAACATTTGTGAAACACCTACTATGTGCCAAGTATTGTGTTAAACATTTTACCAATGTTATTTCATACAACACTGAGGTAGCTGCTCTTATTAACCTCATTTTCACAGTTGAGGACACTCAACCTTTGTTAAAGGCTTTGTAAACATGAAGCATCATATAAATGCTAGCACTGTTATCATTCACCTGTTTGGGCCTTAGTTTGCTCCTCTGTAATTTCAAAGTAGATTTTCAATGTCCCTCTCTTCTTCTTAGAACTTTCCCCTCCTTCCTTTCTCCCCTCTACTCCTCCCTACCCCCTATAAGGTTTATATAATTGCAACAGAAATGGGAAAATGTCCTAATAATTCGTAGATTTCAAGGTGAAAAGGGACTTTGAAGATCATCAAATCCAACCCCCTTGTTTGACAGGTGTCAGCTAGGGGGCACCATAGTGCACAGAATGCATCTTCCTGAGTTCAAATCCAGCCTCAGATATTTACTGGCTGTGTGACCCTGGGCAAGTCACTTTACCCTTTTTGTTCCAATTTCCCCATCTGCAAAATGAACAGGATTGGCAAACCACTGCAGTGCCAAGAAAACCCCAAATAGGGTCACAAAGACTCAGACATGACTGAAACAACTGAACAACAACATTTTACAGGTGAGGAAAGTACATTGGACAGAGGTGAATTGACTTACCCAAGGTTATATAACTATCAAGAGTTTGAGCCCTAATTTGAACTCAGGCCTTCCTGACTCCAGGTCTGTTGCTGTATCCATTTTGCTCCCTACGTGCCTCTAATGGCTTGCCCAGAGACACACAGCTAGTTGGTGTCTGAAGTGGGATTCTTGCCTCTGAGTTCAATGTTCTAGCCACAATACCACATTGACTTTCAATTCATGGTATTCCAAAGTGGAATGGACTGCCTCTGGAGGTAGCTGGTTCTCTCCTCTTTGGGATATATGAAACAGAATAGAATGACCTCTTGTTAGGCCTCAAGGGCGAAGGGATTCTTGGTTAGGGAATGCTTGATTGCATGTCCTCAGACTTCCCTTCCAACTCAGATTCTATGATGCCTCCAGTGTTTGACTTCATATAGAAATGTGACTTTAATGTGCTGATTTTGTCCCAGGATTTAATGTCAACCACTTGGATATTGCTCCCCGCTATGCCAGCATTCTCATGGGGATCTCCAATGGTGTGGGGACCCTCTCTGGAATGGTTTGCCCCCTTATTGTTGGTGCAATGACTAAGCACAAGGTAAGTACCTTTTGTGTGTCAAGGACTACCAGTGCACCCTCTTTTGACCTTTATCCTTAGGTTGGGAAAGAAGAGGGCAAATATGAGAAAATCATCAGAGTGTGAGTCAGAAAACCTGGATTCTAGTCTCACCTCTGTCACTGACTTTCTGAAAGACCTTGGCAAAATTACCCTTCTTATCAGGACCTTGGTTTCTTATCTGTCAACTAAAGGAAGTAGTCTTGTTGACTCCTAGAGACCAGCATGATATAATAGAGTACTTAGATTCAGGAATACCTGAGTCACTTACTAGCTGTGTAACCTTTGCAAGTCACATGACTTCTCCATGCCTCAGTTTCCTCATCTGTACAATGAGAATGTTGGACTCAATGCCTACTAAGCTAAGGCTCTTTTCCCACTCTACATTTATAATATGAACCTTGGTCCACCAAAGCCAGTGTTGTTTTTTCTGTAGTCTGTTGTTTATGGTGTAGCATTCCCTCTGTCTTACCTTTCCAGTTGACAAACTGAATGAAGGGAAAGTAGAAGCTATTGTTAATGGGCTCTTTTGGGGAAAGGTGGGCTTGAAATGCCTAACAATGTTTAATGTAACTGTTTAGACCCGAGAGGAGTGGCAGAATGTCTTCCTCATAGCAGCCCTGGTACACTACAGTGGTGTGATCTTCTATGGTGTCTTTGCGTCTGGGGAGAAACAGGAATGGGCTGATCCAGAGAACCTCTGTGAGGAAAAGTGCGGCATCATTGACCAAGATGAGCTGATTGAAGAGATGGAACTGAACCACGAGTCTTTTGTTTGTCCAAGGAAGAAAATGTCCTATGGGGCAACTGCTCAGAATAGTGAAATCCAGCGAAATGAATGGAGAGGGCAGAGGGGACCGATGATGGATGAGGAAGAGCAGTCATCCTACCAGTATGAAGGGGAATACTTCCCAGACACCTCCTAGTGTAAGAAAATACCCAGTTGTTTCAGCATCCCAGGCCTCCTCATACCATGAAACCAGACAGTGTAGTATCCATAGACATTGCCTCTTCCTAGCAGATCTTGCCAAGAGGTTGAGTGCTATAGGATGAAAAGAAAAGAGATAGAACCAAATGTTGGATGAAGAAGCAGCAGTGGTATAGTGGCTACAGATCTGCTCTGACTTCCTGAGTCACAGAGATGTGGGTTGGAGTCCTACCTCTAACACATACTGGCTCTGTGACCCTGGGCAAATCAACCAACCATTTGCCAGGAATTCTCTAAGACTTCAAGGTGCAAAGCCAGTGTCCAACCCCATTGGTCAAGGAGGTTTCCTAATAGATGCTCCCTATGCCAGTGGAGTCATAGGCCTACTCCAGTATTTATTTAGGAGATAGGGTGGACTCTTCCTTCATTCTTTCCTTCTTTTCTTCTTTCCTTCCTTCCAGTTCTATCTTTCCTTTCTTTTTTCATTTTTCTCTTTTCTTTCCTTCCTTTTTTCTTTCTTTTCTTTCTTTCTTTTATCTTTTATTTCCTCTCTATTTTTTCTTCCTTCCTTTTTTCTTTTCCTTTTTTTCTTCCCTTCTTTTTTCTTCCTTTCTTTTTTCTTTTTCTTTCCTTTCTTTTTTCTTAATTCCTTTTCTTCTATTCTCCCTTCCTTTCTTTTTTCCTTCCTTCCTTTTTTCCTTCTTTCTTTCTTTCCTTCCTTTTATAGTCCAACCTATCCCCCAAACAAATGCATCATTATGTAAATATACATTTATATATACTAGGTGTCCCCAAAGTCTTAGTGCAGTTTTAAGCTTTAATAGCCTCCAATTTTACTAAGACTTTTAGGACACTCTGCATATCATTTATGTAAGAGGTTGGTTGATTCTCCCTTCTAATCAACTGTCCCCCTTTATTTAGGGAATAAGTTGGTTTCCCTTCACTTGAAATGTTTAACAAAATCTGGGTGACCTCTTGTTAGATTTCTTGTAGAAGGGATTCTTGTTGAAGTAGAGGTTGGACAAATTGGCCCCAGAGGTTTCTTCTAGCTCTGAGATTGGGTGATTTCCTGAGTATTTGGACTTGTGTAACAAAATGCAACTTTAGGGTGTCAGTTTTGTTCTGGGGTTTAATTTATCCCCTCAATTGATTTTGGATTCAATCCCCCTAGCTTCAGTTGATGGCAAAGGGTTATCTGACAAACTAGTAATCAACTCTTGGGTAATCAACTCTTCTTTCTTATTTTTGTAAGAAAGTTGGAATTAAGGACAGGGTCAGGCAGCTTCCAAATTCAGATGCTTGTGTAGAGAGGGAGATTTATCAGTCCAGGAAGCCAATTGCCCATGAAACTGAACATCACCATGGCAGAAAAAACGGTGAAGAACCAAGGTTCGGATATCCTGCCAACTTTACGTCTTCATCATCTCAAGGATTTGACAAAGGGAACAAGATTCCCATTAGACTGAGCTTCTTGACCACAGGGACTGTCTTTGGCTTTTCTTTCTATCTGAAGTGCTCAGCACAGAGCCTGGCACACAGTAGGCACTTGATAAATGTTTATTGATTGTCTATGCCCATCTCTAGATGTTTAGAAGGAAAAAAAAGTAAGTGGATTTTGACATGGTGAGTGACAGGTTTATATTCTACCTTAGGGGAAATGCTCCTCAAAATCCTCTCACTTTTTATCTGATTTCATCAATCTGTTCTGCTGGTAGTTTAACAAAAAAATCTGGTGGAAAAAGCAAAATCCTGTATGAAGCATCCAATACCTTTGTTCATAAGGATGCTGATGTGACGATTGTGGATTGATTTCTAAAATAAAACATATGGTCAGTCAATTCAATTCAATGAGTCTTCATTAAAAGACTATTGTGTGCCAGACACTGGGGATAGAGACACACAAATGAAAACAGTTTGAGTGGGCCAGATATGACATGTGAACAGATAGATAAATATGGAAAAATTCCAGCCCTAATAATTGGGGGAAGCAAGAAAAGTCTCACATAGAACAAAAAAATAAAACCACCATTTTCAAGGGAACTTTAAAGGCACTGTGATCACATTATGTTAATTAGTTACTCAAAGATGTTTAAAGTATAAGGTATTAGTCAACTTGGAAAACATTATTTGTTTAGAAGACATGTGTGATGGTATATGTCTATGATTTGACAGACATGTGATCTCACCATTTGTAAGTACTCTTTCCTGAACTACCACTTGTGACCTAGCCATACTTTCTCATCCTGTTCAACTCTTGTCCATGTCTGGTTAATTGCCCATCCAACATGATGGGGGCTTTCACCCAGGGAGACTTTATAAGGCAATAAAATGGATACTCTATCTAATATTTCTTGTAAGACTTTAGTGTTGGTATGAAGAGGAGTATTATTTAAAAATAAAAGAACTTTTCTGTTTATTGTTGATTAAAATTACTTTTCCATTTTCCAAAGAAAATCCTAATCCTGAGGGGTCAAAGGTAAAGTTTGCCTTTAATGCAGAATTTAACCTGTGTAGTGTTTCTGGTTCCTGAATTGCAACAAAAGAAACAGCATGTTTTGAAGAAAGTATTTTTGTCATAGTGACCTAATGATCCACTAACTAATGCACTGTATCATTAATATATATATGTATGTATATTCAATGTCATCAAGAACTTTAAGACTGTCAACCATCCTTGGATAATTCAAGACTGAAAATGAAGCATGCTATATTATTTTAACCACCAGCATCTATAAAACAATGTATTGTGGCAAATAAAATATATATCATTGTTTTCCTGATTAAAAAAATCAGTAGTATGGTTTCACATATTTTATGGTTTGTTAGGACAATAAAAGAGAAGATGAAAGTTTTCTTTTTCTAATCCTATGATATTCCATAGGGTTCTGTTGAGAGTCATCACATCATGTCCTTTTATTGAATTGCTTAAAGACAGTTTCTCATATAGGAATCTCAAGTTTGGAGACAAAATGCCATTTAAACAAAGTCATTTAGGGTTTCAGAACTTGTCATGGAAACTTAACCAATAGTATTAAAAAATAAGAAACTTTCACTTTGTCCAATGTCTTTTGTCCTATGAGTATATTGGGAAGATGATAATATTTGCATCTTTCCTCACTCCCTTGCTAGGCCACATTTTTCATATGATGGTCAGCTTTTTGGCCACCCATATGCATTTAAAATTTTTAAAAATTGTTTGCTTTTATGTCACTTTCATTTATGAGTGTATCCTCCTCTAGCCAATCAACAAGCTGTTGCTAGCAATCAACAAGCTACATGCTAGACACCATGCTAGACACCATGCTAAGTGCTAGAAATACAAATACAAGCAGAGAGAAATACAGCCTCTGCCCTCAATGTAGGAAGACGATATGCAAAAAGAAGGTGAAGGGGGAACCTGGTATGTGTGAGAGGAGGGGAACCATGGTAGAAAAAATCCAGGAAATTAGGAGAGCTGCTGGGAGAGGAATAAAGGCATGGCTGGCCTAAGTATCCTCTTACAATGGAGGCTGTGTGAGGAACTGGCCAATCAAAGAGAGAAGCTGAAGAGCAGAGGGGTACTTCATCATGTGAAATCCAGGAGGGAAGTGACCTTTGAGTGTGAAGAGGTTTCTCTGGCACGTTGGCTAAAGAAAATAAATTCAGTCAAGAATGAAGCCTAGAGAAGAATCCCTTGTGCCAAAGAAGAAAGCAGAAAGCAGGGGAAAACAATTGCAAAGTACTAACAAATGCAGTGTATGCAGATTTTCTTACCTATAGTCTCCCACATCTGCAAAGGAGGGAAGAAAAGGTCACAGACGTCCATTTAGAACAAACCTTCCTAGACCCATAAGGAACATTGTGAGGAAAGGGGAGCTGATCGATGAATATTAATGACCTTCGGAATTTTGGAACAAGATAGGGGTTTTGGGGGGAGGGGTGGTTAAAAAAGCTTTTTTTAAAATTTTAACCTTGGACCTGGCAAGATACCTAATAATTACTAGGAAGTGGGGAGATGGAGGGGGGAGCAGAAGTCAGGGAGCAAACTCTAAGAAATTCATTTATTCTGAAATTCCGAAATAATGTACTGGTTCCCCAAATGTAGAATACAATGGAGGAAAATCATAACATGGATATTTTGATGGACAAATGTTGTCACAAGAAGGATTAAAAAACCCAGCCCAACACTTTTGGCTTTATAACATGCTTCTGTCACAGCCCACAAATCATCCTCATTTCAGTTAAGAATGTAGTGTGGCTGCTTATTACAGTTTTGACACCATGCTAGGCATTGAGATGATTTGAGGAATATACGAAATGGTCCTTGCTTTCAAGGGGCTTATAGTCTAGTTGGGGAGATCCTCCTCCCCCAACGTACACATATATAAAAGATGAGCTGATGCCACAAGAAAGTACACAATTAGGTGCTAGAAGTCATAGGATGATAGCTCTAGAGGTGATTGAGATCTCAGAAAGTATGTGGTTTGACCCTATTATTTCACAGATGAGAAAGGAGGCTCAGAGAAACTCAGATGCTACCTCTAATTCTTACTGGGAATTGGTCAGATCCAGTGATTTGATTTGGATTTGACCAATTCCCAGCAAGAAGTAGAGGCAGCATGTGAGCCCAGGTCCTCTGCCTTCAGAGCTAGTGCTCCATTAGATAACTTGTTGATTTGACAAAGAAGCAGATGATGAGAGTCAACATTGAAGATGTCATTTTTCAGTTGTGTCTGACTCTTTTGGACCCTGTTTGGGGTTTTCTTGGCAAAGATACTGAAGTGGTTTGTTATTTCCTTCTCCAGCTTGTTTTACAGATGAGCAAACTGAGGCAGACGGTTAAATGACTTGCCCAGGGTCATGTAACCAGTGTCTGAGGCCAGATTTGAACTCAGGAAGATGAGTCTTCCTGACTCCAGGCCCATTGCTCTATCCACTGCCCACCTTGCCTATAAAATCATAAATTTAGAACTGCAAAAGACTTTCAAGAGCATCTAATTCTTCCTCCTTATTTTGCAGTTGAGAAAACTGAGGCCCAGAGAGGTTAAAATGACATCCAAGGTCACACAGATATAAGTAGTTGACTCAGGATTTGAACTCAGATACTTTGACTTCAGATCCATCCCTTTTCCCACTATAATCTGTCAACAAATAAAGAGTGCTTCATGGAGTACATTGAACCTAGGCTGAGTCTTCAAACAGAGTGGAACTTCAGTGGGTGATGAGGAGAAAGGAAGAGATTTCTAGTGAAGGGATCAACCTGAGCACAGACCTGAAAGTGGGACAGAAAGGACTCTAGAGGGGAGAGTATGTGTTAGGGGAGAAAACTGGGCAGGGAAAATGGATCACATGATGAAGGCACTTGAAAATCAAAAAAAAGAGTTTGGATATGGGGCACAAGTTCAAAAGTGGAATGAGCTCCCTCGAAAGGTTTCTATGTGGAGGTGAAGCCCACATAGACCTTGTCAGGCATAATATGGAGTGTTTATGACCATGGATGGGTTGGACAAAATGGCCTCTGGGATTCTGTCACAAGGAGACCAGAGGTGAGAAATCTGCAACCTTGAGGCCACTTGTGTCCTTCCACATCCTCAAGTGTGGCCCTTTGATTGAATCCAAGCTTCACAGGAAAAAATCCCTTTAATAAAAGGATTTGTTCTGTAAAATCTGGACTCAGTCAAAAGGCTGCACTCAAGGACCTAGAAGGCCACTTGTGGCCTTACAGCTGTAGGTTCCCCACCCTTGGTAATGGAAATGGTATATAGAAAAGATTATCCAGGCATGGTAAAAAATGCAGGATCTTAGATAGCTTGCTACAGTGGAAATCATACGGCATCTGAGGTTCAGTGTCCTACTATCTGCATGACCTTGGGCAAGATATTTCAAGTCTATGGGCCTCATTTCCTCAGCTATAAAGTAAAATAAGGTGGTTGGCCTAGTTGGCTTTGAATGAATCTTCTGTTTTTAAATCTGTGGTTTTATTATCTATACTTTTGTAGGTCTCAGTTTCCTCATCTGTAAAATGGAGGAGTTGTACTGGATAACCTCAGGAGTCCCTAAATCCTGAACCTCTGTGGGCCTGTTTCGTCGTATATAAAATGAGGGGGTGGGACTAGATGGCCCCTGAGGTCTCCACTTCAGTCTCCTCATCTGTAAAACAAAGGGTTATAGACTAGATTGACCTCCCTGAGTAAATGGTTTCAGAGGTTCCTTACATGTCCTTGGTACTGTCACCACACCTCACCTGTAAAATGTGGGAGCTGAACTAGATTACTGGAGCTATAGGGGTGTTAAGGAAGGGAAGGAATAAACATTTACGTAGTAATTGTTGACAAGCAATTTACAATTGGATAAGGATAAGGAAATTAGCATGCAAAAGAAATCTCCTTAGTCCAAGAGTAGGTGGTCCCCCAAAGCTGTTTTTGTAAACCTAATGTTCTCCAGTACCAGCTTGACTCATTATGACTCTAGCCTGGAAGTGTCTAGCTACCTTAGGGTCTCCAGTGGCTCCTTCTGGCTCAGGACACTCAAGCCAGCTCTCATGACATAGCCAGAACTTTGTCCTAAGGTGCTTTCTTCCTCTTTACTGGGATTTCCTTGCTCATCATCCTGAGTGGTTCCCCTATCTGGGACCCAGCTTCATACCCTACTTCCCTCTCACCTTCCATCCTCCTAAGATTGAGAGACTAGAAACTTTTGGCACAGCCTGGATCTTCTGGGACAGGGGTGGGGAACCTGTGACCTCAAGGCCACATGTGGTCTCCTCTAGGTCCTTGGGTGTGGCTTTTTGACTGAGTCCAAGTTTTACAGAACAAATCCTCTTAAGGAGATTTGTTCTGTGAAGTTTGGATTCAGTCAAAGGGCTGTATTTGAGGACCTAGAGAACCACATGTGGCCTCGAGGCCACAGGTTCCCCATCCCTATGGGAAATGCACAATCCCTTCTCAGGGAGCAAATGCACCTGGAATGGACTCTGCTCTGTGTCACTGCCCTTCACTGAATTTGCCCCAGGTGTAAGAATTCCTCATTGCCCCATCCCCTCTCTGCAATTTTACACACCTGGAATCTCTGGCTTGGTGTTATTGCTGCCTTTGCAATACTAGGCTTGAAAAGGAAAATAGAGGATGATCTGTCCATGTTCCCATGTGATTTCTGAGCTAACCCCCCACCTTTTCCAGTCCTTTGGAAAAAGAAGGCAGTACATGGCAGATTAAGACAAGGATCCACCTTAAATTAGATTAAATTAAATGTAACAGATCTCCAACAGTACACAAAGATGACCCCTCCCATCCCAGGATGTGGCATGATGCAGACTGGAAAGGGAGAGAAGCTAGAATCAAGGAAGCCAGGGGGATGGCCGTTATAAATCACTACAGGTAAGGAGGAGACAGCCAAAAGTCATGGGGAGGAGGGGAAGAAGAAAGAGAGCAAAGAGAAAAAATGAGGGGGAAAAGCTGTTTTGAAGGCAAATTTGATGGGAGATTTACACAATATATAATTACATATAATAAATTCATAAATATGTAGTCAATGTTAGATTATTAGATTAAGGAAGAACAGTGAAGCAGCTAATTCATAATCCCAGATGATATTTAAAAATAATTTCTAATTGGCTTCAAGATGTATATCTTTTTGGTACTTCCATTTGAATTTAGGTAGATAGCTGAAGTCTTGGGAATTTGAAACACTCTAATATAATAAAGTCGTGATGTAATTGTATATGCTCTCTATGAGGCAGCTAATTGAAGTAGTGGATAGAGCTCTAGTCTTGAAGTCAGAAAGATCTGAATTCAAGTTCTGCCCAAGATATTCTTTAGCCTTATCACCCTGAACTAGTCACTTAACCTCTCTCACTCATCTCTCTCTTTTTTAGAAAGTGTCCTTTAAAATTTAAATAGTATTTTATTCCTCCAGATACATATCAACAATATTTTTAGCATTCATTTTAACAAGATTTTGATTTCCAAATTTTTCTCCTTCCATCCATGTGCCATTATGTGAAAGATTTTCATCTTCATCACAGTTGTGAAAGAAACAGATCAAAAGGAAATAAAACCATGAGAAAGAATAAGGTAAAAAAAAAAAAGCTTAATTTGCATTTTGAGTCCTTCAGTTCTTTATCTGGATATGGATAGCATTTTCCTTTGTGAGTGCTTTGGATCATTGGGTTGGGGAGGGCTGAGTCATTCCTAGTTCACCATCACACGATGTTATTGATTTTATGTACAGTGTTTTCCTAGTTCTGCTCATTCTACTTTGCATCAGTTTGTAGAAGTCTTTCCAGGATTTTCTGAAGCCTGCCTGTGTTCATCATTTCTTATTGCACAATAGTATTCCATTACTTTCAGTCTAATCTCTTTATAGACTCCCATCTCCCTCTCCTTTGGATGGTATATCTCTTGAGTTAACCCATCTGTAAAATGGGGATAATAATAGCACCTACTTCTCAGAATTGTGGTGATGATTAAATGAGATAATAATATGTGTAAAATGAATTCTAAACCCCAAAGTCCTCTATGCATGTTGGCTCTTATTATTTGTCTGTGTACACACACATTGGGGTGTGTGAATTTTTAAAAATGATTTATTAATTCTTTTTGGTAGAGATTTTACATAATGTCAAAAGTGAGTTTGACCTCTTTGCCCTGGTTTTCTAGCAATTGTTTGTGATATATGTGTGTATGTACGTATGTGTGTGAATATGTATGTGTGTGTAAATATATGTGTGTATATGTATCTATATCATACACACACACATATACCTGACTTGAGAGGAGCTGGAAAAATGAGTCCGTTTTCCTTCCTACTCCCTTTCTTTAGTAATTCTCTCCTTCCCATTCCATGCTGGAAAAAGATAACATCACCTCTTTGACTGTAGTTGAGGCTGCACGGAACTAACCTCTCTATTGAACTCCTCTTCCAGCCTGGCTCACACTTTCCCAAGAGGTGGGGGAAGAAATGTAGTTAAAGAATTTTTCTTAGGGAGGAGCCAAGATGGCGGAGTAGAAAGATACACATATGCTAGCTCCTACCCCACAGCCCATAAAATACCTGTAAAAAAGAACTCTCAACAAATGCTGGAGCAACAGAAGCCACAGAACAATGGAGTGGAGAAGATTTCTGTCCCAGAGAGACCTGAAAGACTGATGGGAAAGGTCTGTTGCACACCAGATGTGGAGCAGAGCCCAGCCTTGCCTTGCCACATGACACTGAGAGGAGCAGATCCAAGCAGGCTTCAGGGACAGAATCTCCAGTGGCAGCACAGATCCCTCAACCCACAGGCACCAAAGGTCAGTGAGAGGGTCTTTTCGGCTGGCTGAGAGGGGAGCAGGATGTCCCCATAACTCTGGTCTCCTCAGGAGGCAGCAGTAGAGGCAGCAGCAGACGGGGCTCCCAAAGCAGGCAGTAGCCCACATCCATTGTTGAAGGTCTCATCAGAAAGCCCCTGAGGGAACTGAACCCTGTATGGTGGCCCTGCCCCCACCTGAGCAGCTGAACTTAATCTCACACTGAATAGCAGCCCTGCCCCTGCTGCCAAAAACCCTGAGGCTTGGGAGCAGCTCATTTGAATCTCAGCCCCCCAGGGCTGGCTTGGCAGAGCTGGAGGCCAGGAGGTTGTGGAGAGGAAACTCAGAAGTCAAGTAACTGGTTGGGAAAATGCCCAAAAAAGGGAAAAAAAATAAGACCGTAGAAGGTTACTTTCTTGGGGACAGGTATGTCCCCCCATCCTTTCAGATGAGGAAGAACAAGGCATACTGTCAGAGGAAGTCAAGGCCTCTGCCTCCAAAGGGAACTTAAAATGGACTCAGGCAATAGAAGACCTTAAAAAACAAGTTAACAGCTTACTAAAGGAGAACCAAAAAAACGCTGAGGAAAATAATAACTTTAAAAAGAGGCTAACTCAATTGGAAAAAGAGGTCCAAAAAGCCAACGAGGAGAAGGAGGTTTTAAAAAGCAGAATTGCCCAAATGGAGGAGAAGGTTCAAAAGCTCACTTAACAAAATAATTCATTGAAAGAGAGAACTGAGTTCAGGGAAACGAATGACTATGAGTTAAATCAAGCAGTTAGTAAACAAAACCAAAAATTTGAAAAAATAGAAGATAATGTGAAACATCTCATTGGAAAAACAACTGACCTGGAAAATAGATGCAGGAGAAATAATTTAAAAATTATTGGACTACCTGAAAGCCATGATCAAAAAAAGAGCCTAGACATTATCTTCCATGACATTATCAAGGAAAACTGCCCTGACATTATAGAATCAGAGGGCAAAATGGATATTGAAAGAATTCATCGATCACCTCCTGAAAGAAACCAGAATAGAGAAACTCCTAGGAATATTGTGGCCAAATTTCAGAGTTTCCAGATCAAGGAGAAAATACTGCAAGCATCTAGAAAGAAACAATTTGAGTATTGTGGAAATATAATCAGGAAAACACAGGATCTGACAGCTTCAACATTAAGGGATTGAAGGGCTTGGAATGGGATATTTCAGAGGTCAAAGGAACTGGGATTGAAACCAAGAATCACCTACCCAGAAAATCTGAATATAATACTTCAAGGGAAAAAATGGTCATTCAGTGATATAGACAACTTTCAAGAATTCATGTTGAGGAAAAGACCAGATCTGTATTTAAGAAATTTTTCTCTACTGGTCTTTGTTGCTGCCTGGGCCAGGGAGATAAGGTTCAGGTGGAGAGAGAGAAAAAAATTGGTAGCCTATGCCTGCCAAAATCTCCTGTGGTGAGACCTTAAAGGTTTGTAAGAGATGGTGCAGGAGACAGCTAAGATAAATAATCTACTCATGCAAAGGAGGAGTTATAAGGCATTTTAAACTTATTGTTCTAGGACCTGGGTTTAAGTCTTGGCTTTGCTATTTATGGACTGACTTTAGGCAAACCACTTAAAGTCTGTGGCTCACAGGTTTGATATCTATAAAATGGGCAATTTGAAGCAGATGTTTAAGGTCTCTTCCAAAGCAAATTTATGAGCCTAGGACCATAATGGTCTTATCTCATGTCTGCTATTTCCTAAGTGAGTGACTATGGACAGGTCACTTAACCTTCATGAGTCACAGGCAGTGTTTTAAGGCCATCAAAGTTATAATGAGTCACAAATTCCCAGGGAATGAATTCACTCAAATCCTTAACAGTGTGACTGTGACTGTGACTATAGTATTAGAGTTGTACAGTCAGTCAGTGAAGAGGGTGGATAAGCGAGACATGGTGTCCTTCATCTTTCTGTAGTTTTAATTCTGTTCTCTCCATTCTAGGTGCATTAAACTTCTTTTGAAGCATCTACCTATTCCCCCCAACTTCCTTTCCTTTAGATAATAGTCTAATAATAGTGATAGCTAACATTTACAGAGGTATCTACTGTGTGCCAGGCAGTGTGCTAAGTGCTTAACAATATATTATTTCATTGGATCCTGACAACAACTTTGGGAAGTAGGTGCTATTTTTACACTTGAGGAAACTGAGGCAAAGGGGTGAAGTGGCTTGCTCAGGGTCACATTGTTATTATTTTTCATCCATTTTTGGAGAGGATCAATGACATTGTAACCCTTCAGACTGCCCAGCAGAAGATGATGTTTCCAATTCCTTTTACCTTCTCAAGACCCAATTATCTACCGTATTTGGGGGTTAAAAGGGAAACTCTACTCTTTGATTTTGAGACCTTTCTGATGTTACTGACCATACAATATGAAGGAAATTAATGAAAATCCCCCACAAAGATAATGAGAAAGTCCTTGGGGACTTGAAAGGCTGATGAGGCTGATGAGGCACTTTGAATTAATAACCCTAAGTCCCAGGTAAACCTTCTTACTGAAAAAATATTTTTTCTTTTAATAGTATTTATTAGGCTTCTGTTTCAGCTGATGATCATGATTACACACAGCAAGAGCAACGATCCGAGCCTATTCACTTAATCACAGCATTTTTCATAACTTAGTCTTTGAGAGGGTTGATCTCAAAGCTGTTCAAAAACAATCTTTAATATTTTGGAGGAAAATGTCAGGTTTTCCTGATTGCTTTTTGATGAACCTAGCATTGTGGTCCTACATCCTACATCCTGTTTACTTCCCTTAGGGATTATTTTTAAGGGGAGAGCACATTTCTTTTATTTTAAATTAATTTTTTTATTTTTAGTTTACAAAATTCAGTTCTATAAGCTTTTGAGTTTTACATTTTCTTCCTCTCCCTCCTCTCCCCCTTCTCCAAGATGGCATGCAATCTGATATAGGCCCTACATACTTTCACATTAGTCATGCTGTAAAGAAAAATTATAATGCATGGAATGAACCATGAGAAAGAAGAAACAAAACAATATAGCTTACATTGAATTGCTTGCCTTCTCAGTGGGGATGGGTGAGGAGGGAGGAAGGGAGAGAAGTTGGAATTCAAAGTATCAGGAACGAATGTTGAGAATTGTTTTTGCATGTAACTGGGAAATAAGAAATACAGGTAATGGGGTATAAAAATCTAACTTGCCCTATAAAAAAAGAGAGAAGATGGGGATAAGGGAAGGGAAGGATGTGATAGAAGGGAGGGTAGATTGGGGGAAGGGGTAATCAGAATGCAAGGTATTTTGGGGTGAGGGGGAGAGAGAGATGGGGAGAAAATTTGGAACTCAAAATTTTGTGGAAATGGATGTTGAAAATTAAAAATAAATAAATTGGGAAAAAAGAAGCAAAACAAAAAAGAGAGAGCACAAATAGTGCACTTTGATTTGCATTCAGACTTTATAGTTCTCTCTCTAGATATGGATGGTATTTTCCATCATGAGTCTTTTGGAGTTGTCTTAGAACCTTGCATTGCTGAGAAGAGCTAAGTCTAACAAAGTTAGTCATTGCACAATGTGGCTGCAACTGTATACAGTGTTCTTCTGGTTCTGCTCACCTCACTCAGCATCAGTTCATATAAGTCTTCCTAGGTTTTTCTGAAGTCTTCCTGCTCATCATTTCTTATAGCACAATAGTATTCCATTACATTCATATAGCACAGCTTATTCAGTCATTCCCCAATTGATGGGCATCCCCTCAATTTCCAATTCTTTGACACCACAAAAAGAGCTGCTATAAATATTTTTGTACAAGTGGGTCCTTTTCACATTTGTATGATTTCTTTGGGATACAGCCCTAGAAGTGGTATTGCCAGGTCAAAGGGTATGCACATTTTTATAGCCCTTTGGACACAGTTCCAAATTAAGAGCACATTTCTTAATGACTTTTTGCCAACAAACAATAACTGTTTTCCTTAGAATTTCTTCAATTCCATTTCTAGTAGAATAGAAATGAAAAGTCCATGGTTCATTTGGAGTTCCAGTTATGCTCATGGAATGTGTGTGTTTGTGTACATGTGTGCATGCATGTGACATAGAATATCCATGTTCCAAGGGTTTGGACCTTCATTGGCCAGTTCCCATAGTCTCTTCATTACAGGAGCACAGATTTAGACCTGGAGGGGATTTCTGAAGTCATTAAGTCCAACTTGTTTTTACAAGTGAGGAAACTGAGGGCCATGGAAGTAGGGTGATTTCCTCAAGGTCACATGGGTTGTATATGCTTGGAAGAAGGATTTGAACTCAGATTCTGTGGCTCTAGAGTCAGGTCTCTTTCTGGCTGTTTGATAAGCTAAACCATTCAGGCAAGGTAAAACATCAATTTTTCATTTCTCAATACTACTTCCATAGTCTTGAAGGCATCTACCAAGTACAGATGTTTGTCTTTGATGATGAAGATGTAACTTTTTTATCCATGTCACATGGAGGATAGAAATCTTGTTGGTATCTAGAAACAACCCTTGAATCTTTTTGTTTTAAGTAGAAGGAGATCTCAGTCATTGGTTTGGGGGTGGTGGTGGTCTGTATCTGTGTTTTTATTGGTGTAGGGAACTTTCAGATGAGGCTACTTCCTCTTACCTGTGCAAAAATGCAATTAATAATCTCAATGAAATGTTTATGGCACTGAGTGACTGACCCAGGATCACATACCTAGATTGTGTCAAAGGTGGGACTGGATCTGGTTCTTCTCACTCAGAGATTAACTTTCTGCCTATTACCCCTACATGCCTCTTTTTTTGAGTTATGTCTTTGTTAAAATAGCATAATCTGTGAGCATCCATTTTTTTCTCTTCCCTATGAATTTTAAAATCCTTGCTATTAAATAATGTGATATTTACCCTAAAGAGAATATTGCAGAAAGGCATTTATGGTACAAAATAAAGGTCTCTACATATACTGTCAGGAAACATGATTTTCAGTTTGAACTTTGATGTGTCCTAGTTACGGGAACCCAAACAAATCATTTGACCTGTCTGAGCCTCAGTTGCATCTTTTGGAAAATGGAGATCCTAATGCTGCCTACCTACATTGGCACATTTAAGAAAAGCACTCTGAAAGTCTACAGAAACGTGAGTTGGAATGGACCTCAAAGGTCATCAAGTCTACCCTTCAGCCCCCCAACCCCCACTGCCCATTTTACAGATGAGGAAATGAGCCTAGGGAGTTTAAGAAACTTGCTCAAAATCACCCAGAAAGTGGCAAAGTAGGGGTTTAAATTCAGATTTTCTGATGCTGAAGTTAATTCTCTGTCCTCTGGATTAAAAAATTCTTTCCCCACTAGTCACGGGGTGGATGGAAGGAGGTATCCTAGGGACCAGTCTTGGAATTACTGTATTTTGTTAATTCCCGATGTATTCCTGGGGAAAAAAGGCAGCCTTCTAAACAGAACACTTTGCTTACAGTTCCTGTTGTCCAAAGGTCCCTGTCGCAACTGCCTTTGGCCACCCTTGTGTAAAAAGTTGCTACAGTAGCAAGTAAGCAAATGAGTGACAAAGGTTTTGTTTATTCCAGGGGCTTATCTGTTGACTTCTAAAGGGCTCAGGAACTGTAAGAATCAGATCAGAAAAGCCTGAGTCAATAATTAAGCAACATCTTGGAAGGGAGAGGAGCCTGGCTCCATATGGTGGAGGGGAAGCATTCTCACCAGTTGTACTGACAGTGAACTAGGCTGACCTCAAGGCAGTAACATCCTGAGAAAGGACGTTGAAAGCACTCCTCTCCTCACTGATCTGAGCATCCTTTCTCATTTTATGTTGCTTTGGTTTAGTTATTTAGGTCATGTCCAATTCTTTGTGACCCTATTGGGGCTTTCTTGGCAGAGATACTGGGATGGTTTGCTATTTCCTTCTCTAGCTTGTTTTACAAATAAATAAGGAAATTGAGGCAAACAGAGTGAAGTGACTTGCCTTGGGCCTGGTGCTCTCTTTCCCCCAGGGAAATCTTTCCATGTTGGGTTACTACTAGACAATAAAAGAATTTTTCAATGACTGCAGATACTTCAGGACATAAACTGGTATGAGAGAGTGTGGAATTTAAGGCTCGGGGCTAACCTGGGGGTCAAATCCTACCCTCTGTGTCCTTGGGCAAATCATTTATTCTAGAGGCAGCTAGTGGATCAGTGGACCTGGAGTTAGGACCACCTGAATTCAACTTCAGCCTCAGATACTTACTAACTGTGTGATCCTGAGCGAATCACATCATCCTGTTTGCCTCAGTTTCCTTATCTATCAAATGAGCTGGAGAAGGAAATTGCAGACCACTACTACCTTTGCCAAGAAAATCCCAAATGGGGTCACAAAGAGTCTGAAACAACTGAACAACAATAACTAAAACTTTAGATTCGGAGAACCTGGGTTCAAATAATATCTCTGACACTTAATACCTGTACGATCACAGGCATGGTCATTTTACTCCCCTTGGCCTTAACTTCCTTACCTGTCAAATAAAGAGATTGGCCTAGATGACTGCTGATGTCCTTTCCTACTCTGGGTATGTGATTTTTTGATCCTATGATCTTCCTAAGCCTCAGTTTCCTTACCTGTAAAAATAGATCTCTGAGATCGTTTCCAGCTCTCAAGCTGTGGGTGGTTTGGAGGAAATTGGCATCATCTCTGCCAACATGAAGCTTACTTAAAGCTTTAGTTTCACCATCTTTTGTAAATTGGCATATCGATATTTACTGTCTTTACTTCCTAGGGAGATGTGAATGTCAACTGAGATGATCAACTGCTAGGCAGTTAGGAGACACAGTGGATAGAATGCTGGACTTGCAGTCTGGGAGATTTGAGTTCAAATCCTGACTCATTCATTTACTAATTGCAAAACTCTGACCACATCACAATAGCTTCTACTTCATGGGATTTTGATGAGGGTCAAAAGAGAGAACAGATGTAAAACACTTTGCGTGCAAACCATTAAGTGCTATATAATTGCTAGCGAGACAGTGCTTTGAGCACGGTTAGAAGCATAACGCCAGTGCTAGTATGGTCTTATTAATGAGCTGTAGTAATTATCTAGAAAGAACCTCTTAGGGGACAGCAGGTGGATGGTTGCTTGCTGGGGCCTAGAGACCTCAACTGTCATTGCTCAGTGGTTGGCACTTGGCTTGGGTAGCCCTTTGGGGGTCCCAACCTCCTGTGTGCCCTCCTACACATTTGAAAAAAGCAGAAAGCACCTGGTGTAATTATGTAAGAATGGGGCTATTGAACATCTCTTTTTTAATTAAGGAGATGTGAATTTTTATCATTCTCATTAGACAGTTTTCTCCTTGGGCAAGTCTGATCTCTAGTGAGTTTGACAGGTAAAATGAAGAGAAGGAAGAGGTGAAAAAAATATCAATTTTAACGCCTATCTCGGTTTCTCTTCCTAAAAATGACAATAACCATTAGCCACTTTTTTAAAAAAATTGAACTCTTCCATTAACAAGCATCTACTTTTCCTCTCTCCTATTTCTCCCATGAGAAAAGCAAAGCAAAGTGTTTATGACAGACATTCAGCTGATTTTATATAGGGTACATTTGATTGATGAGAGGAGGCCTATTGCTACAGTTGCAGACCAGGCTTTAAAGTCAGGATGATGTGGATTCAAGTCCTGTCCTGCTACATGAAGCTGCTTGACCCTAGGAAAGCCACTTGGTATTTGTAGCAAGTCATCTTCCCTATCAGAGCCACTGTTTCCTCTTCTACAAAAATGAAGGTTCTGCAGGAAAATGACAAGTGTTGGAGAAGATATTGGAGAGTTGGAGCTCTAATTCATTGTTGGTAGAGCTGTGAGCTGATCCAACCATTCTGGAGAGCAATTTGGAACTATGCCCAAAGGGCTGCAAAAATGTTCAAATGTTTTGACCTAGCAATATTGCTTCTAGGACTATATCCCAAAGTGATCATAAAAATGGGAAAAGGACCTGCATGAACAAAAATCTTGATAGCAACTCTTTGTGTGGTGACCAAGAATTGGAAATCTAGGGGATGCCCATCAACTGGGGAATGGCTGAACAAGTTGTGGTGTAAGAAATGACAAATAGGTGGACTACAGAAAGACTGAACTTATACGAACTTATGTAGAGTGAATGAGCAGAGCCAGGAGAGCATGATACACGGTAACAGCCACAGTGTGTGAGGACCGTTTTTGATAGACTTAGACCTTCACAGCAATGCAAGGACCTAAAACATTTCCAAAGGACTCATGATGCAAAATGCCATCCACATCCAGAGAAATAAGCACAGAATGAAGCGACTATTTTCTCTTTTGTTATGTTTTGTTTTTCTCATGGTTTATCCCATTTGTTTTAATTCTTCTATGCAGCATGACTAAGGTGAAAATGTGCTTAATAAGAATGTATGTGTAGAGCCCACATAAGATTGCATGCCATCTTGGGGAAGGAGGGGGAGAAAATTTGGAACTTATGGAAATGATTGTTGAAAACTGAGAACAAATAAATTAATAAATTTGGGAAAAATAAAAAATAATAAAAATTGCAAATAATAAAATTAACATAGTACATAAAAAAATGAGAGTTTTGAACCAAATGGCTTCTGAAGTTTCTTCTAGTTCTAAATCTACGATCCACTGCTATGAGGAGATGAAGAACTCACCTTACACATGCGTTACCTCTCTCAGCTAGGGTGAAAGTTCCTTGAGAAAAAGGACTATTTCATTTTTAACTCTGAATCCAAAGGGCCTGTCACAATGCTAGGCACATCCAAGGAACCTAATAAAAGCATGCTGATTGATTGATACAGTCATTTTAAGGCTTACTACATTTGAGTTTAGCATTAGCCTTTCATGTAAATAACTTGTGCTTGGTTGGTGGTCCCTACTCAGAGGGATGAAGGCAGGCATGTCTACCTGACATCCAGTCTTAATCAACAAGCCTTTATTTAGTGCTAAAGATACAAAGGCAAAAATGAGTCCTGCCTGTCCTCAAGGAGATTACATTCTCTTCCTGCTGACCAAGAAGAAAATGTGGAGACCTTCAGGATCTTATGTCTGGAAAGTGCTGGAGAGTCTGGCTAGACTTATTAAAGCTTCCTTCTGTCTCCTACTTCTGCTGACCTACATGGGAAACAGATGTATCTGTCTCAGGTCCCTTTGCTGTCTGGTAATAACACAAATTCATCTTTCTACAGTCTTTCAAGACTTGTGGAGAACTTCCTGCAGAACAACTTTATGAAGAAGTTAGTGTGTGTTATTATCCCCATTTTTCAAGCCAGAAACTTGAGGCATAAATGGGTTAAAAAATTTAACCCTGAATGCACAGCTGATAACTGTCAAAGGCAGAATTTGAATTCAGATCTCTTCTGTCTCCAGGTCTAGCACTCCGGGTCTAGCACTAGCTCTGTCACAGAATGGTAACAGTAAAAATAACTCACTTATGGGTAGCATCCTTAAATGATTAACCCAGTCCTGTAACACAAAGGAACACCTTCAAAAAACACTGTATTGCCCCACTGCTGTAGTAACAACAGTAGTAATCACTAGCCTTTGTAAGTCCCTTACATATTTGAGTTTTATTAACAAACTATACGTGAAGAAAACCAAGCCTACTCATTGCCAAATTAAATGTCCTTTTCTCAGACCTCCCTTTCCTTGGCTTCTCTGATGCCTGTGACACCGCTGACTACTTCCCTTCTACTTGAAATGCCTCTTCTTTCTGTACAGCATTGTCAGATTTGTCTTGATAGGCATACTATTCTTTATCATTCCCTTATTAAAAAGACCTGGTGGCTCTCCATTGCCTGCTGGATGAAGTACCACCTCCTTAGCCTGGAATTTCTAATCCTTCCTGGTTGACATTCAACCTTTTTGAGGATGGTTTAATACATTGCCATGCATACAGTAAGAACTTAATAAATGCTTATTGGGTGACTGGCCAACTTGGAATGCATAGAATAGTGATATCTAGCCTACATAAGAGACTTCTCAAATTCTTTGCTAAAATGTAGGACAGTTACATGTACAAGCTTTCTCTAGTCTACTGGTTTAGTAATCTTGTGTCAAAAAAGGAAATGAGATTAGTTTGACACCATTTTGTCTTGATGAAAACAAAAGATGTCACTTGATCTAGTTTGAACTCCACAGAATAAGATGCCCCCACACCAAGAACCCCCTGGTTCTTTCCTGCCTCTTTCCTGCCTCCTTTTGTGTATTTCCCCTTTAGATTATAAGCTTCTTGAAGGCAAGGATTGTCTTTCTTTTCATTAACTGTATTTCCAGTGTCTGGTATGTCATAGGGGTTTAATGAATGTTTATTGGATTGGTTTGGATGAAGCCATGAAGACTCTTGGTGTAAACCAAACTTTCTAGTTGTTTTTGATAGATTATAATTAGATTTAATTAAGATTAATAAATAAATTGATCTTAATTTGACTAATTAAGATTAGATTTTGATTTCCTTGAGGGTAGGAACTGACTTTTGCATCTTTTTGTTTCCTCAGTGCTTAGCACAATGCCTGGCATATAGTTGGTGCTTAATAAATGCTTATTGACTCTCTCAGAACCAAGCTGCTCTGCATACAAGACTATGGAGTCTGGAGGACCTGAGTTTGAATTCTGATACTTGTTAGCTAGATGAATGGGCAAATCATTTCTCTGAGCATCAGTTTTCCCATATATGAAACAGTACTAGTGATGCTTATATTGTCTCATATAATACTTTGGAAGAAGATGCTAAAGGAATGTGGGTTATGGGTTATAGCACAGTTTCTATGAATGTGTATTGAAGAAGAGTCCTTTCTTAACTCCATGCATGAGTTATATGATGGAAGATTAGTTGTGAGGCCTCCGTCAGGGAATCATTTGCTTACATGCTCAAGTACTCTCTCTCCAGGCTTTTAAAACATGTACTTTTCTTACTTTGATTAAACTGAAAAGGGCTAACTCTAATTAATCTCTGCTAATGAAACTGAAAAATAATTGCAAGTCACTGGACAGCTGGTCTTTACAAATTGCCTCACTCAGTCCAGCTCAGTGCTCTGAGAAGGGGTTCCATTCCTAAATAGCTTTGTATAATCCCTTTCCTCCTCTCTTTTCTCTATCAGGGAAGGTCTGGAGTTCAAGTATCAGCAAATGAGAGCCAGATCTTTTCATGGAAGTTGCCCTGATTTAGCCTGAAATTTTTGTGCCAACATTAAGTTGCCCCAGGATTGTTATTTAAAAACAACGCCACAACAATGGAAGACAGAGAAAGTTCAATGCTGGAGGGGCTGTGGGAAGGTAGGTACATCACTAATGTTTTGTTAGTAGAGATGTGAAGTGGTCCCCTCTTTCTGGAAACCAGCTCAGAGTTAGGAGAGCAAAGTCACTAAGCTATTCAATGTTAGTGAATTGTGATCTCTCCAAAGGGCACATTCTCCAAGGTCAATGACAGAAAGAAAAATCCTGTATGCACCAAAATATTTGTAACAGCAAGTGGATAGAGTATTAGGTATGGAGTCAGGAAGACTCATCTTCCTTAATTCAAACCTGGCCTCAGACACTTACTAGCTGTGTGACCCTGGGCAAGTCACTTCACTCGATTTGACTCAGTTTCCTCATCTGTAAAATGAACTGGAGAAGGACATGGAAAACTACTCAAGTATTTCTGTTAAGAAAACCCCAAATGGCATCATGTAGAGTCAGACATGACAGAAATGACTGAACAACAACAAATTTGTAGCAGTACTTTTTTGTGATAGTAAAACACTGGACTTAACATATATTCCTGTTGATTTAGGAATTCATGATGCAAAAATAGCAGGGGATGCTGTAAGGAATGATGGAACCCAGAGAAACTTAGGAAGACTTACATGAACTGATGTAGAATGGAGCAGAACAAGATGGATAACATTGAAAATGACCTTAATTACGTAAATGAACACTGAAAAACGCTGAAAGACATCAGAATTCATATTAATGCAATTTATAGCCCAGAAGACTTATGTTGAAACATAGAGAGGTGGTGGACTACAGGTACAACATGTTGCATGCTCAGCAGCAGATGGTTAATATGTCAATTTTTCTTAATTACACTATTTTGATGCTGGGGAGGGTTCTATGGGTCACCGGGAGGGGGGAGTGGTTAAGAAATGACATCATTATAAAATAAATACATAATTAAGCTGAATTAAATCTTAGAAAAGGAAGTAACTGAAAGCCATTGAAACAAAGTTAAAGCTGGGGAAAAGTGGTATAATGGAAATGGCCCTAGATTTAAAATTAAGTGATGCGAGTTCTAATTCCATCTCTGCTACTTACTAGAGTAGACCACTAGGTGGCACCATGATGCACAGAGCGCTAGACCTGGACTCCAGAAGACCTGAGTTCAAATTTGGACTCAGATAGCTTAATAGCTGTGGAACCCTGGGCAAGACACTTAACCCGTCTTTCTCAGTTTCCTCAACTGGAAAATAAAGCTAGCAAAAGCACTTATATCACAGGGTTGTTGTGAAGATCAAATGAGATAATAGTTGTAAAATACTTAGCACAGTACCTGGCACATAGTAGGTACTTAATAAACATTTATTTTCTTCTTTCTTCCCTTCCTCTTATTACTTGAAAGAAGTAAGTCATTTCCCTTCTTTGGAGTTCTCTCTTCATCTGTAAAGTAAAGGATTTGACCTAGATGATATCTAAGGTATCTTGTAGTTCTAAGTCCTAATAATCCTAGGCTGTGCCTTCTACACTCTGTAGTCCTCAAGCTTTTTGGTTTCAGGACCCTTTTTTAATCTTAAAAATTGTTGATTGCTCCCCTCTCCCAAGAGCTTCTATTTATATGGATTATTTCTAATGATATTTACCACATTAGAAATAAAAATATCTTGATATTATTAGGAAAATAGTTTTGATGTTGCAAACCCCTTGAAAGAGTCTCCAGGTCCTAGACCACACATTGAGAACCACTGCTTTATGTCAATCTCCTCACCGTTCCTTGAAAGTTTAATTCCTATAGTTTTCTTTTTTTACCTTGAAGTTCACCCATATTAAATGAAAAATGAGCAAAGACAACCTCACCCAACACATTAATCTAGTTGACCCCAGATCATATTTCTAGTCCCATCAAGCCATTCACTCTAGCTAGCCCTTGGCATCTTGTCATCCACCCTATTGCCAAATGTGTACTCCCCATCCTCACCCCTGCTTTCTACCACTTTCTCTAGAGTCTCTAATTAAACTAATATTGCCACTGATATGAGAAAGATGCTAACTGTTCTGTCCACCATCTCAGTGACTCCTGAGACCAAAAGGTACTTCTCTGACCATCACTCCCTATATATTCTGTGCCCCCCCCATTAGAATGTAAGTTATTTGAGGATAGAAACTGTATCATTTTGTATTTGTATCCTCCAAATCTGGCATGAACAGATTTTTAATAGTTTTTTTCCTATTCATTCATGTATAGTCAATGAAAAAACACTAGGACAGACACATTCTTATGTTGGAAGGGTGGCTAAGTCAAAGACATGCTACTTTGCTCAAAGTAGGTACTTGATATGTATTTGATAGTTTTCATTGTTAACTCATTGTCAATTAATTAATAATCAATTAATGAATTGTTCTTTAATAGAGCAATCCCTAAAAATCAGTTCTGATAGAATATGTGATGTTCAACATCGATAATTCCCCACCTCAGCAAAAAAGTTGCATTATCTCCTCTCTCCTTTGAGGCTATGCATGATAGTTATAATCACACAACACATGAATATTTGCATACGTACGTGTTTATTACCTGGTTCTGCTTACTTCACTTTGCATCAGTTCATATAAACCCTCCCATGCGTTGCTATATTCTTCATATTTATCATTCTTCACAGTGTGATAACATTACATTTATGCACAACAATTTGTTTCCCAAATAGACATCTAATTTGTTTCCCTCCTTTTTTTACTTAAAAAAGTATTGTATAATAATTTTTTTTAAAGCTGGTATAAATAAGACCTTTCTTTTTGTCTTCGACTTTGAGTTGTATATGTCTAACCTTGGGATCTCTGGGTCACAGAGAATTGGCATTTTCTTCCGTTCCTTAGGATAAGGCCAAATTGGTTTTCAGAGTGCTTGCCCAATTCACAGCTCCACTAACAATGCATTAGTGTGCTTTTCTTTTCTACATTGTTCATTCTAAAAGATAGCTTCTAGATCGACATATATTTGGTACCTCAAAATAATTTTCAGTACCTAAAAGGATGTCTTATTTCTGAAGATTGAAGGACCAGGGAATTTCTAAAACCAGTCAGAAATAATGCTATCTTCTCCCTCCAATAATGGACTTTTGCCATTTAGCCTATGTGTAGGGCTATCTTCTATGTTTAAGAAAAATTGTCTTGTTCTTTGACTGTTTATGTCAAAGTCTTCTCAGACAATTGCACAATCACTAGGTAGCTGGGCTCATATAACACACAGCTTCAATTTCTTCTCAAGTAACTGGAAAAATTTCAGCATCTGAGTGTTGGTCTTAGCTGCCCAATAGATCTTTATGATGCAACAAATCTTACATTTATGTGTAGCTGATCAAGGAACTAGCCTAGCACTTCAAGACTTTAACTCTAGCAGTGGATACCAGTGGCCTTTGACCTCCTTCCCCCCACCCAACTCAGTGGTATTGATTAATGGTGTTTACTGTGTGCCAGATACTGTGTTAAGTCTGAGAGTACAAAAAAAGTCCCTACCCTCAAAGAGCTCACTTTATAATGGAGGGGGCCACATGCAAGTAACTAGGTATGTATTATAAACATGTAAAGCACAAGGTTATATATACATATATGCAAACACACAGAGTAAATAATAGGCCTTCTCAGAGATAGATAGATGGATGGATAGACAGAAGGATAGATAGATGGATGGATGAATGGATAGATAGATAGATAAATAGATAGATAGATAGATAGATAGATAGATAGATAGATAGATAGATAGATAGATAGATAGATAGACAGATAGACAGATAAGGACAGAGGAGTTAGCAGAAAGAGATAAATGCCACTGTATTTTTGCTGGGTCAGAGAAAAGGGAAAGCCCTTTTGTTAACTGTTCAATGATTTTCAAGTGTCTCATTTCATCTCGACAACAAATCTGAACTAAGATCCTGGTTTTGGGGTCATCTTCAACCAGAAGTTAGAATACTATATTCCCAATGTTCCACCAACAACATTCAAAACAAAATAAATATTCTTAAATAATAAAGGTTATTGGCTTAGAAAATGCTTAGAGAACTGAATAATAACTATCTATCTCCCTATCTTCCTATATGTCTGTCTATCTATCTATCTATCTATCTATCTATCTATCTATCTATCTGTCTGTCTGTCTGTCTGTCTGTCTGTCTGTCTGTCTGTCTATCTATCTATCTGTCTATCTGTCTATCCATCTATCATCTCTCTCCTTCAAGTCTCTTTAACTATTCATATCTCTCTTCTCTTTCTCTCCATCTATCCTCTCTCTCTTCTTTCTTTCCCTCCCTCTCCCTCTCCCCCTGCAAGTCTGTCTGCCTATCTGTCTCTCTATCAATCTGTCTACTTCCATATAGGGAAATGTTTCTAGTCATTAGGGCAGGATATAATGAAGGACATAGTGACTGGTTAGGTCTTTGGAAAACCACCAAGTTTCAGAGGGGCCCTAACCACACTCCAAGTCCAGAACCTGATTTATTAAACCATCACATCGAGCCAAAAAGCATTTATTATACACCTAGTATGTGTCAGGCCATGTGGTAAGTGCTGGAGACACACACACACACACACACACACACACAAGGGAAGAGACAGTTCCTGACCTTGAAGTGATCATAGTTCAGTAGGAGAGACAATATGCAAACAATTGTCTACAGATAAACTATATACAGGATAAATTTGAAATAATCAACAGAGGCAAGACAGGGTTTTAGTTTAGACTTGAAGGAAGCCAGAGGATTCAAGAGGTGGAGATGAGGAGGAAGAACATTTCAGGCATGGAGGACCACCAGCAAATAGACCAAGAGTTGGGAAATGGATCATCCAGCTCAAGGAATAGTAAGGAAGCCAGTACCACTGCATATCACAGTATATGGAGAAAACTAGAAAGGTAGGAAAGCTCTAAGTTATGAAGTACTTTAAAAGTCAATCAGAGGATTTTATATTTGATCCTGGTTCTAGGTAGCCGTTGTAGTTTACTGCATAGGGGCTGGGTTAGGCAGAATGGACATGCTCAGACCAATGCTTTAGGAAGATGTTGTAGTAATCTATTGTGTTAGCATTATTTGCTCAGAATTCTGTTTTAACTATTTCTAAAAACCTATTATTCATGTCATATTTGTGTCATGTCATGTCATGTCATGCAGAATTCACTGACTGCCTCTAACATGAGATGTTCCAGCAGCACAAACTAAATCCTTTAACTATACACAGAAAAAATTAAAAAGGTTGAAGGACTTCTTGGATAGGTGGATGGGGAGGTGGTACAATCCAGACAGTTCTGCAAATATATACCTAAAAGGTGAAGGATAATCTTTAATCAGAAGCATTCCTTCTTTTTTTCATTTTTATTCTTTTTTATTTTTTTCAACATTCACTTTTATAAGATTTTGAGTTCCAACTTTTTTTCCTTCCTCATTCCTCTCCAAGACAGCAAACAATCTGATACAGGCTATACATGTACAATCACATTTCCACATTACTCACGTTGTGAAGGAAACAGAATGGAAGGGAAAAACCACAAGAAAGAATTTTTTTTAAAAAATGTGAAAATAGTCTGCTTCGATCTGCAATCAGACTCTATAGCTCTTTATCTGGATGAGGATAGCATTTTCCATCATGAGTCTTGGAATTGTCTTTGTATCCAATCTGTCATTGTATTGCTGTGAAGAGCCAAGTTGATCAGTGTACAATGTTGCTGTTAATGTGTACAATGTTCTCTTGAGAACCGTTCATTCTAAAGTGGTTGGCATGGCATGTCCAGATCTTGGTTTTCCATTGGAAACTTGGAGGAGAGAAATTAGATTTGAAACAAGCCAGCTCTTTATACTGGTCTCTTTTGACAGAACTATTCGTTGGCTGAGTTGGATACTTAGAACGATTATTTCCCCAGGGCCTTGTTGAAGCCCATGACCAAAGTGTGATCCAGCATGAAATCTGAACACTTTCATTATAATCCAAAACAAAGGAAGGGAAGCTCTAGAACAGGAGTTCTTAACCTTGGTTGGGTCATAGACCCCTTTGACAGTCTGGTGAAACCCAGGGACCCCTTCTCAGAATCATGTCTTTAAATGCACTGAATGAAAAACATAACTGGAAAATTTTAATCACACGCAATCTAGTGGCAGGTCTAATAACCACGTTGATTTGGAATTGCAGTCAGTGGAAACAATACTTTGGAAGATCTGTACCAAATATAATGTGAAATGAAAATACCTGCAATTTCTATTTGTTGACAAAGTCACAGGGAATGTGGTTTCTTGCCTACATTCATAATGAAAGGAAATGGTAAATTTCACTTAGGGGTTGTGAAAATAAAGGTGTAAATTTTTTTTCTCATCCAAGTTGACAGATCCCTTGAAATCTAACCATGGATAAGACATGGACCTCGAATCAGAAACCCTTGTTCTAGGGCCTCTCCTCTTAGACTTCCTTCCATTCATAGTGAATTTACATTGTATATATGTATGTAATTGTTCACATGTTGTCCCTCCTGTTAGAATGGTAATTTGCAGAGGGCAGGGGCCATTTTACATTTCTTTGTGTTGCCAGCCCTTAATGCAATGTTTGCCAGAGTATCTGCTAATATATGTTTATTGATTGATAGCTCTTGGTTCTAGTAAAGGGCTGGAAAGAAATGATAAAGCATGGATAAAAAACATGCAGATTCTCAGAACTAGAGGAGACCTCAAAGGCCATCTTGTCCAACCCCATGTGCTCAGGAGCCCCTCTTCAAGATGCCTAGCAAATCTCTCTTTAAGACGTTGATTTTGGTGAGAGGAAGCCACTACCTTCCAAAAACAGCCAATTTTTCTTTATGGCAGTTGTAATATTGAGGCTCTCCCCTACATCTGACTTAAAACTGTCTTAGCCGCTATTATCCATTTTTCCTAGTTCTGACTTTTGGGGCCAAGTAGAACAATTATAAACCCTCTTTTGTCCTCTTTTGGACAGCTAGGTGGTGCAGTGGATAGAGCTCTGGGCCTGGAGTCAGGAAGATTCATCTTTCTGAGTTCAAATCTGGCCTCAGACACTTACTAACTGTATGACTCTGGGCAAGTTACTTAACCCTGTTTGCCTCAGTTTCCTCATCTGTAAAATGATCTGGAGAAGGAAATGGCAAACCATTCCAGTATCTCTGCCAAAATAACTCCAAATGGGGTGATGAATAGTCAGGCACAAGTGAAAACCACTGAATAACAGTAAATATCTCTATTGAATTCCATCCTGAGAGACATTGAGGGGTAGCGGATAGAGAAGTGGCCTCAGAATCAGGAAGACCTAGATTCAAGTCCTTCCTCAGATACATATCAATTGTATGACCCTGGGCAAGTCACTTAAACTCTTGGTGCTCTAGACAATTCTTCAAGACAAGCTGCAAAAAAAATATTGGTGGTTGAAGTTTGTTAGTTGGGAATTGATCACATTAATGGAATCACATCCACTAGTTCAGCCCTATTGTATTCCAAATTCCATCTTTTTAGATCTAGTGGAAGTAACATGGGATTGAAACTCCTGTCCTCTGCCTTTGAATATGGCACTTATCTTCACTCCCTGGTCAGATACTAGGGAAAGCATTTTATCTCTTTAGGCCTAGTTTTATTATTTGCAAAATTAGAGAATTGATTTAAATCAAGCGTTCTTAATCTTTTTTGGTTCTTGGACCTCTCTGGCAATTTGGTGAAGTCTTTACATCTCCTTTTAGAATAATGAAAGGCATAAAATAAAATACATAGGATTACAAAGGAAATCCATCATACTGAAATAGTTAATAAAAATATTTTTAAAATACAAGTTCTTGGGCCCTCAGTTAAGAATCCCTGGATTAGATGATGACTAATGCCCAAATCCTAAAATTCTGAACGTCATTATTTAATTCAATGAACCTAGTCTATATTGTTATTTAATAATCCAAGCTGTACAAGTTCAGCAAAGCAAGGACTATGAGCATCCAAATCAAGGATCCAGGTTCAGATTCCACATCTGCTCATTGGTTTTCCCAACTTGGGTGACCTTGGGCAATTCTCTTACCTTCCTTGGGGCTCATTTTCATCATCTCTAAAATGAGAAACTTGGATGAGGGAGTCTTTAGGGTCCCTCCTAGCTCTATAACTATGATCCTATGTATCTGTATCATACCAATACTCCTAGGAGTTCAGTTTGGTAAATATTATCACCCTTGCCATTTGATCCACTTGCCTGGTTTTCCAGAGCCAGTTGTACCAGCCTTAGATTGTGGACATTCAAGGCTCTATAATTGTGACAGAGTCCTAACTTTTCGCTTTTCTTCTTGACAAATAGTACTGGGAATCATGTAGGAGGAAGATGCCTAGATTTTTTTAGAAGCTCCTTTGGAGCTGCAAGTTCCATTCTGGTCAATGTGTAGGTCTGCCTGCTTTGAACTGATGAATTGAGAGGTTAAGCAATTTGCCTAATCATTTGATTAGTCAGAAAGACCTCTAAAAAGTTAATTAAACTATACTTGGTTCTCTCAGAGATATACAATAATGCATTATTTGCACTCTCTTCAAAAAATGTCCACTCCTTGATTCAATATCTCCACATAGAATTTGTTGGAAATGTCTATTTTTATTCCCAGTTCTTTCTGGACCTGGTTGTGTGTTTCCAGCAAAAACATGGTCTTCAGAGGCTGAATAATTTGCATGTCTTTTCAATGGAGCAACTTGAGTCCTGGAGGATCTTTACAGATTTTAGGGCATCTGTGTTTCCACTGCTTTTGTTTACAGGAGAAAGCCTGAGAACATTTTTTTTCATGGAACAAGCCAGAATTTAGTTTACAATTAGGCAAAGAGATTGACAGTGAACAAGGGTGGAATGCCTCTGGGAATCTTGGGCAATTGGAAGAGAAATAAGAACTTAATTTAAGTCAATTTGGTTTTCAAAATTAAAATGTGTTATCAAAATATGTGCTGTTAGAACCAGGAAAACATTGTACACAGTAACAGCAACACTGTGTGATGACCAACTTTAATAGACTTAGCTCTTCTCAGTAATGCAATGATCTAAGACAATTCCAAAGGACTCTATCCACATTCAGAGAAAGAACTATGGAGTCTGAATGCAGATTGAAGCTTGCAATTTTTCTTTTCTTTGTCATAGTTTCTCCCATTGGTTCTAATTCTTCTTTACAACATGACTAATGTGGAAATACATTTAATATGATTGTACATGCATACCATATTGGGGAGGGGAGAGGGGAAGGAGAAAATTTAAAATTCAAATTTAAAATTCAAAATTTAAATTTCAAAATTTAAAATTCAAAACCTTATAAAAGTGAATATTGAAAACTAAAAATAAATCAATATTAAAAAGTAAAATAAAATCACATTTCCTACTGGGAAAAAATATGTGCTGTTGAGTTATGGAGGTTGATGTTAAGAAAAATGTAGTCAGCTTTAGCGACAATAAGACCTGGGCTAAAGTTTCTCCACTAACATATACTAGTTTGTATGACCCTAGACATGTCACTGAACTTCTCAGTGGTCTAGGTAACTCTCAGAAGAATTCTTAACCTAGGTCTGTGAACTTGTTTTTAAGAACTGTTTGACAGCTATATTTCAGCATACGTGGTTTCCTTTGTTATCCTATGTAGTTTTATACCTTCAAAAACATTATTCAGAGATGGGATTCAGAGGTTTCAGTAGATTGTCAAAAGGGCCACTGACTCAGTGGTCCTCTAAGGCTATAACCTCCAGTCTTTTTCTGGCTCCTTATGTGACTTTGTGTAAATCACCTAACACCTCTGGGTCTTATTTGCTCATCTGTGTCCCCTTTCACCTCTAAATCTGATTCTACATTCCAATTACAGACAAATTGCCATCCTATACTAGTGGAAGCAGCTTTCATATCGGGAGCTCATCACACTTAAGGAAATCACACATCTGGATTTTTTTTTAATGGCTACCAAGTGCTCTTATGGAAACCACTTACGGCAGATGAAACTGTGTTTAGTTGATGTAGATCTAACCAGTCGACGCTTATCTAGAGGGATTACTCGGCTATCTTGCTCTGATAAAATTTATTATGACTTGGTGACAATTTTGGCCATCTTTCAAAAGCTTTTCCTTTTCTATAATTCTGTTGTACTGATTAGAAACCTTTGTATGAGGTCACTTCAGTGAATTTATACCACTATGAATACTAAAGAAATCAACGTCATTGAGAAATTTTGATGGGAGCTGTGAGGGTTGACTAAACAAAGGATATAGATTGGCTTCCTTGCTGTGGTCCCAGTTTCCCAAGAAGGTCTCCTTAAAAACTGATATCCCTGAATTCGTGGCATTGATAGCAGTTATTCCATAACAGGTCAGGTTGTTTTGACTATTCCAGTGGAACCAGAGAATGTTACCCTTGGAAGGAACCATTGTGATCAGCCTACCCCCATTTAACTGAAGGGGGAACTGAGGCACAGAAAAGGGGAGTGACTTCCCTAAGGCCACAGAGTTGGTTAGTAGCAGAACTAAGACTAGAGTTCTGTTCTCCATGCTCTTTTCACAGTACTGTGGTACTGTGGAATCAGCTCTGATGTTTTTAGCAGAAGACATGAAATTCAACTCATGTTTACTCTGGAAATCCTTTCCTAAAGCCTACAATATTCTAATCAATAAGTCTATTAAAAAAGTTCATTACATTTGGCCACCTCATTAGGTTTTATACCTCCACCTCCAACCTTCACTCATCTTCTTACTATCTGCCTTGTCCCTCGCCCTCCATATCTGGAATCAAAATCAAATCACTGATACTGGAGAGGATATATCAGTCAAGTTATGCTCATTACTCCTGTGACTTCCTCAACCCTTTTCTTTACATCTGACCTGGCAATCTCCTATCCTTCCCTGGTTTTAATCATCAGAAAGCTCCCAAAGCTGTATCTCCAAACTTGACCTCTAGACTCAGCTGCCTATAGGACATCTCCACCCGGGTGCCCAATGTCACCTCAAACTTCAGCCTTTCCCAACTCAACTTCAATATTTATAGTATCACCATGAAAACTTACCTTTATCTGAGAAACTGTCTTTAAAATTTCCCCACAAAAATTTTCTACTTTTCTTCTAATCTTGTCTACATTGGTTTTATTTGTACAAACACTTTTTAATTTACTTTAATCAAAATGATCAGTTTTACATCTCACAATGCTCTCTATCTCTTGTTTATTCATAAATTGTTCTCCTATCCATCCATCTGATAGATAATATGTTCCATGTTCTTCTGATTTACTTATATCTCCCTTTATGTCTACACCATGTATCCATTTTGACCTTATCTGGGTAAATGGTATAAAATATTGATTTTTACCTAGTTTCTGCCAGACTGCTTTCTAGTTTTCCCAACAATTTTTACTAAATTGTGAATTCTTATCCTAAGAGAAATATAAAAATCTTTATATTTGTCAAAGCCAAGGTTACTAGAATCATTTACTTCTATATATTGCATATCTACCCTATTCCACGAATCCATCTTTCTATTTCTTAGCCAGTACTAAATAACTTTGATAGTTACCACTTTATAATACAGTACTGGTACTTCTAGGTCTTATCCTATACAATATTTCATAATTCCTTTCATATTCTTGACCTTTTGTTCTTCCAAAGAAATTTTATTATTTTTTTCTACCTCAATAAAATAATTTTTTGGCAATTTAATTGAGATGGCATTGAGTAAGTAGATTAGTTTAGGAAGAATTGTCATTTTTATTATGTTGACTTGTCCCACTCATAAACAATGAATATTTCTCCATTTATTTAAATCTGACTTTATTTATAAAGGAAGTGTTATAATTATGTGCACAAAGTTCCTAGGTTTGTCTTGGCAGATACACTTCCAAGTATTTTATATTGTCTGTGGTTATTTTAATGAGATATATCTTCCTATCTTTTTCTGCATGGCTTTGTTGGTGGTAAGTAGAAATGCTGAAGATTTAGGTTGATTTGTTTTATATCCTGTTACTTTGTTAAAATTGTTGTTTATATTAATTTTAGTTGAATTGCTAAGATTTTCCAGATATTATTATTCCAAATCTCCTTATCATCTGTGAAAAGAGATAGTTTTATTATCTCGTTGCCTGTTCTGATTTCTTCAATTTCTTATTCTCTTATTGCTATTGCACAATATTGAATAATATTCATAATAATGGGCATCCTTGTTTCACTTTTGAATTTATTGTGAAGACTTTTAGCTTGTCTCCATTATAGATAATGCTTACTGATGGTCTTAGGTAGATAATTTTTATCATTTTAAGAAAAAAATCCATTGATAGTTATGATTTAAAGTGTTTTTAATAGGAATGAGTGTTGTATTTTGTCGAAAGATTTTTTCCACATCTATTGATAAAATCTTGTGATTTTATTATATTTGTTATGGATATAGTGAATTATTTTAGTAGTTTTCCTTAAATTGAACCATCTCTGCGTTCTTAGTATAAATTCCACTTGGTTACAATGTATAACATTTGCAATATATTGTTATAATCTACTAGATGGTATTTTATTTAGGATTTTTGCTTCAATTCTGTTTTTGATCTTCCTGGTTTAGGTATCAGAACCATATTTGTTCCATAAAAGGAACACAATGCTCTCTATCTCTTGTTTATTCAAAATTGTCTATTATTCCAAATAATTTATTTAATATTGGCATTAGTGGATCTTTAAATGTTTGGTGAAATTCACTTGTAAATCCTTCTGATCCTGATTCTTTTTTCTTAGGAAGTTCTTTTATGGCCTGTTCAATTTCTTTTTCTTAAATAGGTAAAGCAGTTTTATTTAGGTATCCTATCTGTTAATCTGCTATATTTTTATAAGTATTCTTTCATTTAATTTAAATCATTAAATTTATTGGCATGTAATTGGGTAAAAAATTTTCTAATAATTGATTTAATTTCATCTTCATTAATGGTATAGTCACTCTTTTCATTTTTGATACTGGTGATTTGGTTTCCTTCTCTCTTTTTAAAAACCATATTAACTAGTAGCTTATCTATTTTATTGTCTTTTTTCATAAAACTAACTGCTAATTTTATTTAGCCAATGGTTTTCTCACATTCAATTTTATTAAACTCACTTTTAATTTTTAGGATTTCCAATTTGTTGTTTAATTGAGGATTTTTAATTTCTTCTTTTAGAAAAGATTGTTTTAAAAATTGTATGCCCAATTATCTACTTTTCCCACTATCTTATTGATGTGAGCAGTTAGATAAATCAGTTTTCCTCTGATTATCACTTTTGCTGCATCCTATCAATTTTGGTATATTGTCTCATTATTATCATTCTTTTCAATAAAATAGTTTATTGTTTCTATGTCTTATTCTTTAATCCACTCATTCTTAGGTTATACAGTCTCTGATTAATTTTTAATGTGTGTTTCCATGGTCCTTTATTCAATGTAATTTTTATATTGCATTTTGATGTAAAAAGGATGCATTTACTATTTCTGCTTTTCTGCATTTAAGTATAGTTTTTATGGCCTAATATGTGGTCAGTTTTTTAAAGGTGTCATATACCATTGAGAAACAGGTATATTTCTTTCTATTCCAATTCAATTTGCTCCAGATATTTATCATATCTAGCTTATTTAAGATTCTATCTATCTCCTTGACTTCTTATTTATTTTTTGGTTAGATTTATCTACTTATGAGAGAGGAGGGTTGAAGTCCTCCGTTATTATAGTTTTACTCTTTATTTCCTCCTGTAATTAATGTACCTTTTCCTTTAAAAATGTGGACATTATAGCATTTGATTCATATATGTTTAGTATTAATAGTATTTCATTATTTATGTTACCTTTTAGCATAATGTAGTTTCCTTGTTTATCTCTTTTAATTAAATCTATTTTAGCTTTAACTTTGTCTGAGATCTTACTTTTTTATATCTGTTGATATAAATAAATTTAAAAAATAATAAAATAAATAAATAAATATCCACTGATATAAATAAATTCTACTCTATCCCTTTATTTTTAGTCTGTGTGTGTTTCTTATTTTAAAATTTGTTTCCTCTATGCCCAAAGGGCTACAAAAATGTGCATACCCTTTGACCCAGCAATATCGCTACTAGGACTGTATCCCCAAGAGATCATAAAAATGGGAAAGGGTCCCACATGTACAAAAATATTTATAGCAGCTCTCTTTATGGTGGCCAAAAAATGGAAGTCAAGGGGATGTCCATCAATTGGGGAATGGCTGAATAAATTATGGTATATGAATGTAATGGAGTACTATTGTGCCATAAGAAATGATGAACAAGAAGACTTCAGAGAGGCCTGGTAGGACTTACATAACCTGATGCTGAGTGAAAGGAGCAGAACCAGGAGAACTCTGTGCACAGCAACGACCACAGTGTGCGAGTTTTTTCTGGTAGACTTGGAATTTTGTAATAATGCAAGAACTTCTTAAAAAAAAAAAAAAAAAATCCCAATGGTGGTTCTCTAAGGCAAAATGCCTTCCACACTCAGAGAAAGAAATATGGAAGTCATTTGCAGAATGTAGCAGATCATGTTTGTGTATGTGTATGTTTTTGTGTATCATGTTTTGATTTGTTATATGATTTCTTCCATTTATTTTAGTCGGACTACATAGCATGACTATAGTGAAAATGTGCTCAATAGGAAAGTATATGTAGAACCTATACAGAACTGTATGCAGTCATGGGGAGGGAGGGGGGTAGTGGAGGGTAGGTGTAGGGGGGATAAAATCTCAATTGTATGGCAGTGATTGTTAAACATTAAAAAATAATTAAAAAATAAAATAAAATAAAATTTGTTTCTTACAAACAACATATTATCGCATAATGGTTTTTGATCCATTTTGCTATATGTTTCTATTTTATGGGTGAGCTCATTTCATTCAAATTCAAAGTTACTACTACTCATTATATATTTACCCCATCCTATTTTCCTCACTCCCTCTTCTCTTACCCTATCCTTCCTCCAAAGTCTAAGCTACTTCTGACCAGTACCTTCCTAATCCACACAGCCCTATGAAAGTTCCTCCTTTAGCTCATCATGTTGTCCTCCTATTTCTCTGTAAGTTAAGAAATCTTTTATACCCTACTAGAAATATACAGGTTATTCTCTCTTTCACCTAATTCTGATGAAAATAATGTTCTCATACTATCAGTCCTTCACATTCCCCTCCCCTCTACTATAAGAATTCTTCCATGCATACCCCTTTTGTATGAGATAATTTGCTCCATTTTATCTCTCCCTACTCAGCTTTAATTTTTAGAATCATTCCATCCTAATCAACTCAATCCCAAGCCTTGTATCTATGAATATTCTTATAGACTATCCTAGTAATGATAACATTCTTCAGTTACAAATAACATTTTCCCATATAAGAAATAAAAAAAATTAATCTTATTAAATCCTTTATAATTAGTCTTATGTTTACCTTCTTTCATTTCTCCTGATTCCTGTAAGTCAAATTTTCTGTTCAGTTCTGGTCTTTTCCTCAAGAATACCTTAAAGTCCTTTAATCCATTCAATATTATTTTTCTCCCTTGCAGGATTATCTTCAGCTTTGTTGGATAGGCTATTCGTGATTGCAAATTCATCTCCTTTGCTCTTTTGAATATTATATTCCATATTCTTCAGTGTATTAGTGTAGAAGCTGCTAAATTTTGTGTTATCTTGACTGTAGCTCCACAATATTTAAATTATTTCTTTCTAGTTGCTTGTAATATTTTATCCTTGACTTGTAAGTTTAGAAACAGCTATAATGTTCCTGTGATTTTTCATTTTGGGATCTCTTTCAGGGAGTGATCATGGATTTTTTCAATTTTATTTTTCCCTCTAGTTTTAAAACTTCAGGGCAGTTTTCTTTAATAATTTCTTAATGTATATGTCTAGCCTCTTTTTTTTAGGTCATAACTTTCAGGGAGTCTAACAATTCTCATATTCTCTCTCTTCAATCTGTTTTCCATTCAGTTGTTTTTCTAATGATATATTTCACATTTTCTTCTATTTTTTCATTCTTTTGATTTTGTTTTATTATTTTCATTGTCTTATAAAATCACTAGTTTTCTCTTGCCACATTCTAATTTTTAAGGAATTATTTTCTTCTGTAAGTTTTTGGATATTTTTCTAATGGGCTGGCTTTCTTTTTATACTTTTCTTGGTTTTCTTGCATTACTCTTTTTTTCCTCCTTGTCTTCACCCTCTCTTATTTGACTTTTAAAGTCTTCTTTAAGATCTTCCAGTAACTGTTTTTGGACTTGTGACCATTTTAGCATTTTTCTTTGAAGCTTTATAAGTAGCTGGGTTGACTTCACTCTCTTCTGAGTTTGAACCCTGATCTTCTCCATCACTTAATAGTGTCTATGGTTGGGTTCTTTCTCATTATTTAAATGACTCATTTTTTGGCTGTTAACTATATGTTAAGGTCAGATTCTTCTCCCAGGGCATGGGGGAGAATGTCTCAGGCTTCAGGCTTTATTTTCTGAGCTCTATCTGGAGGCCATTGACCTCTTAGTTATTCCAGTGTTCTATAATCCAGGTGTGGTCCCTGCTCCTCTGGCTCACACCTTGGTCTATGGGTACCCTTGAGTACTCCTCTCTGCCTCTGAACCACAACCAAGGGTCCCAGTATCACTGCCACTACAAATGCTCTTGTTCCCAGCAGTCCCTGCGACTATAAGCATCAGCTCGCCCCTCGGCCCTGCTAACTGAAACCAGGGTCTCTGCAGTCCTGTGAGTTGTCTCAACCAGCACTTCTGCAACCACACTCATAGGTGTACATACCCCTCCTCCCCTGTAGCCACAGCCTGGCCCTGTCTGGTCAGCTCCTGGGCCCCTAGTCCAGCACCAGTGAAGGGGTTCCCCATTCTCCCAATCATACAGTCCATGGAGTGAAAGCTCGAAGCTGAGGCTGCCCCCACAGCTTGCTGGAGGTCACCCCTTTCCTAACATCCTCCCAAGTTGTCTTAGGCTAGATGACTGCTTTACCCCAACTTTTAATTCTTTTTCCCATCTCAAAATTCACTTTGATACACTATTTTACTACGTATAAATAAATATAGCAGTAAGAAAAAAGAGAAGAGGTGAGAAGTTAAGTTAAATAAAGAGAAATAAATTGTTAAATTAATTATGCAGGGTTTGGATTTGTTTTTTTTTTAAACATTCAGAGACTGAGTTTGAGGAAGGAGAAATTTGGGACAATTTAAGCATAACCTAAAGAAGCAGGGTTTGAATTGGAAAGAGGAAGAGGGTTCCATCTGACAGAAAACAATCACTAAGGAATAAGGAAAGGAAAGGAGGACTCAAGGGGAAGGAAAAGTGGAGACTGGGCATGACCAGGTAGGTAAGAAAAGGTCACTGTCAAGAGAAAAGGAGATAGCTCCTTTGGCTCTCAAATACTATGGGTAATCAAAGAATAGGAAGATCTAAAGCAGTGGTTCTTAGGACTCTTGGAATCCCCAAGACCCTTTTGGTGGGGGGGGGGGTGGTATCAAAATTATTTGAATAATTATACTGATTTTATTTTATTATTTATTTTATTATATTTATTATATATTATATTCTATAATATATCAATTATAATATTATATAGAATATTTATTACATTTTATTATATATAAAATTATATTTTATTATAATTATACTAAGATGTTTTTCCAAATTGGTAAATATTGATAGGTATAATCTATATAAACAGAAGTTCTGGAGGAGGGTAGGGTTTTTAATAATTCTTAAGAGTATGAAAGAAGATTAGGCAGGTCCCTGCTTTAGATTGGATGTACTCCATGAAACCAAGTCAAGGGAAACATTTTGATTTGAAAGAGAAACAGGGATATGAGGGATGTGTGGGGTCCAGGGAGAAAAAGGAATAGATTTAGGCAGTTATGTGAAATGATGGAAGGAGTGCAAAAATTGGAGTTGGGATAGACCTGAGTTAAAATCCTGACTCAGGTACTTGCTAGCTGTGTCACTCTGTGTAAGTCATTTAACTTGCTTCTGTGCTCCAAATTTCATTTGTAAAATTAGGACAGATAACAATAACTACTTCATTGAATTGTTATGAGGATCGAACAAAATTTTATGTATATATATATATATATACACACATATAGTTCTGTAAACTTTAAAGAGCTATAAATTTCAGCTGATATTACCTTTAGAGAGCAGATATTAATAGACAGAATATGCTATTATTTTTTAACTTAATTTTTTCTGTTCATGTTAACAAGTCCAGCTTTGAGCAATAAGTGTGAAACTCTCACGTTTCTCCTCTTAGTTGGTGAGCATTTCAAGACTGGCTAGAATGGGAGTTGGTGAGCTTCCTCACATTTCCCCTTAGCATTTTCCTTTTCTCTCCTTTCTTTTCATTTTTTTGTTTGTTTTGAAGGCAATTTGGGTTAAGTGACTTGCCTAAGGTCACACAGCTAGTAGTGTCTGAGGCTAGATTTGAACTTGGGTCCCCCTGACTCCAGGGCTGGTGTTCTATGTACTGTGTCACCTAGCTGCTCATCTTTGCTTTTCCTGTAGCTAGGAAAAAAGGAAATAGTCCTGCCTTCTCATGCCCTGTTTAAGTCTTTCAAAGACTGTGTTATGGAAGAAAGATTAGACTTTTTCTGAAGGGTTAAGGGCACAACCAAGAGCCATGGGTGAAAGTCACCATGTTTGATATCAGCTCAAACTTCCTAACAATGGGAGCTGTCCAAGAGTGGAATGGGCTCCTTTGGGAGGTGGTATGTTCCCCCTCATTGAAGGTCTTTCAACAGAGACTGGATGACCATTTTTCATATGTTTTGTAGTGTTTTTTTTTCTATTGAATTGAACTAAATGGACTTTGAGGTATTTTCCAATCTGAAATTTCTAGGATCCTGTACTATCTTGCTTGTTCAAAGAGGGTAGGACTTGTCATGCTCATGTGAGTAGTCAATAAATGCTGTTTGCTGATAATGCAAGGCAGATAAAATGGTAGATGTCCCTATTTTCTCACCTGATAGGCCACACATGGGGGCAGAAAGAGCATTGGACTTGGAGTCAGAAAATCTCTATCTAGGTCCTGCCTATGACTTCTTACACTTCCTACTTATGACTGATGATATAATGTCTCTAAATTTCCATTTCCTCATCAGTAAAATGAGAACAATCCTACTGGTGAGGAGAAGGACTGGACTCATGATTTAATTAGATGAACCCTTGGCTTGTTTTATAACTGATGACTTTATTGTTGGGCAACATTTTGCTCTTTTCTTCACAAAAGAATGATCAGATTTTCTCTTATTAGCTCTCTTTTGCACTGATTCCTAGGGAAGGTCAGATTTGCTGAATAATTATTTATTATATATGATAGGAGTAACATATTAAATAAATAAAATTAAAACCTTTTGTGAAATAGGGTCATTTGGAGCTTGTCCTTACCCCTGCAGGGCTGAGTAGGAAGCCCCAGGTTATCTGAGGCAGTGACCACACTGCAGAATCTCAGGCATATCAGCCCAGAATGGGAGCCCAGCAGAACTGAGCAAGTGAGAGCTGCGGAGCCCCAGGTATCTTCAGCAGTTGCTCCTGAGACTATCAGCCCACAGATTAAATGTCTATAAGTCACCTACTTGAACTTCCAGGAGCCAAGATAGTGGAATGATTGGTAAATGCTCTTGCCTTCCCCTTGTTGACCTCGAAAGACCCATAAAATATTTCCCCAGAAAAATCCTGGAATGGTGGGATCAGCCAAAGGGTAAACAGTCTTTTAGCCCTAGCTGGAGGCTAGGAAAATTGCTAAGCAGAGTCCCTCTTGCAGTGGCTGAAGGGGGGCAGTGGAAGCCTAGAGCTGTCCCAGACAGCCCCACCTCAGCAAACTGGGAGGAAATCTTGAGCCCCAGGGTGGTGGAGCCACAGCCTCCAACACCAGGACCCCAGGTGTGCCTCAGCACCTCAGGGGAATTGGGAAGACACTAGGGCAACTGGGATCACCAACCACTGAGCTTGCCTATACTTTAGCTCAGCAGAGGAGACCTCTTGTGGCCAGACTACCCCACCCCTACATTTAACACAGCTACCTCCAGGGTAACTCTGGGGAAACCAAGAAAGACTTCACCTGGCCTTTGCTTTCTCACACCAGCCAGCTCAGCACCAGGTAAGTTGCAACATTTTAGCTTCTAGCTGAAAGCACCAGAGGCCACAACACACAAAGCCTTAAGTTCAAGGCAGAAGAACTGTGGGACAGAGTCCTTTGTGCCCTAGAAGCAGAGATCTACTTTAAAACCAGTAAAAGTGTGATCGTCATCATCATGAGTAACAAGCAAAGCAGAAAAGAGAAGACCACAAAATCTTTCTATGGAGACAAGGACCAAAACACGAAAACCAAAAAGGTCAGCATTGAGACTGTATTCCCATCTGAAATTTCAGAAGGGAATATGAACTGATCTGAAGCACAAAGAGCATTCTTGGAAGAGCTGAAGAAGGATTTTAAAAGTCAAATTAGAGAAATAGAAGAAAAACTGGCCAATGATTTTAAAAAGGTGAAAAAAGAAAACAGAAGAATTTAAAAGGAAAATTGGACAAATGGAAAAGGAAGTACAAAAACTAACTGGAAGACATAACTCCTTCAAAGGAACAATTGGACAGATGGAAAAGGAGATGCAAAAGTTAACTGATGAAAACAATTTGATAAATATTAGAAGTGGGCAAGTCAAGGCTAATGACTCTATCAGACATCAAGAATCAGTCAAACAGAATCTAAAGAATGACAAGATAGAAGAAAATGTAAAATATTGAACTGGAAAAACAATTGATCTGGAAAATAGATTCAAGAGAGAAAATCTAAGAATTATTGGTCTACCAGAAAACTATGATGAAAATAGAGCCTGGACAATATCTTACAAGAAATCATCAAGGAAAACTGCTTAGAAGTCCTAGATCCAGACGGCAAAATAGTCATCAAAAGAATCCACCATTCACCTCCCAAAAAGGGATCCCAAACTAAAACCATCAAGGAATATTATTGCCAAATTCCAGCATTATCAAGTGAAGGAGAAAATACTACAGGCAGCCAGAAAGAAACCATTCAAATATTGAGGAACTACAGTCAGGATCACACAGGACTTCACAGCTTCTCCATTAAAAGATTGAAGGAATGTAATATTCCATAAGGCAAAGGAGCTGGGAATAGAATGAAGGATCAATTACCCAGCAAAACTGAGCATAATATTTCAGGCAAGGAGATGGACATTCAATGAAATAAGGAATTTCCAGACCTCCTGATGAAAAGACCAGAGCTCAGTAGAAAATGTGATCTTCAAACTCAAGACTCAAGAGAGGCATAGAAAGGTAAACAGGGAAAAAATTGTTATTCAATATGGACATACTGTTTACATACATTAACTGTTGTTAATCTTGAAAATTGTGTATTTATCATGATATATAAAAGGAATATACATAGAAGAAGTGGTATAAAGTAAATGATGTGATGATAAAAATGTGATTTAAGGATGCAAAGGGATTGTACTAGGAGATGTGAAAAAGGAGGAGGCAGAAAATGGTAAATTGCATCATAGGAAGTGGCACAAAATTATATTACAGTAGAGGTAAAGAGGGGAGGGAGATGAGCATTGTTTGATATTTGTTCTCATCTGATTTGGTTCAAGGAGAGAATAACAAACTCAGTTAAGTATAGAAATCTAACTAGCTCTATGGGCAGTAGGAGGGGCAGGGGGAAGGAAAAGGGAGGGAAGGCTAAAAGCGAAGGAAGAAGTAGTAAGGGCAAAGGGGAGGGAGGTTGAAAGAAAGAAGGGAAGACTGAAGGAGGTGGTCATCAAAAATTAAAACTCTGTTGTGGAGGGAAAGGGAGAAGGGAGAACCACAAATGGGGGGAAAGAGGATTGAGGGAAAGACAGAGATAGTTGTAAATAATATGTTGTTTACAAGAAACACATTTGAAAATGGGGGGATACACACAGGATAAAGGTTAAAGGTTGGAGCAGAATATATTGTGTTTCATCTGATGTAAAAAAAGCAGGAGTAGGAATCCTAATCTCAGACAAAGCAAAAGCAGAAATAGATCTAATCAAAAGTGATAAGGAAGGAAACTATGTCCTGCTATAGACAACGAAGCAATGTCATTACTAAACATATACGCTCCAAGTGGTATAGCATCCAAATTTTAAGAGAAGTTAAAGGAGTTATAGGAAAAAATAGACAGCAAAACTATACTAGTGGGGGACCTCAACCTCCCCCTCTCTGAACTTGGTAAATCTAACCTCAAAATAAATAAGAAAGAAGTTAAGGAGGCGAATAAAACTCTGGATAAGGTAGACATGATAGATCTCTGGAGAAAATTGAATGGGGATAGAAAGGAATATACCTTTTTCTCAGCAGTACATGGCACAAATACAAAAACTGACCATGTACCAGGGCATAAAAACCTCACAATTCAGTGCAGAAAGGCAGAAATAGTGAATGCATGCTTCTCAGATCATAACACAATAGAAATTATATGTAATAAAAGGTCATGGAAAGATAGACCAAAAATTAATTGGAAATTAAATAATCTAATCCTAAAGAATTAATGGGTTAAACATCAAATCATAGAAACAATCAACAACTTACTTCAAAAGAATGACAATAATGAGACAACCTATCAAATCTTATGGGATACTGAAAAAGCAATTCTTAAGGGAAGTTTTATACTTTGGAATATGAATAAAATAGAGAAAGAGGAGATCAATGAATTGGGCATGCAGCTGAAAAAGGTAGAAAAAGAACAAATTGAAAATCCCCAAGTAAATACCAAATTAGAAATACTGAAAACCAAAAGAGAGATTCATAAAATTGAAATTAAGAAAACTATTGAACTAATAAATAAAAATAAGAGTTGGTCTTATTAAAAAGTCAATATAATTGAGAAACCTTTGATGAGTTTGATTAAAAAAAGAAAGAAGAAAACCAAATTACCAATATCAAAAATGAAAAGGGTGAACTCACTTCCAAAGAGGAGGAAATTAAAACAATGATTAGAAATTGCTTTGCCCAACTGTAAGCCCATAAACTTGACAATCTAAATGAGATGGATGATTATTTTAAAAAATATAAATTGCCCAGATTAACAGAAGAGGAAGTTGAATACTTAAATAACCCCATCTCAGAAAAAGAAATTGAAGAAGCCATCAATGAACTCCCTTGGAAAAAATCTCCAGGGCCAGATGGATTTACAAATGAATTCTATCAAACATTTAAAGAACAATTAATTCCAATACTATATAAACTATTTGGAAATATTGGGGAAGGAGTCCTCCCAAACTCTTTTTACCATACAAATGTGGTTCTGATACCTAAACTAGGAAAAGTCAAAACAAAGAAAGAAAATTATAGACCAATTTCTCTAATGAATATAGATGCAAAAATTTTAAATAAGATTTTAGCAAAAAGAATACAGCAACTTATCATGAGAATAATACATTATGATCAGGTAGGATTTATACCAGGAATACAGGGCTGGATCAATATTAGGAAAACTATTAGCATTGTTGATCATATCAATAACAAAACTAACAAAAGCCACATGATTATTTCAACAGATGCAGAAAAAGCTTTTGACAAAATACAACACCCATTCCTATTAAAAACATTGGAGAACACAGGAATAAATGGAACCTCCCATAAAATAATAAGCAGTATCTACCTAAAACCTTCAGCAAGCATCATATGCAATGGGCATAACCTAGATGCATTTACAGTAAGATCAGAGGTGAAACAAGGATGTCCATTATCACCACTGTTATTCAATATGGAACTAGAAATGTCAGCTGTAGCAATAAGAGAAGAAAAAGAAACTGAAGGAATTAGAATAGGCAAAGAAGAAACTAAGTTATCACTCTTTGCAGATGATATGATGATATACTTAGAGAATCACATAAAGAAACTACTTGAAATAATAAACAACTTTGGCAAAGTTGCAGGTTACAGAATAAACCCACACAAAACATTTGCATTTCTATATATTACTAATAAACCCCAATAGCAAGAAATGGAAAGAGAAATCCCGTGTAAAACTTGGGTAGACACTATAAAATATTTGGGAGTCTACCTGCCAAAGCAAACCCAGGAACTATATGAACACAATTACAAAACACTTTTTGCACAAATAAAGTCAGATCTAAATAAGGCCAACTCAATATAATAAAAATGACAATTCTACATAAATTAATTTACTTATTCAGTGCCATACCAATGAAATTATCAGGTAATTATTTTCTAGAGCTAGAAAAAATCATATCAAAATTCGTCTGGAAGAACAAAAAGTCCAGAATATCAACGGAACTAATGAAAAGAAATGCCAGGGAAGGTGGCCTAGCCCTACCAGGTGTCAAATTGTATTATAAAGCAGCAATTATCAAAACAACTTGGTACTGGCTAAGGAACAGGGGGTAGACCAGTGGAATAGTTTAGGTACTGAAGACACAGTACTCAATGAATATAGCAATCTACTGTTTGATAAACCCAAGGACCCCAGCTTCTGGAATAAGAACTCAGACTATTCAACAAAAATTGCTAGGAAAACTGGATAACAGTGTGGTAGAAGTTGGGCAAAAATCAATGCCTGACACCATACACAAGAATAAAATCCAAAAGGGTATGTGATCTAGGTATAAAGATTGATACAATAAACAAATTAGTGGAGCAAAGAATAGTGTATTTATCAGATTTATGGAGAATGGAGAAATTCTTGACTAAACAAGAGATAGAAAACATTATTAAGTGTAAAATAGATAATTTTTATTACATTAAATTGAAAAGTTTATGCACAAACAAACCCAATGCAACCAAGATTAAGAGGGAGGCAGAAAACTGGGAAAGAATTTTTGTAGCTAGCATCTGAGATAAAAGCCTCATTTCTAAAATATATAGAGAACTGAGTCAAATGTACAAGAATACAAGTCATTCCCCAGTTGATAAATGGCCAAAGGATATGAACAGGCAGTTTTCAGAGGAAGAAATTAAAACTATCTATAGTCATATGAAAAAATGCTCTAAATCACTATGGATTACAGAGATGCAAATCAAAACAGCTTGGAGGTACCACATCACACCTATCAGATTGGTTAACATGACAAAACAGGAATATGATACATGTTGGAGAAGATGTAGGAGAGTTGGAACACTAATTCATTGTTGGTGGAGCTGTGAATTCATCCAACTATTCTGGAGAACAATTTGGAACTATGCCCAAAGGGCTACAAAAATGTGCATGCCCTTTGACCCAGCAACATCACTTCTAGGACTGTATCCCCAAGAGATCATAAAAATGGAAAAGGGTCCCACATATACAAAAGTATTTATAGCAGCTCTCTTTGTGGTGGCCAAAAACTGGAAATCAAGGGGATGCTCATCAATTTGGGAATGATTGAATAAATTGTGGTATATGAATGTAATGGAATACTATTGTGCTTTAAGAAATGATGAACAGGAAAACTTCAGAGAGGCCTGGAAAGACTTATATGAACTGATGCTGAGTGAAAGGAGCAGAACCAGGAGAACATTGTACACAGCACCAACCACAGTGCTCGAGGAATTTTTCTGGTAGACTTGTTACTTCATTGCAATGCAAGGACTTAAATAATTACCAATGGACTCGGGGCAAAATACTTTCCACACCCCGAGAAAGAACTATTGGAATTTGATCGCAGAATGAAGCAGATCATTTTCTTTTGTATTATGCTATGTTTTGTTTTATGACTTCTCCCATTCATTTTAATTCTTCTGTGCAACATAACTAAGGTGAAGATGTATTTAAGAGGAATATATGTGTAGAATCTATATGAAATTGTATGCCATTTCAGGGAGGGAGGGGGGAAAAAAGGGGAGGAAGAGGAAAAAATCTAAGCTATATGGGAGTGGTTGTGGAATACTGAAAACAAATAAAATAATTTAATTAAAAATAATAAAATAAAAAGCAAAAAAGAGCAATGTGTTAGTCATTACTAAGAATTAGCAATAAATTTGGTGAAAAGGTTTTATTTTTTAATAATAGCTATCATTTATATAATACTTTCACTGCTGAACTATTCTTTCTAGGTTGGCTGCCTGGGGGGACACCAGGACCCTCTGGTGTCCTAAAAATTCCCTTAGCAATATTATGGATGACCTATCTTTCCCCTAAATACCCCTCCCCAACATGCCAGCATCTAATACAATGTGGATTCCTTCCTTCCTATTATGTATAACTAAAAATAATTTAATCTAGGAGCAGAGCTGTCTTTTGGTCTCCAATTCCTCCCATATCTTTAAAGTGTGTACTGTATCCTAAAGAAGATATTTTGCAGAAAATTCATGTAAAATGTTTTCTATATCAGTGATGATAGGTCATGCTGGATTTTTTTTCTTATTCTTGTTAATTCTTTTTCTTGCTAGTTCTGTAGCTTTTTTTCTCTTTCTGTGTGGTGCCTCTTGGTTAGACAGGCCTGGCCTTCTCTCTCTTCCTTTCCCAAGTGGTCCCTGGAGTAGGGATGGAGAGGGGCAGGCCACAGTGGCCCTCTGCTTTCCTTTGGAAGCGTCATGTTTTTGCTGAACAGTGTATCAGCCCTCTCACTGTCCCCAGTCTGTAACCATTAACTTGAGGTTGTGTCTGTAGAGACAGAATAGGGGGCAGTAATTCACTGCATGGAGGCTGAGGCAGAAGGCTGGACTGTATCTTATGGGTTTTTGTTGTTGCAGTTTGTCTGGAAGGTTTTATTCTAAGGTCACGTCGTTTTTGGTTTCAGTGCCAATAAGCCCCTCCTCCTCCAATTATACAGTACTTTACTGTTGGCAAAGCTCTGTACATATTTTAAAGAGCAGTGTGAAAAAGATACTTTTTTCAAGAATTGCCTACGCATTACACGTAAATAATCTTTCATCTCTATGCAATGCATTATTTATCTAAGAACTGAATGTTGGAGAACTTCTGGAAAAGAATTTAAAAATTCAATTACGCTTATTTTAATTTGAGATTTTTATTTTAAAAAGTTGACTTCTTCACTAAAGTTCTATTTTGATGCCTATTCATACTGGTATTTCTTAAAGGTTCTGATAGCTACTACACAGTGTAGCAGGAAGGGCTTTGGGCTAAGAAGCAAGAGACCTGAGTTCAACCAGCAGCATGATCTTGGATAAGTCACTTTACTGCAATCAGCCTCAGTTTCCCCATCTATAAAAATGAGGCTAATAATAGCACCCTCTTCCTATGAGACTTATGAAGACAAACTAAGATATTTATATGGCAGTTAACAAAACTTTATGTGCTCTGACACTTGGAAAGTCCATTTGCACAACAATGATAGGGATCTCACCATTTTCAGCTTTGTTCCTCTACCTTTCAAGTCACCATTTTATGATTCAGTAATCACTTATTAAGCACCTGCTATGTGTCAAGCACTGAGAGCTAATTCCTGGACTTGAGAGAGAAGACTCATCTCCACCTTTGGCAAGAGACAGGAAAGAGGCAGTTTAGTTGATGAAATTTTAAGCTTGAAATAATTACCTCCTCATGACAATGAGATATCCCAGAAAGTGTCACCTTTTCTTACATCTTCCCAGAGTATAATGGATGATGATAATGCACTGGATTAAGAAAAGGTGCCCATTTTTAATCTTGAAAGCCCAAAGACAAGAGTGGCAAATGAACAGTTTTCACGTGCTTCTCTACCCACCACGTTTCAACTGCTGCTAACACCGTATCATTTGGCATTGTTGTGGAGTGAAGGGATTTGCCAAAATGTTTTACAGAGTAACTGAAATTGACCCACTCATATGTCCCAAATTCTTTTCCTTATAAAATATTTTAAAATGGGTATATTTCTTAAGTGTTATCAATCTTCTTCCACCTTCTGAAACTGAGAATGTTACTTCTTTGTACTTTTAATATTTCTTTGCTTGGAGCTATCAGCGTAGATTGTGATTTCTTCACGTCTTGGAAGATACTCTAAGAAGGTCACAAAATTCATTCCCATAACCATCCTCTTCGCTTAGTTGGCCGGATTTTCCCATGTCCTTTCCCCAGGCTGGTATAAGGAGAATTTCTGCTTGCTAGAATCTGCCAATATTGACTCTCTCTTGGCAAAATCTTCTCTAGGTCATGTCTTCTCTGAACCAGTAAGCCATTCAGTCAATAAACATGTATTAAACACCTACTATGTGCCAGCCATTGTAGAAGGAGGAATTAGATGAAAACTTTACTGAGTAAATAGAGGAGAGAAACACACATTGCTCCTGGGATTTCATTAGTATCAATGAATGCCAATGTAGAGCAATACCTTCTCTGAAATTTAGAATCTTAGAATGTTGTTTGGGATGCCTGAAGGTTAAGTGATTTGCCCAGGGCTACACGACCTGTATGTATCAGAGGCAAGACTTGAACACAGGACTCCCTGTGGGAGCCACCAAGGCCAGCTCTCTAGCCATTGCACCAGGGCCTCCTCTCAAACCAAAGGCACTGAGCAGATTTCAACCCTTTCTTGATGATTCCAGGTCATTGCCATTCTGTGTATTCATTCTTTTACTGAGCTGTTTCTGTTTGCTTATTTTTTCTCTCGTGATCTTTTTCTTTGTGGTCAGTTGTCACTTGTCCTTTCTTGTTGTCAACAGCCAACCTCCTCCACCCCTAAGAACATGGAGATTTTAATCTGTCATGGTCTTGGAAATCTCATGCATGTTTGTTAAGTATTTTCTACTAAATAAGAGACAGTAAGTGTTTGAGAGCCCAAGGGCCAGGCTTTAGTGGAAATGATAGCTACTAAATAGGTTCAAAGACCTTGGATAGCTAGATGGTGCAGTGCGGGGCTTGGAGTCAGGAAACCCTGAGTTCAAATCCCACCTCAGTCACTTAGTAGCTGGGTGATTTAAAGCAAGTCACTTAATCTCTGTTTCTTCCTCTGTAAAACAGGAATAATAAGAGTACCAATCTCAGGGATATTGTGGAGATCAAATGGGATTTTATATGTGTGTGCAACATTTAAAAACTTTAAATCTGATAAATATTGACTATTATCATTATATATTACTTCTGAAGTGTTTTCTGGGCAGGGGAAATGGAATTGAGTTTGGCAGAACTCCGATTATGTTGCATCCGCTCAGTATATATTTTTTGTTAAAATGGTTGTTTGCTGTCTTGTATCTCTTGGAAGTCAGGAGCTATTTTTGTGAATCAGGAAGATCTGAGTTCAAATCTGGCCTAAGATACCAGCTGTACCTTGCCACAGTTTCTTCAACTGTAGAATGTATTAATACTACCCATCTTGTAGGGTTGTTCTATGAGATAATAATTGTAAAGCACTTAGCACTGAGCTTGGCACACAGTAGTTGCTTAATAAATGCTTCCCTCTTTCCGTCTTTCTTTCCCTTCCTCAGTAAAGTGCTTAGACTGTAGTAATAACAATAAGTTTTTCTCTCCTTACCTCCTTCCTTCTTTCTTTTCCTCTCTCCTTTCCTCAGACAGTGACTAGCCCATAGTAATAACTTAATAAATAGTTATTGACTGCAACCAACTAGATAAATGGGGACTTAATGGCCCTCCTTCTCTAGCAGGTTAGATGCATGGTAGAATATCACGCTCACTAGGGGGAAACAAATGACCACTGTATGTTCACCAGTGTGTCTGGTGAACCTCCCCTTTTGACGAGAGATCTCTTTTGGATTTACTACTAACATAATTGGAAGAGGGGTCAAGAGATCCTTAAATCCAAGGATGTTGTAACTTCATTGGGTCATTTGAGGGGCTTTCCCCATTTGGGGATAGCTAGACCATAGCTGGAAGCCTCCCCTTCAATCTCCCAAGTCTTTGAGAACATGATGAGGGAAACTTTAGGCATCAATCAGAGGATTCCATCTAGTGCTCAGTTCTTAGTGAGTCTGGGGGCCCCAGGAACTTTTGTATTGAATTAGTAGTAGAGAAAGGGAGAATGGTTGTTTCTGTTGTTTTCCAGAATGTCTTCTCCCATTGCTATTGGTTGGCTGAACTCTCACTTATATACCACCAAGCAGATCCTAAATCTATCACATAAGGAAATCTTGACTTATTCTACAGGAGGGTGAACTAATTAAAAACCCACTAAGTGCAAAGGGAGAGACAACATGAGTTAGTGGATAGAGGGCTGGCCCAAGGAAGCAGAAAAGTTCAAATCTGGCTTCTGACCCCTGCTAGCTGTGTGATCCTGGACAAGTCACTTAGAGTCTCATTAACTACAAATCTAAGACTACAAATTGTGGCCAAGTTGTTGATCTATGTAAGTGTAGGAAGCTTTCATTTTGGTAGTTATTCCTACTGATAAAGTCACACAGTACAACCCCCTAAAAAAACAAAGAGTGAGTGTGAGTGGGTATGTATAAACCATGCTTACACTTGTGTAACTTTTATTTGCCTCTAGTGAACTTTGTCCGATTTGTGGTTAATGCTTTCCCCCACCTGCCAAGGTCACTTTGAATACTTAGTCTGAATAGACACCTTGTTCCATTGAGTTGAGTCCAACTGGAAGAGCCCAAGGTCATGATTTCCATGCCAGTTAGCTTTGGTTTCCTTCCATGGTTCCAGAGGCACTTCTAACCCTAGTCAGCAGGTTTACAAATGCTTTTGGTGCTTCTCAAAAGGGATCATGGGAAAAAGAATGTAGGCAGATACATCATCACTACTGGAAGTGCAACTCAAAGTTCATTCTCCACAAATAATGGTGCATCATCAGGGGATCAGTCAAATTTCCCAATAGAAGATGGAAAATCCCCCACTGAATGACTTCAGTAGGCAGTTGTCTTCCCTCTGTAATTTTTCTGAGTTTTTCATCATCTACCTTTTAGTTTTAAATATGGGTCAGCATGATCAGAATGAAGCACCTCTCCTTTTATTGCCTGGCATCATGTCATTTATTGGGAAGCTATCCCAAAAGTTTTCACAGCCAGTCAGCATCCACTGCCTGTGGAAATACGTGGGTCACTTTACTTTGAGGCCCTTACATGAGATGAATGCATTCAGACAAAGATACTCCAGCTGGGGCTGAAGAGGACGGACAAAAGTCCCTCTGGCAAAGCAGATGTTCTAAACCAGAGGTGGGATACTTTCAGCCTGCAGCCTCTAGGCTATATGTGCCCCTCTAGGTCCTCAAGTGTGACCCTTTGACTGAATCCAAACTTCACAGAACAAACCCCCTTAATAAAAAGATTTATTCTATAAAACTTGGACTCAGCCAAGAGGCCATATGCAAGGACCTAGAAGGTCACAGGTAACCTCAAGGCCACAGGCTCCCCACCCCTGTAAAATAAATAAAGATTTCCTCAGGTGATAGTTTCAGGACCTGCTAAACAATAACAGTAAACAATAAGGACCTCTTTAACAACAATAATAATAAATAGATTTATTACAGCTTGTATGTAACATTTTTAGATTTGCAAAACACTTGACAAATATCCCATTTTGTCTTCATAGTTTCTGAAATCATTCATGTCTTATTCAATTTTGTAGTTCATATCTTGCTGACTTTTTTTTACATTGTGGGGTGTGAGTGCATATGAATGTGTGTGTGTGTATTTGCAAGTGTTTGAATACGCCTACATTTTTTTGTTGGTTTCTTTTATAGCAGGAATATGGAGAAGGGGAGAGGAGGAATGATGATTCACTTTCTACTGTTGACCTGGATGGCCCATTGAGAGTACCAACTGATTAGTTAATAATGTAGGAGAGAGAGATATATAGGCACTGGTTAGTAATAGGAAGTAGTAGTAGTGGTGGTGGTGGTGGTAATAGTTGTAATAAAAGTAGCAGTAGTAGTATTAGTGGAGGGAAGGGAGGGTGAATGGTAGTAGTAATAGTAGTACTAGTGGTGGTGGTAGGTGGTAATTACTATTAATAGTAATAATAGTGGTGATGGTGGTAGTGGTAGGAGTACTAGTAGTACTCCTATTCCAAGTCTTAGAGATAGGTCCTTCCTACCAAAGTCATCATGGAGTTGGAGAAAAACACTGGAATTATTAAGCCCTGAACCTCCAGCTCCCTTAGAAGGAGGCTTGGGATCTCTTTGCACCATTAGCTGAACTTCAAACAACATGGATAAGACAGGAAGTGGTGTGGCGGGGAGAAGGAAAACAGACAAGGAAGATCATGAAAACTCAAATTACCAGGTGCAAAACATGCAATTAAAGCTTTGTTTGCTAGAACTGAGATTGCTCAGGGCATGAGGATTTAGAAGCAGGGCATTTTAGAGCCAGTCGGACACTTGGAGGTTACCCAATCTAAGGCCTTCACCTGACAGATGAAGAAGTCACCTTGCATGTTTGTCAGCTGTTCAGTTGTTTTTCATTCGTAGTTGACTCTCTGTGACCCCATTTGGGGTTTTCTTGGCAAAGATACTGGAGTGTTTTGCCATTTCCAGTTCATTTTACAGAGGAGGAAACTGAGGTAAACAGAGTTGAGTGACTTGCTCAGGGTCTTACAACTAGTGTCTGAGTCCAGATTTGAATTCAAGAAGATGAGTCTTCATGACTTCAGGCATAGTGCGTTAGGCAATAATATGTGCTATAGAAATATTAGCATTTATTATTATTATAATTATATAATACAATATGTTATATACACATACACACATATATATACATATATGTGTGTGTATATATATATATATATATATATATATATATATATATATATATATATATATATATATATATATATATATATATATACATCTATACCTATATAAATCTCGTTGGTGTAGGGTACAGCTCACTATTGAAACTCATGGTGCACCTCATGGAAGAAAGTCCCCTTGCCAGTGCAGATGGACTCCAGCTCTGCACCCTACAGTCTCAGAGTTACTTGAGCCCCTGAGAAGTAGAATAGCAGGGTCACACATAGCCTGGAATGGAACCTGAACCTAGGAATTCTGGCTTCTAAGGCCAATTTTCTATTCACTGGACCATGTTGCCTCACCCACCATATGGCTAACACAAAAAGAAATTTAATGTTCCCAAACAGAGTACAAGATTATAGAATCTTAGGTTTAGACTTAGCAGGAATTTCTGAGGCCATCTGGTTCAACTCCTTTATTTGAGGAAAAGGAGACCCAAGTCAACAAATAAGGTCAACAAGTATTCATTAAGTCTCTGGGGAACCTGCATCCTCAAGGCCACATGTGACCCTCTAGGTCTTCAAGTGTGGCCCTATTTGGTTAAAGGGCCACACTTAAGGACCTGGAGGACCACATGTGACCTCAAGGCTGCAAGTTCGCCAACCCTGTCCTAAGCAATGAGCTAAGTGCTGAAATACAGAGATGGGAAGCTGGAAGGAACCTGTGAGACCATCTCATCCCATTCCCTCATTTTACAGATGAGGAAACTGAGGTCCAGAGATGTTAAGTGATTGGCTAAAAATCCCATAAGTTGCAGGAAACCGAGATAGGATTTGAACCTAGGTCTTCTGACCCCAAATCCATTGGTTTTGCTCCCCCCGACCCCATTATGCAGTGCTGATGTCAAGGAGATGGTGTTGACTACATTAAACTGATATGTACAGCATCAAGACTAAATTTGAAAGTAAGAATTGGGTAAAACCTTTTTCTTCCTTATCCCTCCTTTCCCTCCACTAACAAATATACTCACACACACACACACACACACACACACACACACACGCACATACAATATCTTCTCTCCCTCTGTCTCTCTCTTCCTCTCTCCTCTCTCTCCTCTTTTTTCCTCTCTTCTCTTCCCTCTGTGTGTCTTTATCTCTCCCTTCCTTTTTCCCTGCCACTTCCTCCCCCTACCCCCAGGAAACTCTGAATAGACATCTAATTCTTCTCCTAGTACAAGCTATCACTCCTCCCTAGTTTGTTACCCAAAGTTTACTTTTTAAAAAAATCATCTTATATTTTCTGAGAGGTTTACTCCAAGGTGTACTGGGATGAGAATCTTGTCCAGTTGGGTTCCCAGGGAATTTCCCAGAGCCTATGCTTTGACTATTTTTTCTGGTATTTACTAAGGCTCTCAGTCTTCAAATCTTTGTTTAGATAATGTAGCCAGGGAAGACTTGTTAATGACTAATCTGTGTCCATTGAGGCAGCAAGCCAAAGAAAAAATGAGGCTGGGCCAGAAGGCAATGTGTTATCATTCAAACTTTCACTTAAAAAAATCTCTTACCCCACAAGCCACCCCGTGCAAGAAAACATCATACATCTCATGGGCTTGTAGATTTAGCAAGAAGACTTGCACACAGCTCTTTTCTATGTATCTTAAATGACAAGACTCTGGCCAAAGACTTTACAAGTAAGTAATTTACCCAAGTTAGGGGGAGAGTGCTGGGGAGAGGGAAGATGTTCTTTCTGGATAATGGAGAAGAAAGTTGTGGATGGCTTTTTTCTTGATTATGATGTAATTGGTTTAGCCTTGTTTTAAAAAAAAAACCAACTTTAAATCAGAATTTCTTAACCGTGTGTATGTGTATGTGTGTGTGTGATGGGCCCTTTGGCACCCTAGTAAAGCTTCTAGATCCCTTATCAGAATAATGCTTTTAAACACATAAAGTAGAACCTAGATGATTGCAAAGAAAATCAATCATGTTGAAAAAGAATTCTTAAAATATATTTTTTAAAGTTCCCAAATCCCAGGTTAAGAATCCTTGTTTTAAATGGGCACAAGAGTACTGAGGGAACTGAGAAGTCCCTAAATATAACCAACCATAGCTTACTGGGAGGAAAAAGGGTTTTTGAGTCTATTTTAATCATATGATATCTCCCTTGATGGGACATGGTCAAGAAAGCAAGTTTGGGGAATGATGCTACGTGTTCAACTGACTTTGTTCAGGGCCCCAGAAGTTTTTATGAGCTTTTTAAAAATTGTACATTTCAAATAATGTTATAATAGTGTCCACACCACACCACAAATATATTAAATGAAGCAAAATAGTTAAATAAAAAGCATTTATTTGTATAATGGAACACTGTGTCATACTTAAAGTGGATGAATTTGAGGAACATGAGGCATTTGGAGAGACCCTGATTTTTATATGCTTCAGAGTATTTTATTTTTTCTAGTTACATGTAAAGATAGTTTTCAAAATTCACTTTCATAAGATTTTGAATTCCAGTTTTTTTTCTCCCTGCCTCCCTCCCCAAGATGGCAAGCAATCTAATATAGTCTATACATGTACAATCATATTAAACATATTTCCACGTTGATCATATTGGGAAAGAAGAATGAGAATGGAGAGACCTTTAGGAAAGGAAGGGTGGTATGTTAGGAAGGGTACTGAGAGTAGTCAAAAGATACAAGTAAAAATCCTGGTCCTATAGCTTACTATCTATCTGCTCACCTTCTGTTGGGACAATTCACTTTGGAATCTCTGGTCTTCATAGGATCATGGATTTAGAGATGGAAGGGATCCTGGAGGTCATCTTGGCCAAGTCCCTTATTTTATAGAAGAAACTGTAGCCCAGGGAAGTTAAACAATTCACCCGGGTCATATAGGCAGGATTCAAACTCACATCCTTTGACTCCACAGTCAATTTCCTCATCTGTAAAATGAAGGGGTTTGACTCAATAATTAATAAGTCAATAAACATTTTTTAAGTGACTACCATGTACTCAGGACTGTCTTAAGCTCTAGACATGCAAAGAAAGGTAAAAGACTATGCCTGATCTTAAGGAGTTTCATAGTCTAATGGGAGAGACATTCATGAAACAACCATGTACAAAACTGGCTGTCTACTCAATGACCAAAAAGCATTTATTAAATGCCTACTGTGTGCCAGGCACTGTCCTAAGAATTGAGCATACAAAGAAAGGCAAAAGATAACCCTAAATGCACTCTCAAAGACCCCACAATCTAATGGAGGAGACCACATGTAAATAACTATGTACAACAAGTTATCTATAGGAAAAATTGGGTATCATTAATCGAGGGAAGGCACTAGAATTAAGGGAGATTGGGATGCCCTCAAGCTTTAAAGCTATAATCCTGTGAGCTAGGCAATACAAAATGAAACAGAAAAAATATTACTCAGAACTAGACCAGATCTTTCAGTGTCTAGGACCACAAGGGAGAAAAACTGAATAGAAATGAATAGATGGAGAGAATGCTAACGGAGATTTAGAGGGAATATCTGAAAGTTGTTAGGACATTTTAGGCATTCAATTTCGTGTATTTAAATGTAAGCAATTGCAAAGCAAGTTTAATTGGTTGGGTCCATAGGAGATTGGTACCTTTGACGTGGCATTGCTAACCTAGAAATGTCAAGAGACTTAGCAAGAAAAGCACCCGGAGTTTTGGGTAGATCCCTGGCAGCATATCTTTGGAAAGGTATGAACAAGAATTATATAAGATGGGCAGACATGCATCAAAAGAAGGGAGTCTATGCAAGTCTATGAGGTCACATATTCATTCATCAAAGAGATGCTTAATGTTATGTATATAATAAATCATTTTTAAAAGTTTTTTTAGGGGGCAAGAAAATGAGCAATTTTTTGTTTGTTTTCATTGTAATCTCTAATCACATTTCTGGAATGTGAGATGGAGTGCTTAAAAATAGTTTGCAGTTTTATTTTTGGAGTCTAGAGATATGGGTTTTATTCCCCCCTCAGACTAGCTGTATGACCTTAGGCAAGTCACTTAAGTTTCCTATTCTGTAAAATGGAGACAATAATATAGATACTATCAAATTTCCAAGCTTGCTGTAATTTTGTAAACTGCGTGGCTATAGAGACATGAGTTATTACTATCAGTCAGTTGAGCAAAAAATATTTATTAAATACCTGCTATGTGTTGGGCACTGTAAACCACAAGTGCCCACATGTCTAAACTGCTTAAAGTTATGGGAGCCTAGACTTACAGCTGGAAGGGATTTCATTGATCATTGAATACAACCCTCTCATTTTACAGAGAAGGAAACTGAGGCCCAAAATAGATAAATGGTTTGCCCAGCATCACACAATGAGTAAGTGTCTGAGATGGGGTTGGAAATCAGGTCTTCCTGACTTCAAATCTAGTTCTCCATTCCCTAGGAAATATTTAGCACTTTCCTCCTAACAACCTTTTAAGGCAGGGAGTATATGTAGCTGATAGTCAAGCCCAGTGGAAACATGAGGAACTATTTTATTATTAAAATTATCTACCACTAGAAACCAAAGCCATTCCCAGAGGAGACATGGCAAGGATGCTCAGTGTTCTGCCCCAAGTAATGTGGAGATCATGAGAATGACAAGGATGATTTTTCTTAGGAGAGTTTTTATTAGAGATTGAGAATGAGAAGTGGTGACTTACTTTGATTGTCTCATTTGTGCTTCTCTGAGATGTATGGCTAGCCTCTGAAATGGTTTCATGAATGAATTTCTGGATGTGATACTCTGTGGGCAAGGAAACTTCCATCTGTTCTTGCTTGGGTTGGCTTCCCCTGTCCTTACTGCCCTGCCTTCACACCAACCCATGTGAGTCACATTTACTGTTGGACCAAGCTGGATGACTGCCAATGTTGCAATAGGTCTGATGCAACCCAGCAGTCAACTGATGAAACACAGAATCTCAGAATCTCAGGGCTAGAAGGGACCCCTGGGGTTGGAGCCCACATTATCTAGTTGAGTGCAAATATAAACAGGAATCTCCTCTATAACATTCTAGTCAAGGGTCATCCTGCCTCATTAGACTGCACTATGGATAGAAAACTCACTCTGATGAAATAGCCCTTTCCACAATGGGATGGTTCAGATTGTTAGGAAGCTTACCATAAGCTCATAGATCTAAGAATTGGAAGGTTCTTAGGTAAAGGTCATTGAATCCAATCCTATCATTTTACAGATGAGTAAACAGGTCCAGGAAAGGACATCCACATTCACACAGCTGGGAAGAGAACTGAGGTTTGAACTTGGGACCCCTGGCTTCGAATGCAGCAGGGACCTCAGTCCAACCTTCTGATTTTCCAGATAAGAGAACTGAGAGCCCCTAAATGAGACAGGTAGTGTCAGAGCTGGGATTTGAACCAGATTCCCGATTCCAAAAACAACAGGGACCTCAAAAGTTATTTAATCCAACCCTTTTATTTTGCAAATAGTAGAATGGAGGGTCCTTCTAGAGGAGGCTTGCTGAGGGGGGGAGGAATCAATCAAAAATAGATATGATTTAATTAGCAAAAAGCTTCATTTAAACTTTTTAAAATCATGACATTAAAATGCAATTCTTCTAGAGCATGGAGACAGCTCTTCTGAAGAAAGGCAAGAGAAGAAATAAGTTAGCCAAGCCCTAAAATACTATGATAACTTTTGAGGACCAAGTTATTAGGTCAAAGACTAGAGGAAACTTATTCAGTAAATAGTTACTGATGGAAGAAACAAAGGCTCCAATTACTTTTAGGAGACACATTTTGTTGAAAAAAGATAATGGCAATGACTAGAATTACCACAGCATTTTCCTGCAGTGAAGACTAGTCCTACAAGTACTATGTGCCCGTTTCACAGATGGGAGAAGCAGATTGGGAGAGGGAAGGGGATTTGCCCAAAATCATATCGCTCGTACAAGGCAGAGCAAACATTTTGAATGCAAGGCTCCTGATTTCATCCCTCTCCATTCATCTTCCACCCAGCTACCAACATGATCTACCTCAGGTACAGGTCAGCTCACTTGTCTCCTTAAAAAGTCTGGAATGCCCTCTGGCCCTTGAATTAAATAAATAAATAGAACCATATATAAATAAGTATAAAAATATATAAAAAAGGAATCAATGAATGGATGGATAAATAAAACTAAAACACAAATGTCTCAGCCTGACATTTAAGGTCCTCTGCAACCTGTTTCCAAACTGCCTTCCTAGATTTATTTTGGATGATCCCCCTTTTTGTATTGTGTGTCCCCCCAAACTAACCTACTAGCCATTCATATAGGAGGGTCTCTCCTAATGCCTGGAATGTACTCCATCCTCCTCTCCAATGAGGAACAGAGGAGAGAGTGATAGATTTAGAATCAAATAATTTTGGTTCAAATGCCAGCTTTGCCATTTATGACCCGTGTAACCTTGGGCAAATCGGTTAAACTCTTCTGATCTAGGTTTACTAATCTGTAAAACTGAGTGGTGGACTATATGCTCTCTAAAGTCCTTATCTTAGAGGTAGCTAGGTGGTACAGCTAGAATTCTGGGCCTGAAATCAGGAAAGATCTGAGTTCAAATCTAGTTCAGACAATTAGGAGTTGTATAACCCTGGATAAGTTACTTAAACACTGTCTCAGTTCCCTAAATTGTTAAATGGGGATGATACAAGGCCTTATCTTCCATGGTTTTTGTGAGGACTGAATGAGCTAATGTTTGTAAGGTGCTTAGCTCAGTGCCTCTTACACACAGTAGGTGTATAATAAATGCTTGCTCACTTCCAGCTTTAGATCTGTGATCTAATGATCATTTCCACCTTTCAAAATCATTCAAGGCCCAGCTCAAGCATCACTTCCCTCAGAGAAGCATCATTCCCTGATATCCCCAGCCAGAAGTAGATTTTCCTTTTTCAGATTTTCCTGTAGCACATGGGTTTGAGCTCCATTTGTTGTAATTAAACACTACATTGCAAGAGATTTATCTGATCATAGGTTGCCTTTGTCAGTTAAATGTAAAGAAAGCACTTTGCAAACTTAGATGATGATGATGATGATGCATTTATAATATATAATATATAATGCATTTATATAGCATTAGAAGGTTTGCAAAGTGCTTTACAAATATTATCTCATTTTATCCTCATAACAACCCTGGGAGGTAGATGCTGTTATTTTACAGATTTTTGCAGATGAAGAAATTGAGGCAGACACAGGTTAAGTTACCTGCTCAGGGTAACGCAACTATTAAGTGTCAAAGAGTAGATTTGCACTCAGGTCTTCTTGATTCTAGGTCTAGCATTCTGTCCATTGCGCCATTAAGTTACAAAAATGATTTATGTCTCTTAAATCAGTGATTTATATATAATTTAAATATATGTACATATATATTTATATATATAATTTATGTGTATAATACAGGTTCCCATTTGCCTCTGTCTCCCAGTTTCCTTGGATTACCTTTTTTCCTTTTTCTTAAGGAAGTAGGAATGAAGTCCCTTGAGAGAGTTAGAGTCCAAACCTGGCGATTTGTACACTGCATATTCCAAAAACTTTTGGGTTGTTTTTAGAAGCAGACAGCGCATGAAGCAGACCTTGAAGTGGGGCACAGTTTCCTAATGGGATAGTCTGGTTCAAGAAGTAGACAGCGCATCTTAGAAGTTAGGCAATATGTCACCATGGACAGAGGGCTGGGCTTGGAGTCAGGAAGCCCTGGCCTCTGCCACTGACCACCTGTGTACACTAGTTAGGTCACTTAACCCTTTTAGGCCTTGGTGCACTCCCAAGGACTGACCTGTTAAGTAAAATAACGGATAACAAACTAATTCTGAAGCCACTGGATTTGGTTTCAAACCTGGCCTTTACTATAATCTCACTGGGTTTCTGTTTCCTCATCTATAAAATTAAGGAATTAGACAAAATGTGCTTCCAGCTTTAAATTCCTTGAATCTTTGATTCTAAGAACTCTATGGACCTCGCTTTCCTCATCTGTCTCACTTAGATGACCTTCGAGGTCCCTCCCAGCTCTAGATGAGTGATCTCATGATCCTAAAATCAAAATTGGATTGCAGAAGTGAAAGGCCACATACATGGTACTATTTTATGTATATACAACCAGATTGCCACCCAGTTTTTGAAATTTGAGTATTTTAGCTCTGAGATGTTAAGGTAAAAAAACAAAAGCCATATATTGGGTCACCGCCAAAATTTTGAAATAACAATATCAATAAACAAGCATTTATCAAGCACCTACTGTATACTAGGAGCTGTTCTTAGCAGGCGCTTAGATACTCATTGCTGGGGTCACAAAATATAAAGAACTAAGCAATCTCTACTCTCAAGGAGCTTATAAATATAGCTTTTATAGGATAACATAAATGATAAATAAAATGATAAAAATGTTTTATGTAATATGAATATACTTTATATAATGTTAATAAATGAAATAGAAAAATTTTATATGTGAATATATTTTATATTCTATAAAAAAATAAATAAAATATAAATATAAAGTTTATATAAATATCCTATTATTAAATATATTTTAAAACAGAAATAAAATAATACATAATATGTTATCATTATATAAGATAATTAAGTGAATGAAATATTATTAAAATATACTATTATTAAATCTAAATAACTAATATACAAATAGCATATTTATATAAATATTGCTTTATGAGAAGAGGCTAAACTTAACCTTGTAGTAAAACAGAATTAGATGTTCATTTCTAAGCACCTGAAGGTTTACATTTCATTACATTCATTATTTCAGTTGAACCTCATGATAATGTGAAATGGTGATTGAAGGTATTATTTATGCCCATTTTATGGATGAGGAATATCAATGGGTTCAAAAATATGTGATGGCACTTTTTCAAAATAGCTTGGTTTATTTTTCAGGAAGTGGTATATATTATCAAGTATGTGGTCTTTCACCCTTTGTTTCAAAGGAAGAATGAAATCCATATAGATTTGTCTATTATCAACATTCCCAAAGTCAAAGAAGTTGGTAGAATTAAACAGGAAGAAATTTAGTGAGAAAACATACAGAGCTGTTCTCAGAATTCAAATGGGGAGGAGAGAGAGACTTGACATAAGTGAATGGACAAGATTTGGGGATTATCATGTACCACATAAGAGGCATGTGGCTTGGTAGATGAAACCTGGGAGCCAGTAAGAGTTGAGTTTGAGTCATCCTTAGCTGGGTGACCCTAGGCATTTCACTCAACCTCTGAGAGCTCTCTAGGTCACTCTCTAAGAAGTTAAGTTGCATCATGGTTAGAGGGAGTTCCCTCACCTGGCAGTTCCCTGAATCAATAAAACCACAGGTCCAGTCTCAACCCTGTGCACCATACAAGCTACACATGCCTCAGCAGACTATAGGAGCATGATAATGAGGTGAAGGAAGCCAAAAGGCAGGGACGCAAGACTGGACAGTGGCTTGAACTTGAGGTCAGGAAGACTTGGGTTTGCTTTTTGACTCTGACACCTTTTACCTGTGAGACCCTAGTCAAGTTATTTACCTTTTGTGAGCCACAATTTCCTCAACAGTAAAATGGGGAGAATGCCAGCACCTCACAGGATTGTTATGAGAAACTAATGAGAGAGGTACGTAAAGTGTTTATGTCCATTAAAAGCGCTAAGTGCCAACTTATTCCTATTCTTAGGATCACAGGGACATAGATTTAGAGCTGGAAGAGACTAGAGAGGGGATCTGGCACAAAAATCTTTATTTCACTGTGAAGAAACTGAGGCCCAGTGCTCAAGGTCCAAGCTAGTTAGGGTCACAGCAAAGATTTGAACTCAGGTCCTCTGATGACAAATCCAGAACTCTGCTCTCTCTCTCCCTAAAGCCTAGGGTAGCTTATAGAGTGAATGGGATGAAACTTGTGATTTCTTTGGTGTAGGGAACTCTCAAAAGAGGACACTCCCTCTACTAATGCAGGTTGCTACCTTCTCAATAGCATATGGCCTTAAAGAGTTGCTTCAAGACCTGAGAAGTGAGGTGATTTGCCCAAAACTCCACAACTAGTACTCCTTGAAAGCAAGACCTGATCCCTTGTGCCTGAAGTGATGAATACTCTTGATATAAGCCCTTGGAGGCAAGGACCAATGTACTTTGGTCTTTCTATCCTTGGTATCTAGCATAGGACCTGATACTCAGTAGGTGTTTGTTGAATTGGATTGAATTGAATTATTCCCCTACTGCTTCCTTGAATATGAGGAAGTTCTTAAAATGGGACCAAAGTATAGGAAATTTTACTGAAATAAGTAATATTTCCTTTATGCCCAAAGGAGGCTATGGATTTTAAATTACAGTGAAAGAATTTGGGGGAGATATCTGAAGCCATTTCCTGGCTCTTTGGACTCTCAGATCCTACAATACGTTATCAAGGGAAGCTGTGGAATTTCCTTTCTCAGAGATGGATGTGAAACTCTTGAAAAATAACTACCCAGTGCTTTAGGATCTCTCTCTCTGTTTGACCTCTTAGCCTTTCACTCTTGTGTATTTTGAAAAAGGGAGAGACTCTCATGGGCCAATTAGAGAGGATATCATTTAGGGACAGAGTGGTCTACTCTTGAGCTAATAATGTTGATTTAATTTCCACCTCAGAAAACTGCCAAGTTATTTCAACATGTCCTCTGTCACAGAGATGTTAATGTCAAGTGTTCCTGGATACATGGAACAGTTGAGAAATCACTGAACATTTTCACTTGGGGGCAGCCATCATGTAATGGTCAGGGAACCAACTTTAATGAAGAAAATCTGGATTCAAATATTGCCTCAGATGCCTGGTCCAGTCACTTGATTTTTCCTTGCTCCAGGCATCTCTTCAAGACTAAACTGCAGGACAGGAGCTGTTTTGCCTTGGGAAAGGATATTTCTTCATTGGTGCTTCCCTAAGTCAATCAAATTATAATGATTAAAAAAAAGTATTGTGCTTGTCCTCCTTACCTTTCACTAGTAACACGTACATTTGACTGCCTTTTTCTCTATCCTCAGCACCTACAGCATCATACAGTACGTAGAAGGTACTTCACAAATGATTGAGATAATGTGTGTATATATATATGTATGTATGTATGTATGTATGTATGTATGTATGTATGTATGTATGTATTTTCCTGAAAATAATTGACCCCCATTTTGTTCTCCTGGGTTGTGTGCTTAATACTTATTTACTCGTATTCATTTTTCTATGTGACTATCAAAGTATTTTGAAATGTCTAGATATCTTTTGTTCTTCCATCATCTACATTTCCCAACATACCCCTCTTCATCCCACTTTCTGGGAGCCATTGCTTATAACAAAGAGTAAAATATAGAGGGAAAAACTTTTGGACCATATTAATCAACATATTAACAAGTCAAGTCAGCAAGCATTTATTAAGTGCCTACTATGTGCCAGACACTGTACTATCAGTCAATTAATAAACATCTATTAAGCACCTAGAGTATACCAGTCACTGTGATAAGTAATGAAAATATAAAGAATGACAAAAATATGGGAAAATTCCTGTTCTCAAAAAACTTACAGTCTCATAAGGAGAAGAGAAAATGCAAGCAACTATGTTAAAACAAGAATTATATGGGATAAATTGGAGATAGTCTCTGAAGGAAGATGTATAGATATTCAGTGTCCCACCCCCATAATCCCTGACTTCTGCAAAGGATGGGACTGAGGAGGTGCCTCCCTATATCTCTGCTTGGAGGCTGGGCTTGGTCATTATCCTTCATAGTCAATTTCATTTGACTGTTAATGTTCTTTTAACTTACATTTTGTAGTCATTGTATGTATTTTTCCTGGCTCTGTTTACTTCTTTACCTTAGTTCATATGTCACTCATGATGGAAGAAAGTATTTAAAATAATAACGATACTTCGTACTTGAATGATTTGTGATCTCCTTGGTGAAGGTCCTATCTCCACTGATGCAGATAACAATGCCTTCATCATTTATGAAATGGTTTTCAAGAATTTTTTCCTTATTAAGTACTTTAGAGTTGTGCAGTTTTGTTGGGACAGACATGCCTTCTTCCAATGAGACTCTTAAACCATTAGGTGATCATTGACAATTGTGGCTGATAACTTCATTCCACCCTGGGGTCATTTGAGGTACTCTGAGGATCCAAGAGGCTGCCTGGCCCAGGGCTTGGAGCGCAGTCCAATGAGAAAGGAATGTTCTGAAACCAAAATGAACTTCTCTGAATGTTGCCAGGTCAGTCTTTGGATGATAGAAAGTCAGTGTGACGCCATATCCAATAAAAACTCAATGAAGAGCCACCTAGCTTGTGGAAAGAAGATAATTGCTACACAAGAAGCCTTTCCTGACCCTCCCCCCCCCCCCCTTAATTTCAATCTCATTGAAGTATTGAGTATCTCTGTCTCTGTTTCTGTCTCTCTCTTTGAGTATCTCCTATTTATTCTGTATGAGTTTTGTCCACACATGATTATTTACATGTCCATAAGATTATGAGCCCCTCGAGGACAGGGAATGTTTGGGGTTTAGTTTGTCTTTTACCTTCTTTGCATCCTTTTGTATTCTTTTTTTGTGTTTCTTTGTAGCACTTAGCACAGTGCTTAGCACTTAGTAGGTCCTTAATAAATGCTTATTCACTGACTAACTGATATATGTATATTCATATAACTTTATAGCTTACAAGGCATTAACTATGTCACTGCTATTATTTTTGAAATGTTTTGAAAGGTGCATACAAAGCTGTGATAGGCAAGTAGATGTGAACTTCGGACCTAATTTAGCGAAATGAAACTAAATAGGGATTAATATCAAGTCCTACATTTGGGTTTTAAAAAAATTAAATTTTCCAGTACCACATGAGAGAGACATAGTTGAATAACAGTTCATCTGAAAAAAAGATCTGGAGGCTTCACACACACACACACACACACACACACTCAGATTGTTTTTGCAATGGTTTCAGAACTGAAATATACATACATATGTGTATATATTTATACATATAAACAGTTTCTAAAACAGTTTAGAAACTCATATATTATATGTGTGTGCATATATACATATACATATAGACAAATAGATAGATGTATTTTAAAAACTATTTTGAAACTCCAATATAGAACAGTATCAGAAAGTTATATGGTTTGTCCAAGGCCAAGGTAAAGCATATTCAAGGACAAAGTTATAATCATAAGGAAGTATTCCCTACTCCTAGAACTATGCTCTGAGCCTTGGGTTGGGCTGAGTGTCTGAAAGAAGAAATGGGACTAGGAAAAGGAAATGTCAGGAATAGCTAGGTTCAAGTTCTGACTTACTTAAATTAACTGTGTAATTAACAGGCACTTCTTCAACTGTTAATGTCACAGGAAACTTTCTAGACACTAAGTTTTAGAGCCATCCCTAATCTGTATCAGTGGAGTGACTTTTTACAGGGAGAGTTTCTAATCCTGATGAAATTCCAGGCTAGGACTAGAGAAAGAAAAAGAGAGAGACAGACAGACAGACAGACAGACGGAGACAGAGACAGAGAGAAAGAGAGAGACAGAGGCAGAGAGACAGAGACAGAGAGACAGAGAGAGAGAAAGAGAGACAGAGAGAGAGACAGAGAGAGACAGGGACAGAAAGAGACAGAGACAGAAACAAAAAGAGATGGAGACAGATAGAGACAGAGAGACAGACAGAGAAGGAGGAAAGGAAGGAAGGAAAAGAAAGGAAAGGAAAGGAAGGAAGGTAGCAAAGAAGGAAGAAAGGAAAGAAAGGAAGGAAGAAAGAAAGAAAAACTCTTAGGTACTGAGTGGAGATAGCTAAATTCAAGTCATGCACAAGTCAAGACATCACCTTGTGATGTCATTTGTCTTTTTCAAAAATCAGCAGCCACCACCACCACTACCACCACCACAAACAAGAAGCAGGATCATAGACTCACTTAGAAGGAATCTCAGAGACCATTTAGACCATCCCTACTCCTTATTTCACAGATAAGCAATCTTAAAGCCAGGAAAATGAAATTACTTAACCAGACTCATACAGATAGTAAATATCAGAAATAAAATCTGAAACCAAAGGCTGACTGTTAAGCCAGGCTTGCTGAAAAATGTGTGTAAAGAATTATTAGCCTCCTTTTAAAATTTAGCTCTATTTTTGTTTTCTATCTGTAAGGATTTCTCATCAACATATATGTGGAGAGTATTCTCAGATTACTGAGTGCCTGGATGGGATCAGAAACGAATCTCATTGGACAAACCCATTTACCTTCTTCAGAAGAATTTTCTTTTCTTGAGAATTCTCCTTTATATGGTGAGTTATAACTTTGAGCTTTAACTAACAATTTGGGAATGCCCAGTGGGATCCCTGAAGAGGTTATCTCATCTCCCTGGGTAGTCTTCCATTTGGAAGTCATAGAATGTTAGACCTTCAAGGAATATCAAGGCCATGTACACCAACCCACTCATTTTATAGATGAGAAAAGTAGGGGTGCCAGAGGCTAACTGATTTGTCCAAGGTCTCACAGTTGATTAGGAGTACACCCAAGAGTAGAATGTTGTTCTGACTCCCAGCCCAGAGCTCCTTATAATATTCTAAAGGAGCCTGAAGAATGCTTCCTCTGTTAGTAATAACACTTATAGTTTAATATGATGCCAATTAAAGGCTCAGATTATCTGTAATAAACTTTTCCTTGGCAGTTCTCCATTATACTGATTGAAGTTGTTCATTGTCCTGCTGAGAGAAACTATAGCGACTGAGTTAGATTAGTCATTTCAGTCAAACTGAGGACATTTTGTACTACGTTGTTAGTAGTACATTAGTAAGTAAATAATACCATAAAATGATATGTTACTACACTTTATATACTTATAAAAGCACCTCATTAACTTTTTCTTCAATTGAGAACATCAGCAAAAAGCAGGAAGTGGGAGAGATTAAAAATGAGAGCAGCCTTCCAGATCCTTCAAATCATAGGACATACATAGATGACCTTTTACCTTATTTATATGTGAGACCAGCCCTGATGGGGGCTTACATTTTCCTTCCTTTCATTCTCCATAAGCATATTATAAATCAAGGGTTCTTAACTTGATATCCATGGATGCTTTGACTTCAGGGGGTTCTGTGAACTTGGATAACAAAAACATTACATCTTTATATTTACTAACTTCTGACTGAAATTTAGCATTTCTTCCAGTTATAATCTTAGGCACCAAACTTCAGTAGTATTAGGGTCCATAGACTTTGCCAGACTACCAGAAGAGTCAGTGACTCAAAAAAGGTTAAGAACCCCTGTTATAGATGATAGTAGATGATCAATAAATGCTTGATTTCATGAATAGAGATATTCCCTCCAATGGCAGTTCCCACACAAACCTGCCTATCTTGGGTGACCCTTGGCCATACCTATCCTGTATATACTTTACAGGGGACTTTTCCTAATGTTCTAGTGCCTTCATTGGGGACTCAGTTTCCTCATCAGTAAAATAAGGAGTTTGGGCTAGAGTGCTTCTGAAGATGCTTTCAACTTTAGGACTATCATCTTATGATCTCTAGACATTACTTGGATAACAATGGAACAATGAATGGTCCATTGGCTATCATTCATCCTTAATTCATGACTGGCCCATCTTTTCTGTTAGTAAGCTTTACACTACTTCTTCTGCGTGAGAATGTTGATGATATGTTGTGACTTACTCAGGCCTGACATGTATCTCTTTACTACCTTTTGAGTGACTTGTGACTTTAATTCTTCAGAGACTATGACATTTCATGCCTTCTAGGGTACAGCAGATGGAGTACTTAACTTGGTGTCAGAAGGACGTTTGTTCAGTTTTTGTCTCTGATGCTATGTGACCACAAACAAGTCACTTCATATCTCTGAACCTCAGTTTCTTCATCTGAAAAATGAAGATAATAACACTTACAATACCTAATTCACAAGGTTGTTATAATACCCAAATGGTACAATATATGTAAAATGCTCCTCGAGTAATAATAGCTCATACTTATGTATCAGTTTAATAAGGTGTTTTACACATATTATTTCAAACAATCCTCACAGTGAAGTAAGTGCCATTACTATTCCCATTTTACAGAAGGAAAAACTAGGTCTAAGAAAAATGAAATGACGTGGCTCAGGTAAGTATCTGAAGCAGGATTTTAACCCATGTCTTGTTGACTACAAGTCCAGTATACATTTATATTTATTTATCCTGTACAGTATTTATATTTGGACTTCTTATCTCCCCCATTAGAATGTGTATATATGTTTTACGAATAAGGATTTTTTTTAAAATTTGTATCCCCAGGAACTAGGACAGTCTTTGACACATAGTTGATGCTGAATAATGATTGATTGTTTTATTATCTGGTTCACTGACCATTTACTATATATACATACACAGATATATATATATATATGTATATATATTATACACAAACAAATGTGTGCAAATATCTATACACACATATAATATAATATAAATATACAATACATATACCTGTGTTCTTCCAATTGTAAACAAAATACAGTTTTCATCCAGTTGGTTGTTCCTGTGTATTTTGTTACGAAAAACTCTTTGGAATGATTATATGTAGTGAGAGCTTGACTCAGCTTCCAGGACTGTTTTAGCTGTTGTGACTACAGTCCTGTCTTTGCCCAGCTCTGTGACTTACCCAAGTTACTACTTTGTAGCCCTGATGATTTGAAGTTTAAAATGATTGCCCAGAAGGTTCGAAAGGTTGCTAGGAATATTTTCCTGTGCTCAAACTGTCTATGGTATGCTTCCTTCAGTTCCAGACTTTGAAAGGACAGTTTGTTTCATGCCTTTTTTAATCTTGTACTATATATTTAAAAATTTCAATTAAAAAGTAATTTTAATTTGATTTTATGATTCAGTAGTGACTAGTACATTTTGACAGCCACCTCAAAAACCTTCAACCTGCTGGACCTTGCCAAATTTGGGCTCAGCTCATAATATCAAGGACCTCAGGAAGTTTGGTGGGATTCCAGGGTTTGAGATTGCAATCAACCTGATGTCATCTATAAACAAGGACAACTGGAAGATCTCACCATTTATAGTGAAACGTCTTCCATTTGATCACTCTATGGGATGTATTTCATGGTGGTGGGTTGCCAAAGGCCAATGTTTCATTAGATACTGATAATGAGATGCTATTTGAACAAAGCTGTCTCCACTGTTACATTTTTCCAGGAGTCTATATGATCTGAACAAATGCATGGTAAATAACTTGCCATTAAGGCAACATTTTGGGCAACTGAATCAAATTCTTTTAAAAGTTAGCAGACACAGTATCTTTTTGTATTCTTTACACCTTTCAATTAATTGTGTGACTCTAAAGGTGTGGTCTGCTATAGGATGTTGTTTATGAAAGCCTGATTGTACAAAGTCTCTCCATTTTATCAAGAATATCTGTGGTACATGAGTGTAAATTATTCTCACAAATATTTTGCAAGATTGAACAAATAGACATAGGGGTTGGGAGTTACTGGTATTTTATCGATTCTCTCTCTCTCTCTCTCTCTCTCTCTCTCTCTCTCTCTCTCTCTCTCTCTCTCTCTCTCTCTCTCTCTCTCTCTCTATATATATATATATATATATATATATATCCTCCTTCTCTCTCTCTGTATATGGGTGTGTAGTTACAAATATTTAAAGTGACTCTTTTTATGGGGAAAAAAAACTATCAACTAAGGGGATGCCCATCAATTGGAGAATACCTGAACAAATTTTGGTATGTGAAAGTAATGGAATACTATTGTGCTATATGAAATAGTCAAGGGAGTGGTTTTAAAGAAACATAGAAAGACTTATATGAACTGATGCAGAGTAAAGTGAGCAGAACCAGAGTTATAACATCAATGGGACAGTCATCTAACCTCTTTGATCCTCGGTTTTCTCAGCTGGAAATGAAAATATGCTACCTCTCCCCATGAGTTATGCACATGGCCTCAAAGGGCCAAAGTAGTTAAGTAATAGAGATTTTCAACACCATAAGATTGGCTCAAATGGCCACTCACAAATGGCCACCAAGCTCAGAGAGGTGCCAGTAAAAATTGCATGCACCCTTAAGAAATCCAAGCCCTTTCAAAGAGGACAATGATCTCATAGCCCTAATAATTTTTAATCATTGTAATAAATGAAGGGAAACATTGTGGATTTCATGGAAACAGTAAATATCAGACCTATAAAGAATTGTAGAGATCGTGGAGTTCACCTTTCTCATTTTATAGAGCAGTGCTTCTTAAATTGTGGGGTTGCAAAACTGAGTGTGGGGGTCACAAAAATTTGGTAACAATAACAGATTTCTGAACACACAACAACCAAAAACTAATTCAAAATCCAGCACCTAATGAATCTGAGGTGTTTCTGGCAGCTCTTGCCCGTGTTTCATCTTGTGACTTCACTGCTGGTTCTGATCACACAACATGTGCACATTGTACTGCATATGTCATCCCACCACACAACGCCAATGAATGCTGCCAGAAACACCTTGGCTCAGATGTGAGACTCTTGTATATTATGAATTGCAGTGTTTTTTTTTTTACTGTACATACAAAATTGTTAAATGAATTTTGGCTTGGAATTAGGAGAGAATTTTCAACAAATTCTAAAATGGTCCTGAACATACTTCTGCCATTTTGTATTACTTATTTATGCCAAGTGGTGTTCTCAGCATTGACAATCCTAAAACTCTGAAAAATGTTGAAGATGCTCTCCAGTCTGCAATATCAAATACTCTGCCAAGATTTAATTCTTTATGTAACAATAAACAAGGACATCCATCCCTTTAGTGTGCAAATTTGCTTTCATCTTTAGTAAATGGCAAAATTATACATGTACCAAAGAATTGTTTTAAAATAAATTTCTTTATGGTGTATTATCAATAAATTTTGATTTGTATACTTATTTTATATACTCGTATACCCAGGGTTGTGTAAAAATTTCTCAGGCAAGAAGGGGTTGTGGATGGAAAAAAGTTTAAGGAGCCCTGTTGTAGAGCAGGGAATTGATGCCCAGAAATGGGACATGACTTACTGAAATCACCCAACAAGTAAGGAGCAGGGTTGAACCTAGGACATAGGCTTTCTGGTTCAAAGTCCAGTGGTTTCTTGTGTAGCACAGCAACTTTTCATGGAGCCAACAAGAACTTTTCCTTTGAAGAAAAACAAAATCAATAGCCTAGACAGAGAATAACCATATATTTTCCAAGAAATTCCTAGCAGCAGCCCTCTTCTTCTGTTATCCTCTTGATTCTACCATTAAAAACTCATCAGTTGGGTTTTTAATCTTAAAAATCTTATCTATTTGGACTCCAGCACCACACTTTCATGGTTTAAATGTAACTAACCTTTCGATGGAATGAACTAACATAGCATTTGATTTTTTTGTTGCCTTGAGGCATCATGTCGAGTTGACTAGAATACTGGACTTGGAGTCAGGAAGACCTGAGTTCAAATCCTATCTATGTCTCCTACTGTGTGACACTGAGGAAGTCATATAACTTAATTGTGCTTCAGTTTTGTCATCTGTAAAATGAGGGGCATAGATTCAGTATGCCCTCTGATTCCTTCTGTCTCTAAATCTATAATCTTATAACTTGGAGTTGAGGAGATTTAGGTTCAAATCTTCTTTGTGGCACAAACCAGCTGTGTGACACTAGGAAAATCACTCAACTTCTCTTCACTTAGTTGCTCTATTGATGAAACTGAGGTAATAATAGCATTCATCCCATAGGATGGTTGTGAGGATCAAGTGAAATAATGTATGAAAAGGACTTTGTAAACCTGAAAGTTCTATATTAACTCAAGTTTGTCATCATTATCCTCAACATCAGCCTCTCCTTTTCCCTCTCTATTTATCAGTATTTTCTCTTTCTTGAAGTTGCTTTGTATATATTTTAGTTTTGCTGGCTTATGTACTAGATAATTTTCTGGCTGGAGTTCAGGTCTTGGATTCAGAAAGATGTGAATTCAGATTCTGTTTCAGATGCTTACTACTTTTTTAAATCCCGATAAGGATCAAACCTCTGCCTCGGTTTCCTTATCTGTAAAATGAGGGGCATGGACTAGATGGCCTTTAAGGTACCTTCCAAAAAATCTAAGTTTCCATGCATCATATCCCTCCAGTAGGATGTAAGCTCTTTGAGGTCAGAGCTGATTTTTGTTTAGTACTTGGCACATAGTAAGTAGATACTTAGCATCTTGGGGTCAGTGATCTAAAGCTGATAGAAACTTCAGAGCCCATCTAGTTTAACTTCCTCATTTTTCAGATAAGGAAACTGAGGCATGGAATGGTTAAATGATCTACCCAAGGTCACACAGGTAGTAAACATCAGAAGCTGGATTTGCACCCAATTCCTTTGACTTTAGAGCCAGCAGAATATCTACTGCACCACTATGTGTTATTGAATTGAATTATCCTATGCATTAAATGAAAATGTACAATTTCATGCATTCTGCATTCTTGCCTTTAATTGAGCTCAAGCTGATAAAAGATGTGGCTGACATTATAGTCATATTAGTCCTCCAAATATTGTTTCTTGACCCATGGTATGACCCAGAAGAAAAAACACTTATCACGAGTCCCCATCTTCCTGATCTTCCATTCCCATTCTTTGTCTCAGCTCGAGTTACCCAAGAAGGTAACCGAGGAGCAGTGAGATCCGCATCTGGAATGGCTCCTGATGGTTTGCCAAGAGTTGAAGAGACTGAGCTAAGGGACCTGGGCAAGGTTATTCCAGTCTCTTTTTTCTCATTCCATATTGTGGGGACATTTGTCTAAGGTCCCCATTCTCTGTGATCATTTTCATGTGAGCTATTCTAAAGGAACAGTTCCATCAGAGTTTCTTGATCATGCTTACATTTCATACTACTTTAAAGGGTTTTTTCCCCTCAGATTTGAAAAGTAACCATTTGTTAAAACTACTACAAGAGTATGAAAAAACAGGAGGGAAACGAGGGAGGTGGCAATTGAAGTTTTACGAACCTACCAAAGGATGCCATTTTTCTCATTAGCTTGAGCTTACCTTGAGTGCTCATGGAATCAATGGATCATAAACTTAGAGCTGGAAGAAACCTTAGAAATCACCATTGGGTTGGACCATGGGGTCCAACCACCTCATTTAATAGATAAGGAAACTGAAGACCAAAGAGGTGATGATGTTATCTAAGGTCACAGAAGTAATTAAATGACAGGTCTCAGAGCTGAGCTTCAGTTTTCTGACTCTAAATACAACATCCTTTCAATAGATGCATTTTATTTTATTCATTTAAAAACATGATCCTGAGGAGTCCACAGGCTTCACCAAACTGCCATGACACAGAAACATGGCTATGCACCCCTGACTTACACAAACATGTAAAGGATCTGTGACCTTGGCAGTTTAGGGGACTCTGGGAAGGCGAACTTTCTTCACTAAAGCAGATTATAATCCTCCTGTCCTTCAGAAGCTAATTCCTAGAGAGGTGCACATAGAAGTCAAATGACTTCATATTATAGATTTAGATCTGGAAGGTCTTCTCCTTCTTGTCTAGCTCTGTGCTTTTACCAATGGGGAAACTGAGGTCCAGGAATTTTAAGTGTCTTTCCTGAGATCATAGAGTTAATATTCCTGGTGGGATTTGAACCCTGATCTACCTACTTGACTCCAAGTCCAGTGTTCACTCCAATATAGCACATAGCATCTTTTTTAGAATAAGAACTCTTAACCTTTTTTATGAATCATAGGCTCTTTTGGTGCTCTGCTGAAGCCTCTGGATACTTTCTCAAAGTAATATTTTAAATATAATTATTAAATAATATAATAATGTAAGCATATACTCTGAATATTATTCATAGTTATTAAATAATACACCAAAAATTTTAATAATTGGATAATTTTGGGAAATACTGGATTTCAATTAGACTTTAGTGAATATAAAAATTGAAGTTTTTTTCCCATACAGATTCAGGGATCACCTGAAATCTATCCGTGGACCTCAAGCTAAGAGTCTCTGCCTTTGAACTAAGACTTACAAGTCTTCTTTCTACAGTGTTTTGCGGATTCACATTGAAAATTCACTGCAAAATCTCAAACAAATCTTCCTTAGTACCTCTTATTACTATTTCAGTAAGCAGAAGGCCTTTCTAGAGCTGAGTGCTTATGTTAGAATAAGGGTCTCTTTCCTTCATGTAGCATGATGAAGGAGGCTTGACCACATTTGACCCCATCCCCTTCTCTCAATCCTGTGCAGGACCCTGCAGAACCACTGACTTTTTTGCACCCTTTTCTGGGTCTACTTCAGATGAGCTAGTCAATTCCTCTTCAAGAAAGTTTTATCTTTATTAGAGTATGAGGTACTTTTTGGTGTCTGATCCTTGCCTCATATCAGGTTCAAGATAAGTAACTCATCAGATATTTCAGAGTCAGCCAGATGTGAATATAATTAACTGGGCCTTGGCTTTATTTTGGGGCCAGTCGTTTCTAGAGTGATCACAGGGTCTCCCTAGGGCTAAGATAACCAGAATTCATGTCCAGCCACTTACACAAACTAATTGTGTTACCGTGGGCAGGTCACCTAAGCACTCAGTGCCTCTGGATATCTAAGATTAAGTTACCCCTGAGTGGCCAGTCTGCTTGGGTGGAGGGAGTTTCTTCACTAAAGTTCTCTACATCTCTAAATTCACAGATCCAGACCACAAAACAGTTTCTAATATTTGATATGGAGCATTATAAGAGTTTCATAAAGCCCTGAAAAAAAAATTAAGATTTCTGTTCAGTTCAAGACCTTGGGCAAATAGCTTAGTTTTTCTAAGGACTCAGCTTCCTCCTTTGTAAAATGAGATTAAACGGAATGGCTTCTGAAGTTCCTTCCCACTCTGGATGAACCCAGGTCTGTTTTGGTGGCAGAATTCTGGAGAGAACAGAGGAAAGATGATGATAAGATGTTGGAAATACATGAAAAGGTCCTATTAGGCTTCACTTAACCCAAATGGGAATTTCCTTTGAAGATAGCTAAAGTATTTTATTTTTGTTTCCTCAAGCAAAGAGAGCTTCAAGGTTTTTAGTGGCAGTAAAAGGGTGGAAGATTTGCTTTCCTTCAGAAATTTCAACACTAGTAGTAGGTTCAGAGCTGGAATTCTTCCCATATACATTGTTGCAACCATCATTCATGTTGTTTTCCACATACTGCTCCTTTGATTGCATCAGTTCATAGAAACTTTCTCATGCTTCTCTATATTCATCCTGCTCCTTACTTTCTATGGCATGGTAGTATTCTTTTGAATAATCAGAAAAGACAAATATTTACGTGCTATAATTTATTTAGCTATTCCTCAGCCAATGAGCATCTATTTTCAATTGGCATGGAATAATCATTAATAAATGTATTTATTAATGCCTACTATGTACTTGGCAGTGTGCCAGATAGTGAAATAGTCTGCCCTTAAGGAGCTTATATTCTAACAGAAAAAACAGCATGTCCATATAGTGGTTTCTTTTACTTAACTGTACATCTTTCTTACACATGAAGGCTCTATGAGGGTGGAGGAATATTGCATTAGGAAATGAGAGCTATGTAAAAGAAATGGTAAACATTTTTAAAAAGTACTTTCAGGTAGTCAAGTTCCATTTAAATACCACAGGGTGTAGTACTACCATGCCATCCATCATCCAAAGAACATTTTAAGTATCTACTACATACCAGATATGAGGATAGAAGAGAAAAACAGTCCCTGCTCTCAAGCACTTTATATTCTTTTTGGGGAATAAGACATACTAGGAGGTAGGTAAAGAGAAGAAAGCTAAAAAATACTCTCAAACTCAAAACACATGTCCTCTTTTTTTCATGGTGAGTGACTACAACTATGGAAAGAGACTTGTTAGATAGTTTTGCCTAACTTTTGAGGGAATATACTTCATGTGGAAGGTCAGGCTGTTGTTTCAGAGTTTAGAAAGTAATGTGTGTATAAAAAAAGTCATTGTTATATGGATTTTAATTATTCATTGACTTTTTTTGTTTGTCCATATATTCATCTATTTATCATGAAGTGCCACTTGGAAATCATTGTCATTTAGAGATGCTCCTGGGTCCTCACTGTGTATTCCAGAGTCAACGCATACTCTGACTGGCCCTAGGAGGCAGAAAAGGTTCCAAGGGTAGTCCCAATGAAGGATATCCTGGCATTAGGATTTTTCAGCCTAGAAATTTAGGAAGACCTATGTATCAGGAATCACAGGTTTAAGTGCGGGAAGAGACCTCCAAGACCATCTACTACTCATTTTTCAGAGGAGGAACTGAAGCCAAAAGAGTTGAAGGGCCTTGTCCAAAGCTACTCATGTACCCGTCAAAGACGGTGGTGGTAATATGAATTTTTAAAAGTATCACCTACCCTACCAAAATCATAGATCTGTGAAGAAATGGATGAAAGAAGGTAAAGGGTCTTGGAAGAGAAGGGAATCTGAAACTCATCTCCACACCATCACAGTAGATTTTTGTGCAAATTTCTTGGGCCATAGTAAAATAATTAAATTTATTATTTTATGCTATAAATCTAATGATTCTTTTACATTAAAGCTTTTAATATGCAATATATCCTTTTGATAAAGCACTTGTTTTAAGTGAATTGGCATTAGGGTAACAAAATTTTTTACATTACCTAATTCATCATCAGGAGACCACCTTTTAAAAAAAATCACATTGGATATTAAGGATATCTTTGATCATTATATTTTACCAAGTCTAACATTGATTATAGCCTATAAGTTTTTGGTAGGATTTAAATCACATGAGTTCCCAGGACACTGAAACTTGCTTATCCTCATCTCTCATAAATTTTGTGACATATGGAAAGGTAGAAAGCTATATTGTAGAATTCCATATAAATTTGGAGATTTCTGTAATTCTAGAAACTTCTGAGTGTAGTACATGCTTTTGAATTCTAACCTAGACCTCATTCACCCTGACAGGCTGCATTCTCAGAGATCTGCCAGCCATATATCTCCTCAGGGTCCTAAGTGTAGCCTTGAGGGTTTGAGAATCGTTTTCTAGTATGAGGGCTTTTGAGCCCCTACTGGTGTGCCACCTTCCGTGATTATCATTTGATATCAGTTAGCTAGCCAGACTCATCTTTTAGAAATAGGTATTCACTACATGGGTATAATAGCAACATTTGGGACATGTGTTTCCCTAAGAAACTTTCCCATAAGCATATACAGAATCCAGGGTTCAAGCTTAGAGAGTCCCTGTGGCTAAGGGACTTCATTTCATGGGGGTGCTCATGAGATATCTCTTAGACATGGTGTAGACTACTGGCTCCTTGGCTCCTGGTAGAGTACTGAAGCTTCCTTTTTTGATGGATTTAATTCATCCTCATATTTCAGTTTAGACATTTTTAGCAATTACTGCTTTTCTAGGTACTCTGCTAGTTTGCTGAAATCCCAAAGTTCACAAGGTTGTACTTTTGTCAAGGATGGCGTGGATGGCAAAGGCTCTTCTCCCTACTCCAACTTCAAGTAATTCCCTCTCAGGATCTTGTCCAGTTGTACAGGGCTTTTTTTTTCTTTAAGTTGCTAGACACTTGAATTTGAGCTCTGAACTGATTTGCTATTTTTTAAAAAAAGATGAACAGAGATTTCCAGATGCCCAGATCTTGGATTTGGACTTTTTCTGGTAATGATTTTGGTGGAGGTTTGAAGTAAAAAGTAAGTTTCAGGGGCAACTAGATGGCAAGGTGAATAGAGCACCAGCCTTAGCATCAGGAGGATTTAAGTTCAAATCCAGCCTCAGACACGACATTTAACACTTACTGTAGCTTGTCTGAACCTGGTCAAGTCACTTAACCCTGATTGAGTCACCAATAAAAAAAATAAGTTTTATCAGTAGCAATTGCTTTTTCCCAGTCTTCATCACTCCAGTCTTAGTATTATTGTCTTGTTGATAACAGGCATTTTTAAATAGCAATGATAAACAGTTTTTTAAATTAGTCTTCTCTTCTTCCGACTTTAAGAAGCCTATGCTACAGACACTATTAGACAGATCAGTCACAATACCATCGTTTGCCAGGTTCCTCTGAAGGTCTTTGTTTGATTTTTTAGGATTAATTCATTTTTTTGTATCAGTAGTTTATCAGTTTTTGTCATCATTTTAGACTGTGTTTTCCTTTAAATTTTAGCATGATGGATCCTATTTCATTGTAGGCTTAAATAATTCTTTAAATTCTTACCTCACTTACACCAGCAACCACATGTACTAGTCATGGTAGTGTTAACCTTTAAGAGCTCTTTTCCACATTTCTTTGGAATAATATGCAATAATGATAACATATAAAGCACTTTCTAAACCTTAAAGTGCTATATACATGTTTGCTAGTATTTTAAACCATGTGATTTCTAATAGAGCCATGAAATATGTGTGTATGGTAAAAAAATATAGCACCCAACTGACAGAGCACTAACTAAACCTGGACTAACTAACTAACTAAAAACTAACTAAACTAACTAAACTCAAACTGCGATTTCTTCTTGTCAAGGTCATATGTTTTGAGTCAGCCTAGGGTCAGTAGAAGTACACATGCAAGACCACTGTGGTCACAAAATGAAACCACATTAAAATAATTGGTTTTTCCAAGTAAGTCACACACTACTATAGTGGACTACTCAAGAGCTTATCATTAATGTTGGGAGATATAAGTTTTTTTAATTACATATGAAAATGAGGAAATAGAATTCTAGCATGGCCTGTATGACCTGGGAAAAGTCATTTCCCCCCTTTTGGGGCTTCTGTTGACTTATTTGTACATTGAGGGTGTTGGGTCAGATATTTCACAAGTCCTTTTCAGCTTAGAGGTGGCAGGATGTAGGGGAAAGCAAATGACATTTGAAATCCGAGGACCTGGGTGTGCCTCTTGCTATGTTACATAGGACCTGTCAGTTAGCCAACAAGTATTTGTTAATTCCCTCCTATCTTCCACGTCCATGGTCACCTTGGACCAAATCCCTAGGTCTGTAAAATGAAGGGGCTGAACCTCCTTGGTTCTCTTTTGGCCTCTTTGGTCCTTTCCAGCTCTGAGTAAATGATCCTCTGGTCTATGGACCTTATTTTTCTCATTTGTAAAATAAAAGAGGCAGATGGGATGGAGATCTAAGATTCCTTCAAGTTCTAACATTTCTTCCATAAAAATAAACAAAAAACAACACACACACCCAGCTCCTGGAGAGCAGATAGATTTTTTTTAAAAACCTAATTAAAAAATTAAATGGAAATGTTAAATTCTTTGACTATCAGATGGTTGCAGCTCTCTGAGATAATTCGGATATTTTGCCTTTCTTTGTCTCCCTGGTGCATAGCACAGTGAATGGCCCAAATTTAATCATCCTCTTCTTTTCCTGCCCCAGAGGAATTATCCCTCATGATTTCATGAGAAAACCAAAAGCACCAATCCCAGTTACTTTTCAGTAGAGAAGCTTCTGAAGGTACCATATAACCTCACATTATTTTGATTTGTGAAATACTCTAATCCAGGGAATCCTAAACACTTTTTTTGGTATGCCACATACCCCCTTGTTAGTTCGGTGAAGCCTCTGGATGCCTTCTCAGAATCATGTATTTAAATATACAAAACAAATTATTTACAATTACAGAGGAACTAAATAGACATTGAAATAAATTTACCAAACTATGTGTGGAAAAAAAATTGTTTGTGGACCCCAGGTTAAGAATTCTTCCTCCATCATCAAATATAAAGCCCTTTTTTGGGCATTTAAGGTCTCATCATCGTAGTGGGATAGAGTTGTGCGCCAGAAGTCAGAAAGACCTAAGGTTAAATCAAGCCTTAGACATTTACCAGCTGTATAACCCCGAGCAAGTCATTTAACATCTGTCAGCCTCGGTGTCACAATCTGTAAAATGGGGATAATGTTACATACCTCTCAGTCTTGTTGTGGGAATAAAATGAGATAATATTTGTAAAGTGTTTCATAAACTTTAAAATACTATATAAATGATACCTATTTATTGTTATTATTGTAAAATAAAATAATACTTCAGTAGATCAGTGCTGATACTGCCTTTAGAGTGTAGCTTGTCATTCTCTCATGCCTCTCGATCCCGGGTGATTCTAATGCCTGTCTTCTCAAAAAGCCAAGGCAGCCTTCCTTTTCAGAGGTTCCCAAACTTATATGGCCTGTCACCCCCTTTTAAAAAAATTACTCAGTGCCCTCCTGGAAATCTGTTTTATTTAACCCTTTAATTTTTTTTTAAATTTGTGTCATCTCAAAAGAATATAAAACATTTTTTAAAACGACAACTTAAATTTCATAATTTATTGTAAATTTGTGGTTTTTTTCCTGAATTGAAATTTTGATGATGCAACATTGCATCACGTAAACAATAGTATGTATTGTAAACAGAACATTACACGCACACATTCCTGCCTGACACATGCTGGACTTCCTGACAATGGGTGACACGCTTGCCTGACAACTTACTTATTAAGACATGTCAGTGGCCCTGACTACTGATCAGTTATAACTTGCATTTTGTGTGTTTATCTGGAAAATAATGTATTCCCTATGCCTTTAATTCTGTTATGTAATAGATGAAACATGTATGAATATTTTTTCAAAAATTTTCTCTCTTCTTATCTTCCACCACTCCCTTATTTTTATTCAATGCTCCCCAATTGTACCTGGGTACTACCCTCCATTGTTTCAGCACACCCCCCCCCCAGGGGGCAGTACCTATGCATCTAGATCTTCCTTTCATTATATTTCACAGGTACCAGTTTATCAGTTATCACCCTGTGATCAGCCCATTTTCTTTTCTAATCCAATACATTCTAACTGATATCCCTCATACCCTTGTGACTAGGTCATAATGGAGCTAGGCTGAGACCTACTTATACCTTTCTGTATGTGTATACACATCTTTCTGTTTTTCTTCAGGTCAATTGCAATTTGAAATCTATGGCACTGTGTTGCTCTAACGTTTGTAACCTTACTGTATAGCTAGAAGAGTATTTGTGTTAAGTTGACACATGAAAATGGAAAATAATATGAAAAGCCAACTTCTATTCAATCAGTAACTCACGTTCTAACATGAGTCCAAGACTATCATAAAATGACATCATCTGATATATTTTATCTGCTAGGAAGAAAGAAACATAGATCACATGGTGGAGCTGGCCATATATCTTGTGTCTTTTATGACAAAGTGACCAGAATCACCAAATGGAAAAGTGATCTCTAAAAATGTTCTACTCCTAGATATTTGCTACCCAAGAGAAAGGTTTCTGGCTTATGGGGCATTTTGGTACCAGAAACATGCCTCACAAATAGTTACAAATTTTCTGCCCTGTAAGGAAGTTAATCAGTAAACCACATAACCTCTGGCCTCTGTTACTCCTTACCTAGTCTCAAAGGAAGTCCCAGTTTTCAGTTTTTCAGTTGCTGTGGATAGGCTAAAGAATGGTGATGCAGTTTCAGGGTCTGGAAACCCTAGTTCAAGACAGTTCCCGGGACAGCCCAAGTTCTTCTGGAATTGGGGAAATGCTCAGTCTGAAGACTGTGAAAGGTAGGGTGCTACTGCTATATGTGTGTGTGTGTGTGTGTGTGTGTGTGTGTGTGTGTGTGTGTGTGTGTGTGTGTGTGTGTATGTGTGGGTATTGTTTGGTCATCTGCCTTAAGTGGATGGAAGACCATGATTTTTTTTCAGGTTGTAGAAACTAACAATTCTTCAGCTTAGTATTACCTGTGTGACTGGGTACTTCATCTCCCTGACTCTCAATATTCTCTCATCTATTAAGATGATAATTTTGGACCAGATGATCTCTAGGGTCTTTTTTGTTGTTGTTGTTTACTCATGTCTGTCATGTATGACTGTTCGTGACCCCATTTGGCATTTTCTTGGCAAAGATACAGGAGTGGTTTGTCACTGCCACTTCAGAATCTTATGAATTGTGGATGGGAGGGAGTTTAGTCCGGACACACTTGAGACTGGCAGACCACAACCCTTGCTTAAAGAATTTTTTTCAATGAAAAAGCATTCATTTTCTCCCCCTTTCTACACCCTTCCTTCACCCCACTGAACAATACCAAAAGAAGAAAGAGAAAACTCTCCCAGCAAATATGTCCTAGGACTTTAGACAGACAAGGAACTTCTCAACATTTTGCTGAACTGAATTTAACCTCAACACACACACATTTTAAATTGAATCTTATTTTATTTTTATCTTTGCATTCTCTCTTTCCCACCTGCTCCCACCTCTAACACTGAGAAAGTAAGAAAAATGAAATCCTTGATACAAATACATATAATCATGTGAAGCAAATTCCAGTATTTGGGGACCATGTTCCCCCCAAAACATCAGTTTGCATTCTCTATCAGGAAGTGGGTAGCATGTTTCATCTTGAATCCTCTGGAATAAAGGATGGTCATTCCAGCACATTTTTGTCCCCTGAAGCCTAAGGCACTGAATAATGTATTCTGCACCCACCCCCACGCCCCCGCTGAGTTCAAAAGTAAACACTATTGACTATAACTATCTGTTATTCATGTGTGGGTGCCTAGCCCAGTTTTATCAGTCAATTAAACATTTATTAGACTGTGCCAGTCATTCTACTTGATAGTGGGGAAACAAGGGCAAAAGTGAATAATTCCTCCCCTCCAGGTACTTACCATCTAGCTTACAATTCCAGTCAGGTCTGTGGCACCTTAAATATATTAGGGTTAGCCCCCCCCCCCCCCAAGCAAGGACACAGACTACATCTGTAGTCATGGGATAAAAACTAGATTGCCTTTCATTTGGATATGAAATATGAGAAATTATCATTTTCCTTGCCAAAGAAAATTCTGAGGAAGTTTATACCAAAGATTTTGTGGCACATCACTTTTATTCAACTTGATATCAATGATGATTTAAATTGTTTAAAATTGGAAACTGGCGGGTGCCAAGCAAGACCAGAAGATCTCACAAAAATAGAAAGGCCAAGAGTCTAATCAAGAAAAGATCTCAGACATTGGACTTGAGGTTTCTTGATTGTTAAGTGATATTTTAGCTATTTCAATTAAAAAGTTGAATTGTATGATGAAACAGACTTCGCTCCTTTCTGTGGAGAGGAACATGATAGATGCAGAATGCTACCTGATCTACAGACATGATGAATTAACTGGTTTTCATCCTTATAAGGGAAGGTTTGAAGTGAGTAGGATGAGCTTTGTGTAAAACCAAAAGGCACATGTAAAATGTAAATAATATTATAAAAATTGCATTTTAATTATGAAATTGTGATTTGAGATTTTGAAAGGAAGGAAATTCAAGGGAATAAAGCCCCTAACTCTGCATATGGGGAAAATAAGGTAGAGTAGTCAGCTTGGGTTTGTTTGCTTTTTTAAAACAAAAGTATCATCTATTTTACTTGCATTCAATCCATTTTAACATCTTTCATGAAGCACATGCTTTGTGGGATACATTATGCTTAGAGCTGGAAATTAAAAAAAAAAATCAGGAGCAATGATTTCATTGGTGTAGCCATCACCCAATGAAGAAGCTCTCTCTATCAAGGCAGACCAGCAGAAGGTCTCTAACTGAGAATCATGGAGAGTTGAGCTGGTAACACAAAGACAAAGGGAAGATCTCCTCTACTAAGATGCTTACATTCTACTGAAGACACAACATGCACACAGATAAGAATAAACAAAATAGGGTGTGTTCGTCCTTCGTTGCCAAAGAAGACCATGCCATCAGAGAAATGATGACATGACTTTGCACTTGACTTTGTTTTGAGTGAGGGAGGGCTGTGCAGGTCACCAGCCTCACTTCTCCTCTAGAGCTATCTGAATCTAGTGACCAGATATTCATCAGGATGACTGGAGATGACCCAGGATGGGGCAACTGGGGTTAAGTGACTTGCCCAAGGTCACCCAGCTAGTGAGTGTCAAGTGTCTGAGGTGAGATTTGAACTCGTCTTCTTGACTCCTGCACTGGTGCTCTATCCACTGCACCACTGAGAAGAGAAAGGACAAATCAGGCAATGTGCTCTAGAAATATTTGTGGAGGAAGAGAAGGCTTTCAGTTGAGGTAGAGGGAGGAGAGACAGATAATAAGGGTACCCAGAGGAAGTGGCATTGGAATCAAACCTTGATAGAAGATAAAGATTTTGAAAAGCAGAGATAGAAAGGGAGTGAGTACATTCCAGGCATGGGGGATGGGGTGATACAGCCGAAAGAGCACAGGATATGTGTCCAAAGCCCTTGAGTTGAATCTTGGATCTATTTTGTAATTTAAGCAAGTCCCTTCTCCATGGATCTCAGTTTCTCCAAGTGTAAAATGAGGAAGGTGGATTACAGAGATTCTGTGGCCCCTTCCAACACTCAATCTGTGATCTTATGGTTGTGTGTGTGTGTGTGTGTGTGTGTGTGTGTAAAGATTTCTAAGATTCTTTCTAGCTTTGAATCTGGTGTGATTTTTGTATGAAAGTGGTGGTAGGATTTGAAGCTTGGCTCAAACTTAGGGAACAGCTAAGAAGACTATTAGGCTAAGGAGTAGGAGGGAGTAAAGGACATGACAGAAGTCTGCAAAGGAAAGCGTTGGAGCTAAGTGAGGGAAGCGCATAAATACCATAGGAACTTCATTTCTGCTTTCTCCAGTAATCATCTAATAAACTGTGGGGAGATCCTGAAACTAGGAATAGCCTTGGACAATGGTCTCATTTCAATCCTACAAGCCAGCATGCTCCAAAATCCCATAGGACTACCCAAGGAAAAGTCTTCATTGGTTTCTGCTGTCTGAGAGGGAACCAAATTCTCCTATTCACCTATAGAGGTTTTCTATTGACAGGTTGCCACCGTTTCCCAAAACCACCACTTTAATCCATGGAGTAGAAAACCAAACAGATTAATATGAATATAATCCATTAGTAGTGATCAATTATTTGGCTATTATTACTATGTTAAAAGTGTCTGACAAGGGTCTATTGGGAGTCTAGCACCCTGTTCCGTGGGGGAAAAGGATGCATAAAGTCCCCATTGTATCTTATATTTTGACATCCCTAACTATTGTTCATCCTTAGAACAGTTGTATGAGGTAAGGCGGCATTGTTTTCTTTCTTTCTTCCTTCCCTCCCTTTTCTCTCCTTACTTACCTGCTTCCTTCCTTCTCTCTTTCTTTCTTTTTCCTTTTTTCTTTCATCCTCTCACGCTATCTTTCTCTTTCCTCCTCTTTCTTTTTCTCTCTTTCTTTATTTATCTCTGTCTTTCCTCCTGTTTCTTTCATTCCCTCAAAATGTGGTCATTTTTGGATTCAACGATGGTTCTGCTTAGAGTTCACCTCCCTCTTCTTCCTCTTACTATCCTGTGCCTCCACCATGGTGCTATGCCCAGAGCCACCTTGCAGAGACTTATTTTCTATAAAAATGAAGACACACAGCAGTGTTATAGCTCATGACAGATGGCTGTTACTGTCCATAAAAGTGCAGTTTAGACCGATCGAAAACAGCGAGATGGCACAATGTATAGAAGGTTGGATATGGAATCAAGAGAACCTGAGTTTGAATCCTGCCCCTGACATTTAATAGCTGTGTGACTACAGGCAAGTCATTTAACCTTTATTAACCTCCACTTTTTCATCTGTAAAATAGTGGTGATAGTGTCTACCCCACAGGATTATTCTCAGGATCAAATGAGATAATTTTTAGAAAGTGCTTTGCAAACCTTAAAGTGCTATATAATGTTAGCTTTATTATTGTTATTGTTACAATAATAACTTTGCTTCCTTCATCAATTGTTAGTACTTCCTCTTCCTGAAATTGTTTTGTTTGTATATTCACTTTGTATAAATTAGGCAGGATATAAATGCATATGTATATATGTAATTTGCATATAAAATATATATGTATATATATATATATATATGACATACTTTGTGTATTTTGTATTTACTTACCTGTGTAGAGGACTGTGTAGTGAATAGAGAGGAAGTGTTGGCTCCAGGAAGACCTGGGTTCAAGTTGTGTCTCTAGCAAGAATTGACTGTGTGACTCTTGACAAATTTCTTCACCTCTCAGTGACCTAGGCAGATCTCTAAGATTCTACACTGAAGGTTCCAATTTGTGTTGCTACAGGGATTTTATTCATTTAGAATTTCCCTTTACCAATGCAGTTACAGGACCAAGACTTATCCCTAACTCACATAGGTACTAAGGGTCAGAGACAAAATTTGAATCTAGTTCCTCATTTTCTGGAGTCAGTGCTCTTACTATGGTATCTTGATGCCATATCCAGGGATCGTAAGGGGTTGACAGGAATTGTGTAAAGGCAAGAAGACCACTGTGAGGTCATGGAAGACATACTATGTTAGCACCAGTTGGCAAGATGGATAAGAGAGCTTTTCTCCATGGACTTGATAGGCTGAGATCCTTGTAGTGTATTGCATAGAATGCTGGAACTGGAGTCGAGCTCACAAAAGCCTGAGACCCTCCCCTGACACTTCCTTGCTGGTCATTAGCCAATCATTTGGGTTGAACTTCAGTTTTCTTATCTGTGAAATGGGAATAATCTTCTCATGTACCAGAAACTAGAGATTTCTTATTAAAACACCCTTGGAAAGGGGTAAGGGAGCCAGTCCTAGACCTCAGATTTCACTGAACCCATGGAGCCCAACTCAAGGCAAGACCTGACCTTCGGGTCCACTGAGCTGGCTGGTTTCCTTTAGTTCAGATATCTGCTCCCCACCTTCTTCATCTGCTACTTTTGCTGCCCCCATTCCTTGGCATTCATTTCCAGTTCTTGCTTCTCTTTCCTTTTCTTATCCCATGCATTGCACATTCTAGACCACCAAGATATGCTTCCTTGCAAAGCTAAAGTGCACTCAGTTACAAAAAATTGGGATAAGGAGACCAGAATATCAACAGTTCCTGAGGAGTTTCTTAAGCTTGTAAAGCTCTTCTGCCTAGATACATTTCCTCTGGTCTAGCTGAGGTCTTCCAAATGCCCCAGAGACCTGAGTGTGTAGCTCTGTCCTAATTCCCCAGACAAAAATAGTTGTTGTTGTTCAATCACTTTGGTTGTGTCTAATTCTCCATGACCCCATTTGGGGTTTTCTTGGCAAAGATAATGGAGTGATTTGCCATTTCCTTCTCCAGCTCATTTTACAGATGAGTAAACTGAGGCAAACAGGGTGAAGTGACTTGCCCAGGATCACACAACTAGTAAGTGTCTGAGGCCAGATTTGATCTCAGGTCCTCCTGACTCCAGGGCCGGTGCCCTATCCATTGTGCCATCTAGCTGCTCCATTGAAATTATAGTAACCTTCACCTTCTTCTAGGCTTACTGTTTGATAACCATGGCAAAGAAATCAGTTTATTTAGGGAAAAATCAGTTTGAAAGCTTTTAATTTTCCTTCTTTCATCTTCTAATTGCTCCTTCCCATCATACCCCCATTAGAAAAAAAAAAGGAAAGAAAAACAAAACCCTTGTGCCAAGTATGTTTAGTCAAGTAAAACCAATTCTTGCATCGGGATGATGCATTTTGAAAGGTGAATGCTGAATTTATTATTTACTTTTAAAGAAAAGAAATCTGAACATAATAGAGATTTGCAGTTTCACGTATAATCTTCTGTTTTACTGGGTTTAAGCCCCCCTCTTTTTGTTTGATGTTTGCTAAGTTCAGGTTAAAAGACATTAGAATGAAAACAAACGGGGCCCATGATGGTGTCCAAGGCACTATTGTATTCCAAAGTGTGCCTTTTGAGACTTCAATTACTTTCCTTTTTTTTCAGTGAATTTCTATTTATGAAATCTGAGAGACACTAAGTTGCATAGGATATAAAGATAAAAATGAAAAAATGGTCCCCAGCTTCAAGTACTTTACCTATTCCTGGGGAGAATAACACATAAATTCCTACTTGTAATATTAAAAATTATGGCTAGCATTTGTATAGCACTTTACAATTTGCCAAGCACTTTATAAATATTATCTTATTTTTCTCTTCACCACAACCCTGGAAGGAAAGTGATATTATTTTCCCCATTTTACAGATAAGGAAACTAAAGCAAACAGCAGTTAAGTGACTGTTCTGGTTCACATAACTAGGAGGTGCCTGAAATGGGATTTGAACTCAGGCTTTCCTGACTCTAGGTTCAGTGCTCTGCCTGCTTCATCACCACGATTTAAAGAAGGTGGGAAATTCAATAGCAAAAGAGATTACAAAAGGCTTCCTTTAAGAAGTAGCCCCTGAGTTGGAACTGGATCAGGAAGTTAAGAATTTTGAGCAGTAAAGGTGAAAGAGAAGTGATTCCAGGAAAGGGGACAATTTGCACTAAGTACAAAGGCAGGAGAGGCAATGCCCAGTCTACTTTGGCTGGAACATAGAGTTTACGAAAGGGAACAGCATGGAATAAAGCTAGAAAGATGGGCCAGAGGACTTTGAATACCAAGCTGAGGAGATTGTGGATGTTTCTAGAGGCCATGGGGAGCCATTGAAAATCCTTGAACAAAGAATGATGGTAATATAGAACCTATCTGTGCTATAATGGACATAATTTACCCTCCTGTCCCTCCAAAATTAGGGTTGTGTTTATCTTAGTTTTATTGGGCATTTTTGTATTTTAATGACTCTTTAAGAAGTGTTTTCTCTTATATGAGGCCTTTCTTGAGCACCTTAACCACTAGTGCCTTCCACTCCGTTCTGGGCCAGTCCATACTTAGGATTGGGATGAAATGAGACACTGGTCGTCCAGCTAACGTTCAGGAGTCCTTACCAGGGCTGACCTTGAAGCCTTTCTAGCTTGGAAGGTCTGTGTTTGTTGGGCCTAAACTTTGACAATCCTGGCTCCTCTGCCTGCCCTGGTTAGGCAGACCCCAAAGAGGCCAATTTACCTGGAGACCTTGGTCTCTAAGCCTCCCAGGCAACTGTAGACTACATATCCTCTGAGATTCTTTTTGGAAGTGACTCATGAGGGACACTTTATCCTGATGGAAACACAGATCTGGTAAAATATAGTGAAATGAGCAAGTAAATAAATGACTTTTAAAATTTACGAGAGATTTTACCTACTCTCTCTCATTTGACTTTTAAACAACTCTGTGAGGTCGACGCTACCTACCTCATATGTGTATGCATGTGTATATATATATACATATGTGTATAGTTACACATGATTTTACATGTATGATTACAGAAATAATTATATATTGTTACATTGTATGTATTTATATTTATGTGATGTTCCAAAAGTCTTAGTGTCATTTTAAAATTTAATAGATTAAAACTGCAGTAAGACACTTTTGGAACACCCTCTATGTGTACATAGATATACATACACACACATATATATAGTCACATGTATACTTACATATATAATATGCTATGGCATGATATGATATGATATATCTCAGAAGTCTTAATGCCATTTTAAATTTTGATACCTTAAAATTACAATGAGACCTTTTGAGAACACTGTGTGTGTATGTATATACACAGAGATTACTACAGTTGATATACATATACATATAAATATATACCCACATATATGTTGTTACATATATACTTACATATATAAAAATAGCAATTACATCATATGTTCCAGAAGTCTTTGTGCCATTTTAAACTTCAATAACTTAAAATTTCAGTAAGACCCTTTTGAAACAGTGTGTATACGTGTGTGAGTGTATCTGTCTCCCTCCTCCCCTCCCTTCTTCCTTCTCTGTCTTTCTCTTGTACATGTAGTCTTTCACCTACCATATAAGACCTTTCCCAATACTGTCTGTCACTGACATCTTCCCCACTTTACAACGTGGTGAAATGGAATGAGAATCAGATGTGAAGTCCAAAGACCCGAGTTCAAACCCTAAGTCTGCCACTTTCTACCTCTATTCCCAATGCTTAGCATTGTGCCTGGCACATCTGTTGTTCAGTTGTGTCCAACTCTCTGTGACCTCATGGACTTATCTGTGGGATTTTCTTGGTAAAGACACTGGAGTAGCTTGCCATTTCCTTCTCCAAAGTATACTCATTTTCCAGATGAGGAAACTGAGGTCCATGGAGTTGAAATGATTGCCCAGTTACACAGCTGATGAACATCAGAGCAACTCCAGAGAACTTTCCAGAGAAAACTTAAAATTGTTCATCTGGTTTTTCTAATTTCCCTCTGTAAAATGGGGATAATAATAGCCCCTACCTCTCAGGGTTGTTATTAAAACTTAGTGAGATAACCTATGTGTAAAGTCCTTGGCAAGCATTATATTGTTACATAAACGCTTGTTGCTGCTGCTATAAGATGTTATCACCATCATCGTCATCACCGTCGTCATTATTCCAGACTATTTTCTCTACTGCTTGGTAGAATTCAAAGCAATTAATTCCAAAGTCCTGTCAAATGTTTCTTTAAATGAAAATGTTATAATGACCAGATGATTTAAAAGTTTTAATCCTGTTCTTCAACAGATAAAGGATTCGTTTGTAATATAACTTGTGATGAATCTTACATTTATTGGTTTTCTCTCATTCAGGGGTGCTTCCCGAGCAATCAGGACACCTGGGGCCTGATAGTGATGTGTCGCCTTATACACAGTATGGAAATATCCAGTTTTCCCAAGTTCAGCCGCCGATTTCCTCCTCACCTTATTATCCCAACCTGGGCTTCTACCCCCAGCAGCCTGAAGAATGGTACTCCCCTGGAATGTATGAACTCCGGCGAGTGCCCTCAGAGACTGTCTACACGAGGGAATCCGAGACTGTGGACATCCCGATAACCAAGAAACCCCGGATGGTCTCATCTACAGGGAGAATGAAAGGAGAAGAGCTGTGTGTTGTTTGTGGCGACAAAGCTTCTGGATATCATTATAATGCACTGACTTGTGAGGGATGCAAAGGTAAGGATATTTTAGTTGACAATTTTCCCCCGTTGAGATTTCATATCATTAGTCTTGTTAGAACACTTTCAGCCTGATTTTCTACCGTCTTCCTACCTCCTTCCTTCTCCCTCATCATACAGCCCCTATGGTGATGAGAGTAGCCTATTGCAAACTCGTGGAAGACATTTCTAGAATGCTTTAGATTATGTATAATAAATATTTTCCCCCTACTGATGGTTCACTAACACAGTACAAAGAAAGCATTGATGTTATTCAGGTGGTTGATTAAATAATATGGGCTTCTGATCCTACTAGATGTGAAATTAACTTGATCCCATGAATTCTCATACCTAGACTAGTCCATCAAAATGCTTATTTAAAAGTTTAACTGGTTGCTTTTTTGCTTTTATATCACAATTATTTGTAAAAAGCATAAACCTATCCTTTTCTGCCACCCCATTCTGAAATTGAATGCTCTCTTCTCACAAAGAAAATGTTGAGCAAGAATTCCCTCTATCGTGAGCATGTCTGACAATGCATACAATGTTCAGCCTAAGCAGACCTCCTCCTGTCTGCTGAGAGGAGGGTGCTATGTTTCCTTATTCTTTGGAACCATTTTTGACTTTTCATTGATGCAAAGCTCAAGCTCATTTGTTTTAGAGAACTCATTTACACTGCTATCAATTTCATCCTCCTGGTTCTTCTTGTGTAACTATGTTTCGGTTCACACAAATCCTCCCAAGTTTCTCTTAATTCCTCATATTTATTGTTTATTGCAGTGCATTGTTCCGTTATATTTATTTACCATAATTGGGACAGTTGATGGGCACAGACTTGGTTTGGAGTTCTTTGCAGCAACAAAATAAACTACTAAATTCCATGTTGTTGCTGCTTTAAACCACAGAGGAAATGAAAAGACTTTAATGGAGTGACTCCCCCTCCTCTGGATTGAATTTTGGTAATTTTCTTTTCTTACTTTTCTTATCTCTGTATCTGCTTTTTTTCATATTAGGAGCATGTTAATTTTCCATCTCCACCCCCATTTAGTTTCCCTGAGTGTTTGTAGCAATGATAATTGAAGGATTTTATGAATTTATTTTTTAAAGTAATAACTGCAAAATTCAGGCATAACACTGAGCAACGACTCCCTGCATCTACTTATTTGGCATCTCATTACATCAATAATTCCATCTTCCCCTCCCCTACCTCCTGCCTATTATCTATGCAGGGAACAGAAACCTGCTGACAATCAATTGAATATGTATTCAGATTTCAGATGTGAAATGGCAGGACATTTTTGTAAAGAACTGAATTTTGGAATAGGTCAGTGTCAGTCATATCCTTTAGGATGCCAGAGCCATCTGCAATCATCCCTAGGGGAGACTGTAGCATTTTTGAAAGGCTTCTTTTAAAGGAACAAATGGGTAATCATATTGACCCTCTGGTCTTTATGGTCACATTTTTGTTTATGACAGTGGGCATCCACTGGCATGGCTTAGAGATTTGAAAAAATATCCCCTCAAAAAGAACATTTCCTTGTACATGTAAAATACCAAAAGAAGATTGCTTACAAAATCACAAACCTGTTGTCTTAAATAAATATATATGTATGTATGCATCTGTCTATGAACAATTCAACCCGTTACTTTCAAAATTGTCCTGTTTGTCTATCTTTCCTTCTGGACTATTCTCTGAAATGTGTGTGTGTGTATATGTATATACACACACACACATATACATATATATATACCTAAGTATGTATGTATATGTATGTATATTTACATATACATATAAGCATGTGTGTATATGTGTGTATACACATGTATGTATATACTTATACATATATGTATACACACATCTGTGTGTGTGTTTCAACGGTCCTTTTTCTTTTCTTGGCAGTACTTGCTCCTCTCTCCCACAGATTCCTAATCCCCTCTCCCAGAAACAGAAGGAAAAAAGCTAACCAAAAACATAGGCAAACTCATACAACGATTAAATCCAAAAATGTACTTTTCTTTCATCACCTTTCTTTAGGGATGTGGGTAGCATTCTTTGCTACACACCTTCTCTTGATGTGGTTGGTCATTATTTTGATCCAAGTCTGGGGGTCTTTCAGAGTTTTTCTTCATACAGCTGTTGTCAGTGATGGATACCAATTCAGGAGGGTCTCTGCACACTGTCTGTTGCAATAATCATTTTTCACTTCAAAGGTTAGATCAGTAATTAGATGTCAATCACTGTATGTTAATCACTGTTTAATATTAATAATAGCAATATCACAGTTAACTTTTATGAAAGGCAGTATGATAAAGGAGTTTGAATCTATTTTACTAGCCTCAAGAGTCTCAAAATACTAGGTTTCAAGTCCCTGAAACATAATAGCTGTGAGACCCTGGGCAAGTCACTTACATCAATATGGGCATTTGTTCAAGAAGAGAAAGTGCTGACCTGTATAGATAGAAGGATTTTTTTCTATTAGAATCTGATAATTTTATTTTGAAAAGCCAGCAACAGACTGAGAAACTCTACTGTCTTGTGACCATGGAATTCAGGGACGTTTAGGAACCATGGAGATCTTGTTATTGAATTAAGTTGGTGCAAAGTTGTTGTGTTTATCTTTCCTCGAAGAGGACCATGACATCAAGATGATGACATGACTTGCAGTTGACTTTGTTTTCAGTGAGGGAGGGCTGTGCAGCGCCTCCAACCTCACCTTCTTCTCCTGAGCCACCTGGGTCCAGTGGCCTGATATTCATCAGGATGGCTGGCAATGGCCAAGAATGCAGTGTGAGACCCTGACCCTTTCAGGCCAAGGTCTTATCACCATCTTACTTTGAGTGAGATACACCCATGCAATGAATAAGCTTCTTTAAGTGGTTACTCAATCAAATTGGGATTTCAATAAAATAAAAAATATAATCAAATCAATTAAAAAATTAAATAATAAATTTTTTAATTTAATAAAAAAAAATCAAACTGGGAGGGGAAGACTCTCAGGGTTCACTGGTAAATGGAGTCAGGATGACCTGAGTTCAAATCCAGCCTAAGTCACTTACTGACTGTGTGACTCTGGACAAATCACTTAATCCTCTTTGCCTCAGTTTCTTCATCTGTAAAATGAGCTGGATAAGGAAATGGAAAATCACTCCAGTATCTTTGCCAAGGAAATTTTTTAAAAGGGGTCATCAAGAGTTGGACATGACTGAAATTACTGAACAACAACATATTAGTAGTATCAAATATGTTAAATCTAAACCATATTTATTGAGGCTATAGAATTAAACAGAGACATAGTGAATGGGCAGCTCGCCTCAAAGCCTGGAAGCTCCAGTTCTACCTCTGACATATATAGGTTATGAGACCTTGGTCAAGTCCCTTAGCCTCTCAGTACAGAGAAGGTGGCACCCTTCATGTGTAGAGATAGTTTCCTCAACCAGGAGTTCCGTGAACCTGTGAAATCACAGGTCCAGTCCCCATATAATTAAATGCATCCTGTTTTACCTACCAAGCCTTAAATGTTAAGCTCATGAGGATCATTGTAGCAGATTGTGACCCTGGGCAAAAACATTTTGCTAAATATCAAGGGGTCGAGAAAACCATTGAGGTCAATGCAACAGAATTGTATAAGCCTAGCAGCTTCCCATGGATATTTTGATGACCATACCAGAAAACTGGGCAACTAAACAGGTCTACTGGTCCACTAAAACCAAAAAACTGACAAAGCTTATCAATGAGAAAATGGTTCCCTTGGGAGGGAAGGAGGCAGTATGGCACACTGGAAAGAGCCCTGACTCTGAAATCAGAAAAACAGAGCTCAAATCTTGACTTGGTCACTTATGAACTATGTAACCTTAGACAAGTCACTGAACATCTCTGGACCTCAGTTTTCCCATCTGTCAAATGAGTCAGAGAAGGAAATGGCAAACCACTCCAGTATCTTTGCCAAGAAAACCCAATGGAGTTGGAAAGAGTTGGGCACAACTGAAAAGACTCAACAATTAGAAAAACGAAAGAGTTGGATCGTATGATACTTCAAGTTTCTTTCTGCCTGGGCCTCATTTTCCTCACCTTGTGAGTAGGGATCATTTCATTCTTTGTACTTGTTATCTGCATTGCCTGGCACATAGTAAGAAATATAAGTTGTTTAATCTGTGAAATAAGGGGATTGAATCAGATGGTTTCTAAGGTTTCTTCCAATTTGTCAAACGAATCAGTAAGTTTTTTAATGAGCTACTGTTCGTGTACTCAGCTCTGTGGAGTTTAGGGGCTTGGAAGAAAGAAGGAGATGGGTCTTGCCTTCAGGGAGTTTAAAAGTGATATAAGGACACTCTCAAGGTCTCTCTGAAGAACTTTGGAATCAATTATGTGAGATGGGAGATTCTGGCAAAGGACCATCCAACATGATGTGCTGGCATCAAAGAAGATGGTATAAGATTTACTCATCAATTTACATTCACAGGCCTCACAACAACCTTAGGAAGGAAGTATTATTATTGACTTCATTTTATTGTTGAGGAAACTGAGGCAGAAGTTAAATTACCTGCCCAGGACCACACAGCTAGTAGATGTCTAAGGCAGGATTTGAACTCAGGTCTTCCTGTTCCACGTCCAATGCTCTAACTAATATGTCACTTAGTTGTTTGTAGTAATAATAATAGCATTTGTATGGTGTTTTGAGGTTTGTAAAACTTTTTATATCTCATGAGAGCCTTGGGAGATCAATTCTATTATTATCCATTCTAGATGAGGATCCTGAAATTAAAGGAGATTAACTGACTTGCTTAGGCTCATATAGCTAGGAGGCATCTGAAGAAGGATTTGAGCTCTGGTCTTTTTGATTCCAAGTACAGCACTCTGCTCACCGAGCCACTTAGTTGCTTCAATATAATAATAGTTTGTATTTATATAGTGCTAGGTGGTAGAATGAACAGAGCATGGGACTTGGATTCAGGAAGACCAAGTTCAAATCCCTCCCTTTCTCCCTTCTTTCCTTCCTTCCTTTCTCCCTCTCTCCCTCTCTCCTTCCCTACTTCTTTCCTTCTTTCTCTGTCCCTTCCTCTACCTCCCTTTTCTTCCCTCCTTCCCTCCGTTCCTTCCTTCCTTCTTTCCTTCTTTCCATCCTTCCTTCTTCCCTCCCTCTCTTCCTTCCTTTCTCACTCCCTCCATTCCTTTCCTTATTCATATGGGTTGCTCCCCCCGCAGTAGAATATAAACTCTTTGAGGGCAGAAACCATTTTGACTTTGTCTCTGCATCCCCAGTACCTGAAACATAGTAATTTCTTAACAAAGGCTTCTTTTTTGTTCATTTTGATATCTTCCACTATGCTTAGCATGCAATTGGCACCAAAATGTTCATTAAATGACTGACCAACTTAGAGGATCAATAATTAAAGAAAAATACTTGACAGTATAACACTGATCATTTGAAACTTGTTCTGTTGCCAATTAGGGACCCTTGAGATCATCCGCTCTGCTTCCCCCTTAGACCAGAATTCCCCATCCAACACCTGACAGTTTCCTGATGCAACAAAAGTTGTCTGGAGGCTGATGTGCAAATGACCATGGGCTTCATCTTCCTCCCCAATGTAATATCTGCTGCTAAAGTGAAGGCACCATTTACCACCCTCCTGCATTGTTCTCACAGGTTTCTTCCGGAGAAGCATAACCAAAAACGCCGTGTACAAGTGTAAGAATGGTGGGAACTGTGAAATGGACATGTACATGAGGAGAAAATGCCAGGAGTGCCGGCTGAGGAAATGCAAGCAGATGGGGATGTTGGCTGAATGTATGTATACAGGTATTTACGTTATGGAATCAGCTACACGTTATGAAGCCACCCCTCCCCTAATCTTCCAATTCAATTCAACACATGTTAAGCATCTACTATGTGCTATTAATAATAATTGCCTGTCAGGCAGTGGGAGAGTAGGGTCTGCCTGTCACTTCTATGACACCTGCAGTCTTAGGGAGTGCTCTGAAAGTACTGAGAGGTTGTGACTTGCCCAGGGTCACACAGCTAAAAATTATCAGAGATAGAATCCAAACTTAGGTCTTCTTGACACTATGGCTAACCATTTGTCTAGTGAACCACCTCTGCTAACCATCCATTCAGTCACCATCTGGCAAGTCAAGCATTTGGCCATTACTTTAAGCTCCTGAACTTAAGAGAACATGGTTGTAGGGAGATGGGATGAGAAGAATACCATCCTACCAATGCAGGTTGGCACCTCTCCAAGGTAAAGTCTTAGAAAGCTGTCTAGAACACTGAGATGTTCATGATCTTCCCCAGGATCACACAGTGACTATACGTCAGAGAAAGATCTTCAACTCAGGTCTTCCTGCCACCAGGGCCAGTACCATAGTTGAAAAGAATTCCTGCACCCTGAAAAGAATTCTGGCTATAGAATCAGAGGACCCTATGAGTTCAGATTCTAGCTTGACCGCTTACTGCATACATGACCTTCAACAATCCATTTAATCCCTCTGCACCTCAGTTTCCTTTTCTGTAGAATGAGTTGGTTGAACTTGACAACCTCTAATGCCCCTTCCAGCTTTAATTCTATGCTCTGTGATCTGCATTAATAAAATTGTAGATTGCAATAACCTGAAGCTGGAGACGATTTCTGGGCTTATTGTTTAATATAAAAATAATCTCAGAAAAGTGTTTGTGTGATTGCTTTAATAATAATAGTTAATATACAATATATATCATGTAGGTATAATTGTTTTGCATATTATCTCCCCTGAATGTCAACTCCTCAAGGGGTCTTTTGTGTTTCTTTTTATCCCTAGTGCCTGATGCATAATAAGTACTTAATAAATGTTTGTTGATTTATATAATAATAACCAGCTAATACTTACATAGTGCTTACTATGTGTCATATGCTGTGCTAAGTGCTTTACAGTTATTTTTTCATTCCATCTTCATATTTATATTGTCCTATAAGCTTACAATTTGAATCTATTATCTAATTTGTCCATAGTTCACAAAAGGTAAGCCATTCGCTCAGGATCACACAGTGAGTTAATGTCAGAGGTAGAATATAAACCTTAGTTTTACTGACTTGCAAATCCAGCTTTCCATCTATTATACCTCACTCCCCTCAGAGACTATAGTGAATTGTCTGAAGTTTTAAGCTAATTCCTTTTAAGGGGAACCCTACCTGTTGAAGTATAACATTGCACCAATTGGCAGAGGTTCACACAGGAAATTAATCCGCGCTGAGTTTTTAATATAGTTTTGTCCATCAATCTGATAGAGATGCTGTATTAACTGCCATCTTTGTGGCGGCGTGGTAATCTCCATCCCTATTGGGAATGCATATTCATCCATAATTAATTTTCCAGTCTGTAAATTTTAGAAAGCGCCCAGATTCGGCGATAGGCTTTATTCTTACTGAAAATGTAAATAGATAAACAAATGTCACCCAAGTGATAATAACTGTCACCGAGAATAATAGGCTCAGAAGGGTGACCCCCAGCTTATTGTGCACAGGGTACAATGGTGGAAAGCCACAGTGACATCTCAGCTGGGAAACAACTGAATCCTGGAAAAAAATTGGTCCGTGTAAATGATCCCAACTGTGGTTCCATGAAACTTTTAAGGCTGACGATCATTTTCTCATCTTGGCGTCTGGGAAACAAAAGATCCACCAGAGGTGGTGATATTTGAATCTAGTCTTGCAATGGAAACAGTGGCTGCATGGCTAGGGATCTCGGGTGGCTCATCTCTTAAACATGAGTGAGGTTGAACCCTGACACAGAGACACTGAACATTCCACTAAATATGTTTTGCGATGCAAAGGAGGAATGGCCCTTATTCTTTATGGATGCAGATTTCCCTAGAAAGGCAAAGAAAACCTTCCAAACAAGAAATTCCCCAGACATCCATTTAACTTGGAGCTTGGATTCTTTTGTTGTAAGACTACCAGGGAATTTTACCACAAAGTAAAAACGAGAGGAGAGTCCTATACAATTTTTATGGCTAGGTTATTTTTTTTAAAAATATAAGCCTATGATATACCCAAAGAGTTAAATCTCTAGGAAGGAATTTTAAACTTTCATTTTGGGGTTATTTTTACTTCTAATTATAATCTCAGTAACATTTTCTGTCTGATGATTTAAAAAAAAACCTTTTGCTTCATTTATTTATTTGGCAGCTACATCATACAATGAATAGAAAATTGAACCTGGAAACAGGAAGACCTGAGTTCTATTCCATCCTCGGACCGTTACTAGCTGTGTGGCCCTGGACAAGTCACTTAAACATTTTCCCACTCAATTACCACCATAAAATGGAGCTAATAAATAGCACCGTTCCTAAGGCTATTATGAGGATCAAATGAGATAATGTTTGCTAACCTTCAAGCATTATAGAAATGCTAGTTATTATTATTTTGTCACCTGTTGTTATGATTATATTACCATAATTTGTTTGTTTTATATATCTGGAGATGAATAGAATTTTTCTCACCTCCCTCGAGGAGTAGTGGTGGGGAGCTGACCTCAGAGTCAGGAAGACCTGTGGGTCAGACCTGAGGAGGGAGGAAAGCAGCAAGCATTTGTGATATGCTTACTATGTAGCAGGCACTGTGCTGAGAGCTTTACAAATAGCATCTTGTTTGATCCTTACAACAACCCTGGAAAGGAAGAGCTATTATTATCCCCATTTTACAGCTGAGGAAATTGAGGCGTACAGAGATGAAGTGACTTGCCCAAAGTTACACAACTAGTGAATTATTTGAGGTCACAATTTAACTCAGGACTTCCCGATTCTAGGCATCAGCTGACTTCCACTGTGATACGCTGGCTGTGTGACACCAAGCAAGGTGCTTAACCTATCAGTGCACTCAAACTGCTCTCTAGGGGAGAAATGGCAGAGCAGGTGTCTGTCATCATGGACAGAGAGACACAGAGACAGAGACAGACAGAGAGAGAAACAGAGACAGAGAGATGGAGAGAGACAGACAGAAAGGGAGAGAGAAGTCAACATAATTTTTATTCAATTTTATATTTTATTTGTATTGTTTTATCTATCTATGACAACTAAGAACCTTAGGCAACTAACATAAGTTACAGACAAATTGTGGTCTGTACAGGGGATGAGATTTTCATACTGGCAGTTTCGTCTTAGATGAAATCACAGGTTCTTAACATTAATTAATGCTCAATAGGAATTAGAGAAGACTTTACATTAAATAGGAGTAGAAAATAATAAAAATGGTCTGCTCTGAATTGTTTTTGCAGTTAAAAATGCTGTACTTATAATTAATTTTATGAATTGCCTTTTCCCTAATAACCCAAAGAACCTCTGGAGCATAAATCACTGTTTTTACATCTACCCTTTTCTTTATGCTTGTCCAAGTGCTAAAGTCTTTAAGGGATGGGTTTTTTGGTTATGTTTTTGATATTTGGGCTAATAATGGTTTCTAATGGTTTTTATTTTTAGGGATTTCTATTCTTTTCCCCCTACTTTTTTTAAAATTAAATTATTTTATTTGTTTTCAGTGTTCTGCAATCACTTCCATATATCTTAGACTTTTTTCCTCTCCCTTCCCTTCCTTCCCCACTCCCTCCCTGAGATGGGATAGAATTTTATATAGGTTCTACACATACATACTTATTGAATACATTTTCACCTTAGTCATATTACATAGAAGAATTCAAATGAATGGGAGAAATCATAAAACAAAACAAAGCATAATACAAAAGAAAATGGTCTGCTTCATTTTGTGATCCAGTTCCACAGTTCTTTCTCTGGATGTGGAAGGCATTTTGCCTCAAGTCCACTGGGAATTTTTTAAGTCCTTGCATTGCAATGAAGTACTAAATCTACCAGAAAAATTCCTCACACACGGTGGTTGTTGCTGTGTGCAAAGTTCTCCTGGTTGTGCTCTTTTTGCTCAGCATCAGATCATACAAGTCTTTCCAGGCATCTCTGAAGTCTTCCTGTTCATCATTTCTTATAGCACAATAGTATTCCACTACATTCATCTACCACAATTTATTCAACCATTCCCCAATTGATGGGCATCCCCTTGATTTCCAGTTTTTGGCCACCACAAAGAGAGCTGCTGCTATAAGTATTTTTGTACATGTGGAACCCTTTCCCATTTTTATGATCTCTTGTTTTCCCCCTCCTCTTGTCTGATCTTCAAGGGAAGCCCAGTCACATTATCAATGCATATTATTCTGTAATATATTCTTTACTGAATTGGGTAGAGGTAGAGAAACAAACCAGGACGTTGCTAAATGCCAATCATTTTTGACGAGTTATGATTTGAGACCTTGAATCTTGTAGCTTGAAGCCAGAAACACCTGGGAGTTCCTGTTAAGAAGACAGCAGGCAATCTGGAGAATTGGATTAATTTCTAAACAAAAGAAATTGACTCTCAGGGTGGGTTTTGTTAAGCCAACGTTCAAGGCATCCTAACCTGGGATCTGTGACTTTGTTTTTAGAACATTTTAATAACTATATTTCAAAGTAATTGTTTGCCTTTGTAATCCTATATATTTTATTTCATACATTTAATAACATAATTCTGAGGAATCTATAGGCTTCACCAGAATACCAAAAGGGCTGAGGGCACACAAAAGATGTGTGTGTGTGTGTATGTGTGTGTGTGTGTGTGTGTGTGTGTGTATCTCCTGAGATCAGGGAATTAGAGGTTTCCAAGTATACATTTCATTAAGGTTATAACAAGGTAGCAGAACCTATAGATGCCTAATTTATGAGTGATGTATACTTTTCATACCTATACAACATATAGTTGAAAGAACATTATTCCTGGAGGCACAGAATGTGAGTCCAGATCCTAACTCTGATACTACCTGTATAACCATAGGCAGGTCATTGAATCTCTCTGGATCTCAGTTTCCTTATCTGTAAAGTGCAGAGAGTTGGATTAGATCAGGGGTCTTAACTTTTTTGTGTCTTGACCAACTTTGGCAGTCTGGACCCCTTCTCAGAGTATTTTTAAATACATAATAACATAAAATACACAGGATTACACAGGAATACCAGCCTTTAGTGAAATTACCATGTAATTATTTTTTCCTATCCAGGTTTAAAAGTCCCCTCAAATCTATTTAAACTCCTTGGGCATCCAAGGACCCTTGGTCAAGGATGCCAGGATTTAGTGGGCTCTATGTCTTATGCTGTGGTAAATCTGGAATCTCAGAGGAGGCTTCTACCTGCCCGCATCTAAGTCCTTCTCTCCTCCCCTCTCCCCCCACACTCCCCTGCCCCGCCTTGCACTTAAGGATGAATGTGCCGCCAGTCTAGTGTTCAAGAGTCCTGGGTTTGAGTCCTGGGTCTGTCCTGAAACTCTGTGACTATATACTAATCGCTTGGTCCCTGTCTTCTGTGGTTCTCTGTTTCTTCATCTGTAAAATGGTGAAATCACAACCACTTCATGAGAATATTAAGGAGGAAGATCAGATTACACAAATAAAAAGTATTGGCGTCCTTTAGAGGAGAGGATTAATGTTATCTGAAACAGCTAGGTGACATATTGGATAGAAATGAATTCAAATCCTACCTCAGACCCTTGGTGGGATGATAATGGACAAGCCTCTTAACCCCTCTCTCTGTCTCGTTTTCCTCTCTGTAAATTAAGTCTAATAATAGCATCTATCTTCCAGGTTTGCTTTTAGAATTGAATGAGATTTTATGTTATATATAATATGAAGATATTATAAGATATAAGATATTATAGATAAGATATAAGATTATAAGGTATAAGATATTATAAATTTATATATAATATAAATTTTATTGATACAAACACATGAATATATGTATATATAAAGTACTTTGCAAAACCTATAGAGTCATGAAAATGCTATCATTATTATTATCATTATGGAAAAGTATGTTTTATTTAAGTTTTTGTGTTTAAAATTTTGGTGAGAAGAGAAGTGGTTGGTGATCTAATCCAACCCATTCATTTTCCAGATGAAGAAACTGCTGTCAGACAGTAATTGATTTTCCTAAGGTCACACAGGTTAGTAAATAGCAGAGTAGAGAAGATTAGGAAATAGATTGGCTTGGCACCCAAGCTCAATTTCACATGGGAAAATGTCACATCAACTCAAAAGATGATTTGGTGAGCTAAATTGGTGCATTATGGAAAGTATAACAGCATGCAGTTGGATGACTAAGGATAATCAACCATTTTGAGTTTTGATTTTGGGCCTCCTTGTTGCCCAGCTAGTTAACCAATCTCTCTTTAATTTATTTTCTGGTACCCAAGAATCAGAATTTCTTCAAGGACATTTACAATGTCAAGGACTTCCTTAATGCTTGTGTTCATGTCTTTGATTCCCCATGTTGACCTCAGTAGTATAGCCTATGTGATGCAAACCATTCAGAGTGCAAAAATGGCTTGCTAACAGTGGGGGGAAAGTTTGAAATGTAACCTCAAAACAACTAAGTAACTGTAGGTGTGGCATCATCATCAATCAATCAATCAATCAATATACATTTCTTAAGTGCCTGCTATGTGCTGGACACTGTGTAAGCACTGGGCATACAAAAAGAGGCAAAAGACAGTCCCTGTTCTCAAGGAGTCTAAGGGGGAGACAACCAACAAACACAAAGATACAAAGCTAGCTATATACAGGATAAATAGGAAATGATGAACAGAGGCAAAGTGCTAGAATGAAGAGGGGCTGGGGAAGACTTCCTGTAGAAGTTGGGATTTTAGTTGGGATTTAAAAGAAGCCAGGGAGGTCAATAGTGAGAGTGGAGGAGGGAGAGTATTCCAGGAATGGAGGACAGCGGGAGAAAATGCCCAGAGCTGAGAGATGGAGTGCTTCTAGAATGGTCAGGAGGCCAGGGTCAATGGATCAAAGAGTGTGTGTCCAGAGCAAGATGTAGAAAGTCTGGAAAGGAAGGAGGGCGCTAGGTTAGGAAGAGCTGTGAATGCCAAACAGAGCATTTTGAATTTGCTCCTGGAGGTTATAGGGAGTCATTGTTGGAGGTAACTGAGTAAAGGTGTGTGTGTGTGTGTGTGTGTGTGTGTGTGTCTGTGTCTGTGTGTGTGTGTGTGTGTGTCTGTGTGTATAACAGACATAATCCAACCAGCACTTTGGGAAAATCACTCAGTGGCTGACTGAATAAAGGTTGGATCAGAGAGTGGAGGCCCCCCCAGAGCTTGCTTTCCTGGTGTTTTTGGTTACTGAGAAACTTTGGTCCTTCCTATCTGAGCTCCAGAGTTGCCATGGGTACCAGACACTTTATAGTCACCCATCCGTGACTTCAAGTCTTTCCTAGATTTTGTCCATGGAATTTCCCTGCGTTAGACTTTCTTTAATCTTGGCACTCAGCCCAGAACAAAGGTTGAAGAGAGATTTCTTCTTTACCACCCTCACCCCGTACTCAATGTGTCCTGATGATTTTTGAAATCCATTTCTCTGAAATCCTTTAGTTGTTCCCCAATTTCACTTCCCCCTTCCCTCCCCAGAGCATATCCAGGCCAATTCATCATTCAGAATTTGGATACCAAAGAGCATAGTTGCACACCAACCAGATTTCATTGGTCTCTTAAGGGGAGGGGGGAGAGGGGAAAGAAACAAATAACTTTAGCAAATGTAATATTTAGCCAGTCACGCATTCATTAACCACTGACTAGGCTCCAGCCATTCTTGGGTGGGGATACAATGAAAGTTAAAAACATGGTTCCTGCCCTCTAGGAACGTACAATTCTAATAGCAGCAAATATAACGCCCAATTACATTTTGATGATTTGGACTCCAGTCATATGTGACAGTCATCTTTATTTTGCATATAATTTGGGGAGATTTTTTCCCCCTAGAAAACATGAACATAGTAAACATAAATGTCTGTGGAAGAACATTTATCATGGCAGAGATGTGGGGCTGAACAGAGAGGTATTTTTGGGATGATCCACATAAATGGTCACAAGGGGCAACTAGATGGCACTTATCTTCCTGACTTCAAATCTAGTCTCAGATGTTTACAAGCTGTGTAACCCTGGGCAAGTCATTTAACCTTGTTCTGTTTCCTACATAAGGAAGACCTTTCTGGATTCCTCCACCTAATAATGCTCTCTCCCTCTTAAAATTAGTTTGTGTGAACTGTTGGAAAATGCACACTTTGTAATGCCTATGTGCAATATGGTTCAGTGCGGGGCTTTTCCTTTTTGTGTTGTGGTTCCCCTTGGCACTGTCTGGTGAAGACTTAGGTTTTTAAAGGCATAAAACAAAAGACAGAGTTATAAAGGAAACCAATTATATTGAAGTCCTCTTATTAAAATATTATTGAAAAATAAATTCATGGGGTACAAGTTAAGAACTCAGTATTCTAGTGGGAAAAAGTGCAAGACATGAAGGCAAGAGAATCTGAGTTCAAATCTTATTTATGATGCATATTAGCTAGGTAATTCCATGTAGTTCACTCCTTTGAGATGCAGTTTCCTCATTTGTAAAAAGGGGATACCAATTGTACCACTTCATAGGGTTTGTTGTGATGAGAAAATGACTAACTTTATATATAAATGTTAACTATTATCATCAACTGTGAACACGTTGTAACCCTGGCCCTATTATATTACAAGCTCCTTGAGGGAAAGTATGATTTTATTTTTTGGTCTTTTCCTGGGTCAGAGGCTTGCACATAGTAGGTGCTTAGTACAAGTTGACGAATTGAATTGATTTCAGGTGTATTTAACTTTTTAATCAGTTGATTAATTTTCGTTCATTCATTTATATTTCAACCTCCATGTCATAAGGTTGAAATAATTAGGATAAAACAGTCCATCTTGTTGGTAAGTTAAGACCATAACTCTGCCCAACAGCATTTTCTGTGACTAATAAAGTTAAGTCCATGTATTTAAAAAAATATTTCAGGTTTGCTAACTGAAATCCAATGTAAATCTAAACGACTAAGAAAAAACATGAAGCCGCCTTCTGATCGGTCAGCCAATGAAGACAGTGAGGGGAGTGATCTGAGACAGGTGACATCAACAACCAAGTCATACAGGGTAATCAAATTTAATCATGATTTCAGGGAATGCTAGTGATTGTTCTTTTGCTTCATTCCAACTCATTACCAGTGAACAGGAGAGTCCATGTTGAGTACATACCAAGAGTATGTTAGTGTCCCTGCTTTTCCACATCCCCTCCAGCATTTGTCATTTGCCTTTTCTTTCACCTTAGCCAATCTGATAAGTGTAAGGTGGTATCTCAGAGTTATTTTAATTTGCACTTTTCTAATCAACCGTGATTTAAAACTATATAATTGTTGATGGTTTTTATTTCTTCATATCCTTTGATTCTTATAATTTATTCTTATGATACCCCTCAGTTAGCCTATGGGTTATAAGCGGGATGCCCAGTTTACAGATGTTCTGTAACTTTCCAGAGTTCTGTAACTTGCCCAAATAAGTACAATAAATGGGCATTTACACCATATATTAGAATTCACATCCCCTGACTCTTTACCGTCTTTTAAAAAATACTCCCCCACTAATAATACACAGAAAAGACAGAAAGATTGCTTTGTCTCTTATGACCTGACACTTACAAATATGAAAACTGAACCTTGTGGGCTTTTTTCTTGCCAGTATAGGAGAAAATAGAACTTACTCCAGACCAACAGAACCTTCTATATTATATTATGGATGCCTACAGCAAGCAGAGGATGCCTCAAGAAATAACTAATAAAATTGTGAGTAAAATATCTGAAAACTGGTCCAGCAAACTTCATCAGCAGAATTTACCTAAGTCCTTCTCAATGAATATCAGAATTAGATAATAAAGGCCTAATTAATTACTTTTGACAATGGAACAGCAAGAAGTCATACATGTTTGCCTAATATAATTACTAGTTAGATTAGGACCTAAGAAACAGAGAGCATTTTTAAATTGGAGACGAGATTCTGTAAAATTTGGTTGCAGTTTTCTTCTGTGATTTTGTCATCCCAACTATTTATTTTGACTTTTGTAATTTGTTCCCCTGAATATTTAGTTAAAAGAGGAATTCAGTGCAGAAGAGAATTTTCTCATCTTAACTGAAATGGCTACCAGTCATGTGCAGGTCCTTGTGGAATTCACAAAAAAATTACCAGGTATGTTACAAATTTACTCAAATCCTTAGAAGTACATTCATATATGGAAGAAATAAGGATATCTTGGTTGTAAAGGTCAGGGTATTTATTATTAGAACATCTCATTTTTAAGGTAAACATTTTTGTGTACTATTATTATTAATAATAATGTTAATAGATAGCATTTATATAGCACTTTTAGGTTTGCAAAGAATTTTACAATTATTATCTCATTTTATCCTCAAAACAACCTCAGGAGGATGGTGCTATTATTATCCCCATCTGAGGTAAACTGACTTGCCCAGGGTTATACAACTAAAAAGAATTTGAGGCTAGAGTTGGACTCAGATCTTCCTGACTCTCAGTCTAATACTATATACACTGCACTTTAGGATCGCATTTTAGAGCCACCCCATAGGGGATCTTAGGTATTATCTAATCCAGCTCCATTTTACAAATGAAGAAACTGAGCCTCAGAAAATATAAATGAGATCCCCAAGATCACAGTATAACAGGATTTCCCAGAAGGACTTCAGTATAATGACAAGAATATTGAGTGAGGTGTCAAAGACCCCAGGTTCAAATCTAGGCTCTGATATTTATTACCTATATAGACTTGAGAAAGTGTTCCAATTTCCTCATCTGAATAATAATAGAATTTGACTAGATGACCTCTGAGATCTCCTCTGCATCTAAATCCTCTGATCCTAATGATCTGCAAGCAACAAGCATTCATTTGTCTATTGTGGGCTAGATTATGGGCTGAGGATATATAGAAAGACAACCCAGTAGTTGCTGTCCTCCACAATCTTACTATCACATATACATGGAAAAAGAAATATATCCAAAACAGATACAAACAGATACAAACTAATTTCATGTGGGAACATCAGCACTTGTGGAGATCCACACACTGAATTCCTCAAGAGGGAGGTGGTGTTGGAGCTGAAATCTGAATTATCTCACTGAAAGTTGGAGGTGAAAAGAAAGAGCATTCCAAGGACAAAAGGGTGGAGGTGGGAAAGTGAATGTTGTATATGATGAATACACCAAAAAGACCAATTGATCTGGGGTCAAGATAGAATGCATAAAGAAGAGTACTGGGTAATAAGCCTAGCAGGGTACTCAGAAGTCAAATTGTGAAGGGCTTTAAATGTCAAATAGAGGAGTTCATATTTCGTCCTAGAGACAATAGGGAGCCACTGGTGATTTGGGGGCAAGGGAGTGACATGGTCAGAACTGTGCCTTAGGAATATCACTTTGTCAGCTGTGTAAGGGACAAAACATTTATACCACCACTACTTAAAATATTTCAAGCTAGTAGGCAGAGCTATTTTTTTGACATAGACTTTTTGTTGGACATATTAATCTACACCCCCCCCCCACCTTGGCCTGTGGTGTTATTTTATTAATTTTATTGTATCTAACTTTTTGGATCAATGTGGGCTTGGGCAAAATTCATAAAACGTGGGGAGAAAGTGCTCACTTATCATTGAAATGTGAACATTCTCTCATTTCTTTATTAACTCGGAAAGAGGAATTTAATTTGTTATATGCTAATTGAGTTGAAGGCAATCTCTCATGATCAAAAAACAAGATTACGTATTCATGAAAGTCGGGGGTGATGGGTGGGGGATTGAAAAAAGGGATATGGACATTTCTTGTGACCATTTCTGGAATGGTGTCTAGAAAAAGCTGTGACTCAGGTGGTTCATTGTTTTGGAATCAAGAAATAGTTGATCAAATTAAGTGTTCCATAGGTAAAAGACTTCAAAGATCACAGTATTAGGATCTCATTGAGGTGGACCCTCAGCCCAGGGCAGATTCCAGCAAAGCACTGCTTCTCATACTCTGTCTCTTGTCTGCATGCTCCTATAAATTCACTAATCAAGGTCCACCCAGTGGTCAGAAGCCTGCTTCTGGGATTCAGGGGGCTCTTAACCTTTGTTCTGTGTCATGGACCCCCATGACAGATTAGTAAGGGGGAAAGAAATGGGGGATAGGGGAGTAGCATATATTAAGTACCTACCATGTGCCAGTCACTTTGCCAAGCCCTTTACAAATCTCATTTTATTCTCACAACTCTATTTCCCCCATGTTACAGCTGAAGAAACTGAGACAAACAGAAGTTAAGTGACTTATCCAAAGTCACACAGCTAGGGATTGTCTGAGGCTATATTTGCACTCGTGACTTCCTGACTCTAAGCCCCATATTTAGCCCACTGTATCACTTAGCTGCCTCTGCCAGGAATTTCATAACATTATTCTAAGGATGGAAATTCTTAGACTAACGCTACGAAACGTATAAAATAAAGCACTTAGAATTACAAAGGAAACCAATGACATTGAAATAAAGATGTAACTTTTTCCCATCTAAATTCATGCGTTTCCTGACATCTGTCCTCAAACCCTTTGGAGGTATGGGAAGGCCAGGTCCAGAACCCCTGCTTTTGATGTTTTGACATTGTGTGACACCAATAGAGTAAGTGACTGTCCATTTGTTAACTGTAACTCTCCCTACATGATGGACTTACTTGCTTTTCTGGTCATAGACATCTCTGATGAAATTTTTTATCCTGTTTCTCCTGCACAACTAGGGGGAGGGATAGCCTATGCAAAGTTATGGAGGTAGGAGATGAATTCCACATATGAAGAACTGAAAATACGTTGTATCCTCCTCATATGCATTTTGTGTGTCTCTGCTGTTCTTGGTTTACTCATAACTTCAACTCTTCAGAGATAGTGATAATTCCATGACTGGTCACCGTACAATGGCCCTGGAGGTATATCCACTGTGAAAAAGATGGGTTTTTACTTCAGGGAGATGTATAAAAAGATAAAGAATACTTTACAAATCACTCATATCTTTGGAAGGATAATCATTGCATCTCAGAGTTGGAAGCAACCTCCTATCTAAAAATCTCTCAGTAAGTTGAAACTAACGTCAATTGTCAAAAATGCAAAGAAGCAGATTGACATCTCAAGCTATAGAGAGATGTCACCGAATCAAAGAATTATAGTCTTGCAAGGATCTCAGAAGTCATCTAGTCTAGTCTATACTTGAAAAAGCATCCTTTATACAACATTCTTGATGTATAACCTTCTCACCACTGACTCATACCTTCTCTGACTTCCTTCAAGACTCAACTTATATCCTACCTCCTGGAACAGGTATTTCCCAGTTTCTTTCCCCCACCTGGACCCTGACATAGTGCCTTCTCTCTGAGATTATCTCCCATTTATGTTGTATGTATTTTGTGGGTACATAGCTGTGCCAGTACTGTCTCTCCCATTAAAGCAGGATCTCCTTCATGACAGGGACTATGTTTTTACCTTTCTATATATTTCTCATACTTAACATAATGTCTGGCACCTAATAAGTACTTAATAAATGCTTGTAGACTGACCGTGGTCATCAAACCTTTGCTCCAATGAGGTGGGACCCATTATCTTTCAAGGAAGCCCATCCTAATTTTGGACAGCTCTAATTTTTAAAGAAATTCTTATATTAAGCTGAAATGCACTTTTTCACCACTTCCATCCATCACTTCTGGTTTGACTTCACAGTCAACCAAAATAAGTCTCATCCTTCTTCCATGACAGCTAGCATTGAAGTCGTTTCATCTCCAGTGTTAGAATCAACACTGTTCCTCCAAAACCTCCTCATATGAAATGAGCTAAAGGCTCTTCTCCATTTTTGCTGCCTTACTCTTCACATCTGGCAGGTCTTTAGTGCCCTCAGATGTGTGTCCAGACAGATCCAAAGTACTACAAGCGGCTGAGGGATAAAGAGAGCTTTTCTGGTTGGTGGCCATGGAGGAAGCTGCCCTCGAGCTGAGGTCAGCCATGGAAAGGACCCCAAAAGCCATCTAGTTCCCCCTCCCTGGGTAGTAATCCTTTTTGGCTAGAGTTTTAACTAGGGGAAGATGTAAAGTCAGTTCCAAATACAAGGAATGGTATAAACAAAAGCACATGGACCAGAAAAGGAAGAATGAATTCAGAGAAATACATGTAGTGTCATTTTACATCATTACTGGGGGTGTATGAAAAGGAGCTTTGAGAAGAGCAGTAGTTTGGGACCATAAGGTGGAGAGCCTTGAAACTAGGGAGCCAGGAAGACTCGAATTCAAATCCATTTTCAGACATTTACCAGATATGTGATCCTAGGAAAATCACTTTTTCTCTATTTGCCTCAGCTTCCTCACTTGTAAAATGGGAATAATAAAAATAGCACCTCCATTACAGGGTTGTTGTGAGGATTAAATGAGATAATTATTGTAAAACACTTAGCATAGTGCCTGGCATAGAGTAGGTGCCAGATGTTTTTGTTGTTTAGTCATTTCAGCCATGCCCAACTCTTAGTGACTCCATTTGGGGTTTTCTTGGCAGAGAGACTGGAGTGGTTTGCCATTTCTTTCTCCAGTTCTTTATACAGATGAGAAACTGAGGCAAACAGGGGCAAGTGACTTGCCCAGGGTCACCCAACTAGTAAGTGTCTGAGGCCAGATTTGAACTCAGGAAAAGGAGTCTTCCTGACTTCAGGCCAGGAGCTCTGTTCACTATGAGGTCACTTAGCTGTCCCAATGTTATCATATAAATGTTAGCTATTATTATCATTATTATTCATCAATATTATTATATCATCATTATTAAATTTATCATCACTATATCATTTATTATCATTATTATATCATCAATATTAGTCATTATTATTCATTAATAAGTTTACTAAGCACCTAGTATTTACCAGGTGCTGTACTAGGCAAAAATTCAATTTCCTTCTTTCTCCAGGATTCCAGACTTTAGACCATGAAGATCAGATTGCTTTGCTGAAGGGGTCTGCAGTTGAAGCCATGTTTCTCCGTTCAGCAGAGATTTTCAGTAAGAAACTTCCTGTGGGACACACTGACCTGTTAGAAGAGAGAATTCGCAAGAGCGGTAGGTGCTTTGGATGATGGCTGAAAGGCTGTGTTTTCATTAGGAATGTAAAGGGAGCCATTTAAAATCTGTCCCTTAGTACTTGGATTCAAACACCATTGATCATTACACCTAAGAGTACTGACCAAACCCTGATGCCAACATAACATTTGGGAAAGAAGTAATCTTGGAAATCTGTGCCAGTGATGACAGTATGACAAGCTAAATTTTCAAAACTGTTTTTCATGTGAAATTTCTGCTTTGTCAGGACTGTTGTAGACATTAGCTTTATCCCACTTGGTATAATTATAAATTCGATAAATACTATTAGTGGGTGACCTTAGAGAAGGACCAATGTTCAAATTATTCTCAACAACATCATTGCTGGCATTTCCATGGCATTTTAAGGTTTGCAAAGCAGCTTTATACTTTTTTTGTTTGATCCTCATAACGATCCTTTGAGGTAGATGCTGGTTTTACCCCCATTTCAAAAGTGAACAAACTGAGGCTGAGAAAGATTAAGTCACACATCTAATAAATATCTGACCCAGGATTTGAACTTAGGGCTTTCTGACTCCACTGTGTGACCTCTCTACCCACTGTGCCACATGTAATACTCCAATAAATCCCCATGGGCAAGATGAGGGCAAGTATTACTCCTATCTCCATCATCAGATTCTCCTCCAGTGCTTCACCATGATGTGGAGGTGGGCTTGGGTTCTCAAAGGCTATTCCAGAAAAGCACAAGCTCTGCCAGATTCTACCAGTCAATCACTCAGTAAACACTGAAGACCTACTATGTTCCAAGCACTGTCCTCAGTACTGAACCACTCTTGCAAGGATCAAGGACAGTCACATGAAGAGACTCCATCTGTTGTCCAAGGATTAGCTTAACAAATTATGGAGAGATTCATCAACACTGACTTCAGGTCAGGAGCTCTGTGCACTATGGGGTCACTTAGCTGTCCCAATGTTATCATATAAATGTTAGCTATTATTATCATTATTATTCATCAATATTATTATATCATCATTATTAAATTTATCATCCCTATATCATTTATTATCATTATTATATCATCAATATTAGTCATTAGTATTCATCAATAAGTTTATTAAACACCTAGTATTTACCACGTACTGTACTAGACAAAAATTCAATCTCTGACTTCTTGGCAATGAATTCTCTAGTCATAGCAACCCTATTTTTAAAATGGACCCTCTGAAACCTAGGGAGACAAAGTGACTTTTTTCAGGGGTATAGAAAAAACAAAAGTACAAGAACTCAGAAAGAAACTTGTTTTTGACCTTCCCTTTTCTTCTCTGCATTAAAAAAAATTCATATCACTTTTTTCTCTCTTTCCCTTTTGAGCTACCCTCATTCCCACTTACTCTTTCACACACCTACTAGAAAACACACACACACACACACACACACACACACACACACACACACACACACACACACACACACACACACCCCAAAGCTTTTCTAATAAATATACACAGTCCAAGAAAACAAATTATCATGTTGGATGTTTCTAAAATGTAATTCTATAGCAGGGTACAACCCATCACTTCTCTGTCAGGAGCAAGTAGCCAGCTTCATCATGGCTCCTCTGAATCAAAACTGGTCATTGCATTGATCAGACTTCTCAAGTTTTTCAGAGTTATTTTTCTAATTGTATCATTTTTGAATAAACATGTTTGTTCCATGGTCTCCTTGTTTCCTCTCCCCTCTGCCCATTAGAACGTTGGTGCCATAGTGTCAGGAACCATTCCTTTGCCTTTCTTTGTACCCCAATGCTTAGCACAGTGCCTGATACATAGTAAGCTCCATATAAATGCTTATTGACTGATTGATCACCCCGCTTCCTTTGCCCCTACTCTTTATGATATATAAAAGCTTCCATTCCCTAACAACTCTCTATAGATGAATTCAAATTCAACAAATAGTTATTAGGCAAAGAAGTCAAGGTGTAGACAGAAAGTTGAAAGAGGGAAAATCAAAAGGCAATACAAAAATTAAATGATAAGGAAAATAGAATTCCAATTACAGGGATTAATGAACAACCGTGAGGTTGCCCATGATGGGTAAATTGAAAGAGGTTGGTGGGCAGTAGTTCATTTATTCAGGGGACCCAAGCAAAAAAATCTTCCTGAGAGAATATTCAGTCTAGGAACTAGACAAATAAACCTGCTACCAGCTTGTGATAAGATATATTGTCCAAATCCCAGCCATATATGAGGACAAAGAGAAGCCCATGGTGCTTTGTATTTTATCTGTCATGACGCTTACTCCCATTTATTAATATTTATGGATTTTATTTTCCAAGTTGAAATTTTAGAACACTAACAATGAAAACCAAAACAAAACCTAACCCAGATCTGGGAAGATGACCTTTCAGAATCACTTGATTCATATGTTAATGTACCTCATTTTTATTTTTCATTGTTCATTTCAGCTTGAGTAGCATTGTGGCTCATAGCTGCCCTGTTTACGCCCACAGGACTCTTTATATAATGTAACATGAAATTTATTTCTGTGTTCATATCCTTTCATACACTTTCTGTAACAAAAAACTCAATTATGGTACAAAGATACTGTCTGCATACCCACATTTAATTAATGGGGGCCCCAGGATTTATGTTAATTGTGCTTCAGAACTTACATGTCACATGAATTGTAAGGTGTCCACAGCATTTTTATTACAATAGTTCTAAGAGAATTTTAAAGCAGCTACTCACTTTCAAATGAAAATAGAGATATTCATATAAGAGTTTGAGATATATAATATGCTAATTTATAAAGAATAATAGCTTTTGATGTATGTGGTATACAAAGCACACTTTACATATATTACCTCTTTTGATCCCCACAACTGCCCTAGGAGATATGTGCTATTATCATTCCAATTATATAGATAAGGAAACTGGGGATCAAAATTCAATTGTATTTAGCTAAAAAGTATTTGAGAGACCCATGTCTTTCTGATTCCAAGTGTGGTCCTCCATCTACCTGTCAGTCTGTCCTTGGATGGTTAAAAAAAAGAAGAAAGGAATATAATAGCTAGGTTGAGAAGGATTTTCAACTGAACTTCTAGAAATATACCAGTTTACCTTCACAATATTTCAGGTGACTTTTCATGGTTTCAGCTCCATGAATGAAAGTCATATGTCCCCAGAAATCTCATCATCATAGGGAGTGCTTCAGCTTTGGCACTCTATACCTCTTCAGTACCCTCAGTTCTCTCTTCTCCTCTGATTGAGGGCTGGAGGACAGAGCAAGGAACTCCTCCAAAGATTCCCTTTGGAGGGGGCTCAGAATTTCTAGCCAACTTTTCATTTCCCACCAGCTGCTCAGCTTGGTTTCATCCATGAACATCATGCCCCCGTGCTGTGCATATCTGACACCCCTCGAGCCCAATCCTCCACCTTTTCAGCTTCTTTTAGTACATTATCTCTGTAAGCTCCTTGAGGGCAGGGATTCAAATTTCTTTTTCTGTTTTGTCTCTCCAGTGCTTAGCACACTGGCATATCATTGACTATCGATCAAGAAAAATTGGACAGGAATGATAACTAGCACTTAACAATTTGAAAATGGTACTAAGATAAAGCAAGAGAAGATGAGAGAGGATAGTGATGAGGAAGAGGGCAGGATAGTGCATGTCAGCTCTTCTCCTGTTTTTGAAGGGCTAACATGGGGAAGAGTTCACACTATGCTCCTTAGCCCCACAGGGGAGAAAAAGGAGCAAAGGGTGGAAATTTCAAAGACATACTTGGTGCTTTGACATAAGAAAAAGTTTCTTAAAGGTAGGAGCTGTCCAAAAAATGGAATGGACTGGCTCTGGAAATAATGGATTCCCTATCACTGGAAGTCTGGGAGTCAGTGGAGGTTGGGTCACCATTGACCCAGGATGTTGTAGGGAGGATTCAGATGGTAGTTAAAGTAGTTGGTTCTTGGATCACCTTCTAAGCTCTAAGATTCTGTAAACCTCCTGTTGGCTGTGTTCAGAGAATAAACAAGTTCTGTTGGTGCTTTCTTCTCTGGGGCTCATTATCTCCTCTTTAAAAGTGAAAGAATGCATTGGCTGGAAGGCTCTAAGGAGCCTTCCAGCTTTATATTGATGCTTCTGTGATCAATTGACTATTTTGCTGAACTTTCTACCATGATATTTTCTTAATATGTTCATTTTTTCTCTCCTATTTTTATCTCCCTAGTGTAAAAAATTAATTATTCAACTTAATGCTTACTCAGTTATTATTAAACATTTACTAAATGTTTACTAAGAGTGCAACAACTAAAGGCTCATTGATGGGGAAGATTAAGAAATGGAAAAAAATAAAATATTTTTACCTTCAAGAAACTACAAACTTAATAAATATGTAGAGAGTGAGGGGGAAAAAGAGATATAGTCAACAAACATTCACCTACTTTGCACAAAGCACTATTCTAGGAGCAAAGTGAACAGTCAGACAAACATTTATTAAGTGCCTGCTCTGTGCCAGACACACAGTACTAAGAGCTGAAGTTACCAGAAAAGGCCAAACCAGTGCTTACTGCCAAGGAGCTCACAGTCTAACAGGAAAGAAGACAGGTAACCAACTCATATATAGGCAGGATAAACTGGAAATTGTCATGAGGGGGAAGACAATAGCATTTAAGAGAAATCTTGTAAAAGGGAGGATTTTTGCTTGGATTTGAAGCAAATTAGGAACACATGAAGCAGAGATGAGGAAGGAGCATGCTCCAGATGTGGGGGACAGCAAGTAAGTATGCCTAGAGTTGGAGATATATTGTAGGGGGAGAGGCTCTGTCTTCATGGAGCTTGTGAATATAGAAGTCAAATAGCCAACAATATGGCTAGATGAATAAATATCCAAAGTAGTAGTACAGATGATGTTATATGGAATTCCATGGAAAAATCTAAAATATAATACATAGTATAAGTAAGACTTACTTTATATTACATGTTAATACATATTTAAATATATTTAATATTATGTGTGTCCATTGAATAAGGGCTTATAGATCTAGATCTGAAAGAATCCTCAGAGTGGGTCAAAAGCTAACCTTGGAATCAAGAAGATGTAGGTTGAAGTCCTATGCCCAACATCTACTAACTGTCCCTGCAACCATGGTCAAGCTGCTTAATCTTTATGTATACTAGCCACACTCTAATACTACAACAGTTGGATTGCCAGTCTATATTGGTGGAAGGGCATTTCCCCCAAGGAATCCTTTACACCAATGGTGTCAATCTCAGACAGGAGTGGATAAGGCTGCACATTGACTTAGAAAACCACAAATGAACATTGTCTCTGTTGTACTGTATTTTTATGGATTTTGTTAAGCATTTTTGAGTTATATTTTAATGTGGTCAGAGTATGCTGAGGAGTTTTATAGTCCTTGATTTTATGACCACTGTTCTATATTATGATGATCACAGGTCCAGATAAAATAAATGTCATTACATTAATAACATTAGATGAGAGTGCCATTGAGTGGAAAGAGGATTCAATTTGGAGGAAGAGGGGGAACATGGGTTTGAATGCTTTCTGGTTCTGCAGTTCGCTACCTGTGTACTTGGATGACAGGATAATAGATTGAGTCAGCTAATAAGCTTTCAGTAAGCGCTTGCTATGTGCCAGGCTCTGTGTTAAGACCTGGGTTACAAAGAAAGGCAAAACCAGCCACAGCCCTCAAAAAGCTCACTTTCTAATGGGGGGAAGGGAAACAACAGGCAAACAACTCTGTACACACATGCTTTTACATATATGTATATGCATATATATATGGGTATACATAGATAAATATATGCATACATGCTTGTTCCTGCTTGGTAGTTTTTCAGTTACGTCTGACTCTTCATGACCCCATTTGGGGTTTTCTCAACAAAGTGGTTTACCTAGAGTGGTTTACCCTTTCCCTCTCCAGCTCATTTTGTACATGAGGATACTGAGGCAAACAGGGTTAAGTGACTTACCCAGGGTCAACCAGCTATTAAGTGTCTGAGGCCAGATTGGAGCTTAGGAAGATGAATTTTCTTGACTCCAGGCATGGTGCTAGCTGCCCTATACACACATATACATATACATAAACATACATGTACACATATAAATATACATACATCTCAAGAGAAAGTACTAGGAATTGAGGGGGGACAAAGAAGGGATGCATTGAGAAAGGCCTTTTTCAGGTAGGATATGAGTTGTCTTGAAGGAAGCCAGGAAGTCTAAAAGCTAGGATTAAAGAGGCCAGAGGAGACAGTGTGGACCAAGGCAAAGAATCAGGCCATGGAGTGTTTTGTTCATGGAAGGGTCCCTAGGTATTATCTAGTCTAATTCATCTATTTTACCAATGAGAAAACTGAGGCACAGGCGCCTTAAGTGACTTACCAAGGATACACAGATAGCAAATGGTAAAGCCAGTACCACTCTGGACAGGGTCTTTGATTTCCCTTTGGCTGCCCCATCTGTAAAAGAGGGATTGGGACTCTGTTACCTTTCAAATACCTTATAGCTATAGATCTATGATCCTATGATGCCATGTTTTAAAAGAAGTCTAAACAACCAGGGGCCTTGAAGTCTCTGCCAGTGGAGCACAAATTCAGTCTGGTACTATAGGACCAGAAAGGTTTTGAGGGTGGGCTTGGTGATGGGCTGTGGTTGTTGTCCATGAACCAGCCTGGATGAATTCATAGCAACTCATCCCCAGTTTGGTCTTGAGGTGATGGGATTTTTTTTTGGCCACAGCAAAGACCATCTGTTTAGTGATGGAAATACTATGATCTAAATCAATGGAAAGACTTCTCCACATCCCTCCACCTCCAAATGAGTAAATGTCTGAAGCATGTCCACTGCAGACACTCAGAGGATGATCGATAAAAAGCTGGAAGGGCCCTTGGGAGTCATCTAGTCCAACTTACTCACGTTACAAAAGGGAAAACTGAGGGATGGGGAGAGGAAAGTGCTATGTGTAATGGTTTAATCTGTCTCAGGTCAAAGAGGATCATAGATCTAGAGACAGAAGGGACATCAGAGGACATCTAGTCCAACATGTTCATTTTACATATGAGGAAACTGAGGCCTGGGGAGGGGAAAGTGCCTTGTGTAATGATTTAATCTGTCCCAGGCTTCACTGGATTAAAGATTTAGAGCTGGGAGACCATTTAGAGACAATCCAGTTAGCCCTATCATTTTGCAGATGGGGAAACCGAGGCACTGGGAGATGAGAGTGCTACATGTAATGGTTAAATTATGTTAAGTTACGTAGGATTGAAGGTTTAGAACTGGGAGGAACTTTAGAGATAATCTGTTGAGCCCTCAAATTTTACAGATGAGGAAACTGAGGTACAGAAAGATGAAGTGGTTTATCCCAGGGTCTTATAGGTAGTAAACATCAGAGGCAGGGTTGGAATTCAGATCCTCTTTCTTTAGAACTAGTGCTCATTCCCTATTACCCCTCAATTGGATAAAAGTTTAGAATTTTTGACCACTGAAAATAACAGTTCAATTTTTTTCTTTCCAATATGCCCATTTTCAACCAAATAAAGCTGGAGATAATGTCATAACATCCAGATACAACTTTTTCTAATCTGACCCCTCCCAAATTCAGGAAAGATTTATTTGGACCAAATCTTTTCTCCATCATCATGAAAGAGATGTTCATCTAATCCAATCTTACTAGTGCTTAGGAATTCTACTTGTTAGACAATAATAGTCAATAACATTCGTTAAATATCCACCATGTATCGACACTATGCTAAAAGTTGGACGTACAAATAAGAAAAAGAAAGACCATTCCTACCCTCAAGGAGCTTATAATCTTATGGATGAAGACAATATACAGAGAAAGGGACAGGAAGGGAGCTTGATACTTGCAGTCAAAACCAAGCAGAGCAACTGACGGTAAATGAAGTTAGCTGGCAAAGCCTGAGCCCTCTATAAAGGGAGGTTTGGGAAAGGTTTGCTGAGCTTGCTCTCAATCATCCAATCAGAGGATGCTGAGCAGGAGTTAAGAATCAAAACTGAATCAATCTCCAAGATGAAGAGATTTCAGGTGATGATCTTATCCTGGGGGAAGCAGGTTGTTCTAAGCAGAACAGCTGATGGAAAATGAAGATTTTGGTTTAAAGAGTTCTATGTGATTTTTTTTTTCTTAGATCAGCCTGTTTGGACCAGTTTTTCATTGGTGAACCAGAAGTAGGTTGCCAGATCTAGTTCTTAGTACCAACTGGCTAGCTGTGGGCAGAAAAGAATCTGCTGTGGTCTTGTCCAATGGACAAGCTAACCTTAGCTAAGCTAACCCTGTCTAACTATCTTAGAAATGAGTAACTTTGATCTCAAGTGACTAAGGAAAGGAATCTAAGATTAAGAATGGAAGGTGCATGCCCTGGAGATCAGCGCTATTCCCTTCACTTTATCATTGAGATTGAATGATGTAAGAGCATAGATTTAGAACTAGAAGGAGCTCCAGAGGTCATATCACTGAGCTCCCTCATTTTTTATATATGGGGAAACTGAGGCCCAGAGAGGCAAAGGTCACAGAAGTAGTATGTAGAGCTGTGATTTGAATCCAAGTCTTCTGACTTCAAATAGAGTACCTGATTGGAAAATAATAATACATATATTGGTACTTTAAGGAAGGTGGGTAATATCTCATTCCATACAGTTGGATATCTAGAACTAGAAAGAAGTTAGAGATCATCTAGTCCAACCCCCCCCTTCTTACAGATGAGGAAACTGAGGCTCAAAGAGGTGAACTAATTTGTCCAAGGTCACAAAGTTATATCCTAGAATCATAGATCAAAAGCTAGAAGAAGTCTTGGAGACATTTTGTCTAGATTCTTCAGAATCACACAGGTGGTAAATGGCAAAGTCAGGATTCAGACTCTAGTTTGGTGACTCCAAATCCAGCCCTCTATCCAGTGCACTGCACTGCCTCCCTCCCAACAACCCTAGATATGTGTTACTATTATCATCTCCCCTCCTTCCCATCCCTGCTCCCCACCACCTTTCACAGGTGAGGAACTTAGACTGTATGCTTGTTGCTAGTTTCCAAGAAAGTATTTAAATTTAAAGCCCAGTGTATCCTCTTGCAAAAATAACTCAGGCCTATTACCACTTCTAAAAAAATTCCAGGTATGGGTCTTGGGGCCAGTAGTATCACATTTAATATGAAGGTTCCAAGCTTTCCCTCAAGTCTTTGGGGAGTCAGATATAATCAATTTGTAGTTTCTTGTTCTTTTTTTTTTTTTATTTCACTTGTGTAAGAAACTCCCAGTGAATACCAGTGCTAATTGTTACCTGACCTCCAACTTTACAGTCTTATAATAGAAGCTCTTAACCTTTTCTGCATCATGGACCCATTTTGGAATTCTGGTGAACCCTATGGATTCCTTTCAGAATAAAGTTTTAAAATGAATAATATAAAATACACAGGATATCAAAGGAAACCAATAATGTCAAAATATAGTTATCAAAATATTAAACAAAAACCCAACAAGTTCTTGGACCCCAGGTTTGAGAGTTTCTTGGAACATTAAGAGGTTAGATCCCTTCCCCAGGGTCATGCATTGTTTCAGGGAAAGAACTTGGAAGCTGGGTCTTCCTGACTGAGAGGATAGCTCTCTAGCCATTGTGTTCTGTTGCCTCTCAGGAATCTTGTATTTCTTAAGCCATTTGAAGAGATCGGAAAATGTCATTGATGTTCAAAATATGTCTGGCCAGAGCGTGGGGTGCATGCCTCTAGTCCTTGCTGCTGGGGAGGCAGGCACTGGTGGATTGCTTGAACTTGGGAGTTCTGAGCTGCAGTAGGGTTAAAGCCCAATGTATATTCACACTAAACCCCAGGAGTGCCTAAAGAGGGTCAAATGAGACCAGGTTGTAAAAATGAATCAAGCTGAGATCAGACTTGTGAATGTCTACTGTGCTTCTAGGCTCAGAAAGATTCTCACTAAAAACCAAATGCATAAAAGCATGTCTGATTCTTCTATTATGAATTTAAAGAGGAAGCCATTGAGATTAGATCCGAAACATATTTATAAAATCAGCTTCCAAGGGAAATACAATCTGTTTCACAGAGGAAAGTCTGGTTTTTAAATTATTAAACCATTGAAAGGACAAGAGTCTTTTATAAATCAATAAACAAAGATTCCCAGGCAAATGGAACACAAGACTGGCTCATACTTGTCCAACTTGCAATAACCAAGCAAGCATGTTCTTGTCGTTTAGTTAGACAATGGCGCCTTCTTGTGACCAAACTCGTAGTTGACCAGAACAGCAAAAATGTAAAAAACCATAAAGGAGAAAGAAGCTAAAGAATAGGGGAAAGGTGGCCCCTTTGGGATGACAGGATTTTTACATTCAGTAAAAGTATTGGTTTCATTTGGCTTGAATTTTTACAAGCCCTAGTTTGTGTACTGTGACTACAAGTAACTTCTGAGTTACTTCTACCTATCACATTTTCAAAATCACATCAATTTTCTATCCACAATAACATTTTACAAGCTTTTTAAAAAGGCTTTTTGCTTTTCCCGAATAATTCAATCAATCGGCATCTATTATTCACTGACTATATGCCAGACACTGGGCTAGGTGCTGGTGCTACACAGATAAAAATGAGATAGGATATCCATCCTCAAGGAATTTACATTCTGTTGATTTGTATTTTGTCATTCTGTATGTGTGCCTTTAGGGACAGTTAGGTGGCACAGTGGATAGAACACCAGCCCTGGAGTCAGGAGAACCTGAGTTCAAATCTAGCCTCAGACCCTTAGTAGTTGTGTGACCCTGGGCAAGTCACTTAATCCTGTTTACCTCAGTTTCCTCATCTATAAAATGAGCTGGAGAAGGAAATGACAAACTACTCCAGCATCTTTGCCAAGAAAATCCCAAATGGGGTCATGGAGAGTCAGACACAACTGAAATGATTTAATAGCAATGTATACCTTTAAGACTTAGAGATCAGAACTGACAATAATGAACCTTTTTCCAATGTAAGTTTGAAGATTGCAGTCATCTACAATCAAACAACCAGGGCAGATGCCACTTCTGAAAAAAAAAAAAGACCAGGCTAAAATTAGAAAGGAAGCAGTCAAAGATTTAGGTCTTCAAAAGGCATTCATTTCAAACCAGTAGGACTTAATGATGTCCCAGGATACTTGGGTCTTCTCTTGGGTCATCGGTTCGAAGCCACTTTTATTTTAGAATCAGCTAGCAGTTGTTATCTTCAAAGACATTGCAAGAGGGTAAAGAAGTCTAAACAGTGCTGACATTTAAAAAGATAAAAAAGAATCACCTTACCAGGAAATTGCAAATCCTTCCTTCATCTTGGTACCTGAGAAACGTAGTGGAATCAATTATTAGCCCATTTGTCAGTCCCTAGTGAATCTCGGGGTAATCGATACCAATCCATCTATCTTTGTAAAGGACAAAGTGTGTGACATTCATCTAACTTCCATGGGACGCAGATAAATGAATGAGCTGGTGTTGTTTACCAGAGTTCACTTAGCAGCCCATGGACAGTGGGGCTGGCATCTCTGCCTGTACTCTTTCTTCCAGCATACATACAGCCTGCCTCTATCCTTAAACTACAGACAGTCAGGGGGCAGCTAGGTGTTGCAGTGGATAGAGCACCAGTGCAGGAGTCAGGAGGACCTGAGTTTAAATCTCACCTCAGACACTTGACACTCACTAACTGTGTGACCTTGGGCAAGTCACTTAACCCCAATTGCCTCATCCTGTGTCATCTCCAGTCATCCTGATGAATATCTGGTCACTGGATTCAGACAGCTCTGGAGAAGTGAGGCTGGTGACCTACACAGCCTTCCATTGCTCAAAACAAAGTGAAATGCAAGTCATGTCATTATTTCTCTAATGGCATGGTCTTCTTCGGCAATGAAGGATGAACACACACACACACACACACACACACACACACACACACACACACACACACACACACACACCAAAATCAAGGAGATTGGCTATCACAGCCCTGTCTGATTTGGTCATGATTGTCTCAGCTCTTCTATTATAGTAGAAAGAGGTTCTTTATTCATTATGGAGAACTCTATAAGGAAATATACTAGTTAGTGGTAATGCAACAGATGAATTAATCACAGTATTTGAAAATCAACAAAAAGTGAATCTTACTAGAAGCAGCTGGAGAGAAGGGACAGAAGGGTGAACTTAAATGTCCAGAAGACCTGGATTCCAGTGTTGCTCATTTATTCATTAGTTCATTCAACAACACCTACTATGTGCCAGGCATTGATTTGAGGGCAATGTCAGGATAAGGAGAGACAGATCTGTCTTTTTACTTCATAGGGTTGTTGTGATACTCAAATATGTTAATGTATATGAGGTGTATATAAGGTGTTCTACGAATATAAATATCTGTTATTATTTTTATAACAATGTACAGGATATGACTCTAGAATTAATTCAGTTCCACAAGCATTTATAAATTCCCTGACAGCTAGGTGGCTTGGTAGACAGAATGCTGCACCTGGAATTAGGAAGATTTGAACTCAAATTCAGTCTCAGACACTAGCTATGTGACCCTGGGGAAGTTACTTAACCTCTGTTTGCCTCAGGTTACTCGACTGTAAGATAGTGATAATAAAAGGGCTTATCTCCCAGAGTAGTGAAATTCAAATGAGCTTTTCTAAAGCACTTTACACAGTGTCTCACAAATAGTAGGTGCTACATAAATGTTAGATAATATGAAGGCTGTGCAGCTTCTCTTTGTCTACAGATAGTAAAATATTTGTTCAATGAATGAATATAAATATAGAACTGACTTTGACTGTTATTGACTCAGTCTGAGGCAGACTTTGTTTGGGTTTCTCTAGACTGTAAGTCAGGGGTGTCAAACACAGGGCCTAGCCTTACTCATGATGTACCTGAGCAGGAACTGAAGCAGATTAAAATGTAATTGGGAAATATTGGACAAATAAATAAAAATACATTAGAACATGCATAGTGTTAAAGTGTGGTTTTCTTCGTATTTGACCACAGAGACCCTCATGTATGGGTTAGTGGCCCGTTTTGACACACTGCTCTAAGGCACAGAGAAGGTGCTGATCTGCTGTGGTCAGAAACTCCCTCTACCCATAAAATCATAGGTCAAAAAAAAATTTTTTTTATAGTACTTCCTTCACAGAGTTGCTAACCCAAAAAGCTCAAGAAAGATAATGCATGTAAGGAAATTCGCAAACCTTAAAGCGCTAAATAGTGTATTATAATTAAAGCTAAATATATACAAATATTGAGGGAATCACAGCTGTAAAATGAAAGAACTTCATGGTTCTTGGAGAAATGCAACTCATTATAATTCATTATCCAGCGTGTCTGAAATAAAGTCAAAGTTACGTTACGCAAACAAGATTATATAATAATGATGCAAATCAATGAGACTGCCAGTGACTTTCTTTCCCTCCGATTGCCTTTTATCTATGGTGGGATCAATGGACAGACACACTTCTTTGTATGTACCTATGTAGTTATGCTATGTAAGGCTTCCAAATCTTCCAGGACATGCTTTTTGAAAATGTAACTTCCTCCCCCACAGGTATATCAGACGAATACATAACTCCTATGTTTAATTTTTATAAAAGCATTGGAGAGCTGAAAATGACCCAAGAAGAATATGCTTTGCTAACGGCAATTGTCATCTTATCACCAGGTAATCACAAAATTACGTTCCATATTTTAATTAACTAGGGGCAAAGGGTATGTTCAGTGAGAGGCATCACAGTTTAAGAAGGATCTTGATAAGCTAGAATGGGTCCCAAGAAAGGCAGCAGGGTCTTGACAGCAATTGAAAGAATAGGGATGCTTCTCTGGGAGAAGCTAAGGCCGAGGGGCTGGGAAGGCACCATGATGGCTGTCTTGAAGACCTATCTGTTGTAAGAGAGATAAAATTTATTCTGCTTGTCTTCTGAGAGTACAATGGGTAGAAGTTTTAAAGTGGCAAATTTGGGCTTCATGTAAGTAAAAAGTTACCAACTATTAGAAACATCTGAAAGTGGTAATGGAGAGCATCCAGATGTAGTGGGTTCAAACATGTATATTTCATGCTGTATCCCAAATCCTTCATCTCTGTCAGTGTGGGAAATTGTTTGCTTTGTTTTCAGGGATTTGTTATTCTTTTTTCTTTTTAAATTGGGGTTGGGGATGGGTGAGAAAAATATAAGCAGTTATTAAAAATATATTTAAATGAAAATATATTTAAATGAAAAAAATTTAAGATATAGGTTTCTCCTTACTGGAGGTCTTCAAGTGAAGGTTGGATGATTTCTTATCAAGTATGCTATAAAAAGGAATTATTTATAAGTAATAGGTTGGACTGAATGTCTTCTAAGGTTTCTTCTGATTCTGTAGTTTTGTGAATGAAAAGTGAAGAAAGGCTAATAATTTGTTCTCTATTGTCCTTTTCAAGTCCTTGAAATAAATTAATGAACATAGAGAATGATAGTATTCAAATACATCTTAAAATTATAATTATTATACATCATATAATAATTATATGACATATAATATTATAATCATAATCTTATAACAAGAATCTGGGAGATGTCAATTAGCCAGGAGAACCAGTGAGGTGAAGTAGATAGAGTGTTGAACTTGGAATCAGTAAGCCTTGGGATCAAGTCCTCTCTGATACTTATTAGTTGTGTGACCTGGGCAAGTCACTTAACCACTCTGGGATCCAGTTTCCCCCTTTGTGAAATGGAGTAGAACTGGCTTAGATGGTCCCTTTAGCACTAAATTAGCCATCCTATGAATGTTTTCATTGTGATAGCTAGTTTTCTATTATAGCTGCCCCATGTTCCATTTTCAGAAAATAGGTACTTCCCTGCTTCTGTCCAAATGATCTCGTCCATATCACCAATTTTGTTTATTTTCAATCTCATACTAGACAGACAATACATAAAGGACAGAGACTCTGTGGAAAGACTTCAGGAACCATTGCTGGATGTCCTACAAAAGCTGTGCAAGATGCACCAGCCTGAAAACCCCCAGCACTTTGCCTGCCTTCTGGGGCGCCTCACAGAGCTAAGAACATTTAATCATCACCATGCTGAGATGTTGATGTCCTGGAGAGTGAATGATCATAAGTTTACTCCACTCCTCTGTGAAATCTGGGATGTCCAATGCTAAACTTGAGGGCAGGGGTGCGATGGCAGAGGGGGAGTGGACAAGTTATTTTCATAGGAATATAAATTAGTTTTTATGACTTCTTTATTGAATTCATACTTAAATTTCACACTGCCATTTTGTTCAGTATTTATAGTCTAATTAACCAGTCTTCACGAATGTTCACAGTAGAGGGAGATCTCCTGGTAAAAGAGCTCTTTGCGGATGATGGGTCACTTATAAGACAGACTCACTCCTAGGGACTAGTCTGCCCAGTTTGAGAAATTCATATGATTGGTGTTTCAATTTTATTTGTCACAATGGGGGACGTACTCGTTTTGTACTTTAACCTCCTTGTACTGCACAAATTTTTATTAAAGGCATATGTCCAAACACACTGTAATCATCTAACAAACAATTGCAACATGAGCTTTTCTTGGAACTCTAAAACACAAAACAAACTTTCCTTGGATGTTGAAAAGTGTTGTTTGTTTGTTTGGTTTTTTTTGGTTGTTGTGCCCCTGGATAATGTGGAAAGAAAGCATGTTAGTCAGTGAGCATTTATTTACTGTGTGCCAAGCACTGGGTGAAAAAAAGCGAAAACAATTCCTACCCACAAGGAGCATATAATCTAATGGAGAATACAACATTTAAGTAATGATGTATATTTAAGATATATACAATGCTAAAAGATTATCTCAAAAAGATGGCACTGTGGGGCAGGGTCAAGAAAGAGGTGGCAGAACCACCAGGAAGTGATCCCTGTGGAAGGTGGGATTTGAACTGAGTCTGGAAGGAAAGCTTGAAACTGAAGGTGAGGGAAAAAAGCATTATAGGCTTGGGAAATAGCCAATAAAAAGTCAGGAAATACAGTACTATGTTTAAGCAAGACCATTGTTACTAGATCATCGAGTGTGTGGAGGGAAATAAAGTGTAAGAAGACTGAAAAGGTAGGAAAAAGTCAAGTTGTGAAAGGCTTTAAATGCTCAGAAGATTTTATGTTTGATCCTGGAAGTAATAAGGAATCATTTTGGTAGTTGAGTGGAAAATGGAATAGAGAGGGGAGAGACTTTGAGTTGGGTGGATCAACCAAAAGGTTATTTCAGCTGTCCAGGTGTGAGGTGATGGGTTTCTATACTAGGATGGTGACTGTGTGAGGGAAATGACGGGGATGAATATGGTGACAGTGGAAAGAACACTCGGACTCTGGAATCAGAAATCCTAGGTTCAAATCTTGCCTCTGATGCTTGCTACCTACATGACCTTGAGCAAATTACTGAACTTCCCTGGGCCTCAGTCTCCTCAACTGTAAAATTAGGAGGTTGGGCTAGATAGTCTCCAAGGTCATTTTTAGATCTATGATCCTCCCATCTTTCTTATGTCACCTCTGATACAATTGTGTTCACCCTTCATTACCAAAGAAGGCCATACCATCAGAGAAATGATGACATGACTTGCACTTGACTTTGTTTTAAGTGAGGGAGGGCTGTGCAGGTCACCAGCCTTACTTCGCCTTCAGAGCCATGTGAATCCTGTGACAGATATTCATCAGGATGACTGTAGATGACCCAGGATGCACTGGGAGACCTTGGCCCCTTTTGGTCAAGGTCTTTGCAAGTACTAGCTTAGGGTGAGGCAACACCCATTCATTGAATTTAAGAAGTAGCCAGGGCATGGCCCCTTTAATGAGGTCAAGAAAAAGAAAGACCTCAGGCTGAGTAGGAAACAGCAACAGTTACTATTGATAGTCACTATCAAGCTAGGAGGGTCCAGAGGAGCCCTCAGGCAGGGCCCCAGGGGAGTCTCTTTCTCCTGATAACAATGGAAACGCCTTGAAGGCAGGTGCTAGCTCGTTTTGGTCTTTGTACATCCCCAGTGCCGAGCACACACTCAGCACTTAATAAATGCTTGCTGACTGGTTGTTTGAAATGCTCAAAATATGGATGCTACATCTTTGTCACTTTCCTTGTTCCAACAAAACCCTAATGGACAGTTTGCTTACTGGAATTTCTACTGATCATTTCCAAGTTCTCTGAAGTCCAAAGAGTTACATAGGGAGCCAACATCAAGAATCCTTGCACCATGTATTTCCTCAAACCTTCACTCTCACTTCCTGTTGTTGGTTTCTAGTTAGACCCATGGCTGTGGCTTTTTAGTTTTTCTGGATGCAGATGATTCAGTGTCAGGAAGGCTCTATTATCCCCCTGCCATTCAATTAAACTCTTAAAACCAATTAGCACTGGTACTTTATGATTTATGAGGCTTTCTGCATTCATAGTTTTGGGGGCAAACATGCCTACACTTGTATGGGAAGTTTTTCTAGATTGGTCTAGCCTGACATTTAGGAAATTCTCTTTCAGTCATAGCCCTGACAATTCACTCTTTCTTCTGCTTGTGTTCTTTTCGTGCATGTGGCAAGAAATCTCAAGAAGTAAGAGGGTTACCTCATTCTAGCCTAATGCAAGTCAAAGAAAATTCTGTTAACCCAGAAAAAAAATGTCTAAAAGCATGAAGTTAAAAAAAATCCAGAGATTTGTATTAGTCATTGGGAAAACTCATCATGGCAATAGGGGATATATAAATCATTTTTAATGTATTTAAAGGTATTTATTGTATTAAGGTATTTAATATAACCCCTGTCCCAAGGCCCATTGGCATGGGACACTCTCCTCATTGGTGGAAATACAGGAATTACATATGCTTATATTCCATACCATCCCAATCCATTCCATCTCATCCTATTTCAGTCCATTCCATATGAACTTATTGGGTGCTATGTGCTAGGCACAGCTGATACAATGACAGTAAGGAAACAGTAGCAATCCTCAAGAAGTTTAAATTCTACTTCTATTTAAATTCTACTTCAGATGCCAAATAAAAGAATTTGTATTTTTCCTAGGGTCAAGGGGGATCCACAAGCTTGTTGAGCTGGGGAGTGGAGTAGCATAGCTAGATCTGAACTTTAGGAATTTCATTTTGGGAACTAGGTAGAAGAGAGAATAGAGAAGGCAGAAACTAGAAAATGGAAGACCAATTAGGGGACTATTAAATGGTTTAAGAATGGAAGGAAATATGCATTTACCAAGCACCTATTTTGTACCAGGCACTGTGCTACTAAGCACTTTTACAAATATTACCTCATTTATTCCTTATAGCAATTTTGTGTTACTTTATTATTCTGATTTTACAATTGTGTAAATGGTGGCAAACAAAGATTAAGTGACTTACCCAGGGTCATACCACTAGGAAGTATCTGAGGCTGAATTTGAACTTAGGTCTCCCTGACTCCAGGGCCAAATCTCCAACCACTGGACCACTAGCTACCTCTAGGTAATGTCTGATAAAGGCTTGAGCTAAGGTGAATGGAGAGGAGATATGGGAGAGATTTCTGCTGAGGCTGAATCACAAGACCTGGCAACTGATTGAATGTGGGTGGGGAGGTGAAGAATCAGGGAGAGTGAAGAGTTGAAAATAACTCCAAGGTTGTGAATCTGGGGACCCAGAAGTATGGTGTTCCCCTTGACAGAATTATGCCTCTTTCATGGGTATATACGTACATAATTGAGGAGGGAAGTTACACCAGTGTCTGTTGGATGTTAACTTACAAAAACATCCAGGCCCACCTGGATGCTGGTGCAAGAGGAGACATAGCCCATACCTATTGTGTGCCCAGGATGAGTGTCTTCCATGCTCTGTTTGACTGTATAATTCACCAAAAGAAAGTGAAAGAATTTTACCCTGGTATCTGTTCTATAAAACCTTCTGTGTAAAGATCTTGGTTGTGTTTCTATTTTTAAAAATTCTCTTTCCTCCTTATCCCAAGTCCCCATTCTCTGTTCTTTGTGGTCAACCAAAGAAAGATAAAATAAAACATCAGGATATGCCCAAATTTGAGATGTCCCGGTAGAGCTATTCGGGACATTCATTTAAGTAGAGGCATTGGTTAAAGGTATATATGATGTCATGCTGACATCAGCTTCACTTCCCCTGACCCTGTGGTTTCCTCATGCCATTGTCTTATAGCCTCTTCCTCTTTACTCCTAAACTGTCTGGAAAGAGGAGTCTAGAGTCACCACCTCACTTCCCACTCAGTTCTCAAGATCCTGATAGTCTGGCTTCAGATCTCATCATAGTACTCAAGGTCAATGGCCTTCTGATTGCCAAATCCAGGGTTTTTCATTTCTCATCCTTCTTGATTTCTGAAGATTGATACAGCTGAGCACCTTTCCCTACTCTCTACATTTGGTTTCCTGATATGGCTTTCTCTTGTCATAGTCCCTTCTTGTCAAGCTCTGTCAGTAGTTCAACTCCTTCACATTTCATAAGTGAAGACATCTCCCAAGGCTCTCTTCTTAGTCCTGTCCTCTCCCCTCTCTCCTGTTCTCCCCTTTCCTGCTCTCCCCTCTCCCTTCCTCCCTCCCTTCCTTTAGCAATCTCATCTACACCCGCAGCTTAAACGATCACCTCTGTGGATGATTTCTAAATCAATATTTAGCCCCAACTTCTCATTTAATTTCAATCTTGCATGTCTAGCCACCTACTGGACATCTCCTTCTGGATGTTCTATCAACATCCCAAATTTTACATTAAATTAAATTAAACTGAATTACATGAAAATTAAAATGATCATCTCTCCCTCACCCCTACCTCCAACCTATCTCTTTTGCAATTCTCTTCTCTGTATTGATGGTATCACAACCCTTCCATTAACCCAGGCTAAAAACTTCTGAGTTGCCTTGGCTATTTCCCAACATTTTATCCAGTACATACAATTTGTTATTAAATGTTATAGACTTCAACATTGTAAGTGCTGTTGCATTCCTTCCTTCTGGGACACTCTATATTGCTACTATCAAAATGCAAGCAACTTTTCACCTCTTACCTGGACTATAGTATAAAACTCCAAACTGGTTTCCCTGGAATCAGGGTCTCCTTTTATCAAGCCAAGCTTTCCCCAGCTGCTGAATGAATCTTCATTTTATGAGGTTCTGATCACTTTGTGCCTCACTCAATAGCCTTCAGTGATTCTCTATTGCCTAATAGAAACTCTCAATCTGCCTCAAGCTTACCTTTATGGGATTGTCTCTCTTTATTCCCCTTTACCCAAAGGAGCTTAATAACTGTCCCCCAACTGACCCTCTCCTTTCCTACTTTTCTGTATCTTCACATTCTTCTTCCATCCCTGGAATCGACTGTGAGACATGGGAGTCACTGGCACAGGACGGACCAGTACAGTGTGCCCACATCAAAGAAGGCACTGTGCTCTATGAGCAAAGCAGAACTGCAGTAGCTCAAAAAGAAATGTGAGCTGCACAAAGTTAGAGACATCTCCACTCAAAATGTTCAAATGTACTATTTATGAGCCCATATTAGTCTCATTAGTCACAGTTGGACGTGCTATACTTTGACTGTGACATAGGGATATCTTTGAGTACAAAGGACAACAACCTGATTGCCTCCACATTTATGCTTTTTTAAATCCTTCTCTTTCTTTTAGATTCGGTTCGGGTGGTCCTGTCTACATATGCATTCCTTCCCTTAGTCAGCTACCTAGTGGGGTGGATAGAGTATTAGGTTGAGAGTCAGAAAAACCTAAGTTTGAATCCTGCCTCAAACCCTTACTAGCTGAGGAAACCTGGGCAAGTCACTTCACATCTATCTGCCTCACTTTCCTCCTCTGTTAAAATAGAGATGGTAATAATAGCAACTACTTTCCAAGGTTGCTGTGAAGATCTAATGAATTAACACATTAAAAAAAAGCTGCTTTGCAAACTTTATTGTGCAAATGTTAGCTATTATTATTCACTAATTTTTACAGATGAAAGTGATTTCTCATCCCTCACATCCTCATATAGTAGTTTGTTTGGATCACACAGCACATTGTATGAAAAGTCACTTTGTATTTCATATATACCCTATATGTATCAGTGAACATTCTGTATCACTCCAGCAAAAGGTAAGCTACTTGTAGCTAGGGTCTCTCTATGCACAGCACTTCACACAGTGTCTGCTGCATAGGTATAGGGTCTGGGGCTTGTGATTTCTTGGGATAGGGAACTCTCAGGTGAGGAAACTCCCTTTACCTTTGGAGGTTGGCCACCTCTCTGAAATTTAGTCTTCAAGAGCTAGAGCTTTGAGTGAGAGGTTAAGTGACTTGCTCAGTCACACAACTTGAGTACTAGCCTGAGTACTCAGGCATGGCTTGAATCCAGGTTTTCTTCTGTTCCAAGGTTTAATGTTGTTTAATGTAAGGTTAATGGGGGGGGGGGGGGGGAGGAAGAGTTAAAGATCTTCCCCATTCATTAATAGGTCTCAATACTTTTTGATTTCTACTAACAAAATAGAATCCAAGGTCACACAGACAGGAAGAAGCAAAACCTGAGTTTGAGTCTAGGTCTCCTGACTCCAAATCTAGCACTCTTTCTGGGCTAGGCACAGTGCTAGGTGTGGGGGTGGGCACTGGGTCAGAGGGTAGTGCCTTCTGACTCTATAAAGTGTATATATACAGTGAGGTGAGGTTTTACTGTGAGGCTTACTCTTTGGAAGTGATTGGTCAGACGAGACTCTGGGCAGGCGCTAAGGAGCCCTCCAGCTTTGAAAACCCAGATATCGGTGCTTCTCTCTCTGGTAACTATGTATGTAATGGTCAGAGAGTTGGATCTGGTGATCTGTGATGTCTGTATTGCTTATGGTGAGAAGTTGGAAGCCCTGTCTGTTGGTTGATCTTTGTTTCTCTGTTTGTATTTTCTCTGAAGTTCAGGGTGCTGACTTTTTCCCTGAACTAAGTGAATGATATATGTGCTTGATTAAAGTGATTGTTGACCCCTCAAATTTGTTTTTCTTTTGGAAAAGCTGATCTGAGAACCTGTACAGCAGGCCGGCCTGTGTATGTCAGGGTCCTTCCTGTTACACAAGGTCATCTGTCTTTTTACTATGTCACCTAGTAGGAGCTTAAAATAGGTGCTTGCTGATTGGCTGATCTCTCTTTTGCCTCTATCACATTGAATCTTTTATCATACTTATTTGTCTAATTACCATGTTTCCCATACTAGGTGTGTAAGTCTTTGGTACCATCTTTCATCTTTTTATCTCCAGGGTCTAGCAAAGTGCCTTTGTCATACTAGGGACTTCACACATTTTTGTTGATGTGAATTAACATTATGTTCTTTCTGTTGAGAAGTCTGAGTTGCCCCTTGGTTTCAAGCTTGATCCTGCTACTATGGGGCTCAACAATCCTCTTATTCCATGGATTCAATTCCACTGGCATTTCTTGACCTGGAGCATTTTATTTACATTATTTCTTTTCCTTTTTCTGTCTGATGATGGTGTTTTCCTTCAAAAAGCAGTTGGTTGGCTTTCCTATGTCTTTCCTGAGGAGGCAGTCACTGGTCATCATCTGCGACTTACCCAGGGTCACACGGATACTATGTGTCTGAGGTCAGATTCGACCTCAGGTCCTCTTGACTCCAGGGCCAGTCCTCTATTCACCATGCCACCTAGCTGCCCCAGTTGGTCATCATCTTAAATCTGGCGTATCACAGATCCATCTTCAGACTCATTCAAATGAGGTCGGTTATCAGAGGTGCCCAAAAGAAATTATTATAACACAGTCTCACTTATTATTAAATATATTAGGTTCTTGAGGGCCAGGACTATTTCATTGTTGGCTCTGTATCCCCACAAGGAAGGGAAACCTGTGGCCTTGAGGCCACAAGTAGCCTTTTAGGTCCTTGGTTGCAGTCTTTCGACTGAGTCCAAATTTTACAGAACAAAATCCTTTTGTTAAGAGGATTTGTTCTGTGAAGTTTGGATTCAGGTAGAGAGTTGCACTTGAGGACCTAGAGGAAAACATGTGGCCTCGAGACCATGGGTTCCCAAACCCTGTGGCACCTAGCATCATGCTTAGCACAGAAAGATGGATAGATTTGGCGTCAGGAAACCCAGTGTCAAATTCAGGTTTTGCTTCTTCCTGCCCGTATGACCTTGAACAAGTCACTTAACTATACATAAAATGAGAGTTTTGGACTAGATGGTTTTTAGGAACCTTTCTAGTGCTAGATTAATGAAGCTACCATGATGCTTAATAAATGCTTGCTGATTAAAGGAATGGCCTGTAGGACAGCAAGTATTTAGCAGTTTCCAGTAAATGATACTGTAAGAATTCCACAGAATTGCCTTCAAAGAGTTTGCAGTGTTATGCCATCTGGCATATGAAAGACGATATTGATGAGGGAAACTCATATACATAACTGTGAGGAAAACTTTTGAAGGAAAATAAAAGAGAGAAGCCAAATTTTATTATTTACTTATATGTAAAAAGTAACTGTATCTCAAGTAGAGGCCAGAGAAAATAAAGCAGGCAAGTTGACTTCCAGATAAGGCCCAGATACCAAGAGTCTAAAATACTCTTAGATATATTTCCAGCAAGAGGATATTTCACTTTAATTTCTCCATTGAATTGCAAACTCTGTGAGGTCAAGGACTCCAGTACACCTTTTTAAATCCACCACAACATTTAGCATGGTGTCTTCCACATAGGTTTTCTTTTTTTTTTTTTTTTTAATGAAGTGAAGAATATTTGTGGTCTAGACAATGATCAATGGGCAACTTATAGTTGAGTGGACCAAATGAAAATCTATTTTCCAGATTACATGGCATAATATAGATGGATAGTCCATAAATTAATGTACCAAATGCAGAACAGCTATTTTCTAGGCTTCATGAATGCTTTGGATGGGCAACCCACAAATGACTGACCAAAGAAGAATGTCTGTTGACCAGGTATATATACTGTGGATGAACAATTCACAAGTCAATCAATGAACCAAGTGGATGAAAAATGCCTCTTTTCCAGACTATGATATGCAGTTGGGTAGATTATTCATAGAGCTTGTCCATTGACTATATCTCGAATGGCTTAGCAAATGAATGTTGAACTGGACCCAAAACTGAACAGGAGAAAGAGAGTTGTCTAGATTGACTTTGGGAAAATCTTTTAATGACTTTCTAACCTTCTCTTTGAAATAAAGGCCCATCTCTTTAATGCCCATAGTCTTTTGATGATTTAATGTCCTGAATCAGGGAGCACTAGGGTCTCTAAGAAATTGAAATGGAGGCTCAGTCAGAGGAAAAGTGAGAGTTAAGTAGGTTGCAATGCAATGCAAAAATGAGGAATTATGCTAGAGAAGGAGGATGTGAGAGGAGAAATGGAAGAGCAAAAAAAAAAATGTACCAGTCAGAATGAGATCAAGGCATAACCAATAGACACCTAGTATGCCTCATTGATACCTACACAATGTCAAGAGAACTCAATGACTGGTGGTCTCATGGAGCTGGCTTGCCTAGAGGAGTTTTGACGTAAATAGCTGGAGGTGACATCGTACATCTATTAGAGTACTGGTGCATAAAGAATACATGTATTTCCAGCCACACACACACACATATATATATATATGTAATTTATACTGGAAAATTGATCCATAATATTCCTAAAAAATAAAGATTACTCCAGAGCTGTGCTCACAATGTAATCAATAAGTTTCCACTGAATAAAGAAATCCCTCTAGCCTCAGCATCTCACACAGGATACAATGTTACAATGTCAAGCCATAAAATCCATAAACTCATAAGTATTTATCAATTGCCTATCATGTGCTTGGAAAGTTGGTCCTCATCATTCCTTGCTTCTTTCAAATTCTAGCTAAAATCCAACCTTCTACTGGAAACCTTTACCCCATCTGTCTTTTACCTTTCTTTCCATCCTCAGAACTTAGCACAATGCCTGACACACAGTAGGCACTTAAATAAATGTTTATTATAAATTGTTTATTATACATCAAACTCACTGGATTGACTGGCAGGGTCCTCACTTTTCAAGGAGGTAGGGATATAAAGGTACCAAAGGAACCAATCCTTAGGATTAAGAAGTTTACATTTTATGGGGGTAGATTATGTTATTTGAGACCATGTTCAAAAGAAAGTTTATAGAAATGGCAGGCAATCACAGATAGACTTTCTAAAGGGTTGTACACATGGCAAATGTGAAGTCAAGGTTTTATCAGCTTCATAGGTGAAAGACACTAGAGACACTGGATATTTAAATCACCCATTGTATAAAGTGAAGACTGCTGGGTAAGTGAACAGTCACTGGCAAACACCTAGACCTCAACTGCTGGATTATTCCCATGATGGGTTTCCTCAAAGCTGGACACAGACATATAGTAAAGAAAGTGAATGTTCCCCAACTCTCAGAGTGATGGAGTCAAGTTGGTAATACCAGCAGGTTCTCCCAGAGGCGATAGCTAGGTCAATTTAGGAAGCAAAGAGGGCTATTAAGATGTATGTAATAGGTCAAGCAACTATTAAAAATCCCACCCATGAACGGGAAGCAGATTGTTACCTTTAATTCTATGTTGGAACTTGAAGTACTAATTGCCATGTTAGAGCCAAGTCAGATACGTGCAAGAAGTGCTACAATTATTCTTGCTAGTCTGGTCCTAGGGTGGGGTTGGGGAATGTTCTGCCTCAAGACCACATGTGGCCCTCTAGATCCTCAAGTGTGACCCTTTCTTAATAAAAGGATTTGTTCCTAAAAACTTGGACTCAGTCTAAAGGCTGCACCCAGGCCTAGAAGGCCACATGTGGCCTCAAGGCAGCAGGTTCCCCACCCCTGTCCTAGTGATTAGTAAAAAAGGGCAGGAGGATTTAATTCAATTCAATTCAGTTCAATTCCACAAGCACAATAATAAGATCTGTTTTATGTTAGGTCTTGGGGATTCTCAAGGCAATCTATTAACAAGAATTTATTAAGTGCCTACTATGTACTAAGCACTGTGCTAGGCACCAGAGGGATGAAAGAGAAATGAACCTTAGATTCTAACTGAAGAGACAAGATGCACATCTATCTATCTATCTATCTGTCTATCTGTCTATCTATCTATCTATCTATCTATCTACCTACCTATCTACATACACACATATATACACACATACATATATACATCTACACATATATACAAATATATACATACATACATACATGTATATTATACACACACACACACATATATGTATTTATATCATCTCAAGTCTCTGGACCTGTTTCCTCCCCTGTAAGACGACAGCTGGACTAAACGCCCTCTAAGGCCAGCTAAATGGCGAAGCGGATAGAAGTGGAGTGAGGAAGACCCCAGTTCAAATCCACCCCTCAGACATACTAGCTGGGTGACCCTGGGCAAGTCACCTCACCCAGTTTGCCTCAGTTTCCCTCATCTGCAAAATGAACTGGAGAAGGAAATGGCAAACCACTGTAGTATCACTCCAAGAAAACCCCCTACGGGGACACGAAGAGTCGGACTTCTTGGAAATGACTGAACGACAACAAAATTCCTTGCGCCTCTAAAACTACAACGTTCCTTTCCCCTCTACAGCTACCAACCTATGATGCTATGATACACAGTCCAGCCTTAAGGAAAGTCACATCAGCAAGCCCACTCTGTGCCAGTCACTGCGCTAAGCGCTGGGGGTATCAAAAAAGGCAAAAAATAATCGGGGCTCTCAAGGAGCTCCCCGTCTAATGTGAGGGGAGAGAGGGGTGCAGGCAACCTACTATGTGCAAACAAGACATATACAGAATAAATTCAGAAGTTTTAGAGCTTGGGAAGGCACTACAATCGAGCGCTGGGAAAGGCAGCAGGTGGGACGGCCGCTGAGATTTTAAGGTAGACGGGGAAGCCAGGAGGTGGAGAAGAAGAGGGAAGGGCATTGCAGGTATGGGGTGGGGGGCAGTCAATGAAAATGCCTGGAGTCGGGAAATGGCGAGTCCACAGGGAGGAATAGCCAGAAACCCGGGTCACTGAATGGTAGAGGAGGAGGGGTCTGAGAAGGTTTGAGGTGTCTGGAAGGTTTCAGCCTCCGCAGGACTCAGTTCCTTCAATTGTGAAAAGAGGGTCAAGGTTAGAAGGTTCTCCCCAGTTCTAGATCTCGGGTCCTCTTGGAGGTTCCTGGGCCTCAGTTTCCTTATCTGTAAAACGATCTCCGGGAGCCCCGGCTTTGAAACGGGGTCTTGGGAATGAGCGGACTGAAGGCACGCATGCAGGCGCGCACCTGCACCCCGCTAAAACCGGTCTGGTCGGAGCACCCTCCGGCGCCCCGGGATCGCGGTCTGGCGCACGCGGGTCCTCCTGGAGAGAGCGGACAGGGCGGGGCAGGAGCGGGGGCGGGGCAGGAGCGGGGGCGGCCCCCCCTCGGTGAGTCAGGGCCTCGCGCGCGTCTCGCGCTCCTCCCGGGCACTTCTGGTGGGCGGGGCCTCGGCCTCCCTCCAGGCTCCACCTCCCCCTGCTTCTGATTGGTCCTTTCGAAAGAGGCGGTGGCGGCAGCTGGACAGTGAGCCGAGGAGGGAGCGGTTTGGTCTGGGACAAGCTACGGCCTCAGGCCGGGGATGGGAGCCCGGGAGACGAGCTGAGCCTCTGGTGCCAGAGCCGGTGAGTAGCCCGCCGCTACCTCGGGGACCCTTTCTCCCGCGACCTGGGCAGAAGTCTGTCCTCGCCGGGGTCGGCTTGTGGCTGCGGCCCTGGGGGTCGCTCAGCGGGGTGGGTCCCGGGCTAAGCCCCGCCCATACCTGGCTGCCATTGGCCTTTCTGGGAGGGGGAATACGGTTTCTGGTTGGCCCGTCTCTCTCCTTACCCCCTGCTGGGGGAGCTGTCCGGCAGCTGGGGTCGGGATGCGGGAGAAGCCCAGGTGTGCCCCCATCCTCCAGAGCCCGGGAAGGGGCTGCCCACCTGTCCTTGCCAGCCTGCAGGACCTGGGAGGGCAGGTGGAGAGCTGACCCCAGACCTCACTCGGTCCAGCCGTTACCCCCTTTTACAGATGAGGAAACTGAGGCCAGGAAGGGTAACCTTACCTGGCGTCTGTCAAAGCATCGTCCGAGTGTAGACTTAGAGCCCAGGGGGCCGTAGAGTCACTGGTCCGGCTGTCCAGCCTGGGGCCCAGAGATATGCAAGGCTGCTTGTATCAATTCAGCGAGAATTCATTAAAAGCTAACTGTGGGCCAAGAAGTCCTCGTCCTCCAGGGTCTTATGTTCCCACCTGTGTCCAAAATCAGCTCTAGTGGGAGAGAGGGCTGGATTCGGAGTGAGAGGACCTGGGTTCCAATTTACTGTTATCCGTGGGGCTCCGAGCCCATCAGGCCATTAATTTGGGTTGTAATTTCCTCATCTTTGATGGCTATTCCAGCTGTAAATCTATGGTTCAATGATTCCCCTAGCATAGTGCCTGTCTTTAATAAATAGGAGTTGATCATGTGTCTCTACTGATTTTTTATTTTTCCCAAGGCCAAACCCAGGTAGAGCAAAATGGGACCTTTATATTAGGTACCTTCTAATGTTTTTTTTCCTTTGGCCATCTTCAGGTGAAAATGGTCTTTCTAAATTTCTCATCCACATCATCAGAAAACTTTAATTATGAAATCTTAGACACAGAATGGCAGAGAGCAGTGGTATCAAACTTAAAAAAAAAAAACCCCAAATCAGGGACCACTAAATTGTGCTTAATGAACCCTCTGGTCTCATCTTTGCTTAGAGAACTACACGTTTATATATTTATTTTGTTACTATATCACCACACTGAAATCAGATAGGAACTACATTTTTTAACCTGGTATGTTTTTTAGCCTGGTTCACCCTCAGGAATGTTGTGGGCTGCATGCCCAGTGTGAACCCTCTGGGGTAGAGGACAGAGGGCCAGCCTTGAAGAAGGTCAAAGTCAGAATCGCAGAATTCTAGAAGGGACCTCAGCAGCCATCTAGTTCAAGTTAATGTCCAGAAATTAATTCCTGTCGCAGCATCCCCACAAGTAATCCAGTCTCTGCTTTAATACCTTCAATGAGGGGGAGCTCACAACTTCAGAAGATAGGCCATTCAGCTTCATGTTACCTCTAATCGTTAACAAGCTTTTCCTGATGTCAAGGTTGAGAGTCTTACCTCCGATGCAGACTGGCTTTTTGACTTTGGGGGAGTCCCTGAATCTCTCAGTGCCTCCAACAACTCTGTAAATTATAGAAATCTTGTTGTTCTACATTGGTAGCAGGTGTTTCTCCGATAGGAATTCTCTTTCTAAACCACTGAAATCACATATCAAGACCATAACTTCAAAGTAAAACCTTAACTTGTATAAAGGTTTCCAACATACTTTTACAATAACTCTTTGAAGTGGGGAGCATGGCTGTTACTGTTCTCATTTTACAAGTGTGGAAACTGAGGCCCAGGAAGGTTAAATTGCTTGCCCAGATTTATATAAGCTAGGAAATGTTGGAGATGGAACTTGAACCCTGTCGTTTGGACTCCAAGGCCAGTGTTCCTTACCTATATTCTCCTTGTTTATTATGGAGCTGAAAATGGTAGAGTACCAAGAAAATCACCTCTGCACAACATTTGTCCTTCAAGAATCGCACAAACAAAGGCAGGATTTACTCTTTCTTCTTTATCTTTTTTGCCTATCCACTTACTGACTGAGATCCGTTCAACCAGAAATCTGACATTTAGTCAGTGATAGAGAAATCAAGGAATTAACAAGCATTTTAAGTGCCTACTGAGTGCCAAGCACTATACAGGCCTTAAAGATACAAGTGTAAAACTAAAACAGCACCCGCTCTCAAGGCTTACATTTTACTAGAGGAGACAACAGAGGGACCATAGGTTTGCAGGTCTAATCAAGGCCATGGTTTGTACAATACCTGCCTTTCTTCAAACAGTTCCTTGCTGTGTTTCAGGCTGCTTTTTTAAAACAAAAGTAGATAATATTAGTTGACATTTTTATATCATTTTAGGGTTTCCTTATTGCTTTGTGTACATTAAATCATTTCATCCCCCCAATTACCTCTAGAAGTAGATACTGTTACTGTCTCCATTTTACAGATAAGGGAACTGAGTCTCAAATTAAGAGACTTGCCTAGGATTATACAACCAGTAAGTGTCTGTGTTGTTATTGTTGTTCATTTATTTCAGTTGTATCTAACTCTTTGCAATTTCATTTTGGGTTTTCTTGGCAAAGATACTGGAGTAGTTTGCCATTTCTTTCTCCAGCTTATTTTACAGATGAGGAACTGAAGTACACAGGGTTAAATGACTTGCCCAAGGTCACACAGCTAGTAAATGTCTGAGGCTGTATTTGAACTCATGAAGAGTCTTCCTGATTCCAAGTCCACTGCTCTATCCACTGTGCCACCTAGCTATCTCAGATGTCAGAAAAGATTAAAATTCAAATCTTCTTGACTTGCCAAATCCATCTCTCTGTTCACTGTGCCATGCTGCCTAGATTCAGTGCTGTACATTTTTGGAATCATTCATAGATAAGGACTCCTTCCTCCTTCACATTGGCTCCTTGTCATCTTCTTCAAATGGAAAAGTCTAAAATTGGAGCAATCGAAACTACATCTCACTGGTATAATTAGGCCCTGCCTTCATTATAGGAATAGACCATTTCTAGCTTTAGTTCAGGTATTACTTCACTCGAGGGTGTGGACTGTTATAAAACTTGACTCTGGAAGACACGACAAATGATTCTGAGATTTGTTCTTTGGCCACACCTCTTGTTAAATGAACTGAAATAGAAATCCTAGTGGAAAATCAACTGCCGAACTTCCTGAGACATGACCGTTGGCTGAGTCATCTATTTCATGTGCTCCATTCACATGCCAGCTGAAAATGAGCAGTAGTAATTGTTTCTCTTCTCGTTATTGAGCCTGTTGAGTTAGAATCAATTTTCTTTTTCTCAGCTGAAAAGTTGTAAATTGTCATTCTGCTGGAACCACAGTTCTAAGAGGAAAGCTCTTCCAGTGATGATCCCTATTTATTGAAAAGCAAAGGGCGCAGGAGAACTGGAGGTTCTGAGTTAGGCTACGGAAGGAGGACATTCTGAGGGGAAGAATGTGGCTCCTCTAATCTGTGCCTCTCATGTTCTCTTCATTTTACCAGACAGTTTTGAAAAGTCTTTCAGCAGCACAGAGTGTAGAAGGAGAAATTAATTAGACCTGCACAAGATACAACATATAGAAAAACTCTGAATACTTTTTGATGACAATTAAGATCCATGTACATGTTGATACATAAAAAGCTTCTGTTATGTCATTATCAGAATTAGGAAGTCTGTTCTGTTCCTGTTTCATGTAAAACAGCTATATCTCTTGCTTGAGTTATGATTTAATATCTACTGAATGTTCAAAAAAAAAAAACAACCTAGTCACCCAGATTAGGAGTTGATATAGTGAGGCAATCACAAAATCATGAAATAAGTCTGGATGGTTCTAAACTCCTCTGGTTTTCACTTAAAATTTCCATTGTGATAGGAATTGTCCCCTTCCCCATCAAAAGAAGGAGTGGGTGGGGGGTTTTGTTTGTCCTTTGTTCTCTGATCACGACGACTTCCGGGAGGTGATGCCATGACCGGCAAGTGAATTGGATTTAAGTGAGGTGGGGAGGGACTGTGCAAAGTCACTAGCCTCACTTTATTCCCTGGAGCCATCTGGGTCCAGTGGCCAGATATGGATCGGGGCCCTGGATACAGTGGGAGACTTTGGCCTTTTTATGCTAAAGTATTTCCCAGGTCTCAGTTTGACTGAGGCAACGCCCATTCAGTGATGAAGACTAGGTAAGAAATGAGGCTTCTATTATCTAGTATGGAAAAAAAATGAAATCACTCTGGGAGGGAAAGATCCTCAGGATTTCTGGCCAAAATAGAAACAGGTGGGTGAGGGTAGCCTTTAATTGTCGTACCTACCTCCCTATATTGTAAAAGAAAGCAAATGGTAAACTTCAAAACCCTAAATAAATGTGTATCCCTGTTTTTCTAGGATGACTGAAACTGAGTCACATATAAGTTTGAAATGATTAAATTTTCAAAATAAATCAACTTGGAAGTTGTGAGGAAACTTGGGCATCTGTTTACATTTCTCCACAGAGCTGCATATTACCTATTCTAACTTCAGAGTTAAACTGTGAATTCAGCAAAGCAGAGTAGTCATTTATTGATGCTATCTGTCTAATGTTGACCTTTGAGGAGGTAAATAAAATAAGGACACAGTAGTGCTTCCTGGTAATGATATTATGTTCCAAAGTCAGCAATGGCTTATTAGCTTATCCAGATCATCCACATTCATTCCCTTACTCATTATTTAGTGGCTTAAATTTGCTTAGTGTAAGGCTTTGCCTTGCTTTCTTCCCCATTTTAAAATGCAAAGCTCTTGAAGATTTGGAATTAAGTCTTGTTCATTTTGTGTTTGGTCTGGAAGGTCCAATAACACGTGAAATTGAGCACTCAATATTAATGATGATTCCAGATGCAAACATCCCAAAATTGTGGGACTGCAAACAGTCCCAAGAATACTTGTGCATTGTCTCTAAAGCAGTAGCCTTGGTCATACAGAGACAAAAGCAAGAGAAGAGGCCTGGTGGAGCTTGCATTCTCTTGGGGTGAGGGTGGAGGGCAGCCAGGTGGGATCTCACACAGATATGAAAATAGATGACTTGAGGAAGGAGGGGGCAGTAAGCTTTGAGGGACCAGGGAAGGCTTTGCAGAAGAGGTGGCACCTGAGGTGAGCTTTGAATAAGGAGAAGGATTAGGACTGGTGCAGATGAGGAGGGAGTGCATCCCAGGCATGGGGAATGCTCTATGCACATGTGAGGAAGGAGGAGGGAATGGTTAGTCAGTTGGGCTTGTTTGGTTGGAAGATGGTTGTTGGAGAGGATTATTGTGAGATATTGGTGTTGAAGCTTAGAGTCAGAATGTGCTGGGCCTTCGGTGCTTGAGCTGAGGAGTTTGTGTTTATTATCCTTGAGGCAGTAGAGGATTTAAGCAGGTTGTACCTGTCTCACACCTATCCCTTAGGAAGATTATTTTAGCAGCTCTTTGAAGATGAATTAGAACCTGGAAGCAGAGAAGCTGGTTGGGTTTATAGTGCCACAATGCACAGTTTGAAAGAGGGCTGAGCTCAGAATCATCTTGGTTCTTGCATTTTATAACTGTGTGACTCTCCATGTCTCAGTTTCCTGTCTGTAAGGTGAAGTGGTCAGACTAGACAACTTCAAGGTCTCTTCTACCTTTAGATTTAGGATTCAATGGAGGAACCTTGTGAAGCCTGCACCAGAGTGGCAGTTGTGTAAGTGGAGAGAAAGGTGATAGAGGCAAGATATTGTGAAGGTAGAATCTGTGAGACTTAGCAGTTACTCAGATAGGAAGGGAGAAGGGAGAATCAAGGTTGACTTCAAGAGTAGGAGGATGGTGTGTCCCCCCACAGAAATAGGGTCGTTTGAGGAGGGGAACTAAGTTCTGTTTTGGACCTGTTGACTTTGAGATACCAATAGTACATGTAGGTGTACCAATAGTACATCTTGCAGGCAGATGGTTTCACAGTACAGGGGGAGACTAAGGAGATCAGGGCTGGACATAGAGATTTCAGTGTCATCTGTGTAGAATTGAAATTTAAACCCATGGGCACTCACCAATCAATCAACGATTTTTTAAATGCCCACTAAATACCAAGTGCTGTTCTGGGTGTGGGGAACATGAGTACAAAGAAGGAAACAATTCCTACCCTCAAGGAGCTTCTTTCTTCCATTCATTTCCTTGACATCTCCAGCCATATTGCCTCCCTTGACTATATTGGACCATCATCTCAGCTCTTTCCTTACCAGAAAAATTGGATTCCATGGCTGGAACAATCCTGGGCTTTGAAAGGCAAGCTTGGACGTTATTCTGCTTAGTTCTAGGCCCCTGAAACACTTCTCTGCCATCTCCAGTCACTCACCCACCTTCTCCCTATATTTTACGTGTTATCTTCCCCTTTTGAATGAAGACTTTAGTATCCCCAGCATTTAGCACAATATCTGGCTCAAAGTAAGGATGTAGCTGATTATTTGCCTCTCTGTGTCTGTCCATCCTAATGGAAGAGACAAGTATACATAGAAGTGTATACTGCCAGAGGATAGAGGAGAAGCTTTGGAACTACCACTGCACAGAAAGTGATAGAATGAATCAGGGTATGATAAGGGGGTTACTATGTTACAGGCAGGGGTCTGGTGAAATTAAATGGCACATATCTATAAGAGACCTGCTTGGCATAGTTGTATGATTTCTTCCTCACAGTGACCAGCTACTCTGGAGTGGGATCTGAGAAGGTGGATGGTGAGGTGCCTCAGGGGGAGAACTGGCAATAGGTTCAAGAGGTGAGAGTCAGGGGTGGAAGAGCTGGTTAATTAGAGGGTTAAGACTGTGAAAGCCCACAGTGATGACAGAGTAGGGCTGATGCACTGGGAGTCTGGAGGAGACAGTGATGCTGAAGAAGAGGCTTTATGTACCAGGAAGTCAAGGGAGACATGGAAGTACAGGAATTTAGAATTAAAGAGGGGGATCTCCAAGCTTCAAATGATAGAGATGGACCAGTTACAGGGGTTGGTGAGGTCCAAGATAAGAGTAGCACTGTTGGTGGGTGAGGTATGGTTCTGAGAATTCAGATTTAAGGGCTGAAGCCAAGGTATTCAAAGGAATATCGGTGTCCATCCCCAAGTATAAGGGCAGACAGAAATTAGTATGGAGAGGAAGACTTTGAGACAGGTGTTGTAGGCCCCTGTGGTAGAGATCACTGGATCTTGTAATGATCTAATCATAAGGGTGTTTTAACTTTTTCCACCTGTAACTTACTTATTGACTGAGGCACTTAAACTTACCCCAGTCATCAGTGGGATCTGGACTACTTCATCAGTATTCTACTTGGGAGTTTGCTTATGTGAACGTCCCATTGTAACCACATGGGAGAAAGCTAAAATAAATTAATGAGTTGTTATTGTTCAGTCATGTTGGACTCTTCATGGCCCTGTGGACCATAGCATGCCAATATTGTCCCTGTGGTTTTCTTGGCATAGACACTAGAGTGGTTTGCCATTTCCTTCTCCAGTGGATTAAGGCAAACAGAGTTAAGTGACTTACGCAGGATCACACAGATATAAGTGTCTGTTGTTGTATTTGAACTCAGTTCTTTCTGACTCCAGGCCCATTTGCTCTCATCCACTGAGAATAGAAGTGTGTTATTTCAACACGGAGATATTTCCAGTTATTATATAACTTTGTATAATAAAAAGCTGTTCTTGCTTAATGGTAGTTAATGATGTTTGTCAAATGTGTGCTGACAGTTAAGATTTGGGCAGTGTTTTTGACCTTCAGCAAACACTTGTGACTTCCAGGGCATGTTGGTGAGTAGTACCTCTGGGCACGGTGGCCCAGGCAAACTGGGCTGTGACTATGCAGTCCCTTGTACGTTTCTGCCCCACTTATGTCTCTCCTTCTACTCCCCTCCTTGTTTCTTTAGGTCTAGTTCAAAGGATGTTTTCTCCATGAAGTCTTCCTATAGTCCCCTAGTCAGGGGAAACCCATCTTTCCTTAGGCTTTGAATAATAGTTTGTATCTTTCTTAGATACTTATTCCATTTTGCATTATAGTTATTATGTAGTTACTATATATTTATGGGCGTGCCATTGTCTTTGCTAGATTGTAAACTGTGCGGATAGGAACTATGTATATCTCAATTAGTTTTGTATCTGCTTCAGCCCCTATTTTTTTGTTTTCCACAGTCACTTAATATAAGGCTATTGACTAAATAGGGTGTGCTCACATGCATATGTGCATGCGTGCGTGTTTGTACTTGGGGTGTAGGTTTATTTATGAATGCTACATGAATTACAAAGTAAGGACAAGATACTAGGAAATGCTCTTTATTGGTCAAAGTTTCCCTTAAAAGAATGATGTTCAGTAATAAACAAATACTACATATTAAAAATAAAATGGGTATGATAAGGTTGTTATTTTTGTTGTTAATGCTGAATCTAAGAGCAATCGTTCTTAATTTTTCTTTATTCATTTAATTGTTTTTTGCTCTCTGTCATAGAATTGAGTCATTTTACTACCAAATTTACTCATATAATTCATTTAAGTTGTTCATTCTTAATTGAATCTAATCGTAGATGGTGATATCATATCAAATTTTGCATAAAAGTGAGTGGCAATGGAATGCTTTTTTTGGATGTCATCTTGTGGACAGCTGGGAGATCTCTATGTAAATTTGAGAGCAAAGAAGGAGATTGAACCAAAGTCTTGTTGCCTACTGCTGACTGGGAAGGTTAATACAACATTAGGGCAGCTTACATGCTTGATCATCCTTGAAGATTATTTCTCTGGCCACACTGGAGAGTAGATGGAGCTATCTGTTTCATGTTGAGCTGTTTGATTTAGCACAAGACCAGGATTACGTTGGGAAACACAGATTCTAGTCTTCTCTCTGTCATTTTCATTTGGCCTTGTTGAGCCTCTATTCTGTTTACAACATGATATTGAAATACTTCATGAATAATACATGTTCCCAATGTAATCTCCTTATACAGTATCTTGTACTTATAGAGGAAGAGGCAACTTGAAAGTTCAGTGGATAGAGTGCTTCACCTGATTTCAAATCCAGCTTCAGACACCTACTAACTCTATGACTCTGGGCAAGGCACTTAACCTTTGTCTGCCTTAATTCCCTGGAGAAAGAAATAGCAAACTACTCTAGGATCTTTGCCAAGAAAACCCTGTGAAGAATATGGTCCATGGCAGGGTCACACTTGAGGACCTAGAGGGCCATATGTGGCCTTGAGGCCTTAGGTTCCCTACCCCTGTCTCATGGGGTCATGAAGAGTTGAACATGACTGAAAAACAACAGCAACTTATAGAGTGCTTCTATTCAAAACTCATTGTTTTGCAGCTGTATCAACAAATACGTTGGCTGGAGTAGAGGACAGGTTTATCTAATTTTTACTAATATATAGATTATTCATTTTTAAAGACCTGGAATGTAGAAAAATGCTTTTGTCATTAAAATGATAGAAGCTATATTTTAGCCTTTAGGATTTTGCTGTGTCTTGGGCTTATTGCTTTGAAAACCAGTTATGTGTTATGTGGGAGGAAGACTTAAATCTATTGCCTACAATTTGTTCCAATCAGTTCCTACTAAGAGAAGTTTTATGATTAGGAATATGGAGGATTGCATCAGAACAGGGGTTCTTGATCCTTTTTGTATCACAAGCTCCTTGGGCAGTCTAGTGAAGCTAGTGGGCCCTTTTCAGAATCATGTTTTTAAGTGTATAAAATAAAACTCATGGGATTACCAGTGAAACCCATTTTATTGATATACAGTTATCAAAATACTTAAGAATAAAAACAGATAAGTTTAGCCTGGAGATGTGGTCATGTCATCTAGTGGAGCGTGGTACCTGTTGCTAGTCATAAAGGTTTTAGATGTTGTAAGGCAACTTCATCTTGTCAGTGGAAACATTTTTCATATCCTACATCTCATGAACACCTTGGTGGATGCTTTAACCTGGAGCATGGGCTTAGCAGAAGATCTAGAGGGAAAAGAGACAAATAAAGCCTTAGACTTATAGGCTTCTCCAGGCACATTAAAAGATAGGGGTGAGTTAAGGCTACAATATTTTCATTTTTGTCTGATGGTGTGCCCACGGGACCAGGAGAAGGAGGTCATGTGACTCATTGTGATGTATTGCTGGCTGAGCATCCAGAGCAAAACTAAATGAAATACTCTTCCTTTGCTGCCGGTAGTTGGCACTAGACAAAGTCCTACAATCTTTTTTAAGCCAGTGTACCACAGAATCCTGCCAGGAACCATGGGGCTGGTTGCAATTGTTGCCTGTTTCCTCCCTACTGTTAGTTCTGGACAGGTTTTTGTTTCTGTACTTGGGTGATAAAGCCATTTTCATAGTGGTGAATCTCTTTTCACAAATGTGCCACTTGACCTTGTGTCCTGGATGCCTTTTTCATCCCACATATATTGGTATTTCTTAAAGGGCAAAAAACATAGTTATTCCTTCAGTCACTGTGTATGTGTGCATGTGCAACATAGGGATTGAATTATAAACAAGATTGGTCAGGAAGGGTCTCTGTATAAGCCTTCTGTGCAACTGACATTACCGCTCAGAGATGGCATAAGAAAGGGCTCCTAGAACCATGGGAGGTCAGTCTACACAAGTCAGACACTGAATCAAGCACTGGGGAGACAAAGAGGCAAAGGACAAACTCTGTCCTCAGAAAGCTCCCAGTCTAATGGGGGAGAAAAAGATTAAAGTATGTACAAAAAGCAATACACAGGATAAATAGGAAATAAGTAAGAGGGAAGGCACTTGAATTAAGAAGGGTTGGGAAAGACTTAGTGTAGAAGGTGAGATTTTTAGTTGGGACTTAAAGGAAACAGGTGAGGAAGGAAGAACATTGAAAACTTGGAGACAGCTGACGAGAAGCACAGAACTGAGAGAAGAAATATCTTGTTCGCATAAGAGCAACAAGACCAGTGTCACTGGATTTAAGAGCGTGTGGTGGGGAATAAGACATAAGACTATAAAGATACAAGGGGGCTGGATTGCTATCAATACCAAACAGAGAATTTTATATTTGATCCTGGAGGCTGTAGGGAACCAGTGGAATTTATTGAGTAAAGTGGTGATGTGGTTTGACCTCTGCTTTAGGAAAATCACTTTTGGGGGCTGAATGAAGTATTGATTGGAGTGAAGAGAGACTTGAGACAGAGAGACCTACCAGAAGGTTGTTGCTGTAGTCCAGGTATAAGGTGATGAAGGCCTGTACCAGAGTGGTGGCATTGTCAGAGGAGAGCAGGAGCCATAGTCTGGATATGCTGCAAAAGTGAAATTGAGAGGCCTTGGCAACAGATGGAAAATGGGGGGTGAGAGGTAGCAAAGAGTCTAGCGTGATGCAGGTTGCAAAGCTGGGGATTCTGTGAGGTCAGTGTTACCCTCTAAGGTAGGAAAGGGGTAGAGTTTAGGGAGAAAGATAATGAACTGTATTTTGGACATGCTGAATTTAATATGTCTACTGGACCTCCAGTTCAAGATGTCTAAATGGGAGTGCATTTGGAGGTCAGTGGAGAAGTTGGGGCAGGAGATGTGGATTTGAGAATCCTCTGCATAAAGACAGTAATTAAATCCATGGGAGCCGATGAGACAAGCAAGTGACATAGTATAGAGGGAGAAGAGGATAAGACTCAATACAGGATCCTGTTGCACGCCTACAGTTAGAAGGTGTAATTTGGAAGGGGATTCAGCAGAGGAGACTGAGAAGGAGCAAGTAGGCAGGAGAACCAAGAGAAAGTGGTATCCTGCAAACTTAGAGAGAAGAGATTATCAGGGAGGAGAGGCTGATCAGCAGTGTCAAAGGTGCAGGAAGGTTGGGGAGAATGAGAGTTAGGAAAAGGATCTGGGTAACTTCAGAGAGAGGAGTTTGGATAGAATGATGAGGTCAGAAGCCAGATTGTATGGAGTTAAGAAGGAAGTGAGAGGAGAGGAAGTAGAGACACCTATTGTAGATATCCTTTGGGGGAGTTTAGCCACAAAGATCAGAAGAGATATAGGGTGATGGTACCGGGGATAGAAGGATTAAGTGAGGAGTTTCTGAGGGCGAGTGAGATATTTATAGGCAATAGGAAAGGAGCCAATAGACAGGGAGAGATTGAAAATAAGATTGGGGATGACAGAGGGGAAAGTCTGTTGGAGGGGATGGGATAGAATGGGATCACTCTAGCAGGTAGAGAGTAAGGAGTAAGGCCACCTCATGTGAGACAGTGGTAAAAGAGGAAATAGTGGCAGAGGTTATATGAGTGTTATGAGACCAGGAAGAGGGGGAAAGGTGGAGCTCATGGCAAACGACTTCATTTTTTTCCTTAAAATATAAGGCAAGGTTCTTAGCAGATGGGGGGGGGGGGGGGCACCATGGGAGGTTTAGGGAGTGATGAAGAGGTTTGGAAGGGCAGCTGTGGAGAATGGGATAATGAATTGATAAGGACAGTAGAGCATGATTGCCTAGCAGCAGAGGGCCCACTTGAGGCAGTGCAGCAGAAGTTTGTAGGGGACCCAATCAGAATGATTACATGATTTTCTCTTCTTTTTTTAGTGATACCTGGCCAGAACACGAAGAGCTGAATCTGGTGGTCTGAGAATGTTCAGCACACCAGCTGGCTCACTATGCTTAGAGAGACATTGGATTTAGCTAGTGTGGGAACTCATTGTTTCCTCTGGATCGGCTTTCTTCCCCACTGAACAGTTTTCTTGTCCTCACTTTAAAAAGATGGTTTAAGTAGGTCTAAGTAGTGATTTGGTTTTAGAGAGAGAAAAGATAGAAAACAAGAGATATGCAATAACTGAGAAGGAGAAATTAAGGTAGAGATAGAAATGAAATGACGAAGTTGAATGGGGAAAGAAAGGGGATCTGGGGATGGGAGGAGAATAGGAATTCAGGGTTAAAAGGGCTCATCATACTTGGGCTTATGTTAGGAGGAAGCAAGTATTTCAGGAGCATCACCTGGATACTCACAAGGTTACCCATACCCAGCTCTCATTTATCCATCTCAGTCAGTTTCTACATTGTTAAAGCCACAATATTCACAGGCAACACTATTTTCAGATATACAGCTGCATTATCACTCAGACTTTTTTCCCCATACTGCATATTCACCTACTTATTTGGCTGGTTTCTTCTCAGTATCACTTTCTTCTTTGCTACCAAAAGCATAGTTATAAAGTAAATAAGCAAAGTTCAAGTGTCACCATCTTGTTCACAAATTCTTTATTTCGTGAAATCAAATTATGTTGAATTTTCCATAAAATGCAACCAGCAAACATTCTTGTGATAGCTTCTTGGTGAATGCATCACTGTCTCCGATTTGCCCTTGCCTTTCCATTTAGGCCTTCTTTTGTTTCTGCTTGACAGTAGCAACTGTTCCAGCCCTTGTCTGATTATGTGGGACGCCTTCATTTAATGGGAGCAGCTTCTTTGCTGCCTCCTTTTTTTTTTATAGGCAAGGAAGCCTCTTACTGGGGATCTTTGTTGGGGACAAAGCGTTATTTATGCTAAAGAAAAATGTATTCCCCTTTGAGTGAGCTTGTGGGAAGCATAACAAGCTTGCTAGTTATGCTCAGTTTGTACCCTGGCCTTTGCTTATAGTAGAGAGCAGCTAAGATGACATCAAAAAGGGACATTCTGCTGTTGTTAGCATTTCATGCAAGGAGAATGTCATGCAACTTGGTCTCTTCAGTTAAGTTTAACTCAGGTTCAGTAGTTTAGCTGACTTTTATGAATCGCTTTTGTATCATAAGAAAGTAATTTATCTTGAAGATAAAAATATACATAAATTGCAAGGTACACATATGGAAGTTGTGAGAGAAAACACATCTTTCCTAGTGAAAGTGGCATCATTATAATTGATTTATCATGATTACTTTGTACTTCTCACTATTAAGTGTTTTGTTGGTGTTGGGGTACAAAGAGCTTTTATAGTGGAATCCTGAATATGAACCAGATGATTAGGCTGCTTAGAATCAGACAGAGATTCTAGTTACCTCCTGGATCAACAGAAGTAAGTATGCCAGGTGGCTCTGAATATGAAGAAATTGACTTTTTCTCAAACTCACACCAAGGAATTTTGTGACATTTAGTTGAGAGATCATCTTTAGAATTTCACCAAGGTATTTTTAAGGAAACTGATGGCGACTGAAATTTCTGTTTGGGTCTTGGGGCTAAGAAATAGACAAATGTATCTAGATGATTTGCTTTTCGGTAAGTACCGATATTGTTGTTGAATTAAGTACATATCTGTCTAAAAGATGTTGTGCTGTGTATTTCATTGTAACAGTTTAGTTGTTAAATCTTTAGATACTCAGAGAAATTAGTTCTGTTATAAAAGTCTATTTTGCATGAGTAAAATTTTGGTTTAATGACATAAGTTGAAGATTTTTCATTTGCTATGTTTTTTTGTTTTGTTTTTTGCTATATTTTCATTCTGCCCTCTGGCAGAAGATTATGAGGCTACATTCTGCTAAATTGTCTGTTTATACGATGGCATATAACTTGTAAACTTCCAAAATATGATGTAGACCAGATAAAGGTAAAGCAGAATTTCAGAATCTAATTCTGTTTCTTTAAAGAAATAATATATAGAGATTATATATATTTATATAAATATAATATATAAATATAAGGGAATCTTTGAAAGAAGGAAATACCATTATTACATTTTAACCAAATGCTACCAGAGCTTCTCTGAACCTGGTGGCAAAAGTGATATCATGCAAGCATTTTTCCATATTTCATCTTTCAGAAAAGATAAACAGAGAAGACGAGATTAGTACTGTGTCTTTTTGGAAAGGGCATTCTTTATTTGAATGCAGAAGATATGAGTGTGAATTTTTACTAGTAGTAAGCATAACCTCGAGTTAACTCACCTAACCTCATTTTACTTAATTGAGAGTTTCTTCATCTGTAAAGTAAGTTACCTTGAGCAGGTGATCTCTTAATATCCTTTTCACTTCTTAATATTGTGATTTTGTGTTTCTTTTTATGACCAACTAATTCCACCAAGGGGAAGAAAAACCTTATTTGGCCAACCAGTTCAGTGAAGCAGGCTCCTAAGCTGTAGTCCTGTATTAATTTTGTTTGGGTAAAATGGGGGGGGGAAAGCTAATACCTTTGTATATTTCATTTTTTCTGTCTTCTTTCAGGAAAAGAATTTAATTTCAATATAGATGACCATGCAGCATGCAGTTCAAGTAAGTAATCTATGTTTACTCAAAGACACAATAGCAGTTAAATTCTGGGCATAATGTAAATTGAATTATAAGATTAAATCTCTTTCAAATGATTTTTGAAATTCTTCAGTTTTGATAACTAGTTTTTAAAGTTGTGTTTTAATATTGGTGATACTCTGTGGTTTTCTGAGTTTGTCTTGTGTGTGATTTTAAAATTTTGTTTTTATATTTTACCAAATATATTTTCTGCAAAAAATTTAAAAAAGCCCAAGGTTAACAAAGTCAACTCACTTACAACACCCCAACACAAGGTGGACATAGTCTTCTTCAGTTTTTTTTCACTAGCATCTCATACATAAAAGTTGAATTGTTTTTTTCATTCTGTGGGAAGTAGGAGCAAATATCAGAACCATTGATCTAGAAATGGAAGGGACCTCAGAGGCCACTTAGTGCAGCCCTTCATTTTACAGAGGGGGTAGCTATAGGCCAGTGAGGAAGTGACCTATCCAGAATCACATGGATGGTGGGCATCACAAGTAGCATTTGAAGCTAAGTGTGGTCTTGAGAGCCAGCACTCAGTCAGCCAAACCACACTGGAGAGAAATGCTTAAAAAAATCAGGAATACAAATGATACATACATGGATAGACTTGAGTGGGGCAGGGAAACGTGGCGATGAAAATGTCCAGTTGGTTGGCATTCAGAGTTGGGGTTTCTACAGTTATTTTAAAATACAAATGAGACATATTCTTTCCCATGGTGTAAGTAACACAAAAAAATTAGATCTTAGATAAAAACTCTTCAAAACTCCTCTTAGAACTATGAGACAAGTCTTAGCTGCTGTTAAAGCTTTGCCATCCCCAAGATGGAGTTGTCTCTTTCCTCTTTGATGGCCATGATCACAACAATAACTCGTAGTATTTATTGAGTGTTTTAAGTTTTGTAGAGCACTCTATGTAAATGCTGCCCTGAAAGTATCCAAAATTGAAGATTTGTCTCCTGTAAAAGAACTGCTATTTTAAAAAGACAGACAAAACAAGAAAGACAAGGTGTTTTTTTTTTAAAGAAAAATTTATATCTGAAACAGTTGTTTGATCATAAGTGCAAAGCCCAGCACCAGTTGGTTAACTCACTTTTATTCCCATTTTTCCCCCTTGTCTTACGGAGCTACCACTTCTGTGACAGATAAAAGACTCCATGGTCCTGTTTTCTAGCAAGTGCTTGGAAATTCATGACAGTCCTTCAGAGTCCTTAGTCTTGTTCTCCCTTTTGCTATCTCTCTTTTACTATTGGGTTCACTTTTTCTAGACCTTACTTATTCTCAAATCTTTATTTGATCCGATCAATGCATCTCGCCCAACTCCATCAGGTTTTTCTGTTCTGTGTTCAAGTTTCAGGAATTTGCTGTGTCAGTGAATTCTCAGTATTTTGTTTTTGTTTAATTCTTTTATCCTCTTCCCTTCCCTGAAGTTGTTCTTGTACATAACTCCAGTCACTTCTCATCTGAGTCTAGTGATCCTCTCTTAATCTTCAGTTTTCTCTGTTGCTCTTCTCACAATTTTATGTTTCCTTTTTCCTCAAAGCTCTCCCTGATCTTAATGTCCATAGACTTCTCCTTCCCATTGCTTCTCTCAAAGCTCCCTGTGTTTTTCATGACTACACATGTATAAACTTTATCGAATTGCCTGCCTTTTCAATGAGGGGGATAGGGAGGGAGGGAGAGAATTTGGAACTCAAAAATTTAAAAATGAGTGCTAAAAATTGTTTTTACATGTAATTGGGAGAAAATAAAATGCTAAATAAATAGAAAAATTAAAAAAAAATTACAGCTGGAGAGAGTTGCCTGTGGCTCAAAGAATTAAAGAATTTTGTTCACAGACACATCACTAATGTTAGAGGTGAGATTTGATCCCAGGCAGGTCTTTTTTTCTGACTCTTCCACCTAATTTTGCACTCTTTTCACATGTAATTTTAGGCCAACTCACCCTTTTGTCTCATTTATACCTCCTTTTCATGCACCTTAATTTTCTGGTAAGCTCTGACTTCTACCTTCTACCTCATCCATATGGTTGATCAGAACAATACTGGTAAACACTTTGAGCCAAAACAGGCATTAACAGGGCTTTGGAACCCAGAGGTAGGGGATTGAGTCAGGATCTAGCCCTCAGGAGGGGAGGGGCCAGGGCCAAGCCTAAGGCTGGTGCTAGGATTATCTAAATCATGTTCTGGCCCTAAAATGTCATATGCATAGTCAACATCTGGCCATATTTTAATCTTCACTATATTCAGAGCAAGATAATCATACAACATTCAGGAGAAGACAAGACTTTGGTCTTTAACCTGAATCAAGTTTAGATCCCCTATGGACAACTGGTTTTATTTGCTTTCTTGAATGACAGAATTTGCTATACGTGCCTGCTTTTGTTCCAGGTTTTTTTTTTCTCTTGGTGTTAGAAGTGAGCCAGTCTAACAAGCCCCCAACAGGGAAAAACATACTCACCTTAAATAAAGACCAATGCTTGTTGTGAAATCAGGAAAGCCTTTGTTAGTCTTTACGTACATTCCCCCTGAATGGACGGATAGCCTCCCCAGTAAGGTTATAGGAAGGCTACATCATGTGCAGTAAGACGGGGCTTCTTATACTGTTTTCTGAACTTTGGATCTCCCGCTCCATCGTCCCCTGGCCATGTGACTCCATGTTCTCCTCTCTGATAGGCCCTTCCTCACGCAGCTCCTTGGGCCTGTGTATTAGTGTCTGACCTCTAACCTGTCCATGCTAGGTCATGACCCCTATCACCCAGGAATGTGGATAACAGAACTTTCTTACTTCCCACCCTTGGTCTTCCCATTTCCTTCTTGCCTTTTGTTGTGTGTGTTTTCCTCTTCTCTTCCCTTAAAATTTCTCCTGTTTCTTCTCAGAGGATGTCACAGGCTGATTTTCTAGTGTGTTTGTATTAACTGTGATGGTGTTGGGCCTGTCAATTTGGTGTGGTAGTCACTGACATAAAAAGAATCTCAGAATACATTGCCTCACACACACACACACACACACACACACACACACACGGCTTTTAGGTTTAAAAACCTATTTTAGATTAATTGCTATTAAACAGTTATAAACATGACAGCCTCTTTTAGAATTTCAACAGTTTTTTACTTTCATTTTATAAACCATTTTGTTCATTCAAAGATATCTAACAGCATTTTAAATTTTATACTTGTGTAACCTGTACCCAAGGAATTCCTAAAGTGTCTGGGCTCACATGGATTGAATCTGATCCTGAGGACCTTTCTCCAAGAGGAAGTGTTTAATTTGTGTTAAATTTAAAATATGCTTTAAAAACCAGCTGTACATAGTAGGAGCTTCTGTTTCATTTATCCAACAGTCCAGGGACAGTGGTGGAATCCTTTGGAATAAGAGTTTTGTGCGGTGATTGTGGCAGGGAAGCCTAGGCACACCAAGGCTAGCAGCAGCCACAGCAGCATGCAGGACTCATCCTTGCCCCATCCTCCATCCTTGCTTGGGCCATTTTTCTACTCATTCTTTTCTGGCTCTTCTCATACTTTATTCAAAGGGGAAAAGGTTCAGGGTTTATATAGATGTGAGCATATACTTAGGCATATATGCTCTGGAAGATTATTAATCTTAACAAATGTCAGTGGCTCTGTTCCCACCTCCATTAAAGGCTGAGGAAAATGAACAGAATCTCAATCCCAATCTTCACATTCAGTGACCAGTTCAAACAGCTCAGGTTGATGGTCATTAACTTTTGTATCACAGGTTTAAATACCATAGATCCTGAAAGTCAAAAGAAAAAAGCAACACCCAGAAGCTGCCCATTCTTATCATTGTCTGGCTGTCAAGGAACGATAAAAGAAAGGCCAGGAAGTGAGCAGTGATCAGTTCATGAAAGTGGCCTTCTATTGCTGGATGGAGGAAGGATAGAGAAAAGGTTGTAGAGATGACCATGGCCACCTGTTGACTGACTTCCCTTACCTCAAACTGACAAGCTCTCCCAAACCCCTGCTTTGCAACCATTGCTCCTGATCTCCAGGTCTTTAGCAAGTATTTCTAGAGGGTGTTCCCTCGACCCTCTGAACTTTTCACCACCTTTGATTTTCAGCCATTGCTGCTATCACTTCTTCCTTGGGAAAGATGGACTGTTTTTTCTCAAAATTCCATTCAGTTCAAAGTTGAGGGCAAGGAAATCTGGGTGACTTGTTTGCCTGCAGACAAATCCTCAAGTTTCCATGGTAACACCTGGGGAAAACTGAGCATAAGGTTACATATATGCTCTTCTTTGAATGGAATGAATATTGAAATATTCATGTTTGTTGATGACTTTAGAATTCATAATCAGAAAGAAAATATTTCAAAAAGTTAAGCCAGACTGTCTTTTCCTTTTGTTGACAGAATGGTTATCAATGTAGTAGATCAGGAACATGCTATAGATATCGTATTTTATACTGTAGCATTGTATAGAATAGCATAGTATATATGGTGTATATATATATATATATAGTATTGTATATTTTAGAAACACTTTGACAGAGTCTCTTGTACCATCCTTTTGGGCAGCATGGAGAGATGTAGGCTGAGCAGTACAGATGTTAGGTGGATTCAGTATGTCCAATGACAGGATCCAAAGAATCTGGTCATTAACAGGTTAGTTTCAGCTTGGAGGCAGATCAGGAGTTATGTGCTTGAGAGTTCTCCCTTTGTGCTGGTTAACATTTTGATCTGGGGCAGCTAGGTGGTACAGTGGATAGAGCACCAGTGCAGGAGTCAGGAGGACCCGAGTTCAAATCTCACATCAGACACTTGACTCTCACTAGCTGCGTGACCTTGGGCAAGTCACTTAACCCCAACTGCCTCATCCTGGATCATCTCCAGTCATCCTGATGAATATCTGGTCACTGGATTCAGATGGCTCTGGAGGAGAAGTGAGGCTGGTGACCTGCACAGCCCTCCCTCTCTAAAAACAAAGTCAAGTGCAAGTCATGTCATCATTTCTCTGATGGCATGGTCTTCTTCAGCAATGAAGGACAAACACACACACAACATTTTGATCATGGACTTAGATGGAAGGAAAAATGACCTACTTACCAAGTTTACCAATGAAGTGAAGCTTGGAGGACTTGCTGATAGACTAGATAGAGTCAAGATCCAAAAAAAGTCTCAACAGGTTAGACTAATGGATTGAATTGAACTAGATCATATATTTCAGAGGCTTAGGTTAAAAAAATCAGCTTCACAAGTAAAAGCAAAAGGTAGAACTAGACAGTAGAGTTTAGATTTCTAATAGGCAATGAACTCAAACTGAGTCAGTAATTTGATGTCACAGCCAAAAATGCTGTTATTATGGATGAGTGAGGTGATAGTCCTGCTTGTTATTATGGATGAGTGAGGTGATAGTCTTGCTTGTTATTATGGATGAGTGAGGTGATAGTCCTGCTACACTCTGCCACAGTCAGACCATATCTGGACTTTGATAGTCTGTCAAAGGAGAGCAGCTGGGTAGGTGGTGGAAGTAGGGACTGTGCCTTAGAAAGAGCCTTTGAAGAAACCAGGGAGTGTTTGGCTTGTTAGCTGTCTTCACTTACATGAAAAGCTATTTATCATATGAAACATTGTTTAAACTTGAGGGGTTTTTCTCAGTTATATTCCCGCTCTTTTTATTATTGTTATTCCTTTTTCTTTCTTGTTATGAATCCTGATTTTTGCCCTGACAAAATGTTGCTCTGACTGTACCCAGGCATCTGTTTCAGGGATAACTCCCAGATCAATAACATGTCTTTTCTTCTCTGAATGAATGTTGTTGTATTCGTCCTTTGCTGCCAAAGAAGACCATGCCATCAGGCACATGATGACATGACTTGCACTTGACTTTGTTTTGAGTGAGGGAGTGCTGCGGCCAGCGCAGTTGGGCAGGTCTGGGGCAGTTATGGGGATCACAGAGCAAGGATGAAAAGACAGGCAGGACACAGCAGTCTGAACAAGCTGAGTTTATTCTAGACATACTGAGCCAACAAATCAGGGGGACGGGGTGCTTATATAGTAAAAAACCACAGGGATAGTGATTGAGGCATGAGAACAGAACAGATCATGATAAGTAGCAAGGGAGGCCCGAGGGCCTCTTTTCTTAGAATATTATCCTATATAGCAGGGGTCCTGATTCCTGGAAATTCAACATCTGAATTCAAGGATGTGCACCTGAGAATAATATATCACTTAACTTCTCAAGTCAGCTATCATTCTCCCCTGGAGGAGGGGAACTCTTGGTAAGGGGCTCTTTCAAACCCCTCAAAGTTCTCTACAAGGGAGGGCTGTGCAAGGTCACCAGCCTCACTTATCCTCTGGAGCCATCTGGATACAGTGACCAGATATTCATCAGGATGACTGGAGATGGCCCAGGATGCACTGGGAGACCTTGGATCCTTTAGGCCAAGGTCTTTGCAGGTACTCACTTAGGGTGAAGTAACACCCATTCAGTGAATAGGCTTGTTTAAGAAGTAGTAATAGCCTTTAATGAGGCAAAGAAAAATAACTACATCAGGCTGGGAGAGAAACAGGCTGCCATAGCCCAAGATAGCTACGTAGTGGTCTGCCTGCGGCATTGTGTCTGTGTTTCGCCTTGACTGGTCCTTGGAAACCAGCCCGCACCTACTGCCAAGGCCATGCTTGAAACCTTTCTATCATAGCATGATTTGCCAGGCTTTGGCTTCACTGGGATAGGATTTTGTGGAACAGTTCAAAGTATATAGTAAAATACAATTTCCTAGCCCTTAGAGCTATCCAAAGGGAGATTGGACTGCCCCATAGATTGCGGTTTCCCCCTTGCTGGTAACATTTTCAGAGGTTGGAGGATGACTTAGTAAGGTTATTGTAAACAAGATTCTTGTTCAAGTTGGATAGACACTGTCTGAGGATTCATCCTTTTAGGAGATTCTTTGGATCTGTGGCTTTCCCTGCCTGCTTTGGAGCACTTAGCCCAGTCAAATCTGTTTTCCCTTGTGTTGTCCTATTAGAATGTAAGGGACTTGAAGGAAGGAATGGTTTCTTTCTTTGTCCTTATATCCCTAGTATTTAGGACAGTCTTTGGCATATAATAAGTGCATAATAAACAAATGCTTGTTAAGTGACTATTTGGTTCTCAAATTGGACGTTATAAATGAATACCTAGGAGGCTGATTGCTTTGTTTTCATTTCAAAAACTTCCTTTGCTTGCCTAAGAGGTTTTTTGTTCTTTGTTTTTTGTTTCAATCTATGTTTATATTCTACCAATTTATTGCTCTTTGATTTAATTGGATCTCACTGGGTGTTTGTCAAAAAAGGGCTTTGCAAATCTTAAAGCTGAAAATAAATGTGAGCTATTACTTTAATAAGGAAAGGTGTAGGAAGGCCTTCTGGTGTTTGTTGTGGCCTTTTCTATCCTATTCATTCAAATAACTAATTTTTTTCTCAGGTATGGTTTGGAGATGATCTTCCTCGAAGCCCCCTCACTCCCCGACACGGGCCAGGTTTGGCAGACGTTTGCCAGTATGACGAGTGGATAGCAGTGCGCCATGAAGCTACTCTGGTACCTATGCAAGAAGATTTGGCAATCTGGCTGAGTGGTTTATTGGGTAAGGCTTTGAGATTCTGAGTGAGAAAAACATGCTTCAGGTTGGTGTGATGTGTGTGTGTGTGTGTCTCCCTACACGTGTGTTCACCTCCTGTGTGTGTTCATACTTGGGTACATACACACAAGTGTTAGGACTGAGTGCTGAGAAGAATATGTTACAGCTGATGTGGTCAGCACGCAAGGTAATAAAGTTTGCAATTATAGCTGTTTACAATGTTGCCTGTTTTTTAGCTTTATGCTTTTATTATTATTCCCTTTGCCCACACAACCACCATTTTAGCTCCGACCCCATCATCTCTTGTCTGGACTACGTCATATTCTTCAGATTGACCTTCCTGCCTCAAGTGTCTCCCCACTCTAATCCATCTTCCACTCAGCTGCCAAAATGATATTAGTAGTGTAATAATGATGTTATACCGAGCTCTCTTTTTTGCTTGAATGTGGTGTCTTTGGAAGAACCCTCATTTTTAAGTCTATTTTCAGGTGTTGATGTCAAGGCAGAAAGATTATTAGAAGAACTTGATAATGGAGTCCTTCTTTGCCAACTGATCAATGTTCTGCAAAACACAATTAAAACATGTTGTGATCCTAAGGAACTAGGGGTGAGTCACGTTTTTAAAAAATCTGTAATAGTGTAATAACCTGAATGTTAACTTCTGTTCACTAGCCTATTTTAAAATCTTTAAGGTTTCACGTCTGCAGAGATGGTCACAGGCTCTGATTTTGCACCCAAAAGACTGTTTTACTAATTCCTTACTACTGTTTAAAGGCTCTCTGCAAGCTGATCCCTAATCTCCTTTTTCATCCTTACGTCTTCAGCTATTCCCCTAGCTATTGTCTGTCCTCCACTCTAGCCAGTCTGGGCCACTCCCTTTTCCCTGAGTGCTTTCCAGGTTGAAAAGAGTTACAAGATGATCATGGTGTAAGTGTAGCCTGTGTCTCTTTGGAAAACAAAGCCTGGCCCCAGCCCAGCCTCTCCATGATGTATTTTCTGGTAAATCACCCTTTTTGGTTTATGGTGTGTATGTATGGTGTAAAATAATTTCCATTCCTATATTCCTTATGTGGATTTTTTTTAAAAAAAAGTATAATTTCCTCAAATTTGCTTGTACCTTTTCCTCTGTTTAAACTGCCATCTCTGCTTGCAATCTTCATTCATGATTTTTGTATTCAGCCTTCAATTGCCATTTTCTCTATGAAGGCTGCCACAAGTAATGATAAGTCTCTCTTTCTTTCTCTCTGTCTGTCTCTCCTCTCTCTCTCTCTCTCTCTTTCTCTCTCTCTCCCTGTCTCTCTCTCTGTCTCTATCTGTCTGTCTGTCTGTCTCTCTCTGAATTCGGTTCAACAGACATTGATTAAGTTCCTGTGGGCAAGGCCCTGAAAACACAGTGAATAAAAATGGTACAGACCCTGCCTGTGAGGGATTTACTGATTCCTTGAGAGATTACACATGTGCCTAAATAACTGTATGGATAAGTCAGAATGTGCCAAGTGCCTCAGAGGAGTCAGGAGCCACTAGAGATCTGGAGTAGGAGGGATCATTTTTGGAGTGTGCTTCAGCAGATGTTTCATGGTGAAAATGGAAATGGAGTTGGGCCTTCAAGGTGTGGTGATGTGGGAGGAGGCCATCCTAGTCACTAGGGGTTGGGAGGAGCCTGAGAAGAGAGGTCTGCTCTGGTCAAACAAGATCAAAGAATGGCTGGAGGGCCAGTGCTTGGAAGGTAGAAAGAGAGTATGAAACCAAAAAGTAACCAGTAACTGGAACAAGAGGAGGGCTGTAAATAGCTGGATTAGGATCTGGCATTCATCCTATCCTAGAGTCCTTCTGAGCAAGAGATGGAGGTGATCGGAAATAGTTAAAAACTTAGTTTGACGTCAGTGTCATGGGGAGGTAGAGAAAAGAGACACTAGAGGCTGGGAGAACAGTGAGGAAGTTGTGCCCAAAGTCCTGAGAAGAGGTCATGGGGACGTGAGGAAGCTGTCGGGCAGATGGAGTGGGTGTGAGATAGCATCAGCAGGATTGGGGAGCATTTCCCTTAGCACTCACTACCTACTGATAGGGCTGCCTGGACCAAAGTCTTAGCTCTCTTAATAGATTGTAAGCTACTGGAGAATAGGCCCTGGGTCTTATTTATCTTTGTGTCCCTCACAGAAACAAATGCAATGCCTGACATATAGTAGGTACCTGGTAAGCAATTGTTAAATTGGGTATATGATAAAGAGACTTAATTATTTTGTTTATTCCTTAAATCTAGGATAAAACTAGAATTAAAAAAAGCTTAGGACACTACTTTAATCAATGACAGGGTTGTCTGAGCTAAACTCAGGCCTCTTTACCTGGCAGAATCCATCATCAAGTCTTCTGAAATTGGATGTATCTGTTTTCAGAGCTCTTGAGTCCCAGATTACCTGTCATATTCTCTGATCACCTCTTTAAGAAATGAAGGACCACTGTACTTTTTTGATGTAAAGAAGAATGTCCAAAAGGCTTCTTGTCTTTTTGAATTGGATTGGGATTGGAGGAGAAACCTATGATTTCCTGTGGGTGGAGACTCATGCAGTGCAGACTCCTTCTACTTAACGCAGGCCAGCAACTTGTCTATTACTTAGAGATTTAGAGAATTTGGGGCACCAAGAGGATAAATAACTCACCCCGGTCACCCAGTCAGTGTGTCAGAGACCAGTCTGGACCTAGGTCTTCTTGACTCCAAAACTGTCTATCTCACTCCTGTGCCACATTACCTTTTGGGTGACTTTTAGTCTTTTCTGCTTTTCAAAAGGTCCCCAGGGCTTCAAGAGATGGATGACAGGTTAAGAGTCACATGAGGCACTACTTTTTCTGAGAAGTATTTTAACAGAGGCCTTTTTAATTGTAAAAAGCTTGGGAAGGCCTTAGACGTCATCTGGTCCAGGATTTCCCAACTTGTTTGGTGTCACGGTCTCCTTTGGTAGGCTGGGAAAGCCCAACACTGCTCTGCCTCGGTGCTTACATTCATATTGGAAGCAAATACTCAGTTAAAATTAGAGGGCAGTGAAAATCACGATTTTTTGTCCCCGTTCAAGTTCATAGACGCCCCCCTCCTGAAATCTATCCATGGTTCTCTTTAGGGTCTCTGGATCCCAAGGGAAGGAGCTTTGGTCCATTCTCCTCATTTTACAGTTAAGGAAACTAAAGTCCAGAGAAAAATGTGATTTGTCTGAGGTCATTTAGCAAGCTGGTGGGAGAACTAGGCCTTGTCATTGCTAATTTTAACTGAGCTGTTTTCCTAAGGAAACATTAGAGCAATGAATAGTTTGAAAGGAAACTAGACTATAATGAAAGGAAAATGAAATATAACAATTGTTTTTTTTAAATCAGTTTTATTCTGTAACTATTTTATGGCTATGGCTAATACATTGAACTTTCTTTTTTAGCTTATAAAAATGGATGTCTTATCCTTTTTTGATTTCTGTGTATTTTTAATTTCTAGAATTTTCCGATGAGAAAAATTCCTTGTAAAAAAGATGCCCCATCAGGTTCTTTCTTTGCTAGAGACAATACTGCAAACTTCCTTCACTGGTGCAGGCGTGTTGGTGTTGATGAGACTTACCTCTTTGAATCTGAAGGTTTAGGTAAATATTTCACTATTTTGAAAATTTGATAAATCATTTTTGTATCATTTATTTTCCTTCTAATGATCTAAATAACAGACTCAAATGGCAGGCCTTGAATCTCCTAAAAGACATGGAACACAATTGGAAAATCCCACAGGCTCTAAGACACAAATATTGCCATCTGTAGTCAATGGCAACAATCTTAACCTGGAAAGCTTTCCACGCAGAAGAGAGCTGATGTGCCTAAATGAACTGGCCTCAAAAATGTTCTTACCTGAACTTACCACCCTGTGTTAGGAGTTAACACTGACATTGAGTGGCGCTATAGAAAGATCAATTACTCCTTGTTTCTCTTTAACTTGATTATGAAAATACCTCATAAGCAACAGGTGTGCTCATTGACCAGATGAAATGATATCTCTGACAACTCATTTGGAAAAGTCACACTTTTTTGCCACCCCCAATTTGTATAGCACCAGCTAGTGCACTGTGTTAATTGTGTTACACGCATTATCTCATCTGATCCTCACAACAACCCTGGGAGGTAGGCACCATTGTTATCCCCATTTTATAGATGAGGAAACTGAGGCAAACAGATTAAGTTACTTGCCCAGAATCACACAGTTAATAAGTGTCTGAGACAAGATATGAACTCAGATCTTTCTAACTGCAGCAAGGCCCAGTGCTCTGTACACTGTGACATGACCAAGTTGCTAGAGATTTATTACTACTGGGGTTTATTGATATAGTTTTGCATTAACTTTAAGTGAACACAAACATCCGTATGATGGTGAAGATGGCATGATAATCTAACATAGGCCCTTAAAGGACATTTTACCCAAATATTTGTTTCCTTCTGAGAGGGACAGAAATGAAACACACAAGGTCTTTGAGCTTTTATCAGAGGGTATCCAGTTCTGCCACGAGGCAGTGAAGGGTGGCTGATCCTTTTTGTCATCTTTCAGGCAGGCATGGTTTCCAGAAATCACAAGCAGCAGCTAGTTCGGTCTCATACCTACTTTTCTTCCTCCATGTGGAAACAAGATGGAGTTTTCCACTTTGCTTTCCTGGTGACAATGCATTTCACCATGGACTGACTTGATGCCTTGGCCATTCATAAGGAACCAAATCATGAAAAATGTGGTTTCTGAGCTAAGCACTGAGTCGCTCCCATGCTCTGAGATGGTGGGCTGTCCTTTGTGCCTCTCTCTCTTTTGCCAGGGCCTGGCAGCTGTGCTGCAGTAGAGGGACAGAATTCTGAGGCAATCCCCAGGGAATTCTGGCAGTGGGAGGGAAGAGGCAGGCCACAGAACATGTTTCCAGGAGAAATGCCCTAGAGGCTAAGCTATTTAAGACTGCTTTCCATCCTCAGTAGTAACACTTACGCTCGACTACTTTAGAACAGTAACTTCTGTCTGGAAAATGTAAATAACTCCAAGTCACAGTCTATCCTACCTATCAAATGGGAAAGTATGCCAGCTAGCAGCAAGCCAGATCGTATGTCCTTATTGGATTAATATTTTAAAACTTTCCATTACTTTTTTACTACAGAATGAGAAAATGATAAAAATAAACAGAGGAGAAAAGCTGAAAGACAGGGAAAGGAAAGTTTAAATTTAGGTTGGCCAATTTCCATTTTCAGTACAACTAGCATGAGTTCTTGTAGGCATTATTACTTAAGTCAGAAACAAGGATTCTCTGCTTGACCTTGCCCTCACACATCACATTTGGATTTTTGAGGTTCTGTACCTTTTGTTACTGTCCCTTTGAAGTTGGTAGTTAGTACAAATTTTCCAGGAGGTGAAAGTGAGTCAGAGGAACCTAATAATTTGCCCAAGTAAATAAAGGTAGTTGATATCACACAGCCCTAGAGGGCAGTTCTGGTTAAAACAGGTTAGGTCTTAGCTTCTCAGGTTTGGTCTCATGATAGCCTTAGCACTGGGGAAATCTAAAATAGTTATTGCTTTAAATCTTGATTTCTTTTGTGCATGAGAAATTTTGTAAGTGTCAGGATGCAGAGTTTTCACAGTTCAGTATTCTCCTGCCTTCCCTTATTAGGCGTGTTTTGTATTTGTGACAGAGAAATATTTAAAGAACATGAAAATTCCTGATATAAATATGTGGGTATCAGAATATCTTACTTTCTTTCAGAGTTTTTTGTTCCTTTTCTTAGATGATGGTCAGTATGATAGTGTCTTACTTTGTTCATCAAATCAGTCAAACAGTTTAACAAACATTTATACAATGGCAGAAATGAAGCCATGCCTGCCCTCAGAGAGCTTATGCTCAAGTCCTCCATTGTTCTTTTTCGCAGCTCTCTTCCATGCCAAAAGAAAATTTCACTGGTTTACTTTTGGGCAGTAAAATATAACTTTTTTATTTTCCACAGTCTTACACAAAGATCCAAGACAGGTTTATCTTTGCCTTCTGGAAATTGGGAGAATTGTATCAAGGTATGTAATTGGTAAAATTCTAGACTTTTGGTGCTTTAATTTTTTAAAATAATTAGCCATTTTACCTCAGGGCAAAGGAGTGCAACCAGAAAATAAGAGTCATTCATTAGAACAAAGGAACTGAAGTTCTTTGACAGATTTCCTTTTTCCTCTTGCTTTGAAAAAAAATACAATAAATAAATGTCTTTCCCTCCAGAGTACAGTGCCATAATAGGTTAATAGAAAGGTATAACCCAAATGATTTGATGTCTGTAAGCTCTACTCAACCAGATATACCAGAATGACCTGAGTATGTCATTCCTTTTCCCCCAAATCTGAGTATACCCTATAATTGTGTTGATCTTTAATCAGATCCTAAGGTTTTTTTTTTACTCTCAAAAGAACTTTGATTTTAAGGGTGCAGCCTGTATTTTGGAATGACTTCTATTCATCTTTATAAAATAGTTCATATACAGACTGGGAAAAGACAAAGGCTTATAGCTGCCTAAAGGGAAGTAAGTCCCCTTTAAATATGAAAAGGGGTCATCCAGCGTGACTATGGAGTGGAACCACCTGGATTTCTCCTGATTCCTAACCAGTGTCCTTAAGGTGTTCCCTAAACTGATTTAGCAGTTTAGGGAACATCTTAAGGACTTGGAATACAGAGTGTCTGAAGAATTAAACATGAATATCACACAGAGGACAGTGGAGAGACACATGGTGGCTGTGGGTGGCTATAAGCAATATATAACCAGTGAAGAACTTTGAAAGATTAGAATAGCAAATGTCATCAGGGAAGTGCATGATAGGAAGAGAAGAGGTGACCTGGTGAGGGTTAATAGGTAGAGGGCCACACTGTGAACCCTCATAATGTCACCAGTCCCAATAAAATGATTTTAAGGCATGTTACTGGGCCATTAACACCTTTATCGTAAATCTGGTGAGATGTGTTTGATACAGTGAACAAACACAGTCTGTGCATTACTCCCAGTAATAACCTTCTATTCTTTTCTTCCCCCTAATGCTGTCTTCCTGTCCCCCCACCAGATATGGGGTTGAACCACCTGTCTTAATAAAACTTGAGAAAGAGATTGAACTAGAAGAAACCTTGCTAAATACCTCTGGGTCTCTTCTGCCAGAAAGCCCACCAAAGTCCTGCTGTCACCACGGAGAGCTCCATGAAGCTGTAAGTAGCAGTTCATGCCTTGTTCTGTGAGTGAGGCCAGGTTTATCTGGCTGTTTCCTCACGTGGTCCTTGTCCTCAGCTCCAGTGGTGACTGGGGGATGTCATAATAATACCGAAGAAAGGCTGCTAGAAGCTGTAAATATTGCGTAGTTCTTAGTCCTGGACAAGGCTTGATTTTGTTTCTTGGATTTTTGTGTTCTCTCTTAGTGCTTGATTCACAGGAGAAAATCATGAGAGAAGCAACTGCTTATTCACTTGTCCTACCATTATTTTAGGAAAGTGGCCATTTTTAATTCAATAGGCATATTTATTTAAGTGGTCTATGGTTTAAAAAAAATCTGGTCTAAAAAACTTCTTTCCAGAATATAAAATATTCACCTGTATTTACACAATTCGTCAACACGATGAAACTAATAATAGTCAACATTAGGATGTGCAGTGGTGAAATGCTACTACTCATGACTACTCAACAGGGATAAAAAATTAAGCTTACTTCTTTTAGATTCATCCTACTTTCTTTTAGATTGTGGTCTAAAGCTATAATGGTTAGACATTAATAGTATTCAGATAGAGATAGGGATGGATCATTGATTTCATTAGGATCAAGAACTCTCAGGCACCAGTGCAGATCAGCACCTGCTCTGCCTCTTCTAGAGTTGGAGAGCTGCCTAGACCTGGCGTGGAGGTGTTCGATGACTTGCCCTGGGGTCACATAGCCAGTACATGTCAGAAACTTGAACTCATGATTTCTTGGCTTGTGGACCTCCTCTCTATTCCTACTGCTTGCTTCCCCAGCATTCAGATATTTAGTCTAAGCTAGTATTCTTGCAGGAAGTGGAGGTAATTTCCTTCCTGAAGGGAGTGAATCATTCTGCTTAGAATAAAAAAAAAACACCCACCCAAAAAACCCACCACCTTTTTCAAGATGTTTTTGTTTTACGTATCTATTTATAGACATTATACCATGTCTTATGTATTGTAACTAAAGATAGAAGCTGGGCTAATGTCGTTGTGAATAGAGAATTGTTATTAGCAAAATCATTGTTTAGAGGTCTATTTTTAGTTGTATTTTAAAACTTAAGTTATGTAAGTCATGTAATAACTTGTTATATCCTTTACCTTCTTGAGAACTATGAAACGTATTGTTTGAGGTTGGACCCTCACACCCCCAGGAAATACAACTGTGTTTCACATAACTTCTGGAGCTTAAGCATATTGTCTCATAATGACAGGTGGCAATAAATGAAATAAGCAAAGGAAATCACAATTCAGACAAATGACAGTTGTCTTTTGTTAACTAAAGTAAATGTGACCCTAATGGCTGAGATATGGTGTCTGTAGACATCTCAGGTTTTGCTTTAGCCGTGGAGTAAGAGTAGATCTGAAATCATAGGCATGTATGACTTCTAGAAATCGGTGTTATTACTTTATGAGTTTACCATCTGTGAAGGTATCTGCAGCAAAAAGACAAATTCAGAAAATATGACTTTCTCTATTTCCTTAAGAGCTTCCTTGTGGCTCATTGTTTGGGACCAGATCCTAGGACCCTTAAAAACAACTATCCAGTTTTGATTTTCTTCTTAGGTACTTTTCAGTTTGATCTGGACATCCATTCCTACCTGCTTCCTTAGTAGTAAGTGGTTCCTAAACAGTTTCTGAGTCTTCATCTTTCAGTTTGATTTCACCAGCTGTTCGTTACATTTTGTATTCATTTTCAGTACAGTGCTGTTATACTGAGTCTTAAATTTTGGTTGAAAATTTAGGTTAAGCACATTGCTGAAGATCCTCCATGTAGCTGTTCTCATCGATTTTCCATTGAATATTTGTCTGAGGGGCGCTACAGATTGGGAGACAAAATACTTTTCATAAGAGTAAGTATACTGTGTGTGTGGGTGTGTGTGTGTGTGTGTGTGTCATTGCATACACCTTACTTTAGAATATTAATTAACCCTTACTTGGTTTTTTCTAACTAATCATTGTCAGAAGTAACAAAGTATATTTAAGGGGAAAGGGATTTTGGTTTTTTTGCATTAAAAAATGGAATTTTTGCTATAGTGACCATGATTTGTTCAGAGTCAAACACTTTTAGTGGAGAATATGTATAATTTTCTTAGGCACAGAGATGAATAGAATAGGACATTTTTGTTTCAATTCAACAACTTTAGAGTATCCTTTAGTTTGATAAAGATACAACCATTTTGAAAGGCAAGAAGAAAAGGGAAAGATAACACATGGAAAGGTAAATTGGAATTAGAGAAAAAAAATGAAACAGGAGGCTTTGGAGCCTGGGGGTCCTAAAGAAAAGACTATTAATTTAAATTATCAATGAAATACCCTCCAGGTGCCCTTTGGTGGCCATGCTACATGCTTCATCTCCAGCTCTGACTTTGCTTTGGGTTCTTAGTTTTGTTATTAATAAGAGGATCAAAACCCAGGACTGTGCTCTTTTATAAGGTGATATAAAAGCTGCTTGCATCATTGTCTGCTCTGTTCCTAACTTGAGAGCATAATGGGAACAGGTAGTTCTGGAGGAGTTTCTCTTCTGTATTCTCTTTGATTTCAAACTTCATCTTTACTCTCAAACCTGTGTCCAATTTCTGTATTTTCTTTCTTTCATTAATTCTGTCTTTATAGCCTTCTCCTTCAGCTTGCTAAATTTTTATGTATATAAGCACCCCCACCAGATAGCTCTCCATTAGCTAAATGACTTGCCGGGTCTCTAGTTGTATGTAGAGATGGGTTTTGTGAAATGTGCAATTTATAATGGCTGCTTCATGACAGATGAATATGCCTGGCATTTTAAAATTCACAATTTGATTTGATCTGTCATACCAGCAGACCACCATTCTATATGCAAATAGCTGGTACCTTTGTGCATCCTATAGAACCCATTCAGGGTGAGATATAAACCTCAAGATTTCTTTCCTGTTCTTTACTTGGACAGATGCTTCATGGCAAACATGTGATGGTTCGTGTTGGTGGAGGCTGGGATACTCTTCAAGGTTTTCTGCTTAAATATGATCCCTGCCGGGTGTTACAATTTGCAACTCTGGAGCAAAAAATCCTTTCATTTCAAAAAGGCATTTCTAATGAGAATATTCCAGATTCCCCTGCCAGAACTCCCGCACCACCTTTAATGGATCCAATGTCAGCTGTCAGCATGATTGGGAAGCAAAATTCGAGACCTGGCACACCAGTTTCTGTCCGGAGGGCCAAGGAGAAGCAGGCCATTAGCAAACACCCTCAGTCTCCTGCTTGGGCATGTGCCACCCCTACACTGCATTTGCCCAGCTCTCTAAAAGCTGGTCACTCAAACTCTGGACGTTCTAAAGTACCAAATTCGTCAGCAGCAGCTTCTCAACATCTCACACGTTCAAAAGGAGGACCAAAGAAACCCTCATCTCCTGCCCATCAAGCCAGTAGAAGCCCATCTTCCCCGAGTTTGTGGAAGACTGCACCAAGTGGCTCTGAACCTCTTCGTAAACGTGAGTTGTCCCCTGATCGCTCCAGAGTCAAGCGTCCACCCCCACAGAATTCAGGGGGCAGGCCACTTCCTGCTCATCATTCACAGAAGTCTTCTACGCAGTTAAAGCACAATTCTGTTTCTTCTAAGCACAGTGCAGTGTCTCACTCAGCATCACCAAAGCCCCCCAAGCTTCCCACAACAAATGGCAGGCCAGGATCTGAGCTCTCCCCATCTCTTCAGTCACCTGCAAAAACAACAAAATCTAGTGCTAAAAGCACAGCAGAAAGACCAGCAATAGCACAATCTCAGCCACCTAGCAAAGGGCCACACACAGGTAGAGTCCAATCACAGAAGCTCAAATCAGTCCAGAATTTAAACCAACCAATTTCTGCAGCCTCCATCTTGCCTGCGAAAACAGCCCACGTGGCCACCTTACTGGGACCAAATGGCAAGAATGTGGCTTCTGAAACTAAAAAACCATCCCAGAATAAGAGCAAAGGTCTTCCAGTGGGATCTGGCCTCTCAAAGTCTTCTGGACGTACCCCATTGTCAGTTGTAAAACTTTCTCAGTCTTCCATCAGAACACAGACTTCAGGAAAGGCTGTCCAGCCTGCCCCAAGGGGCCAGCCATTGATGAAAACCTCCCCAAAGAGTGGCAGGACCATGGCTGTTTCAACCAAGAAAGCACTTTTGTCTGGGAAGGAAACAGTTAGTGACAGCGAGAAGCCCACTCTGAAGAAAAAGGAGGATGACCATTATTTTGTTATGACGGGAAATAAGAAAGCTAGAAAGTAAATAAAAGTGGGTCATGTTGGAACGAGCACAGGAAATAAGAAAATAATCTAATTTATATGTTCAAGATCTTCAGTGAGGTCTTTTCGATTTACTGTGTCTGAGTGTGCAGTAACTGTACTGAGCAAGAACACAGAATACTGAGCACTGCAAAAAACACTGGATTTAAGTAAGCAGATCTGGGTTTGAATTCTGTTATGGACATGTCCTTGGGCATACTTCAGCTTCCTCACCTCTAAAATGAGGGAATTTGGTTGGATTGTGAAGGTTGCATCCAGGTCAGAATAAGTGGGATGTTCAGCCAAAAATGGCTCCCAGGAGCACTGTGACCATGCTCCTAATGGGAGGGGCTTCCCATTCAAGCTAATGTCTGTGTTGGCCGGAAAGCCTGAAAAATTCAAGAACACTACTGAAATTAGGGCTGCACCAGTGACAATCTATGAAAATGTCGACTCTGACATAGTGACATGTCCTGTAAGCAACACTAAGCTCTTGTTTTCACCTTTAGCACTTGTATATGACAAAGTCACCACACACCAACCTTTCCTGGTCAGTGTTGCTGAGAATACATAAAACAGATGCTCTTTGGTTGCTAATTATTCGACTGGGATGGCTCTGAATTACTGTAGATTTTTTAAAAACTTATTTTAATTTTCTTGATCAGTGCCCCCAGACACACTCTGGACCAACTCAGCAAAAGTCGGTTGTTACCATGAATAGCATTTTACTACTTGGGCCTAATTTATTGACTTATGAATACTGTACTGTAGATAGGAATTAAACCTGGTTCATTCTGTTATCTGCAAACATGCAAATGTCCTGTACTTTAGAAGGGGGAATGGCGTGCACAATTTATGGAAAAAATGGACTCAGTAGCTTTGAGAAAATTCCAAAAAAATCCTAACATTTGGTTTTTTTAACCCTGTTTTGGTAAAGCTTCATAAGAAAAGTTGACATTTAGACAGGTGAATATAAAAATTCTGTTGGATTAAAATTTTTAAAGTGAAAGACAAGAAATGTATTTTGAGTGGTGCTATAAAAATTATCTTTCCGAAAATATTTTTCTCTGTCCTTTTGAGAGTGTAGCTTTGCCAATTTTAACTACATTCTCAAAATTGTGCTTCTTTCCTCAACCTGGAGCAAGGCTTTCTTCAGAATTGAGATAATCAGTGGAACCCATTTTATTTCTGTAGGTAATAGCACCGTAGTATGGAGATAGAGCTAAATCTTGTCATGATAATAGACTAGAAGGATGGAGAACTTGTAAATACTTTAAAGTGTTAAATTTCTCAGTTCTAAGTGTTTAAGACACTATACTTTTAGGTTATTTTGTCTTTGTGGTATTAGATTGTGTCCTTTCCTGCAGGTTCTTATAGTGAATCATGACTTTTGTGCTTCAGATATATTTTTAAGTAAAGTTACAGTTTCCTTAAAAAAAAAGCAGAGTATTTTTAGAAAATTATTTTCAGTGACTTAAATTGATTGTCAATATTCTGCAGCCTAGAAAGCCAGGAAGCCTTCTAAAATAAATAAGTGCCTTGTCTACCAGATGCTCTTTATGTATGGGGCTATATAATAGGTCAGTTTTGGGAATGATTGTAATGCTACAAATATGCTTTCAAATAATTCAATTCAAAAAACATTTATTAAATGTCTCATGTACAAAACACTGTGTGAAGTGCTGGAAACTACAAAGACAAAAAATATTGTTGGTTTAAAAGGAATATTCACCAAATAGTTGACCAAGGTCTTGGTATTCAGGGACTTTGAAAAGAGCCTGTCCATCTTTTCAAAGACAATTCACTTTCTCATCAAGAAGTTCATAAATTATTTCTCTTATTGGTAAATTAACAGCATGGATGGAGAATTGGTTCATTTTTGACCCATACTAGAAGTGTGATCCTGGGCATTCATTTAACCACAATAATGCCCACCTGCATGGGAGCTCCCAATACCAATGAAATCATGGGTCCACTGTCTGTCTCTCTTAGTGAATTAAAAGTTAATGCACTTTCAAGAGATGAGCAACTTGCATCTGAGAGAGATTTTTAAGTCCACTCTAAGATCAAGGACATATTTCTTTACTAGAAGCCTTCTAAAACTTTCATATTTTTATATCTTTTCATTTTTGCCATTTCAGGAAGTCAGTGTATTAAGGTAGACTATATAATATATATGCAGTTCTCTATACTAGAGAATTAAAATTTTCTATTGACATCTGGCATTAGTACATCGAAAAGGTTGGACTGGATGGCCTTTGGTCTCCCTTCTGCTCTAGATTTGTGGTTCTCTGATTTGGGATAGGACTGCCCTGGAGTCCATGGCTGCTTCATCAGCATGTAGAGATACCCTGAAGCTCCCAAAAGCTAGATCAGCAGAGCACAGGCAGACTTAGTCAGGTGCTGCCAAGCCTCCAGCATAGATAGTCCTGGCAACAGACTCTGGGCTTATCATCTGAGGACCAGTCTAGCAAAGTTTATCAGGCCAGCCCTTGAGAACTGTTAATTACTTGGCTGTGCCAAGCTCTTGGAGACAGGCTACTGTAACAACGATAAGCTGGTGATGTGTGTCATTGGCAAAAACTCACACCAACCAAACAAACAGTGGTTCCAAACAAGAGCAATGTTTCTGAACCATCGGCAGTGTGTAGTGTGGCTTGTTAGCCCTGAAGACCTCCCTCTTCAGCTGTTCTCATGGCATACACTTGTTAAATTAGACATTGTTTTATCCCGCCCCAAGGTTTTAACCACCTAAACCAGTTAGTTTCCCGAAATGCCATTGAAATGTGTCCCAGGTAACTACTATTTTGTTATAGTTTTCAATGTCTGGAAATCTCACATTTTTATTAGACCAAGGATGATCCAGAGGTGAGCAGTGAAAGAATATTATTTTCAGAGTTGTATTTTGTTATTTGAAAAAGTTTGAGTATACGGTTAAAATTACCAAAGCTCTTGGAAGAAGCAATCATATCCAATTTGGTTTTAAAAAACAGTGCAGTAAGTTTTTAATTAATTGCCACACTTTCATTAATGTAATTGAATGTGTTAGGACAAGCTTCTAATGAAGTCACAACACTGGTTTTTTTTTGTTTTTTTTTTTAGAAATTATTTGGTCTTGAATAAGCTGCTAAAGTTAACATGGTCATAGGTCAAAAAGGACAGTGTTAATTATCATACAATCGTACGCGTGCTGTTTGTTGCTGGCTAAAAGAAAAATCCTGCCTTACCAAAAGGTCTGACGTTGTCATGTCTAATTTTATGAGGACTCAATACTTGACTCTGGATTCACTTATTTATATTGGTTTTCTTTTACTAGCACAACTTACTTTAAGTATTAAATATTCAAATATAAAAACTTATGCCAAGTTTTAATGTCTTTTTTTAAAGTGTGTTTAGTTTTTTTTTAAGTGTAAAGTCCCAGATGGGACACTTTCTGGTTGCAGGAACACATTGGGAACCTTTCCCCTTTAACATACATTACCAAAGTCATGACAACATGAGGATAATTTTAGTTTGAATGATTTTGGGGGTGTCTTCCAGTCACATGATATTTATTTCATAAGCCCTATGCTTCATTTTGTTACAGTGTCTGTCTGTCATGGTGATCACTCAGAGGCTGCATTTGCTCTGTGACTACTCCTTTCAAGTAAGCCGCAGACTAGAATGTCATCTGTGTTGATGACCTAGCTTGTTAGTCAGGAGTGTAAGGTGGAGGACTGTCCATGGTAGGGACTCTCAGCAGACATCCCTCAATCTTAACCTCATGTTACTTAAAAAAAAAAAAAAATTAATACTACCTGACTAGGCTGTTTTTTTTACAGACTTTTGTCATATGTCCATGTATTAGTCATACTGTTCCTGGTGCCCTCCTAGCACATACTTCCTCTCGGCCTCCTCTCCACTTTTCGAAATTCTTCCAGGCAACGTCCATGTCAAGATTCATGTCTTCAAAGCCTTTCCCAACTTCTTCAGTTCATACTGAACACTCTCTTCTCTTCCCTCTTGGACTGAGGGGCCAAATCCAGGAAGAAATGTATTAGGGATATAAAATCACACATTGGGTTCAACAAGGCTCCATGAAGACAGTAGGCGTGGTCTAGCTAGATAAGTCTGTGTGGAAAAGACCAAGGAACTCTAATGGAGAGACTGCAAGTTATTTGTCATATTTCAATAGCCAAAAAAGTAACTTTGGTCTTAGCACTAAGAAAAACATAGTGACAGGTCTCACTGTTCTCTGCCTTGTGCAGATGACATCTAGAGTGCTGTGTTCAGTCTGGGTGCCACATTTTAGGAAAGGCATTGATGCACTAAAGCTCCTCTAGAGGAGAGCAGTTGGAATGGCCAGGATCCCTTGACTATGCCATAGGAGCGCCTGAAGAAATCTTAATCCCCAGAAAATTCTGTAAAGTAATATTTCAGCTACTCCCACAACACATCTTCATTTTGGTCCTTGGAACTTAAATCATAAAATGTTGGAGTTGAAAGAGACCTTGGGAGATCCCCATGCAAGTCCAATTTGTCTTTTCTGCAGAGGAGACTGAAGGTCAGAGATGGAAAAACACTTGCCTAGGGTCTTGGTAAGGGGAAACTAGTGTGACTAGTGACAACATCATTGCCAGCACAGTTTATCACAAAGATAAGCATGCTCATCACCTGGATACATCTAGCGATATCTGTCATGGTCAACATCATGTAACTGGTACAAACAGTAGTCCCATTCTTATATTCCCTCCAGTGACTTTGTATAGACTTGAGTTTATGGTAATTGCTTGGGATTCCCACCACAGAGATCATTAGCCAAATGGCCAGACCCAAAGCCCAGGTGTCCATGTGTAGAATAAAACACGTACTTTAGCCTGGTAACATGAACAGTAAGAGGGAATTACTCTGTTTAGGATTTCCTCATTGTATTTCTCTACAAACAAAAGAACCAAGGAGCAATCGTTCCTGGTTTTCTTATCCCTCTGATAATGGTTTGAGCTCAACATCTCAGACCCCAGGGGAAACCTCTGGATAACATGTCACTTAGTTAGCAAAAGTCTCTTTTCTTGATTTCCAGGGCAGCCTACAGATGTCTTTCCTGAGCAGAGTGGAGTGAATTATTTGATGATCATTTAGGTCAGTAAACCTTCGCTATGATGATTGGTTTCAGGGATTGCCATATGGAAGACTGGGTTGAGGGGCAGTAAAAAGGAGGACAGCACAGAACCATCTTCTAGTATCTATCTGAAGGGCTGTTGTTCTATTTGACCTCACAGGACAGAACCAGGAGAAATGATTGGAAGTTCCAAAGAGATAAACTTGGGGTTGAGATGATCATGAAGGCTGTCAACTATTAAAATGGAATCAGTTGCTTTGAGAGGTGGTGAGTTCCCTGTCTTTGGAAGTCTTCAAGTAGTAGCTGAACAATCATTGTTCATTGAATATGTTATAATACGTTATAATTGGGATTTCTTCATGTATGAGTTAGGCTAGGAAGTGGAAGTCCCTTCCAAATTTAAATTAAGTGTCAAGAAGCTAATTTAGGTTCGTAAAGAAAAATTCCTTTTAGTAGAGCTGTCTTTAAAAAAAAGATGAGCTGCCTCAGAAGACAATAGATATTTTTAGATTGAATGCTGTCTTAAATGTGACCCTGCTTCTAACCCTACTACATGTGAAGTTTATTCTATAATTCCTTCATTCAGTTGCTTGCCCTTTTACTTTAGGTCTTCCTGCAGAGATTAGGGGACCTCTTGTTAGGCCTGGACTGTGTGATCTGTGAGGTCCCATCTAACTCTGAAATTTTCCTATTCTGTGATATAAGCATGTTCAACTAATCAGCAACCCAAGTATTCCCAACAGACTGGATAAATCAACTTTAGCAATAGTCAGCAATCAGATGTTTCCTAATGAGCTACTTAAAATACTTTGTGTGTTTACATTATGTTCTGAATTCACTAACAGAGGCTACAGACGATGTTTGGAATGGTCACTGTACCAGCCAGAGTCATGCATGAGACTGATTATTGTGGTCCAGTCAGTGGTGGTGAACCACAGTGATTATTGATGCAGGGGAAATGCTGTTGTGCAGAGAGGCCATGGTCCAGTTATATAGCCCAGAAAAAAACTGGAAACTTTGCCACTCCATTGAAATAGCATCTCAATTTATCTTGGAAGAATGGCCATGGGAATTGTCGTTTGATGTGAGCACATCTTAGCGTGCTGAACCTATTTGGGCTTCAAAGACCTGTTTGGGCTTTTTTGCTGTGTTTTCTTGGGGCTTGAAATGAAAAACTGAGTTTTTGCCATTTCCCAGAACCCTAGATTCTTAGCCGGAACGTTAAAGGCAGCAGTGTTTGGGTTGGACTACGTGGACCTCTGCAATCCCTACCAGTTTGGGCATTCCAGGCTTCCAGAAGGTCATGTAGCTCAACCTTCCCCACCTTACAATTTCTTTTTCCTATCTTAGGAAGAAGTTTTGCTTTTTGACTTGCCTTTAAAAAAATTATTTTACTTTATGTATTTAAAAACTTCATTGTTTCAACTGGGTGTAGGCCAGTAGACTGCCACAATTCTTAATTCCATCTAGGCCTCAGTTTCCTAATCTGTACAATGAAAGCATTGGGCTAAATTAAATAACCTCTACTGTCCTGTCAAGCTCGGAATCAATAATCCTATGAATGAAAATGAGAATTCCTGGAAGTGAGAGACTGATAGGACTGTGTGCTATAGAGACCTCTAGTGGTCAGAATACGGTATTGATTCACTGATTTTACTTCTCTGCCTATAGTTTTTATAGACAGTGGGAGATAGGCCTAGGACTCAGGAAAATCTGGGTTCAGGTTTATACTGGCAGTATACTATGATGGTAGATGCATTGCATAGCCTCTCAGGGTCTCCACACAACCCTTTAACACTGTAGATTACAAAGATTACAATCCTGCATCCGAGAAGGGAGTTTCCAAATAGGAATTAACCTGGCAATGAAAACATAGGTCCAGACTAGAATTGTTTTTTATTTAAAAAAAAAAATCATATTAAGGTGCATTAAACATAGAACCATATACTATTAAGAACTGAAAGGGACTTGTGATCATCTAACACAAACTTCCCACTTTACAAATGGTGAACTATGGCTTAAACTGCAGGGTGAAGAACCTGTGGCCAGAAGGCCACATATGGCCTTCTAGGTCCTTAAGTGTGGCTTCACAGAACAAAAAAGTTCTGTAAAATTTGGATTTAGTCAAAAGGCCGCATATAAGGACTTAGAAGGTCACATGTGGCCTTAAGACCACCCAGTGAGAGGGTGAGTGGTAGAGTGGACAGTGTTGGGCTTGGACATATCTGGGGTAAATCCTATCTGTGACCCTCATACTGACTGTACGACTCTAGAAAAGCCACATAACTGCTTTCTGAGCTCCTCAGTGCTCCAGGCTTCTGTTGAACAGGTGCTAGTGTATATGAATACTGACCTATATTAATAGAGTTCCCTGACCTAGTAAAATTAATTAACAAGCATCATAGGTCTGGTCTTCGGTAACCCAAGAAAATATTTTTTAAAGAGATGGATCAATAGTTTCCTCTTTAACTTGTCCCTATTTCTTTTCCTTTCCACTAATTTGCAGATACCTATCCTGTTCAAAGTATAGCCTTATTTGCTAAGTCAGTGGTCATTTTCTCACCTTCAGCTTCCTTGATCTCTGTGTAGTATGACACCGGTGTTGATAAAACCAACCCATCTGTCAAAGTCTCCTTGATTCTCTGACAGTGCCCTGGTTCTTAGCTCTCCTTTTCTGATTCCTCTTTTTTCCTCCAGTCCCCTAAATACAGGCATTCTTCCAAAATTCTGTTAGTGGTCTCCTCCTCTTCCTCTTCTTCTGCCCAGGTAGGCTTAACCAGACTGCACCTTCAAATGTCCTCTCTCTTAGAGTGACTCCCAGATCTAAAGCTGTAGTTATAGTTTTCCAGCAGAACTCCAAATCCATCTGGTATCTAAGATCTCTTCCAGCTCTAAATTCTATGACCTTCTGAGCCTACATTTCTAATTGCCTTATGGTTTACAGCACCACTGTTCTCTAAGTCAAGAATCCTCAGAGTTATCTTTGGTTTCTTTGTCCCCACTCTCATCTTCCACTGCCTAGTTCAGTCACTGAATCCCAACTACATACCTGTCCAATCCATTCCATGTTCCAGTTCCATTGGTTACTTCAGACCCTTATTCTCTCTCCTCTGGAGTTTTGTTAGAACCTACTAACTCAGATTTCTGCTTTCTGCTTCTGTCAAATACATTTTCCTAATACAGAGACAATTAATAGTAATATTATTATCAATAGTGATAATAATAGCACAGATCAAATGCTTTAAATTTGCAAAGCAACTTACATACATCATCTCATGTGATCTTCACAATAACACTGGGAGGTAGGTGTTATTATTATCCCCACACTAACTGTGACCTCTCTGAGTTCCTTATCAGAGATCATTCTTGTATTCCTCAAATAGAGATAATACTTGCACTGCTAAGCTCACGCACCCTCTCCCCCATGGGACTGTTGTGAGGAAAGTCATTTAAAAACCCTAAAACCAGCGATCCAGAGGTGGGATATGAAAGCATGTCTTTCTTACTCCAAGACCAGCATGTCAGCCACTCCATCACCTTGCCTCTCAGGATGAAGGACCTGATTAGACTGCCAGGTGAGTGACTGGATTCCTAAGGCTTTTACTAAAAGTAGATATTTCCTTTGGCCCTTCTCTCACATTCCCAGGCATGTAATAGTATAGCAGGAGGATTTCAGAGAAGCATGGAGTGAACAGAAAATATCCCCTCTTCTAGTTATAGATCTATCATCGCATTGCATTTCCCAAAGGCAGTCAGTGGATGATGAAAACATTAGTTGTAGAACCAAAGCTGGTTAACTTCAAAAGCTAATTTAGTATAAATTTCAAAGTTATAAAAATTTTAAATTTTATTCTTCAATCAAATGAACTGCTATAGTAACTTTTACCTCCTGAATAATCTTAAGACTTTTTATGTATACCCTAAAAGTTCTCTGTTCTGTGGGGATTTGTGCTGATATTTGATATTTAAGTTTATTTTCCTTAAGAAACTCCTGGTAGTTGAAAGAAAATTAGCTCGTGACAGATTGAGATGGATCTTTCCCCCATCAATAAATGCTATGATGCAGGTAGAGATAATAAATAGGTTTACTGACTGCCAGGCTGTGCCACTACGCTGTGTATAAAACACTCTCTGCATTTTCTCATAGCTCCACCTAGCTTAAAAACATCTGAATATTCCAATAAAGTCTTTCTCTTGATGGAAGTGACCTTGAACCCAAGTATCAGGGGAATGCAAGCTATGGCTAGCCTGATCATGGTGGAAAGACTTGGGTGGGATATTGGAGAGAATGCTGGATTCAGTATCAAAGACTCAGGGTTGATTCCTGCCTCTGACTTGACCTTTGGTAAGTGATTCAACTTCTCTGAACTTCAGTTTCCTCATCTGCAAAGTGGAGGAATTGAACTAGATTATTTCAAAGGTTCCCTCTAACTCTGAATATATGATTCTATAATATACCAACTGGATATTGGGCAAGTCACTCAAACTTGTGGGCTTCAGTTTCCTCAACTGTAAATATCAGAGTTTGAATGAAATGAATTTTCAGGTCCTTTCCAGCTCTGTGTTTCTCTTAAATACAGTATCATAATAAGAAATGTCTTTAAATAGAGTAATATAGTAGTTTGTAATGAGCCACTGAAAATGAGCTAAACACAAAGAGGATGTCTATGGAATAAGAGATCAGAAAGGAGAGGTTTCTAAAATCTTGTGTTATGTAGGCATTTGAAACCCTTTACAACCTGTTCTCTTCCTGCCTTTCCTATCTCTTTACACTTGAAGTATGTAGGGAGGACTAGAAGCTCTGGTGGGAGGGCTGCCAAACCCTTTTCAGGGCTGCTCATCCATTTTTAGTGTCTACCTGACATTCAACTCTCACAGCTCCAAGAAGCTGTAGTATGCACGGTAGGCACACCCCAGTAAAACCATATTGGCAAACAGGGTAAACCAGGTTGAAGGTAGCTGACAGGCTTTAAACCCACTGGTGAGTTAGAGAGATGTTTACCCCCATTGTGAAGACTTCCCTTGGGGGAATGGATAGATGAGAACAATTTTTTCCAGTGGCCATGAAGATGGCTGAAGCAAGTGCTATGAGGTTGGTCAGATATCAAAAATGCCAAGGTCATCCACTGCATCTGGGCCATCACCAATCATCCTGATCTTTGTCCTGCCACTGCACCTGGGTGACTGGAGGTGAGAGTGAAGCTGAAGGCTATGCACAACTCTACTGCACTTAAATCCAATTTACATGGGAGTCAAGCCATCACTGTATGACATCATTGGTCCTTTTAAAAAATGGGCAAATGACAATGTTCAACTCCCCTCCAAGGCTTCTATAATCGAACAATTCCAGCTTTCTTAATGTTCCCCACACATGGCAGTCTCCCAGTGCTGTCTCTTATTCCTGAATGGTCTTCTTCCTCTTCTCTGTTTCCTGGGTCCCCTGACTTCCTTCAAGCCCCAGCTCACATCTCACTTGTGAAAGATCTGCCCTCCTCAGAGGGGATGTTAGCGCTTTCCATCTGCAATCATCTTCCATTTACTCTGCATGTATTTTGTATGTAAACAGTCATCTCCATGTTGTCTACCCCACTGGAATGTAAGTTCCTTAAGATCAAGCTGTCTTTGCTTTTCTTTGTACACTCGGTACTTGGCATTGGGCCTGGCTCATAGTAAACACTTAATGAATGTTTGTTGATTGACTGGCTACTAAAGGAAGGGTTTATGTTTTGATTTCAAATTATACTGAGGATGACCTTTAAAGTCCCTTCTAAATCTGGAATTTAGTGATTCCATATGTTGAAACAGGCAGATAATTGTAGTAGCTCACACACATGTAGTGCTTTTAGATTTGCAAAGTGCTATTATATCATTTGGTTCTCACAATTACCCTGGAATGTAGGTGTTATTATTATCCTAATTTTATAAATCAAGAAATTGAACCCAATGGAAGTGGAGTTACTTGTCCAGGATCAAATAGCTAGTGAGTTTAGGAGGCCGAATTTGAACTCAGATCTTTCCTGACTTCATATTCACTGTGCCCACCTCACTGCTTCTCTGGCAGAATGAATGATGCATCAGGAAAAGTTCCCTTTCCTTTCGATTTGATGATTAACTGGCTGCCTGAAAGGTGAGCAGAAATTGGAAGAAAAAAATCACCAAATTTTGGACTAAGACAAAGCAGTTCTGTCTGCGAGCCAGCGCAGGATTATTCATTCCCAGGAGTGGTTTTCAGGGATTGCACTTGTCACTCTCTCTGCAGAGGACAGATGCCTGGTGGAACACCATCCTCTAAAAATTTGCAGAGGGAAAATCTGCTTCCTTCCAGAGATTTCCTGTATTTGTCCTGATTCTCCTCTCTCAGCAACCTGATCAGCTTATTTCAGCTTTACTGTATAAGATCTCAATATCTCAGGCTAGAGAAGACTTTAATAAACATACTTCAGTAGGCCTGGAATCTTCTGGAAATCTGGTGAAGCCTGGGAACCCTTTCTCTTTATGATTTTTTTTTTTTGCAACTGAAATTTTTAATTTCTACTAGGTACAATTTGTTTTCTTTTATTCTTTTTTAATTTTATTATTATTATTTTTTAATGTTTTATGATGTTTTTAAATGCACAAAATAAAATACACAGGATGATAAAGGAATCCCATTCTATTGAAATAGCAGTACAAAAAATATTTTTAAACATTCATGGAGTAAAACTGTATATAACCTTTGACTTGGAAATAACCTTTTTAGGCTTGTTTCCCAAGGTTATTATGGAAAAAGGAAAAGAACTTATATGTTCTAAAATATTTAGAGCAGCTGTCTCTGTGGTAGCAAAGAACTAGACATTGAAGGGATGCCTGTCAGTTGGGGAATGACTGAACAAGTCATGACATACGATTGTGATGGAATGCTGCTGTGCTATAAGAAAAGATGAACTGGCTGATTTTGGAGAAACATGGAAACTGTTGCATGAAATAGTAAAATATGAAATGAGCAAAACCAAGAGAATGTCATACACAGTAACAGCAATATTGTTCTAAGAACAATTTTGAATGGCTAAGTTATTTTGAGTGTTATAAATCCTCAAATCAACTACAAAGGACCTATCGAGGAAGATGCTATCCACCTCTAGAGAAAAGAATGATACATAGAAATATGTATAGTATGGTTTTATATACATGTATATATACACATATTTACACATACATATTTATGTCTAATGATATCCTTCTCTAGGGTCTGGTGGGGAGAGAGGGAAAACAATTAAAAGTGCACAGCAGAGAACAAAAGAAAACTTAGAAGGGAGCACAGAAAAGCAGGATAGCTTTGAAAATACAGGTGGGTTTTTTAAAGTAAACAGTGTGAAATAGAAATTCATGGTTTTATATTGAATGCTTTTTTATGTTGTTCTGTGTACGTGGAAATGTTCCTTTTTTTTCTTTAAGTTCAAAATGAATAAAAAAATTTTAAAGTTCATGGACCTCAGATTAAGGACCTCTGGTCTAGTCTGACCCCCTTGTTTTTACAGATGAGGAAAAGACCTGAGGAGGGGAAGTGGGAAGTCCAAGGTTTCACGGCTTTTAAATAGCAAGCCAAAGATTCTAACCCAAGTTCTCTGGCTTTAAATCATGCTACCCTTTTGGGCATGTTAGACATCACCCAATGTCCTTGAGTTAATACAACATTTCCTAGGTAGTCTTCATAACTCCAGTCTTTCCCTCCTCCAAACCATCCTCCATACCATAGCAGACTCACCATCATCATCATCACCACTCATATTTATGTAATGCTACAAACCATGGCAGCACAGCATTCACTATCATCCCCATCCCTATCCCCATCAGTCATGTTTACATGGTGCTTGCAGGTTGACAAAGTACTTTCTTCACAATAATCCTGGAAAGTGGGTAGTACAAGAGGTAGTACCCCCATTTTACAGATGAGGAGTTGCAGGTCAGAGTTGAAGTCATTGGCCCGGGATCACATAGTTAATATGTATCTGAGGCTGTAGTCAAACTCAAATCCCCTAACTCCAAAGTTATTTCTCTAACTCAATCAAGTCATATCTCTGGTCAAAACATAAGATTTCACACATGACCTTGTATTGCTTCTTGAACTGTTTTTTTCCTTTATTTATTATGTTTAGCTCCATAAGTGTGGCCAACCTATAATGATGGTCACTAGCTCTTTGTGGTGAAAAGAACATTGGATTTGAGTTCAGAGGTCATGGCTTCAAACTGTGCCTCTCTCATTACTTTGATGACTTGAAGCAAATCAATCTCTTCAGTATACTTAACAGTGCTGCTACCAAGGTGCTCAATTAATGCTTGTGGATCCACTAAACTTTTAAAACCCTGTATTATTTAAGCAGGACACATTAAAATATTAGAGCATATTTTAATTTTATGCAAATTCTTTGAAACTGACTGCTGTGTAGGATTAAAATAATCTTAGTGAGAGAGATGGGGGAAAAAACACTAACCATCTGCAGATAGGTTAAATTTAGAAAATCCTCACAACAGAAATGTACAGTGTTCGTTTAACTGAAATAGAAGACGAAAAAATTGTTCAGGGCCTGCTTAACAGAACGTTTCCTTTGATGGCAATTAAAATTTGAAGCTCCATCCTTTTTATAGAAATAACTCCCATTTCAAAAGCAGCACTGATTGTTCCCGCCCGCTGTCAGAGCGCCTTCCGAACCCTCTGAAGGGCCCCAGAATTAGCTCCATTCAGGAAACAAAGCAGTGGCCGTCCTCCTGATCCACTTTCAACCTTTTTTTTCAGTTTCTGGAGAGAAGTTTTGGGATATCTTGCCAAACTGAACAGGAATCTGCCCTGGGATTTCAGGCACTTAGAATGACAGTCATTTGCTTCCAGTTGATTTCTAGAGGCCCAGGAAAGAGATCAGTTTTCTGGATTAAGGTGGTCAATGGTGAATTCAAGGAGATGGGACAAGTTGTCCCCTGTAGAGTTCTGATGGCTTCATCGAGGGCACCTGAGTAATGTGAACCTCTTTCTCATAATGTGAGATTTTGTATCTCTTAATGTGTCTGCTAATGTTCTACCTTCCCTAAAATTACTTATAATCTGCTTCAGTTGCAAAGTCCTTTACAATTTCACCTAGAGAAATTTTTCAGCCAAGAAAGTTTAAGTAGAAAAACATTTTAGGAGGAAAGAGTCTTAATTATATAATTAAATTATATATTGCAAAAATATTTAGCTAATGTGTACATAATCCTCCTTTGTCTACAAAATTTTCATTATTGTAGTTGTTTGGGAGAATGGCAAAGTGTAGACCTGAGATTCCATGCATGTAGGGCAGATCCTCTACTGATGTAACCAATTTGCCTATAACTTAGAAATCATCTGAAGCATTGAGAGAGTAAGAGACTTGCGTTGGATCATGCAACAGGTACATGTCAGAGGCCACAAGGTCCTTCTGACTCCATGACCCACTCTCCATCCTCTGTACCATCTTAGCGCTCAGGAATCATCTTCATCTCCTCCACTTGAAAGTTGGGTTCTGTCCTTGGCACTACTTTGGTCTCCAGTAGGTGAGTTTGTAATCTTATGTTTCATAAAATCTGGCCTCTAGTTCACTTCCCAGCTACCATTTCTACATCATGCCCCCACCTCTGATTTTGCTCTTTCCTAAGACTTGCCATCTTCCTCCATTAGCATGTAAGCTCTTTGAGGGCAGGCACTGACTTCTGTATTTATTCTCAGCAAAGTTCTTAATAAATACTTTATCATGTTAACCATTATTAATCGAGTTTTCTGAGACATTGGGATAAAGAGACTTGTCTGGGATCACAGAGTCAATATATGTCAGAGGCAAGATCAGAACTCAGGTCTTCCTAAATCCAAGTTTAGCTCTCTCTGTTACATTACCTCCATAAACCCTTTAAAACTGCCAGCTCTAAATAGATGCCAATCTGCTCTGCCAGAGGAAGTTTCTTCACTGGGAACTTACTACACCAATTAAAACACGGTCCAAAAAAATTATTGACAGTAATACACCAAGCATCTGTGATTTCATTGACAGATATGAAAACAGATAGCAAGCCACATATAATTAAACAAATATGTCTTAGAGATTCTTAAACTGGAGTCCAAAGATTTGTTTTCTAGTATTTTGATGACTTTAATATAATTGGTTTTCTTTGTCCTATGCATGTTTTATTGTATGAATTTAAAAACATGACTCTGAGAAGGGGTCCATAGGCTTCACAAGACTGACTGCCTGTAGGGTCCATGGCACCCCAAAAAGTTACACTTTGCTTCAAAGAGTTGCCTGAAAATCAAGAGAGGATAAAGAACTTGCCCAAAGTCACACAGCTAGTTTAAGTCAGAGATAGAATTGAACCCAGGTCTTCAGCCTCCTTATATAACACCATGCAATATCTCTTGATGAGATATCTAATCTGCATGGACCACATCTTCACAACAACCCTATGAAGTAGTTAGTAAGAATGTGTCCCCCTCCCCCCTTGGACCTGTGATTTTATCAGGGGTAGAGAGCTCCCAAAAAGGAAATTTCCTTTAGCTATGGATATATGCAATTACTCTGCAACTTATGAGACTTGATGAGTTGCTTGATGCACTGAAAGGTGTGACATGATGAGAGTGACATAGTAAATCCCAGAAGCAAGACTTGAACCCAGAACTTCTTAATCCCCCCACCCTCCCCAGACCAGCTTTCTATTGTCTATGAAGTTCTGTCTTAGTGTAAACATTACTCTGTCCAGTTTACAGAAAGGGAAATGGAGGCCCAGGGAGCTTATGTGACCCACACAGGAGAGTGAGTCAGAGAGACAGGATCCAAGGCCAGATCATCCATAAATCTAGTGATCTTTCTGCCATGCTAGAAGAAAATGGAGATTAGGCACAAGCCATCTCTGGCACCAGTAAAAATGATTTCTTTTAAGGAAAGGAAAGTTACACTGGCGCTAATGGCTATCTGTGCCTCTATGTGCAAAATTCTTCCAGAGGTGGGTGATCCCCTTCATGTACAGAGACAAAATATACTACAATTTCATTTTGAATGTGTCATTAAAGATGGTCCCAGCTCTCAGTGGGCCTCTTAAGTACTTACAATTGAGACTTGAGAGTAGATAAGCATCAGTACAATTTACAGATTAGTTAATAACTTATTGCTAATCAATCCATACATTACATTGATTACTTGCTGTGCCTAAAAATTTTCATTAAACCTCTCAAAGTCTTAATTTTCTCATCTGTAATATATATTGGATACAATAATATATTGTATATTGGATATAATAACATATTGGATATAATGATAATTATATATTATATATGATAAAATTCGCACTGAGGTGCAGTACAGATATGAAGCTGACTTCAGAACCAGGAAGACCTGAGTTCAAATCCCTCCTTTGATACATCTTACTAATTGTGTGATGTTGGATAAGTCTAAAAACCCTAGACAACTCTCTAATACTATAAACTTGTATTGATAATGGTAATTTCTTCACCTGGAAGTTCCCTATACCAGTGAAATCACAGATCCAATCTATATCTCTGTCCTATTGTATGCAGAACTAGGGTCTGAGGAAAGATACAAAATTTAGACACGAAAAAAAATTCCAGTCCCCCAAAATTGTAAGGAGCTTACAATATAATAATTTAATGAGAAACCAACATAGATAGCTGTAGCACACAATATCATCCACTAAATGCATGAGGGAGGTACAAAATGAAGAGCTATGTGACATCTGAAGGGGAAGGTTATTTCTGAATGGGAAATCAGGAAGTCTTCTGGGAGAGCTAACGTTGAAGTAAGGCTTTAAAGATGACCAGGAATACAATGAGGGAAGATAGGGAGGCTTGGCATTCTAGGCACAGGGAGCATCCTGAAGCAGAAGCTTGGAAGCAAATAAAATGAAGGGACAGAGTTCCTCCATTTGGCTTGATCACTGAGTTAATGAAGGACAGTGAAAAGCACATGAAAGATTGGCTGGGGTTCCAAAGAATTATAGAATCTAAGAATTTAAAGGAACCTTAGGAAGGTTTATCCTTAAGTAGGATCATCCAACTACTAACCTATTGTCCATTGTGTCTGTAACATGGAGTTCTTGGTGTAGACTGTGCTGTTGAGTTGCTCTAAGTCTTGACTATAGGGAAAGCCAAAGAGACTAATATCATAAAGTCGTCCTTGGCAACATCTTCTGAGCATTGAATCTCCTTTAGAAAATGTTTGTGTTCTGTCTGAGATGTTGGATGACACTGGTAGTGATAATGGAAAGAAATTCTTGGAGCTGTGTTGTAGAGCACTGGCCTTGGTCCTGAACTGTTCAACATTAAAAATGACAGTATCATAGGACCTTGGAGACCATCTAATTCAGTTCCCTGTTTTACGGATAAAAATCCTGAAGACTAGGGAGGTTAAGTGACTTGCCTAAAGTCACACAAAATAGCAAAGGTGCAATCTGAACCCAAATCTTTAGATTCTAGATTTTTGTTCTATCATAACATAAATGAGCTCAGTCAACATGCATTATGAAGCACCTTGTGCTGTGCTCTGTGACATTCTCTGGGGATGCAACAATGAAAATAAAACAGTCCCTGTCCTTAAATAGCTTACATTCTTCTGTGAAGACATAGATGAATCTTCATCTAATTTGTGAATGACACAAAACTAGTAGGGAGAGATGATATTCTAGAGAACTCATTGACCTACATTTGGCATCACTTTTCATATGAAATGTGAGAAATAAAGATGGTAATTCCCAAGGACTTGGGAGGCCATGTGATTCTGCACAAGTCATATTCTGATGTCTCAAATCTCTGGTTTCTAAACCTGTTATTCTCATTGACTTCCTGAGTGTCCCTTAGGTAAATCTGTTGACCATATTGGGCTGTTTATTAGGAAGATGAATTATTAAGATGAATAATTAAGTTATTCAAGGAATTGTGGATCCTGTGGTGAAAAGCATCAGGCATTACAAAATTCTGCTTTGGTCTGGTAGATTCTGGAAACAAAAGCAGTGACTCAATGTGTGAGAAGTCAGCTTTCTAGGTCTGGGACAGAGAAAAGGACAGAAAATCTCCAGAGAACCTCCAGCTCCCTGATAGGTTTGATGAGAAAACAGAAGATAGAACTGTAAAATAATTTTGGGAGCAAGTCTAAAAACAGCTCTTCAAGGCTAAAAAGCCAAGACATGTCACTTGAATGCATTTTCTAATCCAACTGGGAAGATTTGGGATTTTTTTTTTGGTGGGGATCTATAAATATAGCAACTATCTGTCTTTTATGAGGATCTGGAAATAAGAATTAATGCAAGCAACTTGAGAAGCAGTGCTGAGAGATATGATCATATTGGTTTCGAGAGTTTGGAAAGTGTATTGACATTAAAGTTAACCACTATTTCACTAATGTTCCATATGGTCACTAATAGGAATTTATTAAAAATTAAAAGCATTCACTTTGGAGGAAAATCAATAGTGCAGATAACAGAATTAACCTTTAGCCACAGCTCAAATCTTTGGAGTGTGTGAGAATGGGAAATTGTGGAATGTAGAACTAGAAGAGACCTTAGCTTGAATACCCTTGTTTTACATATGGAGAAACTGAGGCTATGTGACTTTACAAAATCATAGAAGGGATCTCAGCAACCATGCTTGCACTACAACATGCCTGACAGGTGACTGTCCAACCTCTATCTGAAGACCTCTAAGAAGGGAGAAACCACTGCCTTTCAAGGGAGCCCACTCCACTATGGGACAACTCTAATAATTTGGAATGCATGCACATTTACATACATGTATATGCACATGTTTACACACATATAAATGCAATATGTACACATGCACACATATGTATTAAACACATTCATAACCCTTTCACCATCCTGACCACCCTCCATTGGATGGTCTCCACCTTATCAATGTTCTTTCTCAATTGTGGCACTTGTTGCCAAAGCTGGTGCTTCTTCCTCTGTAGACTAGACCATGCTTCCTCATCATTTAATGAACTGCTTGCACCACCTCACTAATGGTGCATGATTGAGTAACACAGGCATTCAGAGAGTAACAGGTGTTAAATTGTTAGCCATGGGAGAGTAGCAGATGCAAATGGTTTCTACGGGAGAATGCCTTCTTCTGAGTTGTAGTGAGTATACCTTGAATAAATCTATGGTCCCATAACTTCTGTCCTCTTAAATGTATGCCCTTAAGTAGGAGTGGACAGTCTTTCCACATCAGCTCTAGTAATAGTAGCAAGGATTCACCAGGTTTAGGGTTGTAGTTCTGGAGAGTTTGGGTGATAGCAGTTCCATGGCAATGAGGTTGGGGAGTGAATTTACAGCTGTGGCAGTAGGCACTGAAGGTAAGATCCATCCCTCACCTCCACCTCAACCTCCAGCCTAAGTGATTTTTATTTAAGAGAGTCTTAGAGCCTCCAGCCCACAATAGAATATAAGTTCATTGAGAACAGGGATTGTTTTCGTTATCTTTGTATCTCCATCATTTAGCATAATGACTGACAAATAGTAGACATTTGAGAAATGCTTATTGATTGATCTGTATGCTTGTAGAAATAAACTCCTTGAGAGCAGAGACTATTTTATTTTTTGCTTCTACATTTCTAGCACTTAGCACAGTGTCAGACACATAGTAGAGGCTAATAAATGCTTATTGATTGGTCACAATTTACAAGTCTTTTTTTAATGTTTTTTTCAGTGTTCTATAATCACTACCATATAACTTAGATTATTATTTTTCTCTCCCTTCCCCCTTACCTCCCCCCTCCCTGCTTGAGACAGCATACAATTTTATATGGGTTCTACACATATATTCCTATTAAACACATTTTTACTGTAGTCATGCTGTGTGGAAGAATTAAGATGAATAGGGGAAATCATATAACAAACCAAAACATAATATATACACACAAAAAATGATCTGCTACATTCTGTGATTGAATTTCATAGTTCTTTCTCTGGATGTGGAAGGCATTTTGCCTTAAAAGACCATTGGGAGTCTTTTTAAGTCCTTGCATTGCTACAAAGTTCCAAGTCTACCAGAAAAAAACTCTCACACGCTGTGATTGTTGCTGTGCACAAAGTTCTCCTGGGTCTGCTCCTTTCTCTCAGCATCAGATCATATAAGTCTTTCCAGGCCTCTCTGAAGTCTTCCTGTTCATCATTTCTTACAGCACAATAGTATTCCATTACATTCATATACCATAATTTATTCAGCCATTCCCCAATTAATGGGCATCCCCTTGATTTCCAGTTTTTGGCCACCATAAAGAGTGCTGCTATAAATATTTTTGTACATATGGGACCCTTTCCCATTTTTAAGATCTCTTGGGGATACAGTCCTAGAAGCGATATTGCTGGGTCAAAGGGTGTGCATACTTTTGTAGCCCTCTGGGCATAGTTCCAAATTGCTCTCCAGAATGGTTGGATCAGCTCACAGTTCCAATTCTCCCACATCCTCTCCAACATTTATCATCTTCCTGTTCTGTCATGTTTGCCAGTCTGATAGATGTGATGTGGCACCTCAGAGTTGTTTTGATTCACATCTCTCTAATCAAAAGTGATTTAGAGCATTTTTTCATGTCTATAGATATCTTTAATTTCCTCCTCTGAAAACTGCCTGTTCATATCCTTTGACCATTTATCAGTTGGGGAATGACTTGTATTTTTGTACATAGACCTCAATTCTATATATATTCTATAAATGAGGCCTTTATCACTGACATTAGCTATAAAAATTCTTTCCCAGTTTTCTACATCCCTCTGAATTTTGGTTGCATTGGGTTTGGTTGTGCAAAAACTTTTCAGTTTAATGTAATTAGAATTATCCATCTTGTACTTCATAATGCTTTCTATTTCTTCTTTAGTCAAAAATTCTTCCCTTCTCCATAAATCTGATACACTATTCCTTGCTCCACCAATTTGTCCATAGTATCAATCTTTATACCTAGATTGTGTACCCATTTAGATTTTATTCTTGTATATGGTGTCAGGCATTGGTCTATGCCTAATTTCCACCACACTGTTACCACTTTTCCCAGCAATTTTTTTTTTTTTGTAGCAAGAGAATTTTATTTATTTCCCCCATAGTATGTGGAAACTTAGGGTACAAAAATAGTCAATTCAACTTTTATTTCCAAAGATGTCCCTACCCACTGGGCTCAGGGCCCTGAAGAGGGGTGGAGGAGGAGGAGACTGCGGCTTGGTGGTACCTTCTCCTCTCTTGACAGGAAAATCTATGGTCGCTGCACTCTGCTCAAACACTGTCCATGAGAGTAAACAATTTCCTTTGAATTTCCATCTCAGAAATGTTACTTGTTTCAAAAAATAACTGTCAGGCTCTCTCCATTCATACCTGGGGAATCCAGCCATCCTTGGGATAAATCTTCAAAATCGGGGCTCAGGACTGGAGAGATTATGTCTGGGCTTGTGTCACATGACCCAGTACTCTGCTCTGAGGTAGCAATGGTGGTAGCTGAGCTGGCCATGATAGGGTCCACATCATCATCTTCCTCCTCCAGAATGGGAGACTCATGGATACAACTAAAAGCATCTGGGTACTGCTTTGATAGCTTCGTTTTCAGAGTCCTGAGCCTTCGGAAGATACTGTCCAGATTCTTCTTCATCTCCATCAGTGTCCTGGTGTGGTGTATGAAGCGTTCGCTCATCTGCTGCACGCGAACGTTGGAAAGGTTATTAAAGTTCAAGAGCATTGGTTTTTCAAATCGGTCCAGCCCAAGCAGCCTCAGTCTCCCTCCAAAGCTCCAAATGGCTACTTTTTCCCAGCAATTTTTGTTTAACAATGAGTTCTTATCCAAGAAACTGGGGTCCTTGGGTTTATCAAACAGTAGATTGCTATATTCATTGTCTGCTGTGCCTTGAGTACCTAGCCTATTCCACTTGTCTACCCTTCTGTTTCTTAGCCAGTACCAAGTGGTTTTGATAATTGCTGCTTTATAATACAATCTGAGATCTGGTAGTGCTAGGTCACCCTCTCTAGCATTTCTTTTCATTAGTCCCTTTGATATTCTGGACCTTTTGTTCTTCCAGATGAATTTTGATACTATTTTTTCCAGCTCTAGAAAATAAGTATCTTATAGTTTAATTGGTGTAGCACTAAATAAGTAAATTAATTTAGGTAAAATTGTCAGTTTTATTATATTGGCTTGGCCTACCCATGAGCAACTGGTGTTTTTCCACTTAGATCTGAGTTTATTTGTGCAAAAAGTGTCTTGTAGTTGTGTTCATATAGTCCCTGGGTTTGTTTTGTCAAGTAAACTCCCAAATATTTTATAGTGTCTACCCTAGCTTTAAATGGGATTTCTCTTTCTATCTCTTGCTATTGGGCTTTGTTACTAATGTATAGAAGTGCAGAAGATTTGTGTGGCTTTTGTAACCTGCAACTTTGCCAAAGTTGTTTATTATTTCAAGTAGTTTTTTATTTGAATCTCTGGGATTTTTAAAGTATATCATCATATCATCTGCAAAGAGTGATAACTTAGTTTCTTCTTTGTCTATTCTAATTCTTTCAATTTCTTTATCTTGTCTAATTGCTATAGCTAACATTTCTAGTACCATATTAAATAATAGTAGTGATAATGAACATCCTTGTTTCACCCTGATCTTTTTGGAAATGCATCTAGCTTATCTCCATTGCAAATAATGGTTGCTGAAGGTTTTAGGTTGATACTTCTTATTATTTTCTGGAAAGTTCCCTTCATTCCCATGCTTTCTAATGTTTTTAATGGGATTGAGTATTGTATTTTGTCAAAAGCTTTTTCTGCATCTATTGAGATAATCATGTGGTTTCTGTTAGTTTTGTTGTTGATAGTGCTGATAGTTTTCCTAATACTGAACCAGCCCTGCATTCCTGGTATGAATCCTACCTGATCATAATGTATTATTCTCATGATAAGTTGCTATATTCTTTTTGCTAAAATCTTATTTAATTTTTTTGCATCTATATTCATTAATTTTCTTTCTCTGTTTTGTCTCTTCCTGGTTTAGGTGTCAAAACCATATTTGTATCATAGAAAGAATTTGGGAGTACTCCTTCTTCCCCAATTTTCCCAAATAGTCTATGTAATATTGGAATTAACTGTTCTTTAAATGTTGGATAGAATTCACTTGTGAATCCATCTAGCCCTGGAGATTTTTTCCTAGGGAGTTCATTAATAGCTTGTTCAATTTCTTTTTCTGAGATGGGATTGTTTAAGTATTCAACTTCCTCTTCTGTTAATCTGGGCAATTTGTATTTTTAAAACTACTCATCCATCTCATTTAGATTGTCAAATTTATGGGCACAATTTATAAGTCTTAGAATATCACAGTACCTTTATGTGTCACTTTAGACCTTCTGGAAAAATGTCAGAATTCAGGGTAATGTCTATTGCATCTTTTTCTTCATGTGCTAGCTTGTAGCACAGGTGTTAACCTCACATGCTAACTTCTGCTTTGTAACAGCAGATTTCATCAACATAGTTTTCTAGTAAGGATTTTCCATTCTATCATGGGGCTTTGTGATATGCCTCATTAATGGTTGCTGTTCAGTTGTTTTTAGTTGTGTCCTACTCATGGTGATGTCATATAGGGTTTTCTTAGCAAAGATACTGGTGTGGTTTGCCATTTCCTTCTCCAGCTCACTGTACAGATGAAGAAACTGAGGCAAAGTTAAGTGACTTGCTCAGAGTCATACAACTGGTAAGTGTCTGAAGCCAGGTTTGCACTTAGAAAGATGAGTCTTTCTGACTTCACATCAGGCACTCTATCCACTCTTCCACTTAGCTGCCCTTGCAGTTGATATTCAGGAACCTGACCTAGATGTACAGTAAACAATCCAAATATTAATACTATAAAGCATAAGTGAATATATACATATATGGGCGTATATACACACACATATATTTATACAGATAGTTTTATTATATGCACATGTATATACACATACGCATATATATATACATATTACACAGAAATAATATTTTTCACACAGATTGTTCCCCCATAGAAATGCATTCTCTCCTCATCTTTACCTTCTAGAATCTCTTATTTCCCCCATAGCTTGGCCCAACTCTACCTTCTGCAGGATACTTTTCCTGATGCTTACCCTCAACATTGAGTGACTAACACCTCCCCAAAAAGTGATCTTGTATTTATTTTGTACATATCTTGCATAGACTTCATGTGAACATGTTATTTCCTCAGATAAAAATGTAAGATGCTTGAATGAAGGGACTCATCCTCCCCCCCCCCCTTTTTTGCTTTTATATCCTCAGTGACTAGTATATAGTAGGTGCTTAGTAACTGTATGCTTGTTTGCTTTATAAACTTGAAGTGAATGCTATGGGAAATGATTGCCAGTGGTCCTTGGTTTGATGGAAATAAGAACCCTTGGGCGAGTCACTTAATCTTTATGAGACATAGTTTTCTCATCTATAAATACAGAATTGGTTTTAACTGCTAAGGTCCCTTCCTGATCTAAAGCTTTGATGCTATGTCTTCCTCTCTCTTGCCTAGAACTGTAAGCTTTTATGCAGAATCACAGATTTACAGAGTCTCATTGTTGGAAGGGACCCAGTAGCCATTGAGTCCAAATCCATATCTAAAGTGGCTTTCCTTTTACAATACCCACAACATTTGTATGTACTAATGTGCTTACAACAGCTACCTAATATATTTCTTATTGAAATATTAATGGGCTATAAGAAGTGATGACTGTGAGAAATTCAGAGAAACATGGTAACTCTTGTGATTTAAGGTAGGGAGAGAAGGGAAATGAAGCAGCACCACAATATACTCAATGAACACAACAATGTAAATGAAAATAACGCTACGTGGTCACCAAACTCATGTCAGTACAATGTCCAGTCTTTATCCTGGAGTACAAAAACTGAAACACACAGTTCTTTCCTTTCAGTAGCTGGGTAGGTGGCTGTGGGAGAGAACATGGAATATTCTATCAGATGCAATAGTTTGTTGGTTTTCCATAATTGTGTTTCTTTGTTGTATGACCCTCATGAGTTGGTAGTGGGTTTAGATCAGGAAATTTTTGTGATGTAAAAAGTAAAACAAAGCCATCAATAAAAATGAAAAAAAAAGTATTTCTTCAAAAGAAGAAAAATCTATCATAAATTATGCATTTATTTAAAAATTGGAATCTTTTGTAGATATTCAGAAAACTTTCACTTCAACTTTCAGTTGTCTGTGCAGTGGTAGTTAACCTTACACTGGTAAGGGAGATTGGAAAAATACTAAACAACAGCAAATCTAAAAATAATTGATTTTCTAGTTTTATTTTTTCAATTAATAAGCACTTTTCTCTCGTTCCCACGGCCTTCTATTAGAAAAAGAAAAGAAAAACCAAACCCTTGTAATTAATATGCACAGTCAAACAAAACAAGCCCCCATATCTTCCATGTCCAAAAATATAAATATCTTTCTGTATCTTGAGTCTGTCACCTCTCTGTCAGTGGGTAACACCTATGCTAATCAGTCCTCTGGAATCACAATTAGTCATTGAATTGATCAGAGTCTTTAATTCTTCCAAAGGAAATAATTGATATCTGTTCAGAGAATGCATTTGGGTTGCACCACATTTTGACCTCCTAATTGTGCTTTTCTTTACTTTAACATCAAATTTAATTTGAATTCCTGGAATGTACACTGATTGCTAACTAGGAAGGAGGTGGGGAAAGCCACCCAAGGATTAAAGCATTTACATGTTTAATCTATATGGGGATAATTTAAAGTGAATTGCAATGACTGTTATCTTTAAAAAAAAAACTTAAATATTAAACAGTAAATCACACAGCATCATTAAGAACGTGTTATTTAGGTACTATGCTAAGGTACTATGCTAAACAGTAGAGATGCAAAGAATGGCAAAAATAATCCTGCCTTTAAGTAAATAACATTTTAGTGGAGGAGAAAACATGATAAAAAGTAATTATATATAGGATACATACAGAGTAGATGAAAAGTAACCTTTGTGGAGAAGTATGAGGTGAGGGGAGGGAGGAGAGAAGTCTCTTATAGAAAGTGGTATTTGAGCTGTGCATTGAAGGAAGTCAGGAATTCTAAGAGACAGGCTAGATCAGAAAGCAAGAACACTTCTGTTTCAAATTAGAAAAGGGCGCTTGTAATTCCAGTTTGAAAAGAAAACCCAGAGAAACACATCAAGGTGTATCTGGGAGTCACTTTGTAGAAATGAGCTCCTTCCAAAGTGTCAAACTCTTAATGAGTAGCAGAAACACTGACATGAACATGAGTTTTTCCTCTTGATAGGGATGAAAAACTTGAAAGGAAGAGTGGATCAAAGGTTTGTATAATTTCATTTTCATTTCTTCAGGGGTAATGGCATTTCTGCGATTCACAATCACAAAGGTGTCCCTGGGAAACAACTGGAATTTTAAAAAATTGGCTTTTCTAGCAACAAGCATCCTGTAACCACGGACAGCTCTGCAGTTTCCAAAAAAGTAATACAGTCCACTCTCTTCTCTCTCATTCAAATCTTTTTTTTTTTTTTTTTTGGAGGGAGGGAAGGCAAGGCATTTGGGGTTAGGTGATTTGTCCAAGATCACACCACTAGAAAGTGTCAAGTGTCTGAGGCCAGATTTGAAGTCAGGACTTCCTGATTCCAGGACCAGGGCTCTATCCATTGCGCCATTTGGCTACCCCTCTAATTCAAATCTTGAAGTAGCTCATTGCCATCTACAATCCATGTCCAAAACCTACATGGATAATAATAGACTTCATGAAGTGAATTCCCTTTCAAACTGTAATCTGGTAATATAAAATTTTTATCCACTTTGTTTTTCCATGGTGAATGGTTAGTCTTTTATCTTTCAATGAGTATATATTTCAATGAAGAACTTTTATAGTTCTCTGTGGCTAATTTCAGTAAGTAAAATATCATCAGTGATAAGGAGCTTTTAGAGATTTTTGTCACAAGTGAAAAATTCTTCTTTTCACACTTTATGTAATACATCTTCCATGATGTTGCTACACATTTTAGGTGAGTATATTTTTTTGCCTCTCTTAATTAGTATGTTGGTAAACAAAGTTATTTCTGAGGTCACATCTTTTACAACATATTTTATGGCTTTCACATATGCATAGAAAATATCTGATTTGAAGATAGACTGTATAAGATGTATTTCAACATGTGGATAAGATGCAAAACTTTCACATCCTGACCCCAATCTATCTTTCCAGGTTTATCAGATAGGAATCTCCTACATGCTCTATACGTCCCAACCAAACTTGCTGTTTTTCACATATGACATTTTAGTTTTCATCACTGTGCCTTTGCCTAGACTGTTGCCCATGCCTGTCTGTACTCCTTTTCCATGTTTAGTTCTTAGTATCCCTAGCTTCTTTCAAAGTTCTACTCTTATCATGCCTTACATAAATGCTTTCACTATGGCCTCAGCTTCTAGCACCTTCCCTCTATAATTACTTTGTATTTACTTTATCTAGATTGTTCATGTCTATCTATCATCTATATCTATCGATTTCCACATATAAATATTTTCTCCTTATAAAGTATAAAGTCCTTCAGATAAGGGACTGTTTTATTTTTTGTCTCTGAATCCCCAGTACCTGGCATAAAGTAATCACTTAGTAAATTCTTATTGAATGAATGTTTTTGAATAACTAAATTGCAGCATACCAGTGGTGACTTTGTTGCAAATCTTTATCTATACACACATATTATCTCTCTCTCTCTCTCTCTCTCTCTCTATATATATATATATATATGTATATATATATATGTATATATATATGTATATTTATTTGATCATCCATAGTAGAGAAAAGATGAAAACTAAGAGTTGAGTAATTCAGCCTTCTATGTGCAGACACAGAGAAAGGCTTCCAATATACCAGGTAGTAGTATCTTCCACAAAAGATTTTCAGAACAATGGATGTGAAACACGATGAAAAGGCATGGAAGGTTTCAGTTTGTACCAGTGGAGGGCATAGTGACATTGAAATGAGTCCATCTAAGAATCTAATTGCCCAAGTGTAATTAGACTAAATCTAAATGTAATTAGACTAACTATATCACTTGAAGATTTAATATGCATACCATCTTTGTCTTCATCAGCATGACCAGTAAAAAGGTTGAACAGAAGAACATCGAGAACAGAGCCCTATAGTCCTCCACTAAGTGACCTCTGTCTAGGATGAAATTAATTCATTAATTACTAACTTTTCACTGAGTCATTAAATCAGTTATTTTTTAAAAAAATAAATTGTTATTGATAATTTTGTTTTTACATATTTAATTTATTGAATTACTCTATCATCCAGTCTCTATCTTTCCATCTTGCCTGGAAGGATATAATGAAAGACATTATCAAGCACCTTGATAAAATCCAGCTATACTGTGTTAATAGTAATCTCTTGATCCACAGCCCTGCCGAAAAAAGTCTGGGTTATTTTCTAGTTTAATGTGTTCTTGATGAAGCCACCTGGATCTTTATGACCACTGTTTCCTTTTACACTCTTTCCCCTTCCAATCTTTCCTTTAGTGACACATTCTAAAATTTAACAAAGATTGCAGTTTACCCACATATAATTTGAGAAACCCATCTTCTCCCACTTTTTAAAAAATCAGCACAGCATTTGCCCATACCTAGTCCTATATTTCTCCCATTAGTTATGAGGTTTCAAAGATCACTTACAGCAGTCCAATTTGCCAGTTCTAGGACTCTAGGATCAAATTCCAATGCATCTGTTTGTTTCAATCATGGAAGACAGCTTGATATTACCATCTTCTCATTTATCTGGTATTTGAATTTCCTGATTACCATTTCTGTTCTATGTGCATAAGTGTACTCATTCTTCTTAGTTGAGAAAAAACAAAAAAAACAAAATAGGAGTTAAGTTCAGCTTTCTCATGGCATCCAAAGCATAGTCCTACAGTGCCACCAATACATCCCTTTCTCTTGCCCTGAGAAACCATCACAAGCCTCAACTCATTCTAACCTTTAGCTTTGCTCACATTATTCCTGTAGTACTGTCCCCTCTTTCACTCCCATCCTTAGACACCTTCCTCTGATTCTACCTTCTAAACCTGTCTTTAAAAAAATCTAAGTTGACTGATCAATTCCCTGTGCAGACACATTAGCCTTTTTTTTTTTTACTGCATCTTTTGTCTTCCCCTTTACAATAATCTATATTTATGTCAGTAGGATTCTCTTCTTGAGAGGATATTTTGTTCGCAGCATCATAAATTCAGAACTAGCTGGGATCTTGAAGGTTATCCAATTCAGCACCCTCACTTTTCAGATGAGGAATGTGAGCTACAGAGATGTTAGATTACTTGCCCAGAGTTACACAGATAGCCAATCATTCAACAAGTTGGTTGGTACAATTGGTTGGTATAATTAAGTACTGACTATGTGCCAGATTCTGTGCTAAATAGTAGGGATACAAAGAAACAGTGAAATATTTCCTATTCTCAACAGGTTATATTCTGTCTAGGGAGTCAACATGTAAATGTATACATGGCAACAAAATCAATACAAAGGTAATTGGTGGATGTTGGAACAGGAAAGGCGTTAGTAGGTAGCAGAACCAAGAAAGGCTTCTTATAAAAGATGATACTTGAGCTGAGCTTCAGAAGAAACTAAAGCCAAGAAACAGATCTGAGGAGGGAATAGGTTTAGCCTATCCCCTCATTTTACAGATGAGGAAACTGGAGCCCAGAGGGTACGAAATGACTCATTTAGAATCACACAGATGACATGACAAAGGCAGGATTGGAATCCAGAGCTGGCATCTTCTTGAAAGGAGTTTTAGGCAAAGGAAACATCACATAGTATTTATCTGAATACTTTGAGATTCACTCACAAAACCAGTGCTTGCCAGTTTTATTTCTTTCTTGGATTCCTATTATTTTTCTAGATCAGCAACTACTGATCTAGAAACTACTGGTTTCTACTTCCTGGTTCAGGTTCATGTTTAGAATAGCAATTCCACTTTTTGTTTTCTCCATCTTTTAAAAAATGACATTTTCATAAGGAGAAGTAAAAGAAAACAGTTGCTCTAATTTTAGAGTAGGGTATAGTAGAATAAAGTATCAAGATCTAATGAAAATACTTGGTCTGAGCACCTTTTATGGATGGAGCTACTAAGAAGAAATTTCATTTTCTGGTTATGAAAGAAGGAATGGCTACCATCATAATCATCATTATTGCATTGATATAACATTTCGAGTTTGCAAAGCATTTTATATGCACTAATTCATTTAAGCCTCACAAGATCCCATGTGACAGGTATCATTACATTTTACAGATGAGGAAACTGAGGTCCAAAGAATTTAAATGGTATATCTGTGGTAATCTAGGACAAAAATCACAGAATCACACAGTTGAAAGAGATCTCCAAAGCTATCTAAACCAATCCATAGTCAACCAAGAATCTCTTGATAAGAGCTTCCCTAATCTTTACTTCAAAAGGCAGCCTGTTTTGTAAATAGACAAAATTCAAGGGTATAGAATAAAATGCAGCAACCTGGTGGGTATCTCTGCATCTTGAAATCTAGAACATGCTCTCATGTAGGTAGGTAATCAAGAGACTTAGAGGGTAGAGGACTGGACACACCATCAGGAAAACGATTTCAAATCCTACCTCTGATAACTTTGTGACCTTGAACAAGTCATTTATCCTCTTAGACTCAGTCTCCCAAACTGAAAATTAAAGGCCTGGATGTAATGGCTTCTTAGGTCCATTCTAGGTCTAAATATGTGACCCTCTTATCTTCCCCAAGGAGGAAACAATTATTTCCTAAGCTAGCCCATTCTACTTTGGAATACATGCAATGTTAGGAAATTTACCCTTTCTGTTAAGACTGTTTTTCCCTCTTTGCTGCTTCTAATTGTTTCTTTTCTAGGGTAAAGTAAGAACAAATATGTTTTCCTCTTGCACTGAAAAAATATAATAATTTTCTTTAAAGATAGCAACATTGAATGAATGAATAGCATTTAAGAGCCAAAGTAAATTCTTCTTTTTGGCATTTAAAGCTCTTTACATTCTGACTTACTTTGATTTTACCTTATTCCCTCTTGAGATCACTATACTCCAGCTGAACCAGTCTATTTGCTATTTCTCATGTGGAGATATTCCATCTCCAGCCTCTAAAACATGTCATAGGCCCTCTGTCCTGTATGCATGCCCTCCTCATCCCCACCTTTTGGTATCCCTAGCTTACTTCAAGCCTCAGCACAAGTGCCACTTATTACATGAGGTCTTTTGCAATTCCCCTCATTATTAATACTCCTCTCTTCTCTCCAGATGACATTTAAAAAATATAATTTGCAATTATCTGCATTCATATTGTTATCTGTTTGCATATTGTACAAGCTTCTGATGTTTGGCTAGTTTGGTGCTCAGCAAATTTTAGTCACTTAATCCATTGACAAATTTACTACATTTGATGAATTGAATTCAAATGAATTGAATTGGTGTGATATGGTCTCACCTCTATGAAGTGGAATTGGTAGCATTTGAGCCCAAGTCATCCTGACTCAAACACAGTACACTATCCACTAAGATTTTAGATTGACTACCTGGAAGGATTTTGTACTGGATTCTAAGAGGCTGGGCATAGGTAACCACCCGGTTGCTGCATTTTACTCTTTGCCCTTGGATTTCCTCTCATTCCTCCTGGACAAAGTCAAATTTTGCTGAGAACAGTGTCTGGTCAGGTGGTTCTAATTGCTCACTGTCAGACACTTGGTGAGAGTCTTTCCATTTGTTCTATAAGCCCAGAAACATGAACGGCGGCCTTAAAAGTATCTTGAGGCTATATGGGCTTTGTCAGTTTATTTTTTAAAGCTGTTCCTACGTGATGGAGCAGTGAGGAGAGTCTGCTAAGCAGGATTCATTTGACTAGCATTTTGGGGAGCAAGCAGAAGTTGAACTTGGCTGAAGTCAGAGCCTCAAATGCTGGAAGCAATTCAGATCGGAGGATTGATTTGCTATCCATCCATTTGTACTTGTTTTTTCCTCATTTGCCTCATTTCTGCAACAGTAACCAGGAGAAAAATCACCCAAGAAGGGCAAAATCATCTTTGTGTTTGTGGTAATCATTGATTGGATCTGGGAATAGGCGATTTTTCAGAAAGGCACAGTTTGCTGAACAGAAATCATGAGGTTTATGTAACCTTTTTACATGCATCAGGCCGACCTGGAAGAATTCCAGAAGGAGTCTTCTGATGATTTACAGCATACCTCAGTGAGCTTGCCTCAAAGCAGACATACTTAGACTAAAAAGGACCTTAAAGATCATCGAACTGGGGGGCTCTTCCCTTGTTTGAGTCATGCTCCCTTTGGCAGGCTGGTGAAGTCAAGGAACCCCTTCTCAAGATGACATCTTTGGATTCATAAAATTCATAAAGTAAAAGTAAAATAATAAAATATGTAATAAGATAGTACAAATAAAAAAATAATAAAATACATAAAATAAAAATACAAAGAGGATTGATCATATTGAAATGCAGTTATCAAAAGATGAAAAAGTTCATGGATACTAGGTTAAGAACCTGATTCAATCCAACTCCGTCATTTTACAGATGAGGAAACTGAGGCCCAAAGAGGCCAACCAACTTATCCAAGGATCAAATACTTTGCTTAGCTTGGCATTCCACATCTCCATAATCTGATTCCAACTTTGAAGAAATGTTGTACAGAAGATGCAGTGCAGGACCTGAGGTCAGGAAAACCTGGGTTCAGATAATAATAACTCTGTGTTATTATGGGCAAGACACTTGAGTGCTCTGATTTTCAGGTTTTTCATCTTCAGAATGCAGATGATAATGCCAATGGTACAGAGAGGAGCTGTTGTGCAGCTCAATGAGACAGTGTATATAAAATGATTTTCAAATTTCAAGTGCTATTTAAATACCAATCATGGGAACAGACACTTCCCCTACCCTTTTCAGAAATATATAAAAATTATCCTAGTCTCAGCCTTTGGACTAACATGAAAGAGAAACCTTATCACTCACTAATCTAAACAATCTCTCTCTCTTTCTCTCTCTTTCCCTCTCTCCCTCCCTCTCCCTCCCTCCCTCTTTCCCCCTTCTTTTTCCCTTTGTCTCTCTCTGTCTCTATCTGTCTCTGTATTTGTCTCTCTCTGTCTCTCCCTCCCTTCCCCTTCTTTTTCCCTCTCTCTCTCTCTTTCTGTCTGTCTATGCCTGTCTGTCTATCATTAGTTCCTCCCTCAGATCATTTTGGCCTGTCCTGACAAGGGCAACAGGCCTTTGGTTTGACCACCTAAGAGTCTTAGCCTCTTTCCCACTGCCCCAGAATGATTAAAGTAACGGTTAACCTAAGAGAATGAGAAGATCCTTTAATGACTTCATTTATTCCAAGTTAGAGTGTCAGTGACCAACTGGAAAGGAGAATCCTTGACAAAAGTAGTTATAGTGTAAAGGAATAGTTTTGGGAAAGTGATCCTCCAAGGGTATGCTGAAAGTTATGATTAATTTGTTTTATGAAACCAAATTGTAATTGAGTTGTTATCTTGAGATCTGTAACCATGCTTTATCATATAAGGAAATTTTGACTACTGGCAGGAAATGCTGTAACTCTTAACAATGACTTGGTTTAGAGAGAGATTTTCATAGTCAGAGGGTAGTTCTTTTTTGTCCTCTCTCTAATCAGAAATGCTTGACTTAGAGCAAGGTTTCTTGATCGTGTGTGTGTGTGTGTGTGTGTGTGTGTGTGTGTGTGTGTGTGTTGGACCCTTTCTATAATCTCTTAAAGCCTATGGACCCTTTCTCAGATTAAAAAACTATTATACTGAAATACAGTTATGAAAATATATGAAAGGTCCAAATTTCTGGACCTGCTGAAATCTATCCACTTACATCACATTAACAGCCAATGAATTAGAATAATATAAACTTAATGAAAACTCTTTCTGGCAGGCTTGTTCCTATGAGGCAGAGTATGCCACAGGATTTTCCACCATGCAGACTGTGTCTATGCACCACATACCCTAGTACCTCACATATCACAGATGCTTGTATTGTAAACTGTTTGTGTTTAGCCTGGAGAAGGGGAGCAGGAGAGAAGGAGGTGGGGACATGAAAGTTGTCTTCAAATATTTGACATCTATCAATCATGTCAAGGAAAGATTACATTTGTTCTTGGCCCCTGGAGCAGAGTCAGGAACAGTGGGGAAAAATTTCAGCCTGATTCCAGGAGAAATCTCCCAAGGATTAAAATACTCAGAAGTGGAATGGGTACCTAGCAAGGTCCTTGGAAATCATCCAGCAAAGGCTGGAAGGTCACTCTTTGGGGACTTTAAAGGGCAGATTCCTTTTGTACATGGATTGAACTAGATGGATACTGAGGTCCCTCCTAATTCTCAAATTTTGTGATTGAGTAATGATTTCACATGCTCTTTGTTTCAGCCGATGCTGTCCTACTAACTGTTCCTCAGACATACTCTCCTGCCTCCATGCACTTACCCAGGTCACCCCATACTCCCTTCACTTCCCCAGCTCTGAGAATCCTTCTCTTCTTTCAAGGTGGAGTCCAGGTACTACTTCCTCCAACGGTCCTTCTTTTGGTCCCCTCTCAATTTCTAGTGCCTGCCTCCTCTTCAAATGATTGATTTGCATACATTTTGCATATTCTCTCTCCCTTTCTTTCATAAAATGGAATCTTTTTGAGGACAGAGACTTTGGTATCAGTGTCCCGTGCCTAACATAGCACCTGCCTTCTTTATCTGCCTCTCCCCCTCTCATGGGTATAGGGAGTGCTTAGAAGAGAAACTTCCACCAGTGCAGGTTGTCTCTGAAATTGTTAGTCTTGTAGATACTGCAGTGTGAAGTGACTTACCCAGGGTCACACCACCAGTGTGTGGCAGAGTAGGACTTGACTTTTGGTCTTCCTGGCTTCAAAGCAGTTCTCTGTCCATTATGTCATGCAGCCTCCACAGTAGGCATTAAATATATACTTATTAGGTTGAATTGAAGACGCTTGCCCAGGGTCACACAATTATGTGCTCTGTCTTGTTGGACACGTTTGTCTGTCTCCAACTGTAAATGCCTAAAACACTATATTCATGTCTACACTGTATATAGATATGACATTATGAATGAAGGAAGGAAGGAATGGAGAAATGCATGAGTAGAAAAACATTCTTCTTCTCTGCCAGGCACTGTATTCCATTGCTCTACACAGTACTCTAACACAGTGCTATGTGTGGGCAGGTGTAAAATAAATGTTTTGGGAAGATGATAATTTTTAAGACTTCTTTTAAAAATAACAATAAAAATGTCATTGAATTTATAAAATACCTTTCATTTTGCATGCCTTTATACCTGGCGTATTGTAACCATTTCTATCACTCCTTTAAGGATTTAGGAGACTGAGACCCAAAGAGGTTGTGTGACTTGTCCAAAATGGAGGCTAGTCTTGGCACGATCCTAGGATCTAGGATCTAGGTGTCTTGTTTATTTATTAGCCCTAAGCTCCCTAAAAAGCAAGCCTTGAGATCACCGACAGCTGATGGCAAGCATAGCCAGTGCAAAATGTGGTGAATTTGGATTCAGAAGATAGCCTTGAATTCTACCAATTATTAGTGATGTCACTTGGGTCAAGCTATCTTCCTGCCCTGAGCCTTAGTTTGTTTATTTGTAGGCTGATCATAATACTTGCAAAATTCTCAGCTCTAAGTAATAGTCATATTATTAGTCATAGCTATTAGATGCCTTGTGAAAAAGCAACAGACTTTCAGGAGGCTTTTCCCACTATGTCCTCCTTTACCCCTGTCTCACATGAAGAGGTGACCCTTCTCCTTGACGAGGTAACACCCTCCTTTCCCCCAAGACATGTTCTTGATCCCATTCTATCCTGTCTTCTTCAGCAGATTGTCTCTCTACTATACCCACTCTCACTACTATCCAATCTCTCCCTATCTTCTGTACAGCCTACAAATATGTCCATGCCTCCTCCTTTCAAAAAGAAAAAAAATCATCCCTTAATCTGACCATGCCTGCTCTCCTTCATCCTGTATCTCTTCTGCACTTTGTGTGACTAACCCAGAGGTGACTAACCTCTATTAGTGGAGGCTGGTGTCTCTGCTTACTCCGCCTTCTCTTGATTCTGAGCTCTCTGTCATCTGGCTTCCAGCTCCATCATTCAACTAAAATTACCCTCTCTAAGGTTACTAATCTCTTAACTGCTAAATCTAATGACTTCTCCTTAACCCCCATCCTTCTGGATATCTCTGTAATCTGACACCGTCGATCATCATCTCCTAGTGAATATTCTCCAGTTTTATTCTGTGTATATATTTTTGTACATAGTTGTTTGTATGTTGTCTCTCCCATTCAGTTGCGAACTCTTTGAGAGCAGGGACTTTTTTTTACCTTTTTCAGCTTTTAGGTTTCTTCATAACTTGGTGATTTCCCATTTTTTTTTCTATCCATTGACACTGGCCTTCTTACTATTTCTCACTCATAAGAAAATTCCATCTCCCTTCTGTGTCTTTTCCCTTTCTGTCCCTCCTCCCCTCTGCCTCCTGGTTTCCCAGGCTTATCATGATTTAGCTCAAATTCCTTGTCCATGGGAGACCTTTCCAGTCTTCCCTTTTCTCTGTCTCCCTGGTAGTACCTTCCCTCAGCAAATGTCTTGGATGTGCACAGTTATTTGCATGTTACTCCCTCCCCACATTAGAATGTGCATTTCCTGAGGGCAGAAGCTATGTTTTTGCATTTGTTTTTAAGGTCGGGGATTTAGCACAGAGCCCAGCAAGAGTAACCACTTAATCAATGCTTATTAACAGACTGACTGACTGACAGGATAGATTTTGGGAGAAATGGGATAGGGTGAGCTATGAAATTGATGGAGCATTTTAGAACTTACAAACAACTTCAAAGACCTTCTCCTTTGATCCCCATAACAGTCCTGTGCTGTAGTTAGTGCTGATACTATTGTGTCCCATCTCCTTTTAACAGCTTAGGAAGCTGGGGTTCAGAATGGTGAATTCACTTGGCCAGCATCCTACAGGAAGCAAGTGGCAAAACCAGCACTAAATTCATCAGTTCATAGATTTAAAGCTGAAAGGGACTCAGAAGTCATTTAGTCTAAGTCACTTATTAAAGTTAAATGACTTGCCCAGGGCCACACAGTTAGAACATGTCTGAGGCAAGATTCATGCTCAGGTCTGTTTGACTCCACGACCAGCTGTCTTTACAATGAACTATGCCTTGAGTGTTTTAGATCGAGAGGAGAGCCTCATCAGTGGTTTGGCACCCCCTCTGCCCCCACCAAAAACAGTTCTACTTGGCATTATGAGAGCTTTTCATACTTATTTTTTAGAAGTCAATGATTCTTTTTCTCATGATCACCCTAATATTAATCTCATGATCACCCTAATGTTAATTAGGGTGAATGACACAAGTGATTTGTCTCATCTAAGACAGAAATAAATAGCTTGCATCCTCCAGTTCAGTGACATTCTCTTAGCTGACATAATTTTTGACCACAGAGGGGCAAAGTGATGAGTGGTCTATCTGTGGTTTCATATAAGAAGGAGGGAAATTTTGAGATGGCTTCTGTGTCCCAAGAGTCACAGGTTCATCATGCCATGTGTATTGAATGAATTAATGAATGAATCCATCTTATCAGAAGAGTCACCTAGTCCTTTAATTCTTTAAAGGACTTTAATTCTAAGATCAAAGAACTAGTTTAATTTTTTCAAGTAAGTTAATAATAAAATCCATCGCTCATTTTTTAAAGATCTACCATGTGCCAGATACTGTATGAGGCTCTAGAGAACCATTTCCTGTCCTCAAGGAGCTTCTATTCTGTCAGATGAGACAATATGTGCACATATACTCACATAAGTATGCCCAATACTTGTACCTTAGAAATGGAAGGTAATGGAAGGGTGAGGACATACTTGCTTCTGTTGAGGATTAAGGCAAGTGTCTAGAAATTTTTAAAAACAACATTCCAGAAAAGATTTGGTATTCAGTAACTGGATGGATGGCTTGTCATGGATTAAATTTCATCATTTTACTTCCTGGTCAGTTCTGATGTTTCCTCCATGGTCTAAATAAAGGCAAGATATGACCAAGGGGGAAGACAATGACCTTCCTTGCCCCTCATCTTAAGTTGGCTACAGAGGGAAAGAGTAAGACTTGGTCTCCATCCACCAATCTGTGTGGGAGAGCTCAAAAACCGGGAGACCCAACAGCCCCAGGGCTGTCATGAGACTCAAGTGAGATGATGGATGGAAAGATCTTTTCAAACCTTAAAATTCTACATAATGCCAGCCATGATTATTGTTATTAGCCTCCAATCACCTGGTCTCCAGTCTTGTGATGTGTATTTCCTAAGCCTTCCACTGTCCTACTCAATTTAAGCAATGTTTATGGAGTAGTAAAGGGGTGTGCTGGTAAATGTTTAACTACTGGATAAGGACACGTATGCACATATGCTTATACGTTTAATTTGTATTATTAACATTTTCTTAAGTCTATAAATCTACAAAACCATGAAGTTGGCTCTGATTTGTGGCAATTGCTGATTTTTTTCTTTCTCCCTAGGCAATGGGGTTAAATGACTTGCCCAAGGTCACGCAGCTAGTAAGTCAAATTTGAACTCAGGTCCTCTTGACTCCAGGGATGGTACTCTATTCATTATGCCATGTGGCTGCCCCTAATTGCTCCTTTCTAAGGTATAAATGCTCAAGATGATCATTTAACAATGGACGCTCACAAGCCAGTTACAGCTGCCTCCAACAAACCCCTGGAAAGTTCTGACAATTTTGTTGGGTGGGTAGCTGTAAAAACAGAAGCTAATTATGTATAAGCTCTATCATCTCACTGTGGGAGACAAATAGAGAGGCAAAGAGAACAGGAACATTAACTTAGTGTGAGGTCCCTCTCAAAGGGACAGAGAGACCCAGGTCCTAGACCCAAAGGCATAGTTTCAAGATAGAAACTAAAAGCTAAATCCTGGGAATGTCATGGAGTTGGTTCCAAAGGTCTCTGATGTCCTTTTTAACGCCATTATTGCATGATTCTAAAGAAACTTTTGATTAAGAACCTGGTATTGATTCCAGCAGTTATCCAACAAGGAAAATCTCACAAATGCAATAAACCTGTGCTCTGGGGTGTGCTAAAGTGAGCTCTGTATGATCATCTGCAACCACCACAAATCTAGGTTTGCTTTACTGTTTCGTGGATTGTTCAGACTTAAGAAAGGGTTAATAACACAGATCAGACTTAAATGTGTATGCATACATTTCCCCCTAGAGAGTCTGGTTGTTAAACATTTGCTGTCACTCCCTTATATTGCTCTATAAACATTATTTGCACTTAACTAGAGTGGAGTAGAAGGCCCAGGGCATGAAGTCATCACCAGGTAGCAGACCTGGCAACTAGAAGCTAATAGTAATAACGACCATTGAGGATGTTCTTTATTGGTGTATATAAGACTCTCATAATGGGAGAATAGGAATTAAAGCTGGTAGTTACTGATGTTCTCTCAGTTGCATTTTTTATATTAATAAGGTCCAAGATTTTTTCCATCACTGGCATTTTTCCCTTCTTCCGATGCCTAGTACATCAATCCTTCAGTGCATTTACCACGGTGGAGATTACAAAACAGATCTCTTTCATGTATAAATAGTATCTAATCTAGACGCTTTCCTTGTATTTTTGCTCTTTAGTGCCATTTCCACCTTTTCTGTAAGCACACTGTGGTGCTAGGGTCCAAATATGGTTGTTTCACTGTCCTTAATGAAGAAATCATTAGTTATAAGGATTTTTACAAAGCTTTCCCATTTTCTTCTTGCAATCCTTCTTCCCTTTTGGAATGTCCTTGGGATGAGTTTCTTTAGTTGAATGTTTTCCCAAGCTTCCTTTAAACTGATTTTTGCCTTACTGCTTGCTTCCTTAATTTATGAGACAATACTGCTCATAATCATCCATCATCCTTATCCACAAGATTTTATAAATGGGTTTATATTGTAATCTAACATTGCCTTTGGCAGCCATCTCTCACTATTTAGCAAATAAGTCAGATATCTGCTGATTTAGGCACTTTCTGAACTCTCTTCATGCCCTTGGTGTACACTGGTTACCCTTCAGAATAACATCATCATAGTCAAAGTCGTTGTCTTTTCTGTTGTCCATTTCCTATTTCTGATCATTGGTTACTTGTTTGAACAGTTCAGGATTAAGTTATTTCAGATGTATGCCATATATTTTTCTCATTCTTTTAAAAAAACTAGTTCAGATATAACTCTGGTCTAACTGTATGAAGATAGCTATCATAGCAACAATATGTTGGAAAAATTCTTTCTGTTTGAAAAACTCATACTATTTCATTTTATGGTGTTATTTGATGTTCACCAATGGTCACTGATTCTTTCCTCAAGGAAAATGTATTTAAAAAATAGCACATTTCTAAAAACAAAATCAATAAAACCAAATCAGTAGAGGAGGAAAAGTTAAAGATTAATCATCCCTTAAGCCTGGTTGGATTCCTGACTTCTTTTAGTAGACATTAAGCTCCTTGGGGGCAGGGCTCACTTTATTCTTATCTTTGTATCTCCCAAATTAGTCATAGTGTCTTAATGCATCAGTTAGTGAATAGACATTTTTTAAGCACCTACCATCTGTGAGGCATTGTGCTAAATGCTGGGGATGCAAAAAGAGACAAAAAAAAAAAATACTTCCTGCTCTAAAGGAGCTCACAATTTAATGGTAAGTGCAATGAAAAAACATTTGTTGGACTGAATTAATCACTCTTATGAGTGAACTTCTTTGAGTGGCAAATGTCTCTAAAAGTAGCTTGATATCTTGCTTTTGTTTTAAAAATTCTCTTTTGTTTCTAGTCACAAAAGGCAGGCAGCAATGTCATTTTAAGTCTTTTTTTAATACTCTTTTCCTTCAGTGTTCCCTGAACTACAGCCAAATCACTCTCTTTACTATTCAAAATATTCTGCACATTCCTGCCTCCATGCCTTTGCCCATGATGTACCCCCCACCAGAAACACTGTTATTGTCTACAAGGTCTAATTTTTCTACAAAGTCAGCTCAAATGTTTCAAGTTTCACTAAACCCTCCATGATCTCCACCCAGCTTTTTCTCATACCCAAGCCAGAAATGAAAATGGATACACTTTTCTGTCTCTCACATTCTTTCATATTTTACCTTCTCCTATGCTGATATTTATTTGTTGTTTAAAAGCCCTTACTACTTGGGTCAGTTTGGTTTTCTGGCTTCGTTAGGTATCATCTTCCTTTCACATTTTTTTCCAGCCAAACTGAATTTGCTTTTTCTCCCGAATGGGGTTTATCTCCCCTCTCTTTGCCTTTGTCCCCACCTAGAACTCCCCGCCTGCTCATACCTGCCTCTTAGCATCTCCTCGTTCCTATGACCTCAAGCGCTGCTTTGTCCAGGAGACCTTTGTTGATTCTCCCCCACAAAATTACTTTGTTCTTGTTCAGTCCTGTCCGACTCTCCGTGACCCCATCTGGGATTTTCTTGGCAAAGATCCTGGAGTGGTTTGCCATGTCCTTCTCCTGATCATTTGACAGATGAGGAAACTGAGGCAGAATGAAGTGACTTGTCCAAGGTCACACAGCTAGTAAGTGTCTGAGGCTGGATTTGAACTCAGGAAGTTGAGTCTTCCCTACTCCAGCCCTGGTGCTCTGTGCACTATGGTGCCCTCTACCTGCCCTTTCACAAAATTACCTAGATTTATTTTGCAGATATTTGCTTTAAGATTTTCAAAGAGTTTTATGAATTTATTTAAATTAGCCTTCACAACAACCTGGGAGGTAGAGGTTATTGTCCCCATTTTACAGGTGAGGAAACTGAGACAAACAGAGGTGAAGTGACTTGCACAGGGTCATACAACTAGTAAATATTTGAGATCAAATTTGCACTGAGGTCTTCCTGACCAGTACTCTGTTCACTCTACCATCTCATTTCTAAATTCTACAGATTGTTTCATGCAGCTCTGCTGTAATCTCCTCACTTTGTATCTTTCGCATCTAACCAGGTCCCGGCAGGGCCTGCTAACTGGGAAGGTGATGGTGGAGATTACTTATGTATATGGATTGAACTAGATGATCATCAACACCCTTTCTAATCCTCACACTATGATTCTGTATGCAAAATAAAGAAAAAAGAAAAAACAAATACTGGTTGCTTGACTTTTGTACAGATCCCTACTGGATTATAAACCTGCTGAGGGGAGGGCACAAGTCTTACTTGTCATTGTGCCGCTCCTCACATCTAGTGTAGAGCTTATTTAGTTACTTAGTGTAGTAGCTAGAGATAAGAGTCCTGGGCAGGGTATGGAGTCTGCAAGACCTGAGTTCAAATGTGACCTCAGATACTTACTAGCTCTATAACCCTGGGGATGTCACTTAATCCTTTTTGCCTCAGTTCCTCTTCTATGAAATGAGCTGGAGAAGGAAATGGCAAATCACTCTAGTGTCTTTGCCAAGAAAATTCAAAATGGGGTCACAAAGAAATGGACACAATTGAATACACACAGGAAATGTTTGTTTTGTTGAACTGAATGGGATCTGGGTGCATAGCAACCAAAAAGTTCCCATCCGCTTTCAGGGTTCTAAGTTAGCAATTCTCAAAGTGTGGTCAGGGGACTCCTGGGGGTCTCTGAGACCCTTTCTTGGAGTCAAGGGGGCCAAAATTATTTTCGTAATAATGCCCAGGCATATTAATTTCTAATACGGTAAATATTTAACGTACATAAACAAAAGATTTTAAGGGAGGGGGAGTTCTTGATTTAACAGTATAAAGGAGCTGTGAGACAAAAAGTTTGCAGACTGCTCTATCAAGCCCAGAAATGCAGCATCTAATATTAGCAGTCACTTGGCAAAGGCAAAACTGAGTTATATAATCCCTGCTCTTTGAGAAGTAAGGGCCACCGGGAGCTAATTAACTTCCGTGTATTCTGAATAGATTCAGGGAAAGCCACATTGTTCTGAAACAGAATGGCTCCTATTTACATTATAATCATCCTCATCACTCTCATTCATATAATAACTCACAGTTACATAGCATTCTAAGTTCCTTCTTCACAACCTTTTTACAAGTAAGGTATGACTGGTATGAGAATCATTTTCCCAGTTTCACATGCAAGGAAACTGAGGCTTTTCCTGGTGAAGGAGCCTTTCACAGAAGCTTATGGCTAGTACACAATCCTAACTTGATCTTCTGACCAATACTGTTTTATATCATATGCTCCCCAACCAGCTTCTACTTCCTCCATCAACGTTTCATTGTATATGTGTGTGTGTGTGTGTGTGTGTGTGTGTGTGTGTATAAAGAATTATTTAAGCATTTGTTGTGCCCCCATGCCATAGAACTGAACTCTCTGAGGACAGGGACTATACCCCCAGTATCTTGCACATTATAGTACTAAAATAAGTGCTTCTTCACTGATTCATCATTCTGCACCAAAGATTCTCTAACTTCATGTTGCTAGCTGCATCAGGTACCAAGAAGACTTAATGATACTGAGGAAAAGAAACAAAATATCATGGGGATATTAAGGAGAGTGTTGAGACAGTGAGCTAGAATCAGAAAAGCCATGGGTTCAAATTTGACCTCTGGCAGTTGTGTGACCCTGAGCAAGTCATGTAAAAGTCTGAGCTTTGGACAATTTCCTAGGATCTTGCTACTGAGAGACAGAGTAGTTGTGATGTTGGTAGAAGAAATTTCCAGCCCTGTGCTGATGAAAGCACTAATATTTTTTGGATTCAAATACCATTAGGTTTGCACATCAGTGAAACTGCTTATGCTGGAAGACATATTAACTTCGCTTGTGTTTATATGTGTGCATCATGGCAAGCAGTGCAGATGAGTTGAGTGTGGTGGCACACCTGTGCACTGAGGAGCTAAATTCAGATCTTGCTTGTGACACTGTCTTGTGACCTTGGGATAATCACTTCCTAGTTCTGGGCCTCAGTTTACCCATCTGTAAAATGAGGAGATTTAAGGCCCCTTTCACTATGGTTCTGTGGGGCACCTATTCTCTCACTTGAAAGAATGTTAGCTCCATGAACTGTTTTCTCATTTTGTGTTTGTATTACAGTGCTGTGGGGAGAGGGGACCTTAATAAATGCTTATAAATTGGTTGTTATATAATGAATATATTCAGGGTATGCCCCAAATCACAGAGCAGTTTGAAGCTAGTACTTCTTGGGATACCTGGTAAAATTCAAATGAATTCAATAAGTATTTACTAAACGTGGTCATATGTGTAAGGTACAACGAGGCTACAACAGGAAAAATAGAAACCATTCCCAGCCCGCAAGGAGCTTACTCCTCCGAAGGAGACTGGAGGTGATGATGATGACCAGAACACCTCTTTTCTCACACACAGGTAAGTACGAACAAGGCAATTTGAGGAGGGAGATGGCAGTATATAATCCAAACAATGACAGTAGGAGGACATGTCTTTACCCAAGGATGCAAAATTAACTTCAATCAATGCTCTGTTTTTCTCCATTCCCTTCACAGAGTGCTACCTACCTGTAATAAATGCTTTGATTTTTCCCCCCCAAGGTAAAATGCATTATTTATTCTTCACTTCAGCAAAATAAGCAAGAAAATTGGACCTCTTAAAATCCAAATAATGGCACCAGCAGTTTTTCACCTTTATTTCCAGACCCTGGATTCTGTTCAAATGCATGACAGGACATTATGTGTATGCTCTGGCTCAAAGACAAATATAGGGGTAACAAAGATCAATTAAGTAATTTTGCTGGCTTGTGGCAGAAAAAAAATATTTCGGTTAAAGTATCGATTTTGGTTTTTAAAAAACAGGCCACCGGCCTTGAATAAAAGTGTGGAGTTCTTCTGCAACAAGGAATGCCCTTTCAGTCAGGTGCCTCTGAAGCTGATAGCGTCTAAGGATGAACTAGGAAAGCAGAGAATTTAAAGTCTTTCAAGACAGCCGGGTCCAGCTCCACCATTTTACATGAAAAAATGGACCCAGGGGATGCTGGGACTTGCTGAAGGTCACACGAGTAACAATTCACAGAGTTGCTAGAAATTAGAATCTAGGAGTTCTTACTCTCTAACTAGGGTTGTTTCTATTATATCAAGATGATAGAGTGGTTTGATTTCTTGCTTTCTTTCCTCTTTTTTTTTTGGTGGTGAGGCTAGGAATAAGACTTTAAAGTTACATGTGCTTTTTCCTCCTCTCACTGATGACTCCCCCGTCCATCCAGACAATGAAGGGATGAATTTCAACATATGAATCATAGCCTTATAAAGGGAAGGGACTTTAAGATTGTCTGGTCCAGGGCTTCTTAATCTGGGATACATGGACCCCCAAGACATCCATGGACTTGGATCAGTTATTTGATAGCTTTTTCAATATAATGTATTCAAATATATTACTTTGTAATATATTTTATTTTATATGCCATTCTAAGAAGGTGCTCATCCATAGGTTTCACCAGGCTGCCAGAAAAAAACGTTAGGAACTTCTGATCTAACCCTCCCCTTTCCTTTCACAGATTAGTAAATTGAAGTCAAGAGAGGTAAATGAGTTTCCCAAGGTAATATGTTACTATGTGGCTGTTTTTCAGTCATTTCTCAGCTGTGTGTGATTCTTTGTAACCCCATTTAGGGTTTTCTTGGCAGAGATACACTGCAGTGGTTTGTCATTTCCTTCTTCAGCTCATTTTACAGATGAGAAAACTGAGACAAACAGGTTAAATGGTTTGACCAGGGTCACACAGCTGGTAAGTGTCTAAGCCCAGATCTCAACCCAGGTCTTCCTAACTCCAGCTCTATCCCCCGAGCTATGTCCTCTGACACTGTAGCACTTTTCATAGTGGAGAATGGTCTATTGAGATCACCAGCATGTGTGCTTTTGGATGTGTGTTTGAATTCTTCCTCTGAAACTTTGTACCTGAATGACCATGAATAAAAATCACTTCATCTCTCTGGCTCTCAGTTTCCTCATCTGTAAAATGAGGGGATTGGACTAGATGAGTACTAAAGCCCCTTTCCATTCCAAACATATGATCCTGTGGTTTAGAGGGTACTTGGGGGATGGAGTGGAAGTATAAAGAAGGTCCAATTTCTTCAGGTTCTCCTATTCTCCACTATCCTCTCCATCCCTTCCAGTCTGTCTACCAAACTGGGAGAGAGAGGAAGGGAGAGGGAGGATGAGGAAAAGAGGGAGGGAGGAAAGGGGAGAGACAGAGAGAGAGACAGAGAGACAGAGAGAGACAGGGAGAGACAGAGGGAGAGACAGAGAGAGACAGAGAGAGACAGACAGAGAGACAGAGAGAGATAGAGAGAGACAGAGAGAGACAGAGAGACAGAGAGACAGAGAGAGAGAGAGAGAGAGAGAGAGAGAGAGAGAGAGAGAGAGGAGTTTTGTTGTTCAAGCTCTTTTCCACCCTCTGAAGTGATAAACTCTTCTCTGTGGGAAGACAGCTCTCTGCTGGAAGGAAGGTGTTGTCTGGTTTTGTGGTTTTCAGAAGACCTGGATTATTTGAAAAAGAAAAAAAGAAAAATAACTTCCTGAAAAAGATAAAGTTGTATGGATATGCCTTATTTTTATATAACTGACATTTCCCAATATTTCCCTTTTCCTTCCCCTCCCAAAGAGACACCATCATTTGTTCCAAAGCATTAAAAGAGAAACTCATTTAGCAAAAGTAACCAACCTATCCACCCCCCAGGTCTGACACTATAATCAGTCCCCCCTAAGCCCCCACCTCTGGAAAAAGAGACAAATCCTTCTCACATTTCTTTGGAAGGAAAAGAGCGTTTTAGAGACTTGTTTTCTTCTCTTATTACCACCTAATTTCTCTCCTGCTACTTCATCTCAGATTTCCACATTTCGTCCATTCCAGTTGAACATCAGCTCCTTGAGGGTAAGGACAGCCCTGTTTTCATATTCGTGTCCCTGGTGCCCAGCTCAGGGTTTGGGCCAGGGGAGGAGCTTGGTAGACGTTCATTATTGATTCATCATTTTTACTTACTGTTAATAACTGCAATTTGCATAACAACACTATGGAAAAACCACTGAGGAAGTGAGCAGAGTACAGAGGAAAGAACACTGGCTTTCAAGTTAGAAGACTTAAATTCAGGTTCTAGCACTGATTTTGGAAGAGGTGCATGACCTTGGGGAAGTTTCTTCAAAGTTCTGGGCCTCAGTCTCCTCATCTGTAAAATGAGGGCGTTGGACTAGCCGACTTCTGTGATCCCGCCTTGCTCTAAAGCCAATGATACCTGAATTATGAGTCAGAAGACCTGGATCCTCGTCCCTGGTTCCAACACCGTTTGTGTGACCTCGTATAAATCTTATCTGAGACTCAGTTTTATCATCTACAAAATGAGAAAAATATTATCTTCTAAGCCTAGCTCACAAGGTTGTGGTAAGACTCAAAGGACATAGTCTTTTGGAAATGACTGTGTATTTTATCTCTTTATGTGACCCAGGTTCCAATGGATTCCTGAAGGTCTTTAAGCTCCTTAAGGTCCGGAGATCTTGGGTTTTGTGTTTCTATTCCCAGAGACTAAGAAATGGGAGGAGACAATTTAACTGAATTCAATCTAACAAACATTAATTAAACACCTCCTGTTTGCCAGGCCTTGTTCTAGATGCTGGGAATACAAATATGAAACAGTTCTTGTTCTTGAGGAACGGGGGAGGGGTTGAGGGTGGGGGACCCGTACACTGATATGGAAATAACAGATACTTATATTTATACTATACATATATTTAACTGTAAGATGTGTATATGTTTGCATGCACACCCTGTAGTTAAATACATACACATACATGCATGTGCAAAGCACACACACACACACACACACGTGTGTGTGTGTGTGTGAGGGACAGGAGACTGGACCTGAGATTTCACTGGTACAGGGACCTCTCTTTTCAGGGAGGGTTGGAGGTAGGCTTAGGTTAGCTCCCTCCCTCAGCAAGAAACTCCCTTCTCTAGTGGGCCATCAGAACCTACTCTGCACCTTCTAGTCTTAGAGACTTACCTGGAGGCCTAAGGAGTTAAGTGACTTGCCCTGGATTACACCGCCAAGTAGTGTCAGAGGCAGGCCTTGGTCCAGAGGCTGCTGTCTGCTCGTCTGAAAGGAGACCTCGCTAACAACTGGAAGATCTCAGGACAAGCCTCCTATAGGAGGGAGCTGTGGATTCTACTGGGGAAAGGGCTTGACTTGAACTCTCCAAGGCCGGGGCTTAAGTCCTACCTGTAACCCTGACTAGCTGTATGCCCCTGGGCTAGTCACTTCTCTACTCTGGGTCTCAGTTTCCTTATCTGTAAAGAGCAGTTGAACTCCCAGGTCCCTTCCAGCTTTAAATTCTGAGTAAGGACATAATGATCCCCTGCGTTTGGTTGTTTGACAGGGTTGAAATTATGTGTGCAAAGGACTGAGTGAACTCCAGCTGTATAAATGGCACTGTGTTTGTTGTGCACTGTGTTTCAGTCAGAAATGACTATGTTCATGCTTAGATATTTCAGGATTCTTTTGTGCTCTATGTGAAAGGTTATTCCAAGCTCCTCTAAGTGCCAGACATGATGTGAAACATTTTATGTGGCTCTATGGTGCTTTTATATCAGGGGCTCAAAGTCTTCCTGATATGGATGTGCCGCTGATCAGAAAAGATGGTGACCTGCTCATGCCTTCTCATTTGGAGAGATTCTTTCTCTGTTCCCCCAATGACCTGGTACAGAGGAGATATATTTATCTGAAAGGGACCTGAGCTCCCCCTGGGTCCAACCCCATCACATTATAGTTGAGGAATCTGAAACCAGGAGAAATTAAGTGATTTGTCCAAGGTCCCAGAGGACAAATAACAGAGCTGGAATATGAACCCAGGACCTCTGACTCCAACCCAGCCTTTCCTCTTCTACCACATTTGCTCCAGGAGTCTTCTTGTAGTTAGAAATTCTTCATCTTAAACCAGGGTTTGTGAGCTTGTCTTTTAAAAAATCTATGTTTGAATAAAATTGATTTCCTTTGCAATCTTACATATTTTATTTTAAGCATTTAAAATCATACTGAGAAGAGGTCCCAATGTTTCATCAGATTGCCAAAGGGATTTATGACCCAGGGTCAGGAATCCCTGTTCTAGATTTTTTTTTTTACATCTTATGGGAGACAGTGAAATAATCCTCTCTGTGACTGATCTACCTTCATTGTCCTACATTTCTGTGATTATACCCCCATGTCACTTTTTTTTCTGGGCACATCTTTGTTGGAAGCATCCAGTCACCTCCTTGTGTCTCCCATTGACGGTCATGTGGAACTTCATTTCCTTGGAGGTTATACTCCAAGTTTTTCATAGAAACAAGTGCGATAGAAGAACATCAGTTTAAAAAAGATGAAGTTTTGAGCCGAGTAGCAAATTTGTTATTATTGAAAGCATCATGCAATCTCCCCTTTGTCATCTAGCCCTCTTTCTTCCTTCTATTCAATTCTGGGTCCAGTCTATGTTTGTTAGTTGTGTCTACAATACACATACACACACATACATACACACATACACACTCACATATACACACACATACCCACAGAGATACACACATACACATACACACACACATATATACACACATATACACACACATACATGCATACACATGCATACACATGCATATATACACGCACACATACACACGCACACATACACACATACACACGCACATATACACACACATACATACACACACACACATACACACACATTCAATGAACTGATCATCCAGATAAACGCCATGGTCTGAACAACAGAAACGTTTCATCCATTTCATTTGATCAATGTGGATTGTAAAACCAACCTCTGAAAAAATTTCCCAATAGTCATAAAGATGATATATTTCTAAGGATGTGTTTCTTAGCCCATAATCATGTACATAGATAACCCTAAGGAAAGATTGTGAGTTGGTGAGAAATATGCTTTGCCACAATCATACTAGCCCCAACTTTCTGGCATGCACACGTTGGTGTTTTCAGTTGTCCCAATGGCTCCTCTATTCAGGGTTGGTTTTTCTGGACTTTTACTGTGAACCTGTTTCTTAAACGGTGACCCCATCAGAACTTACTCTTACATTTGCCCTGTCCTGTGAGGTCATATGCTCTAAAATCAGATGAAACATGAATATTAAACTTCAAAAATTAGGTTACAAAGAAGTGGGAAGGCTATGAATGTTATTTGTATTTTAAGAAGGGATTCTTGGAGACCTTTAAGCTCCTTTTCAATCTGAGGCAGTGAACTTTTTAGACGAAGGAATAAGTCCCTAATAGTAGAATTTGGGATAAAGCTGATCCCCAGAAGAGATAATTTGGGGCAAGGGACACTTTTCACGTTCCTTAAATTAAGTGATGGAAATAGCCCAACTTGCATTAAGAGAAGGATAACTTTCAGGATACCTGGAATACTGAGTTCAGTTCCAGGACCCATAGTTTAAGAAGAATATGAATAAATTGAGAATGTGCAAAGGAGGACAACCAGGATGATAAATATTGTATGAGGATTATTTGAATGAATTGGGCATGCTTTATCTGGGGAAATGATGATTTGGGGGGAGACGTTAGCTCTCTTCAACTATTTGAAGGGCTGTCAGGTGGAAAAGGGATTATTCTCATTCCATTTGGCCTCCTGTGAGCAGCACCAGGAACGGTGGTTGGAAGTAGCGGAGAGGCGAGCTCTGTCTTCGTATCAGGAAATCTTAGTAGCCATTAGAGCTGTCCAAGAGTGGGAGGGCTCACCTTTGTGGGGGGGTCGGGGAGAGGGTATGGATTCTCTGTGCTTAGAGGTCTTCAGGCAGAGGCTGGATGATGACTTGCTATGGTGGGCACTCTTTTTGGGGTAGCTGGGCTGAATGCTGGGCCACTGGGAGGCCTTCCAACTCTTGACATTTTGTGATGCTCTGAACACAGGCTTCCAAGGCCAACCAACCCATGGGGTTATCATTCTTGTCAGATGATCATTGTCTTACCTTATTATACAGAATTCTGGCTGTACTATCCTCAAAATCTCATGTGCTTACCTAACATAAGTCAGATTGCAAATCAATCTCTAGTTTTACTTCATCCTACATTCTCTTTATGTCATCTTGCCACCACTTAGACCTTATTTTTTAAAGCCAACATTACTTGTGGTGTCCTCTGAGAAAAAACTTTAGAGGGAAATATATGAGAAGATTAATAGATTATTTTTCCTGGAAAGGTTTAAGGAAAGTCAGCATTTACAATTTGAACAAAAGGAGATTCAATATAAAAAAAATGTTGAGATACCAATGAAAAGGTGTGAAAGTGATTATTAAGAATGACATCTCAAAATGCTAAGACTGCAAATTAATGCACAATGGGAAGCAGATGGGTGAGAAAAGAAAATACAGTAGCCTGAATTTTAGGTGTCATTTGCCTAGAAATGAATCCTAGGACAGAGGATCCTCCGAGGTCATTTTATGCATCCAAGATGTCCCAGATAGGTTAGCCTCTATTTTGCCTCCAAGATAAGAGACACAGTTCTCCTTCATTAGGTGACTCTGGATAGGCTCTGTGGCCTAGTGGATGGAGAGTGATCTTGAATCAAGAAAACCTGAGTTCAGATCCTGCCTCTGACACATACTGGTACTCAACCTCTGTTTCTGCATCTATAAAAAAATGAGTGGCTTGGATTTACTGGACTCTAGGGTCTCTTAGAGTTTGAAGCCTACGATCCTATTACTAAACTCCTAATTTATCATAATTTTAAAAATAACTTTTCTTGCTGTCTTTTGTTTTGACATTTCCTAAATCACTTTCTACCTTCCTTCCCCCCACATAATAAAGAATATTTTTAAGGAAAAGGAGGAACTAATTCATTATTAAGAGATTCTGTACTTTTGTATGAAGTAAACATCAGAATCAGTGAAATCACAACTTTTTCAGCATGAAAATGTGAAAGGCTGAGTGATTGTAGGGATATAGAGAGATTTGGAGAGCCTTGGGTTCAAATGCAGCCACAAACTTCCTATAGGACTTAGCCTCTCAGGAGCCTTAGGCAATTCCCTAGGACTCTAGGCTGCCAAGGAGTTGCAGATTTGCATTAGTAGAGGAAGTTTCCACAATTGGAATTCTATCCATAGATGAAATCACAGGACTGGACTTAAAAAAATTATTAAAATTTGAAAACTTTCTAACCTGGTCACAAATGGAAAAGTATGCTGTTTCACATGTATGAATGTAAGCATGGTCTAAAGATACCTCCTCAGCAACTCTATGACTATCCATTTGGGCTGGGATATGCCAAAGGAATCATATTAATTATGATCAATCCAGATACAGAATCCACAAAATGGAATACTGTCAAGGGTGGGTAGAGAAACAGCTGCATGCATGCTTCTTTTCATATAGGTTGGTTGACATTTTGGGCAAAACCACTGACAATTCCCAGCCCATCCCCAAAGTATTGTGGACTTCCTTCAATTCCCAAAAAGGTTAAACAAGTTAGCCTTTTGTTTTTTGGTTCAGAACTCCCTTCTAAGACCCTTCACATGAGGATGATGTGATTTCTTTTAAAAGCAAACATTTCCTTGGCCTGAGTCCCAGAGCCAGCCCTGCATGATGGTGACCTGGAGATATTGGACCATAGAGATTATTAACAGCTCTGTGAGTGAATCATCTGGGCCATTTGTCAGGGTCAGTTGTTGAAGCAAAAGAAAGGTGGGCGGGGTGTCTTCCTAAAGTGAAGCTGCCTCCATCAGATTGAAATGGAGTCTAAAAAAAACCATCCCCAGCTTCCCCATTGATCTGAAATAACCTTCTAGAAACACCAAGGGTGCTGAGAGTACACTCGGAGCCCACAAACCACCCTTGTCACAGAAAGGAAGAACAAGGCAATGTGGGCATCTCCATTAAACTTACACCCAAATCCAAAAAAAAAAAAAACCATGCAAAAATACAAACAGAACCTAAAATTTTGGGAAATGGGTAAGTCAGCACTTGGTTAATGGACAAAGACAAAGTAGTGATATGGAAAGAGAGCTTGAAATGCTGTCAGTTGATGTGGGTTTGAAGTGGATTTGTGTCACTTACCAGCTGTGGACTTGGAAAAGTCACAACTTCTCTAGACTTCAGTTTCCTCACTGATAAATGAGGGTCCTGAACTAGATGCCCCCTGAGGTCACTTGAAGACTCAGCTCTACGATCTTTAGAGTGACTAAGGAAACCAGAGGTTAGAAATGCATCAACATGGAATTACAGGATGGCAGACCTGAAAGAAGCCCTGGAGATCAGATCTGCAGACTTGGAAGAAGGTGACTTATGACAGTGTCTAGGTTACCTCTTTAGTTAAGATAAAAAACATCAACAGGTAGCATTTATCCTGTACTTTAAGATTTACAAAGTGCCTTGCATACGTTTTTCTCATTTAATTCTCATAACAAGCCTATCAGCAGGTGCTATCATTATCCCCACTTTACAGGTGTGGAAACTGAGGCTCAAGGATATTATATGACTTCCCCAAGATTGCACTATGGCAGAGCCAGTATTTGAACCCAGGGTCTCTAACTCCACATCTATTACTCTCTCAACTCTGCCACATTACTTTCTCTATCCTAGGCCCTTACTAATTATTTGTTGAATTGTATCTTATTGAATTACAGTCACATCCAGGTTTAAGCCACCATCTGTTCCAGATAAAAGAACTAATTTCCTCAGCAGTTTTTGAAGCTCAGAAAAGAGGAAAATGTCTTCGGTGCAGAATTTACTGTATTTTTCCTTTGCTTTGTTTTCTGGAAGATGGGGTTGGAGTCAAAGGCAATAAAAATACTTGATAATTGGACCAAGTTGGGAAAACAAATTGGCTGTACAGTATAGACCATCCGTCCCTGGGCTTACCTACAGGACTAGCTTACTCAGGCACAAGTGAGCAGAGACAAAGAATTAAGAGAACTTTTCTCTGTGTCATACACATCCAATTTCAGCTCCAATCAGCTGTGTTCCCAATTTAGAGATCTGCCATTGATAATCACTGTCCTGTCCACTGAACAGCAGGGTGAAGAATACCGAAGATCTGATCCATTGGACTGGTTTCAGAGGCAATCTTTCAATTATATAAAAAAATTTAAAATTCTCTCCTACATCCCAGAAAGCAATTGGAATGAAAAAAAGATGGTGCCGAACATTTCCCTTGGCTGCCCCCCATGCCTAGAATGTTCTCCTTTCTCTGCTCCAGCTTCCAGTTTCCCTGGCTTCCTTTGAGTCCCAACTAAAAACCTACCTTCTGTAGGTATCCTTTCCTAATCCTTCTTTAAGCCACTTCTTTTCCTCTTTTAACTATTTCCTATTTTTTCCGTATATACCTTGCTTCACGTATATTCATTTGTATGTTGTATCCCTCATTGGATTGTAAGCACCATGGGGGCCTGTTTTTATATCCCCAGTGCTTAGCATAGTGCCTAGCACATAGCAGGCACTTAATAATTGTTTATTGAATTGAACTGCATTGAGTAGACTTCAGGGAGAAGTTTGGGACCATTGAAAATACCACACATTTCCCTGAATGCAATCTATCCCAATGTGTTTCTCCTGTTTGCTCATTATCTTGTATATACAAAATGATTTCCATGTTGTCAGCTCCATTAAAATGTAAACTTCTTGAGGTCAGAACTCTATTTTGACCTTTGTTATTCCCAGTGCTTAGTGCTGTACTTGGCACACAGTAAGTGTTTAATAATTGCTTATTGACTGACTGTGTCCAGTTCATTGTCTGTCTGCAGCATCTATCCAAGAGAAATGTATCCATGGACCAAATCCACCAATTAACCAGCCAGCTCCATAGCATAGTGTGCCCAGTGGATGCAAATCATGGAATGAGGTCACCGTGACCCCAAGGAATCAGAATTGGGAGTCACACAAGAAACAATGAAGGATGAATGAAAAAAGCCTTCAGGAGCATACTGTGTGCCTGGTACAGAGTACGTACTAAGCACTTGGGGCACAAAAAAAATGAGGCACCCCTCCCTTGGCCTCAAGGAGCTTGCACCTTAATAGGGGAATAGAGAAGATGCAGAGAAGTGGGGGCCAAAGAAATCTGGGGAATCACAGAGAAAAGGAGCAGAGCCACAGGGAAGCTAATGCTCATGTCTTTTCTGGTAGCAATGGTAATATTAACTTGATTCCTGTTTTCTGTCCTGCCTCTCCTATTACTGCCTGTGTGACCCTGGACAAGTTGTTCCTCTCCCCTGGGCTTCAGTCCTCTCATCTCTAAAAGGAGGGAGCAGACACGATGGCCTCGGGTCTCTTCCAGCTCCAGACCGCATCATCCTATATCAAGCTAGTTGCACACTTGCATAGTCCTAGGCTCCTTCCACAGAGTCCATGCCTGGTTTGTCCTAGGTGCTTCTGTAAAGTCCTCAGGAGCAATAATGATGCTGTTGGAAGGGAGGAGAGGTCTGACGTATAATATGGCAGATGTGCATGGGGAACCACTGAGTGTGGCCCTGAGCAGCTTAGGGGCAGTGTGAGGGGTGCATGGGGTGGATGCCCCAAAAAATGAAACAAAGGGATGATGAAATCACACTGGTTCCTTTTGCATGAGGCCAGTTCTATCACTAGCAGAGACCTGGGCATTGGCATTGCAGCAGGATTCCAATATATTCTTAATTGGGGAAACTTGAGTACTAGTCCACAGGAGAAAAGCCTTTCACCTGGGATCATGGATCCAGATGCAGCAGGGACCATGAGATCTCTTAGTCTGACCCGCTTGTTTTTGTAGGAAAGGCTTCTGCAGCCCACAGCAATCCAGGTAGTCAGTGTAGAAGGTGGGATCTAGAGTTAGGGAGGGAGGAAAGGGGAGAAACCATCCAGACCATACCCCCATTTTACAAATGAGGAAACTGAGGCTCAGACAGGGAAAGTGACTGAGATTCCCCGAGGCCACATGGAAAGAACCCTGGGTTTGACTTCAGAGGACCTGGGTTTCAGTTCCTTGTTACCTTTGTGACCTTGGACAAGGTCATGACATTATGAAAATGAATAAAAAGAATGAGGTGGGCAGGTTCACTGGGGAAACTTCTAGATAAAATTTTAACAAGTTTAGGGTAGATACCGCTATGCCTGTGCATTTAATTCTTTATGCCTATGAAATATCAGAGAACATGACCCGGCATCATGGAGAATTTGGGTTCAAATTTTATCTTTATGACTATGATCTGTGTGACCTTGGATGAGTCATTTCACTTCTCTGAATCTTGATTTCCCCATTTGTGGTCTTATGGACTCTCTGGGTTCCAGTTTCTTCATCTATTTCAAATGACCACTCTGGGGTTCAGTTTTTTCATCTGTGATCCTGTGACTTCTAAGGGACTCAGCTTCCTTATTTGTCAAATTATAAATTGCGGGTGTTGGACAAAAAGGCCCCTAAGTTTCCTTACAGCTCTGAATCAATGATCTTATGATAAAAAAGGATGCAGTAATCCCTGTAACTTAAAATACACCCATATTTCCTATCAATAAATGGCTGTTGGTTAGAGATATGGAGTTAGTCAAGGGCAGGTTAAGAACCTGTCAGAGAATGGGAAAAGAAGAAAAATTGCTTTATTATAGCTTAATAAATCTATACTTACACAGAGTTGTTTTTTTTTCATAAACATGAATTCATTCATCTCCGTGATTCCACTATGATGCTGCTAGCAAAAGAGTTTTATCTTGAGTTTTGCAAACTGAGGAACAGAGACCCAGATATTGACTTCCTAAAGGTCATGGTCTAAAATTATAACATAGCCAGAAAGGTAATTATAGGTCTCTGACTTTGCCTGCTAAGTGATAGTGGCTCTAAAAAGGAAATCTATCCACTGTTTTTTTTTCTTTGTTTGTTTGTTTTTTAGCTTCTTATTTAATTGCAGCATTTTACTAGAGAAGCAGAATGGCAAGAGTATATAGCCAGCCTTGGTGTCAGGAAGCCCTGTGTTCAAGTCTCACCTCTCATGTAGACAGGCTGTGTAATGTTGCTCATGTCACTTCTCCGTGTCTCAGACAATCTCTCAGACCATAAATAGCTGATCTAACCATTTCCTCCTCAGACTTAATAATATTTTTTCCAGTCACACGGAAAGATAGTTTTCAACATTCACTTTTGCAAGTGATAATTTTTCCTCCCTCCCTCCCTGCCTCCCTTCTCAAGACAGCATGCAATCTAATATAGGCTATACATGTACAATCCTATTAGACATATTTCCCCACTAGTCATTTTGTGAAGGAAAAATCAGAACAAAAGGGAAAAGCCATGAGAAAGAAAAAAGAGATGGAGAAAATGGTATGCTTCAATCTGCATTCACAGTTCTTACTCTGGATGTGGATAGCATTTTCCATCATGAGTCTTTTGGAATTGTCTTGAAACATCATATTGCTGAAAAGAGCTGAGTCTATCAAAATTAGTAATGATACGTTGTGGCTGTTACTGTGTACAATGTTCTGGTTCTGCTCACTTCACTCCAACATCGGTTCATGTAAGTCTTCCAAGGTTTTTCTGAAATCCGCCTGCTCATCATTTCTTATAGCACAATAGTATTCCATTACATTCATATACCATAACTTGTTCAGCCACTTCCTCAATTGATGGGCATCCCCTCAGTTTCCAATATTTGCTACCATGACAAGAGTTGCTATAAATATTTTTGCACATGTGGGTCCTTTTCCCTATTTTATGATCTCTTTGGGATACAGCCCTAGTATTGCTGGATCAAAGGGTATGCACCTTTTTGTAGCCCTTGGAGAACTGCCCATTTTCTCATCACAGTCTTGTGGATGCAGCCATCATTACGAAACAGTTACTTCTGAAGTAGGATTTTTTTTTTTTATCAAATGACATATATTTGTAAAGCACTTAGCACAGTGTTCCCTTCCTTTCCTTTCCCTTTTGTCAATTGCATTGAAAAATCACCTATTCACCAAACAGCATCTCTCTCAAAGGTGTGGTACCTCAGAGATTATCTTGTTTGTAGATAGTTGTTTGCATATTGTTTTTCCCCAACCCCCTTGTTATTCTGTGAGCTCCTTGGGGGTAATGGCTGTTTTCCCTGTCTCTCTGAAAGAGCCAAGAAATTTGCTCTCGTAGTTGCTGTCCAGTCATTTCAGTTGTATGTGACTCCCTGCGGCTTAATTTGGGGTCTTCTTGACAGAGATGCTGGAGGGGTTTGCCATTTCCTATTCGAGGTCATTTTACAGATGAGGAAACTGAGGCAAAGAGGGTGAAGTGATATGCTGGAGATCGCATAACTAGTATGAGTCTCTGAGACCACATTTGACACAGGTTTTCCTGACTTGAGGCCTGGGACTCTATCCACTGCCCACAAGCAAATAAATACTACAGAGCAAAAGTATGTGTTTTGAATTCAGTCCACCCTTTGACATTCGAAGTCCCTCATAATCTTGCTCCATCGTCTTTCATCCTAGTTGCTCCTTTCTTCCTTCCTTCCTTCCTTCCTTCCTTCCTTCCTTCCTTCCTTCCTTCTTTCCTTCCTTCCTTCCTTCCTTCCTTCCTTCCTTCCTTCCTTCCTTCCTTCCTTCCTTCCTTCCTTCCTTCCTTCCTTCCTTCCTTCCTTCCTTCCTTCCTTCCTTCCTTCCTTCCTTCCTTCCCCTTAAACCCAGTACATTACACAACAATAGGTCCCTGCCCAAACTCTACTTAATGCCTCTTCTAGGGACCCTCTGGCCTTCAGAGTGATTATCAGTACTGTTACTCTTTCCCTCCCAGCTGGACTTCATTACTTTTTTCTTTTGCTCGCTAAAGAGGCCGTTCCCTGTTTGCTTTCTAAAGAGGCCTATTCACTGAATAGGCATTACCTCACTCTAAGTGAGTACCTGAATAGGCCAAGGTTTCCCAGTGCATCCTGGGCCTTCTCTAGTCATCCTGATGAATATCTCGTCACTGGACCCAGATGACTCAGGAGAAGAAAGTGAGGCTGGTGACCTGCACAGCCCTCCCTCACTCAAAACAAAGTCAAGTGCAAGTGATGTCATCATTTCTCTGATGGCATGGTCTTCTTTGAAAAAAAGGACTAATATAGACATACTTCACTCCCCCTCCCATATCCTACATCTGAGTCAGACTAGCCTTGCTGCTGTGGCTCTAAGGCATTCCTTGTTCACAGGCCGAGCCATGTGCCTTGAATGCCCTCCCTCCTCCCCACCATTGCCTCTTGGCATCTCCAACTCACTTCATACCCAGTTCAGTGCCACATCACAGAGGAAGTCCTTCCTGAATCTCTCAGCCCACTCCCCCAGTGACCCCAGCTCTCCTTCAAGGCCTGAAATCACCCTACATTTATCAGTCTAAGCACTGCCATATTGCCCCAGGCTAACATAAATTCCTTGGAGTCAAGGACCCATTTTTGTCTTTCATCTTCTCTTGATGCCCAGGACAGGGTTTGGCACATAATAAGCACTTAAAAATGCTTGTTGAATTGAGTAAATTGAATCTGGCTTAAATGCTCCATATTTGAAGACAACCTCCAAACATCAGGCCTACTTGACTATGAGTATGAGAAGGGTAGGGTTGGGAACATTTGTAATTTCCTTCTTAGTCAATCAACTGGAAGTTAGGTACCTACTACATGTCAGGTACCATGTTAGACACAGGGGATTCAAAGACAAAGAATGAAACAATTCCTCCTTGCAGGAAGCTTCTGTTTTAACTAACCTTCCAAATTATATTCTATTTTATCAGGAGTAAAGTTAGATTGAGTCCACACAGCCTGTAGCAGAGGCAAACCATCCATGGTAGCTGGGGAAGTAGAGTCATGAAGAATTAAACATTAATGGCAGATCAGTTGTTCTGATTTTCTCTTTCTCTTTTATCTTTTTCCATTTGTTATATGGGATGGCACTTTGGGAGGGGAAGAGAAAGGGATGCTGGGAATAGCTGTGATAATATAAATAATAGAAGACATCAATAGAAACTTATTTTAAAATGAGGAAACTGAGGTTGGCAGAAGGTCATGACCTTGTCTAAGGTCATGTGGCTCATGGGTAAAGCTGTGAAGACTGTCTACCAAGGCAAAGGGGGGCTATGCTATGTATGAGTGCAAGGGGAGCCTTTGGACAGTATGGCAAGTACATACAAGGAGACTTAGACACCATCTAGTCTAACTCACTCCTTTGAAAAATGAGGAAACCATAGCTAAAAGAATTTAGGTGACTTTCCCAAGATTACAGTTTTAGAGAGAGGATGTGAACCCAGGTCATCCAACTTCAAGTACAGCCCTATTTTCACTGTGTCCTCTAACCGGTTCATACTTCAGTGACTCTTTGTAACTCTAGATTCATGATCCTTCCTTTGTAATCTTGGCCAAGACATTTCACCTCTTGTCTCTCAGTTTCCTCATCCGTCAAATAAGGGGACTGGAGGAGATGGCCAGGTCCCTTCCAGGCCTTATTTTTTTAATCCCAGGTCATCCTAAGTGCTCCGGCCACTTATTAGATCCCCAGGAAGAACGCGATGGGCTAATGGCCTGGGAGCTCTGGGGAGGCCTACCGAGGCAGGCAGGTCTGGGCATGGAGCCATGGGTTGAGCTTGAGAGAACTGGACTCTGGTGAAGGGAGATGCCAAGAAGGAGACAAAGAGATGATAAAAACCAACCTCACCTCCTTTGTAGTTTTGTCAGTACTGGTCCTGGGGATAACAGATGGTGAGACTCCAGTATGTTCTCATTGTGAACAACCTGAGAGGCAGCCCCACAGTGGAGCCTTTCACAGAATATTTACAGAAGGTCTGCCCCTGGAGGGAAACTTAGGGGTCAAGTGCTCCAAGCTTTTTATTTTACAGTTAAGGAAACTGAGGCCTGGAGAATTTCAGTAACTTTTCCAAGGTGATACAGGGAAGGAGGCAGTCTGGTCCAGTGGAGAGAGCTCAAGGCTTAGCTTTAGAGGACTTGAATTCCAATCCTGGCTCTCCTGAGTCCTATCTCTGTGACCCTGGATGAGTCACTTAAGTTCTCTGGGCCTCAGTTTCTCACTTGGGAAATGTAAGACTGGGTGAGTCACAAGGCCTTTTCACAGCTTGCAATCCATCATCCCAGTAGGTGGCACACAACGGGGTGGCAGAGGTCTGGACCTGGAGCAAAGGGTCTTCATCAGCCCCATCGCTGATGCTTACTGTCTGTGGGACCCGGGGCTGGTCACTCACTGCTTTGGGCCTCAGTTTCCTCATCTGTATTTAGCTGGGTTGTGGGACATACAAAATAAACATCTAAAACAAACAAAAATAGTAAACAGACTTGTTTTCCCCCTGTGTTTAGACCTTCTCTAAAAGAGCTCTAGAGCACAAAGGAAATACAGAATTGTCTTTGAGTCTTTAATGGAGGTGGGAAAGTTCACTAATACAGCATGTGCCCCACATTCCTTGTGTCCAGCTGTCCCAAACACCCTTATTGCAGGAGTCCTGGCCCCCTTTCTTTGTGTCCTCTGGATCATCCCTCACTTCCACTCTCCCAAACTCCATAAGACTCCTTGTGGCTTCCCAAGACCTCCCTTATCCTATTCATTTTCTCCCTCTCTGACCCATTCGTTTTCTTCTCAGTAGCTAGATTCCCCCTTTGAGTCTTGCTCCCACCCAAAATGTCAGAACTAATTTTATAAAGTCAATCCATGTTTATTCTATAGGCTTGTTCCCTTTCTGACTTACTCAAGGCATTGGTTGGAACATCACAAAGGGACTACCTGGCTTGGTTGAATTTTTGCAGTTTGTTTAATAGTTTGACCTCTTTCTCAGAGTGAGGTCCTGACCTGTCAAGCTCTGTTCCTTTACATGTTAAATGAGGAGACTGTATTCCATGCCCTCTGAGGTCCTTTCCAGCTTGGCCAGGGACCTATTGTTGGCCAGTCAATGAGAACCAGAGTGATTTGGGTTTTAGGCATGGTCACTTAGCTTCAGTCATTTAACTTCTTTGTGCCTCAGTTTCTTCCACTACAGAATGAGGGGTTTAGATCGGATGGCTTATAAAATCCTTTCCATTTCTAAATCTATGATCTATTACCTGTGTAGTCCGTGGAAAACCATGTTACCTCCTTGGTCTCAGTTTTCTGAGGGTTGTCCTGGATGTCCTCTAATATCCCTTCTAGCTCAAGGCAGGTTTATGATCCTATGATCTGACCCCCAATCGGATTCTCTTCCCTCTCCTCTTCCTCTTTCCTCTTCACCCCTACCTCTTCTGAGATATGAGAAATCCCAGGTGAACTTGCTTCTTTTTTGATATTTAGATGCCTGGTGCTTTCTAACTTTGCTCTCCATGCTTAGGACCTGGGTGCTTTTGGGGTCAGTTGAAAATTGAAATGAATCCTGCTGACTTGGAAAAAAAAGGCAAGTTGGCAGAGGACTCCACCTTGTCTTGGCTTTGAAGATTTTAATCTTTTTTCCAAAGCAACCTGGCTTTTACTCTTTACAATCTCGCATAAATCCTGCTGAGACGAAACAGATTCAGCTGGATATAAAGGGGTAAGGGGTGGAGAGCGACCCATAACATGAGAGTTTTGAATGTGCTTTGTGCCTGCTTCTCAGAGGACTCTGCTAGAGGAGATGACCACTAGCTGACCCTTGCCCCATGGGCTTGGACCAAAGGAAAGTCTTTGCTCCTTCAACAGCTGGCGACCTGGGTGACAGAGGTATTCCCTGGGGGAGCCCCTGACAAGGTCTGAATCCACATCTGCCTTGGAATATTTTTTTTCTTAATCTAGGAAAGGAAAAAACCAACTAAACAAGAACATCCACCATGCCCTTTGTGGAAGGTACCTGAATGAGCCATGAACTCACGAGCAGAGAGCCAAGAAGAAAAACAGATTAGGTCTCAATGAGATTAGACAGTGAATCAGAGGGAAATTCACTGAAATCTTTCTCTTTTTTATTATTGTTTTATTTTGTTGTCGTTCAGCCATTTCAGTCACATCCAACTCTTTGTGATCCCATTTGGGGTTTTTTTTGGGGGAGGGAGAGAAACTGGAGTGGTTTGCCATTTCCTTCTCCAGTTCATTTTACAGAAGAGGAAACTGAGGCAAAAGGGTAGGTGACTTGCCCAGGGTCCCACAGCTTGTAAGTGTCTGAGGCTAAATTTAGACCCAAGAAAATGAATCTTCCTGACTTTAGACCCAGCATTCTGTCCGTTGTGCCACTTAGCTGCCCTACATGTACGTGAGATTTATTATGGATATGGAGTGGCAAGGAAGGTGGCTTCTCTTGTCCCTATGGGCAATTGCTTTTGTTTGTCTAACCAATTGATCAGAATTGTAACTAAGGTGGGAAGATAGGCTGTCAAATTTAGAGGAAGCAGAATTTAAAAGGTTCTGCTAGCAAGTACGGTCCTTTCGCAGCTGAGAAACAGAGTTTAGCATCAAGTTGGTAAGAAAAATGAGTTCAAATAGGAAGTGAGGAGATGGGAAGCTAGAGTACATCCCTCCCTCCTCTTTGATTGTGGTAGCTATTTGACCCTGGGCAGGAAACTTGACTCCTCTTTGCCTCAATTTCCTCATCGGTAAAATACAGATAATTATAACAACTACCTCCAGGATTATTGCGTGGATCAAATGAGATAGCAATTGTAAAGTGCTTAGCATTGTACTTAGCACAGAGTAGGCACTATATAAATGTTGGCTAGTAGTCATAATGGTGGTGGTAGTGGTGGTAGTAGTAGCAATAGCATCAGTAGTAGTAATGGTAGTAGTAGCAGCAGCCACAGTAATAGTAGTCACCTGCCCAGAAGCAGATTTACTCTGGCATCCCTGCTTCCTCTCCCCTTAGTGGTAGGCACACTTTTCTCAGTTATTTGAGGGACAGATGAAACCTGCTGCTTGACTTGAGCACAGAAGGTCTTGTTATGTCTCTACTAATGATGAAGATGATCATGAGCCTGATAATAGTATCCTTGACTTCTAGCTGGAAGGGACCTTTAGAGGTTATGGAGTCCAACTCTCTCATTTTAGATAAGGTGGCTGGATCCAGAGGTGAAATAACTTGCCCAAGGTCCCACTAGTGAGGTGCAGAGCCAGGATGTGATCTCCAGGTCCTCAGACACCAAGTGTCATATTATAGCAACTAACACTTTTATTGCATTTTAATTCGTGCAAAGTGCTTTACATGTGTGGTCTCCCATTTGATCTTCACAACAACCCCAAGAAGGTGGTGTGACTGTTCTCATTTTAGAGATGAGGAAACTGAGACTCTTATTGGTAAAGTGACTCACAAGTCCATGTGGCCTCATACTGAATGTTGAAGACACAAAGGAAGATAAAAACAGTCCCTGTCTTAAAAGAGCTTGTGTTTAATTTGGGAGAGGACGTATAAACACCTAGGGACATACAAAAAACATAAGAGGTGAACGGAAGGCAATGACATCTCAGACAGGAAGGACTAGGGGAAGGAACTAAGGGAAGGACACCAAGAAAGAATGTCCTTCTGCAGAAAGTGGTGTTTGAGCTGAATCTAGAAGGAAGTTAGGGAAGCAAAGAAATGGAGATGAGGAGGGAGAGAGTTCCAGGGACAGGGCACAGGCAGTGCAAAGGCACAGAGACAATGTGTACGTGTAGGTGGGAAGCTTCCCTGGACGCTTGAGTTAGGAAAACTAGAATTCAAATTCAAATACTTACTAGCTGTGTGACCCTGGGCAAGTTACTTAACCTTAGTCTGCCTCAGTTTCCTCAACTGTAAAATGGGTAATAATAGCTTCTACTGCACAGGACTGTTGTGAATTCGGGGAGCTTCTTGCCATCAGCCAGTCCTACTGTTGGTCCTTAAGACTCTTGAATTTCCATAGTCCTGTGCTCTGGGAGACTTAACCCTTTCTGCTTTGGGATTTCCTCCCAGTACATGTACATGTACAACATAACCCATTGTATCTATCAGTGCTTTACAAGTGCTTTACTAACTGTTTCACATACATAGAGAATGAACTTTTAGCTGAGCAAACTCCCTCTACTAATGCAGGTTGGCATCTGTTCTGTGCCTTATGGTTTTAGAGGTGCTTAGGAGCATGGGTGACTTACCAAGGATTACACAGCCAATATGTGTCAAAGGTAGGACTCTCTAGGCATTATGCTATGTAGTCTGTAATAGTTCATGTTCAAAAAAAATTCTTTATTTTTGTTTACAGATTGTATATAAAGTCATGTTCACTGGGGAGAGGTGGCAACAGAAAGCTAGATACTAAGGAACAAGATGTTATTCATTTGTTTGTTCGTTTCATTGTTTATTGGTAAATAAAGGAGAGAAAGGCAAACAAAACTAGGGGCTTTCCTTGGAAACTGAACCATGAGTTCTTTCTCTGAACCTTAGATCTCATCACCTTTAATAAGACCATTACCTCTCTCCCCATTAGGACTTCAACCCAGAAAGTCAGCGTGACCCAAGAGCCATTCATTGATGTTTGTGTTTCAGGAAGCCGTGACTCTCCAAGAATGTGACCTTTTATAGAAATCATTGATTTTGTTTCTTTTCTGCTTTAGTAACTGTTTTAAAGAGGCATCTAAGATTACCAACAGCGGAGGGTGACTATGCTAGAACATATCTTCCTGAATTAATAAAGAGAAAACAAAATGTTTCAGCACCAGTCCTTGATTAACATCCTTCTCAAAGCTGTTTAATAAAAACATGGATATATATAAGTATGTATGTGTACACACATTTATACACAAAGGTGTATATGATGCTAGGACTCCAGAGAGTTTTACAAAATTGGTATTAACTTTTACAATTACTCCCTGGGCACTGGCTAATTATTTAATTAGCCAGGATAAAAGACTAGAATAGCAAAATTTATTAAGAACATAGTTTGGTGGTTAATTAATAATAACTAAACTAGCAATTTGAGCAAGACAATTTATTAATTAATTAAGCGAGCATAACAAAGATACCTACCCATGTTTAAGGTGGGACCAAAATCAAAGGGCCAGTTACTACCTGTGTGACATTGGGCAGGTCATTTAACATTTTTAGATCTCAGTTTCCCCATTTGTAAAATGAGGAGGTTTGGAAAAGACAGCTTCTAAGATTTTTACCAATTTTCAACCCTAGGACTAGGACCCCCTCTTCACCTAAAGGTTATTTCCTAGCTTCTTTTGCCTTCTCATTCCTAGATCTTTTCTCTGAGCAAGAAGAGCCCCCTTTCCTTGCCAAGGTTAACTCCACCACTCTAACTCCCTGCTCTTATCTCTTCTAGGAACTTCATCATCAGTCATTCTGTCTTTCTTACCTATTCAATATTCTCTTTCCACTGGCTATTTTCTTTCTTCCTGCAAACAGTTTCTTATGTCTTCTGACTGAGTACTGACAGTAGCTATCTATTCATGAACATCTACTTATCTCTGGTGGCTTGTACTGCCACTTTCTCCCAAAGGGTCACCAAGCCTCCAATATCTGGTAGAGACTGGCTTCGATGGTTTGAGTCCTTCTACATCTGGAGACTTCTTCAATGGACTGAAGATCAATAGATCATTCAATCAATCAACATGCATCAGTTAAGCTCCTGTTGTATGTCAGGCACTGTGCAAGGAGCTGGGGATACATATGCAAAGAGGAATCCATCCTTACTCAGGATGTCACATGCAGAAGTGTTTGGTCAATAGCAAGCTATGGGGTTGTGGACATTGGGCACAATTAATTAACAAGTACCTATTGGGTGATGGGAATATAAAGGCAAAAATTGTCCTTCAACAAGCTTACATTTAACCAGCACTTAGCATAGTGCTTGGCACATAGTAGGTGCTTATTGAATGAAAGAAATTGGGGAATCAATGGGAGTAATTCTTCCCTAGGGGTTTTCTGTGCAGGTTCTACTCAACACACTAGACATCTCCCTATAGTTCTTTGTTAGACTGTGAGCTTCTTGAGTGTAGGGACTGTACCGAGTACCTGATCCTTAGTAGGAACTTAATAATGGTTTCCTGATTTTCTGATAAGCCTCCCTAATATATTGTGACCTTCTTGAGGTCAGTAACTGTTGTATTCTTCATCCTTGCATTCCCAGCTCAGTGCTTGACACATATCATAATACATGTTGATTCGAATGAATTTCTTCTTATAAAAATTTTATTTTGTGAAGATAGGTCCAGCCTCCTTCCCTAGAGCACTAGCCAAGATGGTTCGCCCTTGGGAATGGCTGATATGAGTTGACAAAGAAAGACTTTTGGACAGGCATTCTCAGGCAGTGTATTAGGGAGCCCCAGTTCTGATTCCTGAGAGGGAGAGGTACTAACCTCAGGGCACCATTTGTATGGAAAACCAGTCCTGATGAAGTAGTCCCATCAAAGAGTCCTTTTTGGTCTAGATCTGTGATTTCATGGGAGTGGAAACTCCCTCTACCAATGCAGCTTAGCAGCTTAGAGATTCAGAGAGAGTCATTCCCTAGCACATGGAGGGGTTAAGTGACTTACTGACCTGTGATCACAACTTCAGTCAGCCAACAAACTGTGATGAAAGGCTTACTATGTACTGGTGCTAAAGGTACAAAGAAAGATTAAAAACACAGTCCCCACACTCAAGGAATTTGCATTCTTTGGGGGGACACAATATGCAAAAAAAAATTCATGCAAGATATGTACAGTATAAATGGAAAGAAATCTTCGAAGGAAGGCAAAAGCAGAGGAGGTGGGAAAGGTCTCCTGAAGCAGGTGGAATTTAAACAGAGTCTTCAGGGAAGCCAGGAGGGACAACCACTGAAAAGGCACCAAGTCAGGAGATCAGAAGCAGCAAGCAAGAATGCCTGGATCTCTGGATGGTAGTGCGTGTCAAAGGGAGTCATTTAAGAAGACTGGAAATATCAGAGGGGGCCAGGTATGTGCCAAAAGCAGGACTTGAACCCATGACTTCTTGAAGCCAAGACCCAGTCCCTTTATTCACTAAGGCACCCTACCTCTATCACTCTTTTCTTTTGGAGGGGAAGAGATCTAGCATAGTGAAAACCTGTTGCAAGCAAACTCAAGGAGACTAGGGCCCAGTCTTTTCATGGGTTAAAATTTCATCTATTGGAGACAAAACAATTAGGCCTGCTGCTTAAGAGGGCTCAGAGAGCATATTTCTATCAAACACATTAAAAAATATATTTTTTGAATCTTTGACTTTTATATTACTTTTATTTATGGAATATCCCTCCCCTTTGTTTCTTCTAGAGAGCACATTTTTTTATAAGAAAGAATTTTATAAGATAAAAAAAGACCATTTCAGTAAAACTAACATCAAAAAAGTTTGACATTAGTATTAGTGTTTCCTTCTCAAAGTCCCCCACCTCAGTAAGGATCATAGGATCCCAGATGTAGAGTTAGGACCTCAGAGGCTGTCTTGTCCCACTCTCTCATCATGTAAGTGAGGAAGCTGGGGCCCAGGGCAGTGAAGTGAAGTTTCCCAAGGTCTGACAGATTCTATAGTGCCAGAGGTGGGATTTGAACCCCAGCTTTGAGGTGCCTTCTTACAGCTTTTCTTTAGTGTGAAGTTGGTTATGGTGATTCAGCAGCATTTGGTGTTGATGTGTTTCTGTTCTTTCCAGTTATGCTGTTGTGTTCATTCTTTTCCTGGTTCCACTCACTCTACTTTGCATCAGTTCACATAAGTCTTCCCAGGCTTCTCTGTATTTATCCTACTCCACCTCTCTTACAGTACAGTAAAATTCCATTACATTCATGACCACAGTTTGTTTAGCCATCCCTTAACTCATTTTCTTGAATTAAAATCTGGCCTCAGACATTTTCTGGCTGTGTGATCCTAGGCAAGTCATTTAGTCATGTTTGCCCCAGTTTCCTCATCTGTAAAATGAGCTGGACAAGGAAATGGCAAACCACTCCAGCGTCTTTGCCAAGAAAATCCCAAAGGGGGTCACGAAGAGTTAAACATACGACTGAAATGACTGAAAAATAGCTGATGGGCATCTGTTTTGTTTCCAGCTCTTTGCTACTACAAAACTATTGCTGCAAATTATTTTGGTGCATGGATAGACTTTCTTTTTTGTTGTAATTGTATCATCATAATGAGATGTGAAGTGACCTCTCGGTAGTGAGGAATATTGAGGATGAAGATGTTTAGATTGTTCTTGAAAAAGTGGTACTGCATTTTTTCTCTCTCTCCCTTCTTCTTCTTGCTCTTCTTCTTGTTGTAAGTGTTATTCTTATTCTTGTTGTTGTTCTTGTTTTTGTTTTTGTTGTTCTTGTTCTTGTTCTTTTTGCTCTTCTTGTTCTTGTTCTTCTTGTTGTTCTCCTTGTTCTTGTTGTTCTTCTTGTTGTTCTTGTTGTTCTTGTCCTTGTTGTTATTCTTGTTCTTGTTATTCTTGTCCTTGTTGTTATTCTTGTTCTTCTTATTCTTGTTGTTGTTGTTCTCCTTCTTCTTCTTGTTCTTGTTCTTCTTCTTGTTGTTCTTCTTCTTGTTCTTGTTCTTATTGTTGTTCTTGTTGTTCTTCTCCTTCTTCTTGTTCTTGTTGTTCTTCTTGTTCTTGTTATTCTTGTCCTTGTTGTTATTCTTGTTCTTCTTATTCTTGTTGTTGTTGTTCTCCTTCTTCTTCTTGTTCTTGTTCTTCTTCTTGTTGTTCTTCTCCTTCTTCTTGTTCTTGTTGTTCTTCTTGTTCTTGTTGTTCTTCTTGTTCTTGTTATTCTTGTCCTTGTTGTTATTCTTGTTGTTCTTCTTATTCTTGTTGTTGTTGTTCTCCTTCTTCTTCTTGTTCTTGTTGTTCTCCTTGTTCTTGTTGTTCTTCTTGTTGTTGTTCTTGTTCTTCTTGTTGTTCTTGTTCTTGTTGTTCTTGTTTTTGTTGTTGTTGTTGTTCTTGTTCTTCTTGTTGTTATTCTTCTTGTTCTTATCGTTGTTCTTATTGTTGTTGTTCTTCTTGTTGTTCTTGTTGTTGTTGTTGTTCTTCTTCTTCTTTTTCTTGTTCTTATTGTTGTTTTTGTTGTTCTTGTTGTTGTTCTTCTTCTTGTTGTTGTCGTTCTTGTTGTTGTTCTTCTTCTTGTTGTTGTCGTTCTTGTTGTTGTTCTCTCTCTCTCTCCCCTCCCTCTCTCTCTCACTTAGGGCAGGGATTATTTTACATTTTACATTAAATTTTTATGTTTCTGGCACCCAGAACAGGACTAGGCACACACTAGGCACTCAATAATGCTGTTTGACTGAACAAATGCAGAAATAAGTGGTTTGTGGAAAGGGACAGAACAGCATTCTGAGAAAGGCTACTAATCCACAGAACCCATTGCTCCCCAAATTCTCAATTTTATTTTATTTCAAGTTTTAAGAAAGATTTTGAGCCACACCAGGCAGCCCAGCTGCGCTATAAATAGATCTTGCAATCCTGAGGTGTGCAATATAAAATAGGCCACACACGTCTCAGGAGCTGCGGCTGGAGGTTGGCCCCATGGGGCTTCCCGGGAAGGCTTTGGCAGAAGCAGCTCGATCTCGAGGGCCTTGGGTGTCTGGCAAATGTCTTTCTTGGGCCTCGTCTTCTTTAAAGAGAACCTGACCGCTTGTGTCAGAGATAATCAAGATGCTCATTTTTCATTTCAATGCTGTGTTTTTACATCACATGTTTCTCTGCTGAATCATTTACAGGCTTGTCAGAGGTAAAATGAATGTGGTGTTTCCTTGAAAGGAAGAAGCTCTATAGGTCTGGAATGTCCTCTCTCGTGCTCTTCGCTTGTTACATTGGCCTTACTCTCTAGGGCCGCATTCAGAAGCATCCTCCTCAGGGCGCCTCCCTGGACGCCTCCCTCCCCATCTTTTGACCTCTCATAGTGCTTCACTTTCAACTTTTCTAATGTCTATCACTTATTAGAGTTTGAGTTTTCTTGTCTCTCTACTAGACCAAAAGTTCTTTTTCTTATCTCAACTTTATATCCCTCCTGGTACCAAAAACAATACTCTGGAATCACTCGGTCAATCAACAAGTCCTTATAAAGGACCCACTATATTCCAGGCACCATGCTAGGCACTAAGAGAGATAAAAATATGAGTCCCCCACTTTCACTGAGTTTGTATTCTGTTAACATGCAGGAGGAACTTAACAAGTCAAGTCATTAAGCATTAATTAAGAATCCACTTGATCTGCTAAATACTTATTGGATTGAATTGAAACTCAACAATGCAAAATAATAGGATCCTATTTATTCACTTTAAAATTAGTATTTCATTCCTAAGTCACTGAGTCTTGTAAAATATGGAAGATTCTTTTGTTTTCTTCTATAAGATCAGGTCTGAGTTTCTCTGATGGAAGTTCATCTCCCAACTTCTTGATACAGCCTACATTTTCTTCTTTGTAAAAACTTAACAATTTATGTGATAAGTATATAATGAACTAAATGTGAAAATGGAAATGAGATCATTGTGAACTTGTTAAGTCAGAGTCAAATTTCCTCCAAGGAAATTTTCCAATTTTCACTTGAAGTCCATGAAAATGATTTTAGAAAAATTTTCTTCTTCCTTCCTCCAGCCCTCAACAGGTTCAACTAGGGTGGTATGATCAGAGCTTTGCCCAAGGGGAGAGAAATTCAGAGGGGCTGCCAGTCCTTCAACAACAATGGTTTTCGTGCCTCCTCGACTTAAAGAAGAAGCTGCCTCAGTAATTTGTTCTCCATAAATGTAATGGATTATCATAAGCAATGACATGGGAAGAATACAGAGAGAAGCATGGGGAGACTTACTTGTACTGATGCAGACTGAAGTAAACAGAACTAGGAAAGCAATCTACACAACTACAATGATGTACATGGAAACAACAGCAGCACCAACAAGACCACTGAAAGTGAATGCTGTAAAAGCATAATGATCAAGCTGTCATAACGTAAGAGAGCTAAGAAGACACTACACTTCCTTCTTGGCAGAAGCTGGGGACTACAGGCATGGAAAAGTATATTTAATATTAGACATGGAGTATCAACTTTGCTGAATTATTTTTTCTTTTTATTCTATTTTTTGTTTAAAATATAGTGGGAAATATTGGTGATATAAAGAAACAGAAAAATATGGACATATATATTCAAAGGAAGCCTGCCAGTGTACTTCTCACCCAGGTGAGCTCTCAGTAGGATCATTCAAGGCTGGAAGGGACTTCAGAGGCCCCTGAGTGCAAGCCCCTCATTTTACAGTTGAAGAACTTAAGCCCCAAGACAAGAAGTGACTTACCCAGAGTCACACAGATAGTAAGTGTTTGAGGTGGGATTTGAACCCAGGTCTTCCTTAGCCGTACCCTATCCTTCCCTTTCTCTTCATGCCCTACATGTAGAAAAATCTGCTCAAAGTGTCCTCTCCCACTCCTGGTAACCAAAATGAGGGTGCTTTCATGAAGCTTCCTTTAGGAGAATTTGGTACCATTTCAGTCAGATGCAAAAATAGCTCATTAGAGGTGACCTTTGCCTATTAGGTCTGTGGAGACTACTGTCCCATTCAGGCCACCCTATGTCTTTTCTGCTTTGAGAGACAACCCCAAGTTCACAGGATTATAGATGTCGAGCTGGAAGATATCTCAGAGTCCATCAAGTCCAGTTTCAGGATTCCACAGATTTTACAGAGGTTAAGTAATGTGAGATGGGATTTGAACTCAGGTCTTCCTGATTTCAAGCGCTGCACTTTATCTGCTGTGCTACCTCACTGCTTGACTATATAACTCAATGGTGAGGGCTTCATGGTATACCAAAGCTGGGTCCAAATGGCACACATTTTGTTATAGAGATGTTTCTGTGACCTTCTGGCTATGGGTGTTGTCTGCTGGGGCCACACTTCACTGTTCTCGATAGCAACCAAATATCCTTCTTCTCTGTGTCCAGGGAAGGTACTCGTTAAGAATGCAGCCAGCCTTTGACAGAATGGATGCTGTGACTAGAATCTCCTTTTGAAAATCTCAAATTGAATCTTAAACAAAAAAAAAAGGAAATCTCAGCTGTGGTCTGCAGACACACACACACATACAACTCTATCACCTTTTTGTATATAAAAACCATAGGGCAATTTCTGGAGCTATTTTTTCATCAGAGCTGAAAAGAAAAACACCCACCATCACAAAAGGAAAGTAGATTTCATATATCATTAGCTGTACTTGTTTTACCTCCAACATAGCATATCATTTTCATATTCCTGGAGGTGTTTCAAAGCATTTCCTTAAAGGGCTAAACCTTCATTAAAAAAAAAGAAATGGAAACTTACACAATTCAACACTTTTTCCTGTAGAGTCCCTTAATGTCATCTTATCTTAATATAAGATATCATAATATCTTTCAGTTCTTTAATGTCTCCCGTCACATGGAAACACATGAATAGAGGCTGACTGAAATGTAAATGCTTATTTGAATGGCTGGCTGGCTATGTTGTTAATTCAATTTTGCTGTTTTATGTGAGAAAGCTTTGTCCTTTTCCATCTCAAGGAATCCTTCCTGCTCTGTTTCCATTTCCATTTCCCCTGTTTCTATTTCTCCCTAACAAGTAAATTCTGTTCCCGAGGAGCAGAAATGATGTTTTCAGATGTTTATTTCTTCTTATCTCCCTACTAGACTATATGAAACATGAGGGCAGGACCTCTGCTTTATCAAAACTTCAATCTCTCCCAGGACCTATCATCATGCTTTGTAACCATCACCTCGTCAATCAACAAGCATTTATTAAATACCTACTATGTACTAGGGACTCTTTCCGTGAATACTAAGACAAAAATGAACTCCCTGTTCTCAGGGAGCTTATATTCTATTATAGGAATAGATATAAAATACATACAAAATAATACATGATAATGGAGAGGGAGGCACTAGAAAACTGGGAAATCATGAAATTACTCCATACTTTACAGGTTCTTTCCCAAAATGAAAATGGAGGAGGATGAGAAGAATTTGGAAAGAAAGTAAAAAGGAAGCCATTGGTATGTATGAATGTCTTCAACAACAACAGGGCTCTGCTGTTGGTCATAACTAGAGTTTTTCTGCCTAGAACCTCATCTAGAGCAAGCCATTTGTCATAGGCCCTTAGCAGAGAGGAGGATTGGACATTGGATGAAGATTGGGGTGGGGGTGGAAAGATCAACATCTTGGGTCACCACATGAGGCTGGTTTTACAGTGAGGCAGAGAGGGAAGAGGTCACTCACCCCACCTCACCATCAGGAAGCTTTATGTTTTGCCTAGCTATTATTGCCTAGATGGTGCTACCTCCTATTGTTTCTATGCTGCTGCTGGACAAGAAACGCAACATAGTAAAATGGGAAGAGCATGGTCTTTGGACTCAGAGAATCTGGGTTCAAATTCTGTCATTGCCTTTTATTACTCATGTGACCTTGGGCAAATCATCTCAACTCTTTGGGCTTTGTTACTTACCCATAAAAGTGACGGTTTTGGAGTAGAAGAGTTCTGAGGTTCCCTTCCAGATTAACATCCATGGTCCTATCATGGCACCTTGTGTACCACCCTAAATTCATCATCCTGAGACAAAGCCCTCATGGACCCACCCTGGTTAAAATTCTGCTTGCTCAACCTGTTTAGTTTGATTGGACCAAGATCTATTTTGTACAGCTTGATTCCAAAGAGCTCTAGAGAACCGATTAATTGTTTTGGGCATGTCTCAGAGATTGTCTTTAACTGAAGACCTTGTTATTGTTTTGTTGTTTTGGGGTTTTTTTTGGCAAGCTTTTCTGAGTTTTATTTGCTATAGTATTAGTTGTCAGGCTGAATTTCTGCTGGGGAGGCAAATATTGTGTTCCCTAATAATGGTATCCCTCTCACATGAAATTTCATTCCCAGAAGGCAGGTAGTAAGGTCCTGTCAGCATTTTCATTTATTACTAGGTTCTCTGCTTTGGAATGACTTGGTTGATGTAATTTTAAAGTCACTTAGGGAGATTTTTTTCCAAATTGACATTTCCATATGTTTTATTCTTCCTTCCTTTTGTGGTGAAATATATTTTTTGGTTCTGCTATAAATAGGTGTTTAAATAGTCACCAGAGAGACTTTCACAAACTAAGGATTTAAACCTCTCCCCAGAGAACATGCTGATCATGACATTAGCCTAGTTAATATATCTATTGTAGGGAACAGATATGTATGAGGCATGTTTTCAAACCCAGTACTAATGTTAAGCATGCACAATGCTGATTTTTTTCCTTTCTCGGGCTCCTACGCTTTAGGTTTTTATTTTTGCTTTTGTTTTGTTTTGCAAGTTGTTTTGTAAATTTAATTGGGTGGTTGGAGGATGTTTAATGATTGAAGTACAGAAATTAGAAGGAGATGAATTGAAAAGTAGTTGCCGCTTCATAGAGGAACAAAAATGTGTAAATGGCTTTACAGTTCAGAGCTCTAGAACTGGAAGAGACTTTAGAGGTCATCTAAATCAACCCCTTCATTTTACAACTGAGGAAATGGAGCCTCAAAGAGTTTAAGTGACTTGTCCAGAGTCTTGTAGGTGGTAAATTACAGAGCTCAGATTTGAACCCAGGTCTTCTGTGTCCAAATCAAGCCCTCTTTCCTAGAGCAGACTTTACCACAAGCTGGATCCCACTCTTCTTTTAAAATTTTGGGTTTTTCCCCCAATTAAAAATCTTTTCTTTCTTTCCTTTCCCCATTGCCTCTACCATTGAGAATAGAAAACATGAACAAAAAGAAAACCCTTTTAATGATATTCATGTACATTAAAAACTTTCCCACATTAGTCACATCCAAAAATGAATGTGTCCTGCATCTTGAGTTCACCACGTGTCTATCGGGAGCTGAGTGGCAGGCTTCATCCTTGTGGTTCTGGAATAATGGTTGATTGCTGTGTTGATCAGAGTTCTCAGTTCTTTCAAAGTTGTTTTGGGCTCCATTCTCAAGCTCTGCCACTAACAAAGCATGAAATTAGAAAACCTCACTCCAGCAGGATTCCCATACCTCTGTTCTCCAGGAAAGATTCTGATATACTATACCAAAAATGAGACATATTTAAGCTAAATATAATTAGGTTTCAGAATCAATTTGTTCTAAATTGATGCATAGGGCTCCATAGGTATGAAAGTGTCACAGAAAAAAAAGTGAATTCCTGCATCCTAAATTCAGCTTGCTTGTCAACAGAAAAATAAGTGTGATGTGCTCTGAGAAGCAGACCTCAGGCAGTGGCCCTGATGCCATGCTGTGGGGTTCTCCTGTATAGAAGCCAAAAGACATTTTGTAGTACAGTCATGAAAGGGGGATCACTAGAAACTCTGACTCCATGTCCTATCCTCTGTCCTCCTCCTCCTTCTCTGTTTCTCTCTTTCCTTCCCCTTTTCCCTCCCTCCTCCACTACCTCTTGTCTCACTCTATAAGGAAGTTCCATCATTAATCCTCTGGAATCATGGGGAAAAATTACTCTGATCAGTGCTGTTCTAAGTTGATTACCATATTATTATCTTTGCATAAATTGTTCTGGTACTGTTCACTCTGCATCAGTTCATGTAAGTTTTCCCAGGTTTCTCTGAAGCCATTCCCTCTACAATTTCTTACAGACCAATAATATTCCTTCCTATATGTTTGTATAATTTGTTCAGCTATTTAACAATTGATGGGTATCCCCTAGATCCCCATTCTTTGCCATTTCAAAAAAAACTGTGACTATTTCTGTACATTCTTATTTAGAGTTTGTCAGACGTAGAATGAATCCTTCCCTTTATCTACTCCTCTAACACCTTCTTCTCCTTTCTCCCTTTTCCTTCCTGTTTCCCTGCTAAGTAAAGTTTATGTGTGTTTGTGTGTATATTCTTCCCTTTTCTGATAAGTTCAAAGTGTCAGTTGTTCTCCCACCCCCTTCTTGGCTGTCTATTAGATGTCTATTTCCAAAATCTGATGCTGTGAGGTAGTTTTTTTAACCTTCCTTTTTCTCCCCCTGCCCAGTGCATTCCAATTCCCCTTTCTTTCCCTTTTTCTCTAGAGATCATTAAGACAAAACAGAACCACTTCCAGAGCTTCTCCCTAATTAAATTCCCTAAGTGAACCTGATGATGATATGGCACAGAGAGGATACATATCATCTCTCCATATTTGAATATGAGCAATTTATCCCTGTTTAGTCCCCACCATAATTTATTCTTGTTTACTTTTTTCATTCCTGTATTTGAAAGTCAAAGTTCTTCTATAGCTCTGGTCTTTTCATCAGGAATGGTTGGAAGTCCTCTATTTCATTCAAGTCCATTTTCCCCTGTCCCCATTGCAGTGTCCTGGTATGGACCTGGGGCCTCCTCTTGCCCAGGTGCCTAGCCTCTCCCTGGGCTGGAGTGCTCCATGTGGAGTGCGATCCTGGCCAAACCCCATCTCCACTCTCCATAAATCTCTCTATTTGTCTCCCTGCACCAGTCTGGACTGGACAAATGATTCATGGTCATTTTTTTCTGGAGTCCCCCACCAACTTTTGGTCTGATAAATTTTCAAGATCTGTTTGGAGGAGTTTTGGGGGTGCAGGGATAAGACTTCTCCATCCTGATTCCTCTTGCTCCATCATCTTGGCTTTGACTCTATCTCATTTAATCCTTACAACAACCCAAGAGATATATGATATATGATAAGTTTCAGAGAAGTGGGATGACTTGTTTACGGGTATATAGCTAGTAAGTAACAGAGGAAGGATTTGAACACAGGTTTCTCCTGACTTCTTCAGCCATGTGGCTCTGTCAGGTAATATCAAACTTTTTTTTTAAATTAATAAGCACTTATTTTGCTCCCTTTTCCTTTCCCTACCAAGTGAAAAAGAAAGAAAAACAAAATCTTTGTGACAAATGTGCATTGTCAGGCAAAAGAAATCCCCACACTGGCCATGCCTGTCAGGTAATCTGAAGCAGCTCTTATTCCCAACCAGCTAATTGCTTTATTGTCCTTTAAGGAAAACACAAAAATGGACTAATTCAAAGGCTTTCCCTCCCTGACATATCAAATCAATGAGGCTAACCTATAAGCTTATTTTTAGAAAAAATATAGATGCACAGAAAGGGCCATTTTCAGTAGAAAACAGGAAAGCAAAACAAGGAAATGGTTTGAGTCTATTTTTTGAATTATCTTGGGTCATACAGAAATATTTTTACAAAAACTATTTAAGTTTCTGTAATATGAATTGGGGTTAGATTTGGTACATTTATTTTGGTGAAAACTCCTGGGGAGCCATCAGAGAAATTCATTTAATTGAGTATTTGACAGTATTTCCCCATAAAACAGTCTCCTTAGATGAGAATGTATTTCATATAATTTGGGTTATTTTTAATTTGATACCTTGGTCTTGATTTAAAAAAAATAAAGTTTATCTCCAAAGAATCTAAATTTTAGACAATACAAAGAACAGTATGTGGTAGGTTAAGTGGGATCACAGTCTAGAATTGGGAGAAGTATTCAAGGTCATCATGTGGAGCCCCCTCATTTTACAGATGAGGAAACTGAGGCCCAGAGAGGTTGTAGCTTGCCCATATACCATGGATCACAAGATCCTATATCTAGAACTGGAAGGTCTAGCAGAGTCTAGTCCAGCATTTTATTTTACAGTTGGGGAGACTGAGGCACAGAGGGCCTTGCCCAACCAGGATATTATCATCAAATGCAGGTCCCTGATCCCAAATCTAGACCGCTTTTTACTACTGCATACTGCATTGCAGTGCCACTTTAGCAATGACTAGTCTGTAAGAAGAGATGTGCAAATCTTTGATTGCAAAATCATATGTTGGAGAAAGAGTGATGAAGTGAAAGTGAAGCATCACAAATGGCCTGAGACCTGCACTGGTACCCACAGAACATTAAGACATTAGCTTCCTTGTTTTCTGTTAGAATGTCTACTCTTAGTTCTCCTTCTGCTTTCTTGACTGCTGCTTCTTAGCCTTTTTTTGTGAAATCATCATCCATGTCACACCTACTATGAGCATGACATGAATGGGTGGATGTCCCCCAAAGCTATGCTCTGGCTCTCTCTTTGTAGTAACAACATTCATTTCAGTCCTGTCTGACTCTTCCTGACTCCATTCGGGGTTTTCTTGGCAAAGATACTGCAATGGTTTGCCATTTCCTTCTCTGGTTCATTTCACAGATGAGGAAACTGAAGCAAACACGGTTAAGTGACTTACCCAGAGTCACACAGCTAGTAAGTGTGTGAGGCCAGCTTTGAACTCAGGTCTTCCTGCCTCCAGGCATGGTGCTCCACTGTGTCATCTAGATGCCTCTTCCTTCTCTTTATCCACTGTCTTTTGGTGATCCCATCCTTTTTCACTGTTATCTTGAAACAAATGACTCCCACATCTGTACATTCAGTCCTAATCTCCTGAATGCTACTCCAACATCTATAAATGCCCTCTATCTCCTCCCTGAATAGTCCATGGACTACTGCTATCATTCTTCCCATTTAACAGAATATTTTGGATATCAAACAATCTCAAGGTTGTCCTTAAGATACAAAAACAATGCCCCTAAAATATATAACACCCTTTGTCTGCTTGTCCTTAATTACCCACAACTTTGCCATTTAGCTTGTGACCTGGAAACAAGTCTTCTGTATGTGCAACTAATTGGAACTCATCCATGTCCTTATTAGCTTGTGGTGTCATTAATATGATGAGCAACGTTTTTTTTCCTTTAAATCCACAGAAGAGAACAAAAGGAAGTGTAGGAGACTCAGACAAGAAGGACAATGTAGAAACTATCCCATTTATTATATTCTTTTAAAAAATACATACAAGCTTTGCATGACAGAGAAATTCTGTTTCATGGACAGCCCTCTTTTTTCTGGTACTCTGTGCATTGGAAATAGTTGTGTTTGAGGATGTTTGTCAAGAACAGAAATAACAAAAACTATACACACATATATATATACATATATATTAGAAGTTGACTTTATTCCCTTATTTATCAAATCAATGAAGCTAACCTAGAAGCTTATTTTTTCCTTGTTGCTCACAACTTGATTTTTATTCAATTTTGTGGGTTTTTAAAAATAATATTTTATTTTCCCCCAAACCTATAAGCTTATTTTTAAAGAAAAACATAGATAAGTAGAAGAGAACTTTAACAGAAAATGGACTTATGAAGACACGACATACATATGATTTGAGTCTCTTTCTCAAATTCTCCAGCCTACTATGTACTACCCGGAATACAATAAAAATTAGATGTCTCCACATGACCTTGGATAAGTCACTGGACCTCAGATCCTCATCTATAAAGTGAAGGAAACTGCTCTAGATCAGGGCTTTTTGAACTTTTTCCACTTGCTGCACTTTGGCAGTGTTAGTTGGTATTGCATGATGGCCTGAGGGCATGGGAAGCACAAAGTGTATATGCTTTGTGTTCAGAACCAAGGCTGCAGTGAAGTTCTGAAGTGTAAATCAAGCAAGTGCTGCCAGAAATACCTCAGATTCATTTTGAGTTGGATTTTTAATTAACTTTTTGGTCATTGCACGTTCAAAAACCTTTTACTGTTGCCAAATTTTTTTCACCCACAGTTTAAGACATAAAGCAATGGCCTCTGAGGTCCTGTACCACTCTCAATGATTCTTTGATCTAATTAAAAAACATTTAATTAAATTATCTATTTGATTAAACACCATTTGTTAATAATCTATACTACGTGATATGCCAACAAGACACATACAGCCTCCAGAGGAAAACATCTCATATACAAGTAAGTACAGTACAAAACAGATCTGAAATTCTTGGGAGAGAGGGAGAACTATGAGAGCTGGGGGCAGGAAAGGTCTGGAATGGCTGAGATCATGATTCTGACTCGGAAGGGACCTTACGGCATCCAGTTCAAGTCACATTTTACAGATAAGGATTGATTCTGATCCAGTAACTGACCCAAGGTCACCCAAGTGCCCAAGAAGACAAGGGCAGGATTGGAACCAGTCTCCTAGTCTTCTCCATGGTACTGGAGTTGATCCTTGAAGAGAACTAGGAATACGAAAAGGGAGAATAACAATTCATATTTTTATAATGCTTTAAGGTGTTGCAAAGCTCTTTTTCTTTGCTCCTCACAACAGCTTCTGTGGTGAGGTAGTGGTAGGTATTACTACTGTCCCTTTGTAGAGATGAAGAAAATGAAGTCCCACGTGGTTGTGACTTGGCCAGAGGCATCATATCGCCAGTGAGCTGGCAGGAATTGGAAATGGGAATTTCTGATATCTACTACAGCACTCTATCCATGGGGCCATCTAGGAGCTTCAATCATAGGAAGCAGCCCATGCCTAGGCATGGAGTCAGGATACATTTAAGTACCTACTACATGCTGGGCACCTTGGTAAGCACTGGGGATGCAAAGAAAAGTAAAAGACAGTCCCCGTCCTCCAGGAATTAACAAATATCCTGAAAATACAGCACTTGATAAATTGCAGATGAATTCAGAAAGCAAGATTGGTGAGCTTTCCTTAGGTTTTTAGTACTTGTAGGGATTAGGAAGGACAATATAACTCAGCTTCCTCATTTTACAGAAAAAGAAGGTGAAGTCTTTTGCTTTCTTCACTGGAAAACCCAAACCCTGGCAGTTGCATGAGGATGGAATCACTGTTCCAGCCATGACTCTGAGCAGGAGACTGAATTTCTCCAGTAATTAAACTGGCATTAATGCAGGTAGAAATGAGTCAGTTTTAAGACAGGGTCAATCAATCACTGAGCCTGTCTTTTTGCTAGTGCTAATTTAAAAGGTCAGCCAATAAGAGAAAGAGACACAAGGCTCCTAGAAAAGCCCAGTATGCTGCCCCTTAGGAAGTTCTAAGAAGCGCTGACATTTCTCTAGCCCTTTCAGGTTTTCATAACCTGTTTCAAGCATTATCTCAGATCCCACTAGAAAGCAACTAAGTGCCATAGTGGATAGAATGTTAAATGAAGTCAGAAAGCCTTGCGTTCAGCCTTTTGTCACTCACTGAATCTGCCTCATTTTCTTATCTGTGAAATTGAGATCTTAAAAGTACCTATCCCACAGCATTATTGCAGGGATCAAATGAGATGACCCATCTCAATGTTTTGCAAACCTCAAAGTGCTGTAGGAATGGTGAGCCTTATTAGGAGCATATACATTCCTTGATGTCAGGGACTTCCTCCCTCTCCCCTTTCTTTGTGTCTCCAGTGCCTAGCACCATGCCTGGAACACAATAGATGTTTAATAAATGACTAGTGTTGCTCAGTCGTTTCAGTCATATCTGGTGCTTTGTGACCCCATTTGGGGTTTTCTTGGCAAAGATCCTGGAGTGGTTTACCATTTCCTTCTCCAGCTCATTTTACAGATGAGGAAACTGAGGCAAAAAGGGTGAAGTGACTTGCCCAGGGTCACATCCAGCATGGGTCTGATGCTGGATTTGAACTCAGGTTTTCCTGACTCCAGACCTGCTGCTCTATTCCCTGTACCACCTTGCTGCCTGCTTGTTGACTAACTGATCCTAAAAACAACCCTATGAGGGAGATACTCCAAGTATTATTATATCCATTTCACAAACAATTCATCTTCCTGATTTGAGGTGTGGCACTCTATCCACTGAGCCCCTTAGCTGTCTCCTTCCACTCCCCAGGCCTCACAGTTAGCATCAAAACTGAAATTTCCACTCTGGAGGCTCCTGACCAGAAGTACAGTGTTCTTTGTTGTTGTGGTGTATAAAGCACAAAAAGATTAATTAGAGATTAATTAATTAGAGATTAAAAATGGGAAGACTGTTCAAAGACAACTTAGTAATAACCTTGAGAGCACAGGGACATATTTGGATGTTCACTGTGGTCATCCAGCAGGATGCATAACTGCCACCCACAGGATATGCTCCCAAGAAAATTAGATTGTAATCAAATGCATGTGGTTCACCCACATCCCCTGATGTGGAGACGAGCAGCAGACAAGAAAGGTTGGCATCAGCCAAAGTCTGCTATTTCAGTAAAGTCTTAGAACATGCAGGACAGAAGTGGGCAGCCCAACGGAGGGGCTGAAACGTGGCTGTTTTGGATTTCTGCAAGCTGCAGTTTCCTCATCTGTCCAACAAAAGGGCTGAAATAGAAATAGAAAGCTTCCCCTCTCTTTGGGACATCTTGTCATTTTATAGAAGTGCACAAGACCACCAGTAGCCACTTGGTCATTAACTTCCCTGAACCTCAGTTATCTGAGCTGTAAAATGGGGGCAATAATTTCTCGCTTGTTGTGAAAAAATATATAAGGCTATAGACATTTTTTAGATATTATTATCAAGAAGGAAGTGAAGGAGGAGGGCAAGAGGCTTTGTGCAGGAGTTGTGGGCAGAAGTTGCCATAGAATGGGGCAGCAGCTGCCTGCTCCAGTCAAATTCTACCTCTGGTCGTACAGCCTGTGTGACCTTGGAAAAGATATTTAACCCCTCTGATGAAGCCAGTTAACTTTTGTGGGTCTCATTTTCCTCAAAAGTCAAATGAGGGGCTGGGGCTAGCCTTCCTTGGAGGTTCCTTCCATCTGTAGACAGGGCAGCAGCTGAGCACTGCACTTCCCTTTCCCTTCCTTCTCCCCATTTCCTCCCTCCTCACCAAGCCATTGGGGCAGGGGCAGGAACTAGGTAAGCTGCTGGTACTTGGGAGTGAAAGAGTAAGGAAAGGGGAAAGGGGAAATATTAACGAGACAGAGAGGAAGGCAAGTGCTTGGAGGCAAGGGAAGGAGCAGGGTCTTCCTCTTTGTCATTAGGTAGCTGTATTCTGGGAAGCCAGGAAACAAACCCATCCCTTGAGGTAGTTCTTGGGGAGAGGGAGGGCAAGGCAAAGAGGGCTGGAGTTGGAGTCCTACTGCTCTCTTTTTGACCACTTATCCCTCGCAATGATGCTCGATGGGTTGCATCACCTTTTGGGCTCCAGTTTCCCTATCTGTAAAAGGAGATTGTGGGACTTGGGTTCAAATACAGTCTGTCATTTACTCCTTGTTTGACCTTGGTAAAGTCACTTGACTCCCCTGGACCTCAGTTTCCTCACTGGTAGAAGGAGAAGTTTGTACTACAAGGCCTCAGCTTTATATCTATGATTCTATGACCTGTAAGGTCTCTTCCAATTTGAAAGCTATGAGTCCTAAATATACGTAAATATATATGTAGCAGCTCTTTTTGTGGTGGCAAAGAATTGGAAATTGAGGGGCAATGGCTGAATAAGTTGTAGTACGTAATTTTGATGGAATATCATTGTGCTATAGGAAATGATAAAGGGGATGGCTTCATAAAAAAAAACTGGGAAGATTTGTATGAACTGATGCAAAGTGAAATGAGCAGAACCAGGAGAACATTGTACAGAGTAACAGTAATCTTGTAAAAGTAATCAATTGTGAAACATTTTGCTACTCTTATCAGTACTTGGCAATTCCAAAGGCCTCATGATGAAGAATGCTAATCACCTCCAGAGAGAAAACTGATGGACCCAGTGCAGAATGAAGAATAATTTTTTGCTATTTTAAAATTTTTCTAGCTTTTTTTTTTGCAACATAGCTAATATGAAAATGTTTGCATGACTTCATGTGTGAAAAAATAAATTTTAAAAAGAAAGCTATGTGTTTTCATGGAGGAGGAAAGATATGAGGGCTGCAGTGGAGGAGAAGAGACTTCCTTCAAGACAACTACCCAAGGAAGCACTGATCTCACCCACCTGAGATTTGTATTTTCCAAGAGTCACCACAGGCTCTTTCAAGAGTAAAACAGAGTTGGCTTGCAGTGAGGCTCACCAGGGCATTTAACAGCAATGACCCAAACATTGCTTTGCTTTCCTAGACCATCTGGGCAGGCAGAAGTGGAGAGTATGGGATGGGGAGAGTCCAGTATCTAGGGGTTTGAGGGCAAGGGGGCAACTTTCTAAGTGATGTGGGAAGTTGGAAGGAGAGGGGAGGAAATAGGAAGGAAAAAGGAAGAGGACAGCTGTGCACAGAAACATCCAAGAAAGCAAAGGCTGGAAGGGAGCCTCAGGGATGATAGAATCCAGTCCCCTCCTTCTACAGGAGAGCAAGCTGAGGGTCTGAGAGGGGAAATGACTTGCCCAAGGGCACACACACAGGAAATGGTAACCCAGGGATTCACACTCAGGCCCAGAGTTTTCACCATCATGCCCATTATGCCAAAAGGATCAGGGCAAGTTTTTAGAATGGACAGTGGAGAGAATGAAACATTTAGAGTCCATGGATTGGAGTTAGAATCCCAAATGCCACTCATTATTTGTGTGACCTTGAGTAAATCACTTCATTTTTCAGGCCTCAGTTTCCCCATCTGAGGAATGAGAAAGGTTGGATGAAAGGACTTTTAGTCCTTTCTAGCTCAAAATCTAGTATCCTGTGCAGAAGCCCAATTGAGAAATCATATCTTTGCCTCACTGTCTCTTTAAAAGAATTTGTGTGGCCAGAAAAGAGAACTTTTGCACCAAATATTAAAGTCATAACAGCCCCACCTACTCATCTTGGCGGGGGGTGGGGTTGAGGAGTAAGATTTTTTCCAGTCACCTGTATCTCATTAAAAAAAAAAAAGGCAAATTACAGCTGTAATCTATTTGCTCATAAAGGTCCCTGAAGCCCAGATTTATTGATGTGTGTGCTTTGCATTCTACCAATCACATCTGGAAGGCCTCACCTGGGTACTGAAGTTGGCTTCGTGCCCAAGCTATAAATGATGCTGTGTGAGCTAGGAGCTGGTCATTTCCCACTTCTTCTCCCAGGTACACTGTGCCTGAGTCCAGCAAAACCAAGACCTCCAACTTTTCCTGTCTTTTTGGATTAGAGTGAACCTGCCCCATGTGGAATTCCAAAGCTAGAGGGACTCCTCCACGGGGGAGAGACAGAAGCAGGGTAGGGGTGGGGTAGCTGCCAGCAGTCAGTAGGAGGACAGGTCCTGTTCCATGTTCCCTTTACTGTGGCCCAAAGGAATCTGTCTGAAAGGGATGCTGTGGAAATTCCAAATATGGCCATTTTCCCTATTAAAAGTTCTTCAGAAGAGAGCCTTAATTCACCTTGGGTAAAAGATGATCCAGGAAACGCACATTTCTTGGCTTATATGTGTCTTTTTCTGAAACGCATCATAGTTGGAGGGACAAGGACTTATTTGATTCCCCTTTCCCTTCCTCCCTCCTTGCTGCCAAGTCTGCTGGGCAATCCCTTCTCCCACCTTGGAGACACATTGTCTTTGTGACTTTGGTTCATTTCCCACCCTCACCCCCCATGCCAATAGGAGGCAAACTTGGTGCCTGACAGATTCAGAGGATTTGTCTTCAAATCTCAGCTCTGTCATTACCTTTGTGATTTGTGGGCTTCTCACTTCACTTCACCTCAGTTCCTCAGTTTGTTCCTGTGTAAGATAGATATAGAGAGGCAGCTAAGTAGGTGGCAGGGTGGATAGAGCTGTGGGCCTGGAGTTAGAAAGAAATGAATTCAAATCTAGCCTTAGACATTTTCTAAGTCTGTGACCCCGGACAAGTCACTTGTTTGCCTCAGTTTTCTTAACGGTTCAATGGGGATAATGATAGCACCTAACTTCCAGGGTTGTTGTGAGGATCAAATGAAGTCACTTTAATGCACTTAGTAGAGTGCCTGGCACATAGTAGGCTCTGTAAATATTACCTATTACTACTATTGGAGACAGAAACTGGTAGAGATACAAACGGTAGTGGATTAATAGGCTTTCGAGGTATTTAACATCTATGATCCGCAGAGACCCCTCCCATCACTAGAATTATACATAGCTGGCTTCGGGAGAGGAAACGGGCGGCACCATAAATCCTTCAGCATCCCTGAATCCGAAGTTCCCCACCCCCCACCCTAAGTCCCTCCAGTGGGTCCCAAGGAGGGAAATCCCTCCCATCGGGGACTTGGGCTGAAGCCTCAGCAGGAGGTGATCCGCTTTTCCACGTGCCCCTCCCACCTTCCCTCCTTGCCCCTCCTACCCCTTGCCCCGCGGTGCGTCCCCTTGCTTTCCTTCGCAGTTCTGCCCTGGTAAAGCATCCTGAGCCTTGCTCTCGTCCTCTCTCTCTCTCCTTCCCTTCTCTCTCTCTCTGTTCCTTCCCCCCATTTCTGGTGTGTCTGAACCCGGGGAGGCGAGCTCGGCACTGAAACTTCTCCGTGGCTTTCGCCGGAGAACTGGGCATGCTCAGGAGGCAGGAGACTTTGGTTTTGCAAGTGGGAAGCATATGCCCTACCCCGGCCAGGTGGAGCCCGCCCATGGGAGCGAGCGGCCAGCGCCAGGGCCCGACGCCGCTGAGCTGCCCAGCTCCGGTGCCAACCTGGGCAGACCCCGGGCCAGGATGTCCTCCTTGGCTGCATACGGTAAATAGGTTTACTTGCTCATTTTTTTTCTGCTGGTCTGGAGTGGGGGCAATTCCCCAGCTGTCCTTGCTTTGGATACCCTTTGATCACTTCTGGGTACGAGTGAAGGGGTGAGGTGGGGGCTGTCGCAGCTTGCCTTTCAAAGGAGGCAGGGTCATCGTCATGGGGGGGGGGGGGTGCCCAGCTGTGAAATCAGGGCTGCGGGCAGAGTTGTAGAAAGATAGTACAAAGATCGGCAAGCTTGCCAAACTTAAGGCTTGGGAGTGGGGACTTGGCTTCCAGGAAAATTCTCTTCCTCGGAAACCACCAGAGGTTTGTATTGCAGGGATCCGAGGAGGGCTTAGGAGGAGAGTGATGTCTCTACTACTCCTGAGCCTACTGCTGCTAGGGTGACCTTGGACCAGTCACCCAAATTCTTCAGGCCTCAGTTTGGTCAAGGAGGGATATGCTAACATTTACCACATCAGGCTGGAATGAGTTTAAATTAATTTAAAACCCGAGACCCGAAAAATAAATCAGCTTGGATAAAGGTGCTAGGTAGACATAAGGGGATTACTACTGCTTTTTGCAAATATTTCCAATTTCGGAATAAATCACAATCTCCAAAGTTTCAGACTCAGCACCAGAAACTGTGCTAAAGATACCAGTTAGGGGGTTCTTATCAATGTTTCTGTTTGTGTGGAAGGAAAAAGTAATTTAGTTCATCCTTTATCAGAGATGCTGGTGAGTGGCTTGGTTAGGAATAGAAACTCAGAAGGATTTTTCCCTTTCCCCTTGTATTAAATCAGTTGTGAAACGTGTTTAAAAAGTGATGGCTGGTAAGGAATTACTGGGAAATATTAGCCACTGCTTTAAGGGCTCCTATTGTTGGAGAACCTAGGAGTTTTAGGCAAGGTGAGAAAGGTAAAGGCGAACATATAAACAGGAGTCTGCCTCCATTTCTTGTTCTCTTTTCCAAGCTTAAAAGGACCTGCCTTACAGGGCATAAACCACTTAAAATGATTACTCAGGTACTGCTGGCAAGCCAGAGATGGATGTGCAGGTGAATTGCTAACAGATTGTAGACAGGTAGCAAAGTGCATTGGGAAGCCTGTTTTTTTCCCTTCTAAGCCTTTGCTGGGATCAGGGCTGGTTCTCCTGGCAATCACTTTTCAGCTGCCTAACAGTTTTCCTCTTGCATCTGAAGAATCTTAACAGATTCTTACAGGGATGGGTAAGCACATTGATGAGGATTTCGGAATACATCCATTCATTGACAGACATCTATTTTTAATCCTTTCCGCTATCAGAGGAATCCAACTTTTGTACTTGACTGCATTTTAGATTTCTCCGGCTGCCTGGGGGATGCTCTCAATGCCAAGCTTAAATAATAACGGGTGCTATAAACGTCTAGAAGCTTTCAAGACTTAATTGGGCACCCAAGTGGGGAAAATGAATTCAGAATAAGTTAAATCACTTTGAAAAGCAAGCATACTTCACTAATTAAAGGGGAAGCAAATTATTTCTTCACAACTAAAAATTAGGCAGGAGGTGTTTTTTTAAAAATGCTAAAGGGATTTGAAACTCAATAAAATATCCTAATCAATGACCTGAGTTCAAATTCTGCCTGTGACTAGCTGTGTGACCAAGGGCTAGTCACTTCACATCTCTGTGCTTTCAGTTTCTGTATCAGTAAAACAAAGGGATTGTACGTGATGAGCTCTGAGGTTCATTCCAGATTTAAGTCTGTAATCCTATGATTCTGTGAATCTATTATTTTTTTTAATGTTTGGCTTGAATTCCCCCTCCTCCTGTTTATGGTCTCTAAGTAATGGCTGAGAATTATCTGCAGAGTTGATATTAATCCAAATATCTATGGCAATCAAATTAAGATAGAAGACGTTATCCCCTTGAGGTTTTTCCAATTAAGCAAACGAGTTAGTGAGAATCTCATTTCACCCCCTTCACTATTTCCCTTAGTTCCTGGGGGATACACAGTCCCTTATCTGTAGAAATCATCACATCTGCCATGGTTTAACTCATCTGCTTCTTGAAGGCAGAGTCAGGCTTAGAAGAATGTCGATTGACCATAAGGTTGAGCTTGTATTTAGATGGTTGGATGTGAGGTGGCCGAATAGTGTCTCCCTATCCTGGTCTTAGCGATATCCAGATTTGTTGTCTCAGTAAATGTATTCTTCCAGGTGGAAGGCAGAGCTTGAAGGAAAACCAGTTTCCATGTTAGCAGGAAATTTTAGGCTCCAATGAAGGCCAAAATTTTAATGCAACATACATTTGTTTGGACTTGGGTAGGAGGAGAGGACAAAAATGATAGGAAAAAAAACTCTTCAAGCCACTTAGATTTGAGCAAGGGGGGATTAGATACTGTAATAGGGGTTCTCAACCTGAACTCTACAGCTCCCCCAATGGGCCAGTTTGTAGATTTTTAGGGAATCTGAACTTGGATGAGAAAAATGATTTCTTTATTTTTGCTAACCTTTAACTGAAATTTAGCATTTCCTTTCATTTAAAAAAATCTGAGAAATTTTAAATAAAAAAAAATTCTGTCAAGGGCTTCACTGCCATGATACAAAAAAAAAATTAAGAACCTCTTGTATAGTACAAGCTAAACATTTTTCCATTGGAGAGACAAGAATAAAATTCAAAGGTGGGAAGCAGATCCCTTTGTGGGGAATCAGTGAGGGGTTCAGGAAGGAGATGCCATTTAAGCATGAGGGATGGAAAGGATTTTGATTTTGGATGGGGGGGACAAAGTAAGCCATTTCCAAGTATTCTACTCAAAGCATAACTAAATATGGCTCATAAATCAGGATCACAGCTCTAGAGCTGGAAGGGACCTCAGAAGCCATCTAGCCTAATATGAGGTCAAGAGAAGTGAGGTGACTTATCCAGGGTCACATAGCTGAAATCATAAGAGCATAGCATTTAAAACTTCAAGGGAACTTAGAGGTCATTTAGCTCAACTTCCTTATTTTAGAGATGAGAAAACTGAGCCTCAGAGAGGTCATAAGATAATTGTTATACAGCTGGAAGGGACCCTCTAAGGCTTCTGTCTCAGCTTCCTCCTTGTACAGGTGAGGAAATTGAGGTTTGGGAAGTGAAATGATTCACTCAACTCACAAAAGGAGGAGGCAATCTCTGAATCCGGGAGAGTGCTCTTCTGTGGTCAGGGGCTTCTTTGACAATCAGAAAAGTTATTTGCTTTCCTTCCAAATATCCATACTTAATCCCATATAAAAACATTGCCTTTTGGGAGACTAGGGAAAGCTCCGTGGATACACCTTGGTCTTGGTTTTCACTTAGTTGACAATGAAACAGAAATAAAAACTAGTTAGGCACTGAACAATACTAAATAGTCTTTGCACATTTGTTGTTGCTGAATCATTTTTTCAGTCATGTCCAAGTCTTCCTGACCACATTTGGGGTTTTCTTGGCACACATCCTGGAGTGATTTCCTTCTCCAGTTCATTTTCCAGATGAGGAAACTGAGGCAAACAGAGTTAAGTGACTTTCCTAGGGTCACATAGCTAGAAGTGTCTGAGAACAGATTAGAACTCAGAAAGATGAACTTTCCTGGCTCTAGGCCTGGCGTTTTATCACTTTACCTCCATAGTAGGCACTAAATAAATATTATTCAACGGGGCATTGATGAGCCCCTAGATTTTAAAATGTGTACTTCTGAGGTTTTGTGTCATTTTTTTTTTAAGGATTCTTATATTTGAAATTTTAAGCTTATAAACTCCTTTAAAATATACTCATGATTTTCCTCTGCCAACCCTTTAGAAAACCCTCCCTTAGACCATTCTCTGTGCTGAAGAAAAAGTTAAGCACAACCAGCTATCCTGCAGCAATTATACTAAGAGCATATATAGCATTCTGCACCTGTAATCTCTCCCCCACTCCCCTTTTGGGCTTTCATCATCTGTTGGTTGGAGGCGAGGCTGGTCTTTATATTTAACCTGTATTTTAACTGTTCTTTTTGCATTTCTTTTGGTGCTTTTCTGATTTTCTCTAGAATTTTCATTCTAAGTTTTTTTTCATTATTATTTTGTTTTCAGTGTTCTACAATCACTTCCATATCTTAGACTTTTCCCCTCCCCCACCTCCTTCCCCTCTAGCTCCCCACTTCCTCCCCGAGACAGCATACAATTTTATATAGATTCTACATACACATTCCTATTAAATACATTTTCACCTCAGTCATGTTGCACAGAAGAATTAAAATGAATGGGAGAAACCATAAAGCAAAACAAAATATAATACAAAAGAAAATGATCTGCTTCATTCTGTGATCGAATTCCATAGTTCTTTCTCTGCATGTGGAAGGCATTTTGGGAATTTTTTAAGTCATTACATTGCAATGAAGTACTAAGTCTACCAGAAAAATTCCTCACACACTGTGGTCTTTGCTGTGTACAGAATTCTCCTGGTTCTGCTCTTTTCACTCAGCATCAGTTCATGTAAGTCTTTCTAGGCTTCTCTGAAGTCTTCCTAGGCTTCTCTGAAGTCTTCCTGTTCATTATTTCTCATAGCACAATAGTATTCCATTACATTCATATACCACAATTTATTCAGCCATTCCCCATTGATGGGCATCCCCTTTATTTCCAGGTTTTGGCCACCATAAAGAGAGCTGCTATAAATATTTTTGTACATGTGGGACCCTTTCCCATTTTTATGATCTCTTCTGGATGCAGTCCTAGAAGCGGTATTGCTGGGTCAAAAGGCATGCACATTTTTGTAGCCCTTTGGGCATAATTCCAAATTGCTCTCCGGAATGATTGAATCAGCTCATAGCTCCACCAGCAATGAATTGATGTTCCAACTCTCCCACATTTTCTCCAACATTTGTCATCTTCCAGTTTTGTCATGTTAGCCAATCTGAGAGGTGTGATGTGGTATCTCAGAGTTGTTTTAATTTGCATCTCTCTAATCAATAGTGAGTTAGACATTTTTTCATATGACTATAGATAGCTTTAATTTCTTCTTCTGAAAACTGCCTGTTCATATCCTTTGACCATTTATCAATTGGGAAACGATAGAATTGTCATTCAAAGTTGAGAAAGACCCCTGAAACTCTGGGAGACTCACTGTGGCAAACTTTCAAGAGGATGTGGATGGGTTGTGATTTGTGTCACTGTGGGAAACATTCATATCAGCGAATGAGATCACAGTTCCATTTTATTTTCTTTGTTCTACATCAGCTTGTTCAAGACTTCCTATGTTTTTTAAATTTATTTTTATTCATCATTTAATACAATGTGATCATTTTTCATTGCATTGATACATCTGGGGTGACTTTGTTGTGCAGTGGATAGAACTTCAGGCCTGGAATCAGGAAAACCCAAGTTCAAATGCAACCTCAGACACTTATTAGCTGTGTGACCCTGGACAAATCACTTCATCCAGTTTATCTCAGTTTCCTTGTCTGGAAAATGAGTTGGAGAAGGAAATAACAAATCACTCCAGTATCTTTGCCAAGAAAACTCCAGATGGGGTCATGGAGATTAGGACACAACTGAAACTACTGAACACTAACATTGATAAACCAAAATTTGGGTTTTAAGGTTGCCAACTTTGTTTCCAGCTGTTTTGCTGCTATAAAAGTGTCGCTATGATTACTTTGTTACATATGAGAACTTTTAAAAGTTGTTTTTAACCTCTTTGAGGGATGTACTCAATAATAATGGGGTTGCTGAATCTAAAGGTATGAATAGTCGAGTGACTTTTCTAGAATAACTGAATTGTTTTCCCAAATGTTTGGACCAATCTGGAGCTCCACTAATTGTATGTTAGTGTATCTATTTTCCCACAGCCCATCCAACAGCAATAATTTGCTTTTTTAAAATCATGCTTGTTAAGTTTCTGGATACGAGTTAAAATCTGTACAGACAAGGAAATTTGAGGAAGGAAAGAATACTAATAATTTTCAAAGCCAGAGCTGATGAGGACCTAAGAAGAGTGGTGGCCATGTGTCCATAGAGGAGGGGCTGTATAAAAGAATTAATTTTCATGTAGAATTGAGAGGACTTGGCAACTCTGTATATGTGAATGTTGATCTAAGCGTGTAAAGGTATCAGTGACCTAAATGGAGAGGTCAGAATGACTCCAAGAATATGAACTTAGGAAACTGGGAGGGTGGCAATACCAATGACAGAAGAAATGAGTGATGTTGGTCATGGAACAGAGGCTGACCAATCGTTCCACAGAAAATCTGGCTTGGAGAAGAAGATGGAATCATGATTCTATAGCTGCTCAAATATATTCTCATGGTGAGATCCATCAGCACTAATCTTGAGATGTTGACCCTAAGTGCTGTTTTTAATGGCTTAGAAACTGGAAAGAGCACCTGAGGTCAAAGGTACTGGCTTCAGATTGCACCTAGGATACTGCCTGTGTGACCCTGTGCAAGTCACTTTACCACCCTGGGTGTTATTTTCCTCATCTGTAAAATTAAACAGTTGGATTCGATGTCCTTTGCAGAACTTTCCAGATCCAAATCATCGATCATATGGCTCTGGCTTTTTTGGCTTAAATTATTTTAGGAACCATCTATTAAGCACTTAGTGTGGGCAGGGAATGGCACTAGGCTCTCAAGGAAAGCAGAGATAAAAAGCTAGCACTTTCTTATCAAAGTGCTTTATTTGATCCTCCCATCTGTAAAATGGGGAAACAGAGGTTCAGAGAGATTAAGTGACTTGAGATTCAAGGGAGCATTTCCTGACTGCAAGTCGAGCACTTTATCCTATATGCCACACTGCAGATTTAGGACACACCATGGAGGGACACAACAAAGGATGCTTTTGAATATATTTAAATTGAAATATATTTAAATAAGGGCATCTAGGTGGTATAGTGGATGAAGTGCCAAACCTGGAGCCAGGAAGGCTCATCTTCCTGAGTTGAAATCCAGCCTCAGCCACTTACTAATTATATGACTCTGGAAAAGTTGCTTAATTCTGTTTGCCTCATTTTCCTTATCTGGAAAATGAGCTGGGGGCAAACCACACCAGTATTTTTGTCAAAAAACCCTCAAAGGCAGGTAATGGCGCAGTGGATAGAACATGGAGCTTGGAGTCTAGAAGACCTAAATTCACATCTGGCCTCAAACTTGCTAACTATATGATGCTGAGCAAGTTACCCCATTTTGGGGGCAACCAAGTGCCACAATGGTTAGAGCACCAGGTCTGCACTCAGGAGGGCCTGAGTTAAAATCCAGCCTCAGCCTCTTGACACTTAATCACTTGTGTGACCCTGGGCAAGTCATTTAACCCTGATTGCTTCACACACACCCCCCCAGAAAAGAAAAGAAAACCCCAAATAGAGTTGGTCAGACATGACTGAAATATCTGAACAACATCTTTAAATTTCTATTTTATTTTTAAAATATGTATTTTAATCAGAAATTTCAAATTTTCTTGGCTTGTGTGTGTTTTCTGATGTCATCATGTATGTTACAGAGTGAGAGGCAGTATTATGATATAGTGGCTAGGCAGCTGACCTTGGAAGACCTGGGTTTAAATCTGGCCTCTGATAGCTGTGGGAACCTCTCCATACTTTAGGCAACTCTCTAGGACTGTATATTGCAGAATCGGTCCTCATCAGCATTGGTAGAGTGTGCTCCCAGTGGGGAGTTCCCTATATCAATTAAAACTATTTTTAAAAAAGTTACAGGGAAGGTTCAAAGCCTTGTAGCCTACAAGGGATGCCATTTTCAAAGGTGTGGCCAAGTGGTGAGGTGTAGGGCATACATACAAATGCCTTATCCACTGTATTTAAAGTTGTCCTCTCTACCCCCTCCTGGAGCCCTTTTTGAAGAAGTTATGATTCACTTTAATATTTCTCTGCAACCATATACAATGGATTTAAATCTCAATATTGCATTATAGGTGGAAATGCTGGAGGAGGTCTGGCTTCTGTCCTAACCTCCTTAACTAGTCTGGCCCCTAGTTTCCTCAAATATCGGTTGGAGGATTAAGCTCTTTTGTAGCAGTCTCCCTTCATCTGGGTTTATTAGGAATGTACAATGAACTTACTCATACAAAAAGGGGAAGAGGGAGGATGTGAATTCCTTATTGCTGCCACCTGCTGGGTTCCTGGCTTCCTCTGGCTTTGGGAAATGATGCTGTGTTCAGAATGCTCCCAGGAAGTAAGCTTTCTCCAGACAATAGAAGAGAAGTTAGAAATGATTTTCTACTGAAGCAGACCAAGGGAGCTGATACCTTCTTACGGAGGAAGCCATCTTGAGTAGGTCAAATCAGGCGAAACCCCAGTTGGTTGAATTCCTTAAGTCTGTGCATGCACTCAGACATAGTCATCACTCATTCCCTGTCTCTGCCTACAAATGCACCCTTCTCTGTGGGGAAGGGACCTGGTCTAACCAGCTTGCACCACTCATTCTAGGTCTGTGGGCCTATTTCTAAATCCCTTTGTACTGAATTTGGGGGACTTTTGCTACTGAGCCAGTGACTGTGAAGCAAGGCTTTGCTCCGCCTCTTTTGAAAAGTCTCTTTTCTCATTGCAAATAGCAGAGAGAAGATATTTTTTTACTCTATGGAAACAGAAGGCCCAAGCTGCCTCTGGAAGTGTGGATTCCCTCTTCATATATGTCAGTTGGATAGAAATCGATGTGTTTCTCACTTAGCCTTTCCCTCAGCTTCCAAGTCATAGGTGATTTAGGGTGAGCTTTCCTCTTATTTTTCCTCCCAAATCTGGGTCCTTGTTATACAATCCATAGTGCTTTCACTAAGCATTTTAACACATGGCAAAGCAAGTACAAATCTGCTTTTTCGATCAAAAAACTATTTGAAATTTTAAAAATTAAATATAAAAAGGATTAAATGCCTGCATGCTATGGAAATAAAGACAAAAACACTTTACCCTCGAGGAGTTTTCCTCTATTGTGGGGAAAACAACATGAATACAGAGAAGTACATATATACACACATATGATTATGTATATGCTGTGTGTTGTTAGTACTTGTGTATGTGGATAAGATACTTGTGTACTAATATATGCAAAGCCAATTCAAGTATTTCTGGGGGAATGAGAGTTCTAGCACTTGGGACCACCAGGAAAGGCTTTTGGTAGTAGACAGCATTTGCTAGGAATTAAGGTTTCAAGAGGCAGGGAGAGAAAAGGAGGGAGAGAAGGGGGACAGAGAGGCAGACAGATAAGGGGGAGAGAGAGAGAAGAGAGGGGAAGAGAGGAAATCAGTCTAGAGAGATAGGTTGGAGCCAACATGTGAAGGACCTCTGTTCTATTTGGTGGTGATGGTGCTGGGGTGAAAGGGTCAGGGTTACAAATGTGCCCAGGTAATTAGGAGGGAATGTGAAGAGGGAGGAGGGAATCAGGAGAGCCTTCAGTGAGGTGCTGGCCTCTGTGCTGAATATGGATGGATGATGATTCAAGAAGGCAGAGGTGAGGAAGGAAGGCCTTCCAGGCTGGGGAGATGGTTTACAGGAAGGCGTGGAAACAAGAAAAGGAATGTAGACTGGGATCGCCAGTGTAATGATGGGTATGGATTGCTGGGAAAACAGAGCTCAGAAAGGGTAATAACGTGGGGCAAGCTAAACAGAATTGTAGAGGTAGGAAGGGAGTCTCACTGCATAGGGCTTTAAATGCCTGACTCACTCTTGGGGTTTTCTCTATGAAGTTGGTAGGGGGCTGCTCAAGGATTTGAGCAGAAGAATGATATGACACAGTCAGCCCTGAATTTCAGGAGGGAGATTTTAATGGCTGCATGAAGGGTTGACCCAAGAGGGCAGAGTGGAAGCAACTACTGTAAGAGTCCGAGTGAGGACCTAAACAAGGCTGGTTTCTAGGTGAGTGGAGAGAAGGGAACAGCTGTGGGAGATGTGGAGGATTGAATTGACAGGGCTTGATAGCCAGTGGTGGAGGGGATGGCAAAGAGTGGGACCTGTGATAACACTGGCACAGACCGAGGGAACTCATGGTGCATGTTGGCACGTTTTCTGTACCTTTAAGTCCTGTCTCCAGCACTGCCTGTCCCCCCTATCCCTTTCTCCCCCCACCATGTATATACACAATATGTATATATGCATACTAACACAGTACACACATGCATATATGTATAAATCCACACAGTATATGTGCATATATAAATTATATAGACTGTAAAACTGATAATATATTTAAAGTGCTTTGCAAACTTTAAAGTGATCTCTCCTTAGTTATTAACACTATTTTTATGATGATAATTATGTTTATTAGTTATATTTGCACTTAGTTACTATCATCATCACTTTTGTTATTCAGGGTCACCCAAAAGCAATTTTAAGCTTTTATAGCTTAATATTCATACAAACTTTATAGAGCTATGTGAATGTGGGTTGTGATTATTTCAGAGTTTGGAATAGGATTTAAAAACATACAAATACCTAAGGTATAGTCCGATGCTTTTTTCCATTGATCATCAACAATTAAATCCTGCTTAAATTAATCCTGATTTTACATATATATATGTACACACACATACATATGTTGATATATACACATATTTATGTGTATAGATGTAACATGTATGCATACAGTATATCTATGTATCTCATCTATCTATATCTATTCCCCTAGATTGTTTTCAAGCCTTGTTTCTAACTCTTTCAGACAACTCATTTTTTATAGAAAATAGTATTTTAAAACATTTTATAATATAACATCCGATTTTAAAACAGACATGAAATGATTTCTTCATAGTTCAAATAAACATATTCAATATAATATTGAATTTAAATAGTATATTAAATGTAAATCTATATCAATTGAATATGTATCAAATGAATATATCAGTATGAACATATTTCAATTGAATACACTCAATACTCTGAAGATAACATTTCATATCTCTTTTGAAATCTACTTTGAAAGGTTTTAAATAATCAGATTCTATAGAAAGGACCCCAATCCATGTAAAGCTTGGTAATTTATGTTAAAGGCCAGGCTCAAAAACAGTCCAGGAAAACCAGACTTTTGTCTAATGGGTAAACTTAATGTTATTGTAAAAGTAGAAGTAGCACAAAAGATTATTTCAAAGAGAAGATCCGACAGAGGTGGATTGGGGGTAGAAGAATAACTATCTTCCCATTGGGGAAAGGCCAGTCATGGGAAAGTCACACTACCAAACAAAAGATGACCAGAATCTGGCTTTTTCTTGCTCAAGTCTGTATTAGGAGAAAGGCCGGAGGAATGCTGTGTGGTCAGAAAGCTGGTCATGGGTGCTTGGGAGGCCACGTCAGGCCTTTTCTGTGATTAGAAGAAAGTGGTGATAGCTAAAACTTAGCCTACAGCAGTAAAAGTGACAGGCTGGCTTCTTTCACCTCAGGCAAAGACAGAACCAGGCAACTGGGGATTTTAATGCTGAATCAGGGAGCAGAGGAACCAGAAGAAAAACAGTAGCATCTTTTAAACCAAAGTAAATGGAAACCAGCTGCAAGGCCCTTTGATATAAAACTGGACCAAGTAGAATCCGAGGCAGAGTCAAGCTTGATGAATATCAAATAAAACATGATTGCCTCTCCATTAAGGTCTCTCTCTGATCCTTTATCCCGGTGTGTAGGTGACCCTGCATTATCAAAGGCTTTGTTAGCATTGGGCAGCCTCTAACAGGGGCTCCCAAGAGGGAAAGGCTTTGAGTACAGGTCTGCTGATGGATTTTATGTCTGCTCTCTGAAGGCCAACATAGCTGAATGCAACTCATGCCACTTTCTGGAGCACTGAATATTTCAAACCTCTTTAAAACAGAACATAAACATTTTAAAATAGATATGAAGTGGTTTTTAATCACAGTTTTGAAAAAATGCATTTGGCTTAGAGAGCAAAGAAACTCAAAGCATTAGATGCAAGTGAGATAATGGCAATTTATTATTGTTACTACCACCACCACTGGGCTCTTTTCCTCATCTGTTAAATGGCATTGATGGAAGGGTTGGAGTAGATGGCCTCTAAGGTCTCCTTTAGCTCTATTCCTATAATTCCTGCGTGATGTTGGGCAGGTCTCCTGACCTCTTGGGAATCTCAGTTTCTCATCTGTAAAATGAGAGAGTTGGAGTAGATAGCATTGGAGGTCCATTCAAACTCTTAGTCTACGAATTTTTCCAAATCCAACCAATGTCTACTTTCTCTTCAGTAGGAGCTTGTCTTCAGAGAGTTTAGGAGTATTTCATAGGATAGATGACCTTTTGCTGCCATTCCATTTAATTTCAATAGATAGAATCCCTTCCTTTTTTCCCTATCTCCCATTCAACACCCAGTGCCTTTATTTCAACAGTTGTTTGTCCGTATTCCTTCAGTCTTTTTATCCCATGGTTGCCAAAATAGCAGCTGGATCTTACCTTTTCAACTAAATCAGTCCTCGTTCATATCTCTTCATAAACATCCAGACTTTTCGGTCTTCATGCATGCATTGTATTCCCTGCATTGCTCAGGTTTCTAATATCTTTCTTCTACCCCTCTCCCCCACCATCGTGAGTCTATTTTAGTTTCTCTTCCCCCATGCCTCTCCATTATTTTTCTTCTATGTTATGAGTCTTGTTGACTGAATCACAAGATCATAGTTCTGGAACTAGAAGAGACCACCTTATAGACCAACAAGTCCAATCCTTCCTTTTACCATTGAGGAAACCAAGACCCAGAGATGCAAAATTATAGTTATGTAATACATAATTATATAAGTTAGTAATACAATATATATTTATATAAGTTATATACTGAGCAAAACCTAGTATAATATAACTCGTCAATATCAGATGAGGGATTTAAATTCATATCTTCTTGACTCTGAGTTCTCACCATATGGGTGTACTTGGTTTTTGTTCTATTGGATATTTCATTTCCCACTTGTATGCCTTTGCATTGGCTGCCCTTCGTGCCTGGAATGTACTCCTTCCTCAGTCCTGTATCTTTGAATCCCTTTAAGACTTAGTATAAGGACCATCTTCCATACGAAAACTTTTCTCTTTCCTCCTAGCTGCTAGCTCCCCACTTCTTAAAATTATTTGTATTTATTTTGTAGTTATCCCACCTATATATATCTAGCACAGGGGGTAGAGAGACTGTGTAATTGAGACCACATGGGCTGGAGACCTAGACCACTTACTGTCCTTTTTTTGTCATCTTGGTTTGTCAGTTCCAAAGGAAACTGACCTCTAGTTGGGGGAATTAAGCTTTCTATTCTCACACAGGTTGGCTGATCACCCCTTCCTAGGCTATTTGGTGGGGGAAGGTATTGCTTTTGGGTTCAATCTGGCATTCCCACAAGAGAGAGAAAATAAGAAACAATGCATATATATGAATTAAAAATGGATGCAAGATTTGTTCCTACTCAAAGCATGTGTTACGGAATAATCAAAACAGAATACAGTAACTTAATGCCCCTAACTTGGGAGGTCAATATTCAAGTCTTGTTCTGACATAGGCAGTTTTTGCAAGACTACTCATTACCATGTTATATTTTGCCTCAGTTGAAATTGTTTAATCAACTGAGTTTGATTATTACAGTTCCTTCTCTCCAAACCTGGCTCCTTCCTTGGCTTAGGTACTCTAGTCTATTCTAGTAGTGGCTGAACTGTCTGATGCAGGTGCTTCTCTCTGCTGCAGCCATTTCCACTTTCTGGCATGAAATTGCTGCTCTTTTGCTAGTGGGAGATGTCACTTCTGACACCACAGCATTTTATGTTCTCAAAAGGCTCTGTAACAAAGGAAAAAAGATACAAAATGAGGTAGTCCAATCCCAGGCACAGGTTTGCCTAGTCATGACATACGTTGTTCATGGATTGTGGCCACATAGGGTGAAGGGAACCTCATTGGATCCTCTGGACAGTTTAGAGTTGCTCTCCCATTTTGAAGCCTGAAGGAAAATGGACAACTGACAGGTGGGTGGCTCCTTTGACACATTCAAAGTATCAACTCAGCAGCCAAAGATGGGGAATTAACACATCAATGAATCATGTCCAGATAGAAGTAAATCCCCCAGAGCTCACACATGGTCCACTGGAGGTAATAAGAGATATCTATGTATGCAGTGTGTGTATAGTTGGGGAAAGGGAAAAGGCAACCCCCAATATGTGTGTGTATATTGTCTCAGACTGTAAGCTCCTTGAGGGCAGGGCCAATTAACTGGTGTCTCTGTATCCCCAGTCCCTAACAAAGAGCTCAGAACATAATGATCACTTTATACCAGGCATTATAGAAGGATGTAGGGGGATACAAAGACAAAAATGAAAACAAAAAAGTACTTGCCCTCGAGGACTCAAGGGGCTTACAGAATCATAGAATTTGAGAGTTGGAAGATTCCTCAGTGACCAGCTATTCTGACTTTTATAAGATAAGAATCTCTACTACAACAAGGGCTTATTTTCTATTGCTTGGTTTTGTGGGTGACAAGGAGGTTTCTGATGTGAGAGATGTTTGGAGGCAGAATCAATTGTACCTGAAAACTGAGTTTGGAGGGAGAGTGAGATGGAGGATGAAAAGATGGAATTTTGGCTCTAGAGCATGGTAGTGCCCTCAATAGAGAAAGGGCAAGTTTTGGAGGAGGGGAGAGGCTACAGCCCTTAGATGATGAGCTGTGTTTAGAACTTGTCTTTCTCCTTGTAACCTTTACCAATCAAACTTTTCTCTTGGGAGGGAAAAACTGTTCATATGGCAAGGACTTCAAACACAGTCTACCAGTGAAGGATTAGCTAAGAAGTCAGGAGTCTGACAGCTTTAAAATTAGTTATTGAGCAGAAATGTTTTTGGTTTGAACTGTGTTGGTTAGTAGAACTGTATAAATGAAAAGTGACCTCTGTTACATATAGGTCATGGAATAATTTCCCCAATTTTCCATTTTCTTTTCCTCCCCTATGCATGAGGCTATTGTGGTCATCAAATCCAAACTCCTCTGTCTGACCTTCAGGGCCCTTAACCAATTCTTCCTTCTAACTTACTAAACTTATGGCTTATGGTTGCTTAGCAGATGCTATACAAGCAAATAATAAAACTTCATATTTTTACAATGCTTTAAAGTTTGCAAGGCATGTAACATATTTTTTTCACAATTGATCCTCATAACAGCCTTGTGAAATAGGTCTTAGAGTTATTTTATTCCCATTTTGTAAGCAAGGAAATTGAATTTTAGAGGAATGTTCAATGGTCACTTGGCAGTAATTATGGCAGAGGCAGGCTTTGAACCTGGGTCCTCTTGACTCTGAGTCCAGCAAACTTTGTACTGCTCCATGGTCCTTCCACAAAAATGCATTTCAAAGTGTAACCAGGACAGGAAAACAGAGGCTTTGTCTTGGGCTGCTTCCATAGTGATAGGCTTCCTTCCAAGGTCATGTTTTCATTCCCATGGGGGTTGTAGGGTTTGCCATCCCCATGGTCCAAGGTGTCTTCTTTCTTCTGTGATTCTGCTGTCCTTCTCCATTGCTGCATTGGGGCACAAGCCTGACCATTTGTGGGGCAGCCTTCCCCAATTTATTCACTGGACCTGTGGTTGGATAGTGCCTTTCACTGCCACCTTCTTTGTTCTGTGTTGACATTGCCTTCTATATTGGTTTTTGCCTGAGGGGGAAGAATTCTTCATGCCAGCTCTTGTGCCTGGCATGTCTTGGGTATGTTTTGCTTACCCAGATCTATGGTTTTGTGTGCATCACTTCCCCTATTTGTAACATAATAATCAGGGCTGCTAGGTGGCACCATAGTGCATGGAGTACAGGGCCTGGAGTTAGGAAGACTCATCTTCCTGAGTTCAAATCTGGTTTCGACACCAGCTGTGTGACCTTAGGCAAGTCATTGAACTTCTCAGAGTTCTAGATGACTTTCTGAGATTGTAAATTGCATAGAAGGTGCCAACTTGTACTGGTAGAGAGAATTTCCTGTCCTGTGAGTTCCCCATATCAAGCTTTAGGCCCTAGCCTTCAACCAAGCCATGTAACCTATGCTAACTCACCCTCTCTCTTTCAGACAAAGAGGTTAGCAGTGGGAGCTTCAACCTCTCCAGTGCAACAACAGGAAGTTACTACAGCTGTGTCAGCCAGATCACCATAGGTAAGCAAGTAGGCGCCATTTTGTTTAGAAAAGAAAACTATGTATGTGTCTGGAAATGGAGATTAGGAGGTCAGGAACATTTGGTATTGGGGTGAAATTGGGCTACAAATCCTCTACTTGAGGCAAGGGGGGAGTTGGGAGCTTCTTTAAGAACAGGTTTTTCTATAGCATTACAGAAGGAAAATCTGGTTCAGAACAGGGAGTCCCAGAGATCTACATTGACTTGCTCGTAGTCTTGCCAAAGTCACCATTTGAACTCATATCCTTTGACTCCCAAACCAAATCCAGCATGCTTTCTACTACCCCACAATATTATCAATATCATTAAATTATGAACAACAATAAAATGGATCCCAGATACATGGTACTTAATACTTAGTGGCTAAATTGGAACCCAGAGCTAGACATGTCTCTCCTGGGGAGTGGTCTCATATTTCTTTTCCCTGGGGTATTCACAATTTGTGTTCCAGGTTTTCTAGATCCTATGCTTAGAATCCCATTTCTTCTCAGCTTCCTGGGAACTTGCCATTACCAGGGTGCCCAGCATTGCTGCTTCTGATTCTTTCTGTGAAGAAGGTCTTAATATAGACTGACATATGATTATACCTTTCATCTTTGCCTGGGAATCCACAAGACTTAGAAACTCAAGTATTTTACTGATCTTTCAGATTATTTAAACAGAAAAAAGAAGGCTTCTTTAGTACTTCATAAGATTTCAGAAATAGAATAAATTATTACTTTGAATATTTCTTTCCATTTCAGCAGTGCAATTATTATACATTGCAACTTTCAAGGATTATTTCTTGAATGAATGAATAAACTTAAAACTTCTGTGATCCATTTGAGTCTTGACACTCGCTTACTTGTCCTAGAAGGTCAGAGAGTTACAGTGGGGAAAAGAAACGTGAGTTGCTTAAGAAGCTTTTAATGACTCACTCTGGGTCTTGGAGTTACTGGCTTCGTGGCTTTTTCAATTATTAGGAGCTGTCCTACTTGAATAGTTTTAAATCATTTTTTTTTTGTACCTGGCCTGTGATTTTGTTGGTGGAGTAGAGTATGCCCAGTGAGGAAACTATCTCAATGGAGGCAGCTAGGATACAGTGCTGGACAGGGAGTCAGGAAAACCTGAGTTCAAATCTGATCTCAGACACTTACTAATGGTGTGACCCTGTGTAGATCACTTAATCTCTGCTTCGTCATCTGTAAAATGGGGATAATAATTGCACATACCAACCAGGATTGTTGGGAGGATCAAATGAGATAATATCTGTAAAGCGCTTAATGCAGTCCCTGAACATAGTAGGTGCTGTGTACATGTTAACTTTTTTTATTATCATTGTAATTTATAAAATGAGGATAATACTAGCATCTGCCTTCCAGGGTTGTGGTGATGATCAAATGCAACAATACTGTAAAGCTCTTTGCAAACTTTAAAGTGCTATGTAAATGCTGGCTCATCATCATCATCATCGTCAGGGCAGGTGAGTGGCGCGGTGGATAGAGTGCCACACCTGGAGTCAGGAAGGCTTATCTTTCTGAGTTCAAATATGATCTCAGACATTTCTTAGCTGTGTGACCCTGGGCAAGTCACTTAACCCTTTTTGCCTCAGTTTCCTCATCTGTAAAATGAGCTGGAGAAGGAAATGGCAAACCACTCCAGTGCCTTTGCCAAGAAAACTCCAGATGAGGTCAACGAAGAGTTGAACACAACTGAAAGAACTGAACAACAACAAAACTTTTGACTCCAGTTTTCATTTACTCTGTACGTATCTTGTATTTACATATCATTGTCCATGTTGTTTCCATAGTCTAGTAGAATGTAAGGTTCCAGAGGTCAATGAAGGGACCATTTCCTTTTAGCACCTAGAACATAGTAGTACTAAATGAATGCTTGTTGAATGGATGGATGGAGGGAGGGAGGGAGAGAGGGAGTACCCACATGGAGGCAGCCTGGAACCATAAAAAAGAATGTTGATTTTGGAGTCAGAGAACTTGAGATTGGTTTCCAGCCCTGTTATGTACTGCCTTTGTTACCTTGGGTAAGTCATTTAATGTCTGGGAACTCCATTCCTCAATGGTAAAGTGAAGAATTGGGTTAGACAGCTTCTAAGATCCCTTTCTGCTCTACACTTATGATACTATGAAGCGCTGATTCTGTTGAGTATTGTTGAGAATTTGCCTTGGAATAAAAGATTTTCTAAATTAAATAATAAATAAAATAATTATCTAAATTATGAAGTTGGTTATTGCAATAACAATAGTCCCTGCCTTCGAGGAGAGATTGTCGAATCACTCTGGAGATGAGCTATATTCACCATAAAACAAATGAGAAAATCATTAAGTACATGGAAGTCAGATCAAGTAGTCTGAGAGATTATAGGATGGAACAATTCTTTCTTTTGGGAAAAATTAGGGAACATTTCATGGAAGAGAAGGTTGTACATGAGCTGGGTTTTGAAGGAAATGAAAGGTTTCAGCAGGCAAAGATGTGGGGACAGGTCCATTCCAGGTATAGGTAACAGTTTGTGCAAATGTCTGAAGGCGGGAGAGATCAGCACCAAAATGGGAAACAATAAATAGTCGAGTGCCACCTTTGTGTGAAAACAGATTGAAGTCAGATTGTAGAGGCCCTTGGATATGGTATTTTACCTTGTAAGTAATAGGGAGACCCTGGAGGGTTTTGTGGGAGAGGGAGAGGGAGAAGGGAGAGAGAGTGTGTGATGTAATCAGATGTGTCTTAGGAAGGTTGCACCTAAGTAAGCAGTTCTTGATAAATGCTTGCCCTGCATTTGCAGTCCGAGAATCTGGGTCCTAATCTTACCTGTCTTAGCATCCGAGGGTAATAGACCTGGAGCCAGAGAAGAATTCAGAGGCCATCATGACCAACACTCATTTTACAAACTGAGCTTCTCAGAAGAGAATTGAATCACCCAGTAGGTTCACACAACTACCAAGTGTTGGAAGTGGGATTTGAACCCAGGTGTCCTAACTCTAAGATCAGTGCTCTTGCTGCTATGGTTCTGCCAGTTTGTAGTCAATATGTCCAGGGGTCAATGATAAAACCCCCTGATTGACCTCAGGTCACTCTGGGTACCTCCTGTCCTTCCTTCCAGGGAACAGCCTCCAAGTTCTTCATGTTCCTGGCCCTGCCTCCAATGTCATTTATCTACAGAGTTGCTGATCGACCAAGATCAATTCGTTTCCATCCAGCATCATGGGTAAAATGAATTCCATGGAGAGCAATGTTCGGGGTCAGAGCCCGAACCCCTGGATCCCCCTGACCCACAGGCTTCTACTCTGTGGGCCCTGAAGGAAGGAGACTGGAGACAAGATGATCCAGGCAACAACAACCCCTTATTCAGCTGAGGGTTAGGGTTTATAAAGGCTGATCCACCAATCACATACATGCTGAGCTCATCCCATTACTTCACCATCTCATGACTGTTCCACATCCTTACACCCGCAGTAAGGAAGAAAGCTTATCTTGTTCCTGCAGCTAGTTCCTGGGTTCCCAGGCTCACTTGTAACGTTACTGTACAGGACATTGGTATCTGCAGGAACATCAGGTTCCAGGGTCACACAGAGCTTCTGCCAGGGTGCGCATCAGCACCGTTCCCACGGGAACAGGCTTTGCCTCTGACTTGCACCCCCTGGGACCTTCTGGGCCCCTTACAGAGCAATAAATAAATGTTCTTTGAAATGGTTTGTTTTGTTTTAATATTATATGACTTGAAAATATTTGTAAGTATCTTCAATTCCAGTGGCAAACTAGGTGGTGATTTCAGAAAATAATAAAAAGCCTCCTTAGTTTTCTAGACCATGCATCTATGCCAATCCAACAGAACTCATAAATCGATGAAAAATTTGCCTGTGAAAGGAAACAAAGCAAAAGAACCTTAAATTCCTGGCAAGCTACTGGCTTCCTCAGGGACTATTAAACCTAATGCCTTCAGGCTGTTTTCTTGTTGTACTAATAATGTCCCCAGCTGGTGTTGGAAATATGAAGAGGGGGGAGACAAGGAAAATGACATTTGTGAAGGGCACATGAAAGAGCAGAGGAAGATGTTGCTATCATATTCTTTCATTTATATGGCACTTTTCTCCACAGAAACTCTGTGGAGTAGGGAGGATAGGGATAAGGACTGGACCTTTCCCTATTGATATAGGGAGCTCCCAAGTGAGAAAATTCCTTTTGTCAGTGCAGATTGGTACCTGCTCTTCAACTTACAGTTTCAAAGAAATACCTAAAGCATTGAGAAGGAAGGTAAGTGACATGCCAGCTTTGGAGCTGAGTTTGGAGCCTTGGACAGCTGCCTCCAAATACAGTGCTCTTCCTCCTCTTTGAAGAGAGGTGTGGGAAAAGGGGAGTAAGTGTTTATATGATGCCTACTGTGTGCTGGGTACCGTGAAGTGCTTTGTAAAGATTCTCTTTTGATTCTTACAACAAACTTGAAGGTTAACTCTATTTCCAAGGTGCTTTTATTATTTTCATTTTACAGATGAAGAGGATTAGACAGAGAGAGGTTAAGTGGCTTGCCCAAGATCACACAGCCAGGGTCTGAGGCTGAATTTCAACTAAAATCTTCTTGACTCCAGACCTCAGTAGGCTATCCAGTGAGCTACCCAGCTGCCTAATTAACCTCTTTAATCCTTCTCCTAGAAGATTTTAAAAATATAAACAAATGATTATCTTTAGTAATAGTTTTGGATTCTGAATTTGGAAGTGTTTACTTAAAAAAAAATTCACATAACTAGGTCCTTCATGTAACTGGATTTGTGGTAAGTTCTTCCATTTGAAAGAGTTGAAAGTTTGAAAGAAGCCAAGACCAAAGTGGAGGGAGTGCTGGTGCATGATTTTCTGTTTGCAGATGATTGTGCACCCAATGCAGCCTCTGAAGTTGAGATGTAGCAAAGTATGGATCTCTGCTGCCTGCGCTAATTTTGGCCTAATAATTAACACCAAGAAAACACAGGTGCTCCATCAGCCACCACCACACCATCCATATGTGGAACCATTGGTTACAACAAATGGAGAAGTTTTGAATGCTGTGGATAAGTTCACTTACCTTGGTAATGTACTTTCCAGGGATGTACACATTGATAATGAGGTTGATGCACACATTGCCAAAGGTAGCTCAGTGTTTGGGAGGCTCTGAAGAAAGGTTTTGGAGAGAAGAGGTGTTAGACTGACTACCTAACTGAAGGTCTACAGAGCCGTTGTGCTGACGTCATTGTTGTATGCTTGTGAAACATGGACAGTCTACCAGCGCCATGCCAGAAAACTGAATTGCTTCCATTTGAACTGTCTTAGGAAGCTTCTGAGGATCACCTGGCAGGATAAGGTACCAGACACTGAAGTCCTTGCTCAAGCTGAACTGCCAAGCATTCAAACCATGCTTCAGAGAGCGCAGCTCCTATGGGCTGGCCACATTATTCAAATACAGAATGTACACTTGCCAAAAAGGCTATTTTATGGAGAACTTTCACAGGGCAGGCGGTCACATGGTGGTCAGAAGAAGCGATACAAGGACACTCTCAAGGTCTATCTCGAAAACTTTGGATTTGAATGTGCAACATGGGAGACACTGGCACAGGACTGCTCAACATGGCATGCCCACATCAGAAAGGGTGCTGTGCTCTATAAGCAAAGAAAAATTGAGACAGCACAAAGTAAACGTAGGATGCACAAATTTGGGATATCCACCCCAAATATTCACAGGGACTATCTGTGCCCAACCTGTGGTAGAGCATTCTGAGCTTGTGTTTGTCTGGTCAACCACAATCAGACACACTGAGATTTCACTTTACAATGGCAATGTCATTTTGGTCCTCTTCAAAGACAAAGGACAACAACCAACTAACCATATCCAGTAGAGATACAAGATGGTTAATCTTAGTAATGGTGGTACATGTTGGAAAATTGATTTTTAAATATATCTGTGCTGTAAGTAAACATTTCATTCAACAAGGATCAAATATAAAATTGTCTGCTAGGCATTAAAATCCTTTCACCACTTGGATGCCCCTCCTGTGCCTTTCCAGTTCTCTATCTGTTCCTCATGTCTGGAATGCTCTCCCCCCCTCATCACTAGCTCCCAGCTTCGTCTACATCCCCGCTAACCTCTCATCTTCTAGAGGAAGCCTTTCCTATCCTATCTTAATTCTAGGGCCTGTTAATTATTTCCTGTTTGTCTGGTATAGAGCTTGTTTTTGCCTGGTTATCTCCTCCTTAGATTGTGAGCTCCTTGTGGTCAGGGATTGTCTCTTACCTTTCTTTTTATCCCCAGTGCTGAGTGCAGGTGTATAGTAGGCACTTAACAAATGTTTAGTGATTGATGCCTCCTAAAACACAGAGACCTCCAGTTGTGTAGAGCAATATGTAAATAAGCTTATCCCCATTATTATTTAATAAGAATTTGTGTTCAGAATAATGGTGCTAGGAAAGTATTGTTTTAATCATCTGTAATAATTTCATCCATTGGATTGTTGATCATGTTGTAGTGGATTGAGAGATGCCTTCTTGCTTATGACATGTTCTTGCTTTGTGACCCTGGTCAAGTCATTGAACCTTTCTGTGCTCCAGGTGACTCTTTAAGATGCTGTTGTTAGTCAGTTGTTTTTCAGTTGTATCTGACTTCATGACCTTATTTGGGATTTTCATGGCAGAGATACTGGAGTGGTTTGCCATTTCTTTCTCCAGCTCATTTTACAGATGAGGAAACTGAGGCAAACAGGGTGGAGTGACTTGCCTAGGTTACACAGCTTGTAAGTGTCTGAGACCAGATCTGAATTCAGGAAAATGAGAATCCCTGACTCCAGGCCTAGTGTTCTATTTACTGTTGCCACCTAGCTATCCTTAAGACTAGACATTGCAGAGAAGGTGTCAACCTGTGTTGATAGAGGCAGTTTCAGCACCCAGGAGTTCTCTCTATAAATGGAGCGATAGATCTACTCCCTATCCTTATTTCATAGGATCTAAAAATTTAAGAATTGGGGGAGGGACTTCACAAGACAACTAGTTCAACCTCCTTATTTTTGCAAATGAGAAAGCTGAGACTTGGAAAGAAAATGATACAAATAATAAGTTCCAGAGCCAGAATTTGAGCCATAGTCATCTTGAAATCCAGAATACTCTGTCGATTGTACTTTACTCTATCCATCATACCCACCATATTTTTCTTGACTTAGGCATAATTTTGAATGGGTTGAAATCAAAGATGTGTTTCTGCTTCTGTTCAATTCAGCAGATGTCTATTTAGCATCTACTGGGTACAGTAGTTAATGAGTTACTAAGTTTAGAGAAAACACAGTCCCTGCGCCCTTGAAACTTACGGGAGAATGTTGCATATGTACAAATAACCAGCATTTGAAATAACGTCTGGCAGGTACATTGATGAGGCATAAGAACAAGTGCTTTGGGAAGTATGTGAATACAAGGCGATGACAAGCAAACATCCTGGAGGAAATGATTGACAATCTGAATGGAAAGAGCATTCCAGAAGTAAAACCAGAAAGAACCAAGGCACGTTGGCAGTGAAGTGAGAGAGTCGAGAGTCAGTTAGTAGTTGTTTGGTTCTATAGCTGAGTACAAGGAGACTGAGAGCATGAGTTTAGTTCTAAAAGATCCGTTGATGAGGCAGAAAATCCAGTTTGTATGAGCATTTAGATTCTCCATCTGTAAAATGGGGATAATAAGAACACCAACGTCACAAGATTGGTGTGAGGATCAAATGAGTTAACATGAATCAAGTGCTTTGCAAATCTTAAAGCATTATGTAAATGCTGGTATTATTTATTATGGTTAGTACAATTATTTGCACATTTGAGATAGGTGGGCTTTATTGTAAAATGCCATTCTCTGTTAGGCAGATCACTTCACTACTCTCGGCCTCAGGTTTCTTAATTATAAAACAAGGAGGTGGGGAGGGAATGGCTGCATTAGATGGCTCCAGGGGCTCCTGCCAGCTCTTAGTCCATGAGCCAGAAAGGTCTCCAGAATTTCATCAGTTGGAGAACAGGTCCTGTTTCCCTCTGAATGCCTCATTCTCCACATATGACCTCTCCTCCTTCTTTACTGAGATAGGGCCATTTAGTCACGTAAATTCAACAGTGTAGATGACTTTGAAATAACCTTTTTTTCCTAAGCTCTTGTTGGATAGGACCCCATACATACATTGCTAAGCCTATCCAAAATAGAATCCATAGTCTTCCTGACAGTCTTTCTACTCTGACTGAATTGTGCCATCTTCCTGCTTGGCCAGAAGACAAATGTTGGAAGCATCTTCAACTCCTCTCTTGCTTCTGGGTTGTAATGACTTCTTCTTTGTCAAGTTTCCTAACTCTTTCCTTTCTTTTTCACTGTAATTGCCACCAGTCTAATTCAGATCCTTTTTCTTTGCCTGATGGCCAGGCCATTATGACAGTCTCTTAATTGCTATCTCTACCTTTAGTCTTAAACCTCTCACAACATGCCTTGATCAGAAACCTCATTGGTTCCAACCATCTAAAGAGTGAAGTCCAAGCTCATTAATCTTATGTTCAAAACTCATAACAATTTGGCAACACAATACAGTGGAAGGTTCACTGAATTTGGAGCCACAGGTCATGAAGTCAAATCCTGGCTCTTATTACTTGTATGACCTTGGGTCAGTTACCACCTTTCTGCACCTTGGTTTTCCCTTTGCAAAGTGACTAGATTGGACTGCATGGTCTCTCAGATAATTACCAGTTCTGAATTTGTGGCCTGGATTAAAATCCTGGCCCTTCTCTGTGACCATGGACCTTGGAGTAACATTATATCTTTGAATTTCAGTTTTCTCATCTTCAAAATGAGAATAATTATACCTATAGTACCTGCCTTACAGGACTATTGAGAGGCTCACATGAGATACTCTGCAAACATTAAATGCTATACAGATGTCAGATTATTGACATAATTATTTGAGAGGGGAGTGTGATCTGTAATTTATAAGTTTAGAGAACTCCCAATAAAAAGCTTCCTCCACCAGTGCAAGTTGAGGCAATGAGAAGTTAAGTCCAGGGTGACCCATCATGTATGTATCTGAAGACCCCAGGTCTTCCTCCAAGGCCAACTGTGGTGCTTCTGGATGATGATGTTGTCAGTGCCTTCATTTTTAATATTTTAATTTACATTTGTTGAATTCAAGTTGCTGTTCTCCATTGCTAGTGGGAGTCTCTTGACTGGGGAGTTCTTTACACCCATGAAATTATGGGTCTAGACCAAAAATTATCCTCAGCATTCCTCTAGGCATTGGGACCACCTCAAGGAGGACTTTCTTCAAGTGACATCACTGCTAAAGGTTATGTAAAATAGTAGCAGGTAATGTTGCCTGACTCACTTGTACTGACATAAGCTATTTATATTGCCAGGTTATGATGTCGCTGGGCCAGTGGCTATTGGGTTGTCCCACTGGAAGAACCCCTATGCTCAAGGTGGACCTCCACTGTCATCTGATCTTCCTCTCTTCATCTCCAAAGAGGCAGGCATTCCTGTGTATCACCACTCTTTCACTCGAAAGACTGACTTAGCGACTCCTTTGTCTTGCCCAGCTTCACTGTCCATCACTCCAGTGCCTTCTTACAGCAGCAGCAGCCAAGAGACTCTTAGTCAAGATACGACAGGTAAGAGCTTTCAGCTTCTTTGATAGAGGGGGTGACTCAGGGCTCTGCTTGCTTTAGTCCCTTTCTGCATCACACTGAAACAGAAGTTGTACTTAAAATTCTGATTATGTGACAGCCAGATTACCAAAGAGCCAGCTGGATTTTCATGGAGCTGGTTTCCATGGGTTCCCATCAGGGTAAATTTGGAAGTAGTTGGTTATTGATTCAAATGCCTTTAATTTCTAGTAAAAGATGGTGATGAAACATCTTCACCTCTTAGCAGAGGTTGGGGAGTATGAATGTCAAATATTATGTATACTGTCAGATTTTGTTGGTATGTTGATTAGTTTTCTGCTTTTTTTCCATCTCTTCTCCTCCCCCACCTTCCTTTCACTCCCTTTTTGATATAAGAGATGGATCACTGAATAGGGGAATAAGGGGGAAAATAAATTTGGAAATAAAGATGTTTAGAAATGAAAGGTATTGATAAAAATGAAAAAAAATTAAAAGTGCTGAATTTCATGAAGTTTTAACAGCTATGAAGGAAAAAAAAAAAGGCCCAACTCTTGAACCTTCTTTCAGGTCTCTCGTTAGATATTTAAAGATCTAATACTGATTGACCATTCATTCAGTTTCCTTGTTCTCAAACTGCTGACCATTTTTTCCATGTGTGGTGCACCTTGCTCATAAGATGCTGGGCTTAGTGGTCTGAGTAAAGAGAGCAGGAGAAACGCTTATAAGAGAGTGATTTTTTTCACTGATTCCTTGGAGATCATCTTCAGCCAATTAAAGAAATGCAGAAAGACAAAAGTGGTTGAGTCCATTTTGTCACTGCATTTGAGTTGCAAAGAGAAACAGTGTGGAATCTTGTTAGGAGAGCTGGCTTCATAGTGAGGAACAACTGTGTTCTGTTCCTGCCTCAGATGTATCCTGGCTTAGTGATCATCAACATGGTTGTCTTTCATGTCCTCTGTCTTGTATTCACTTTTTATGTATTTGTAGTCTCTGTTATAATGTAAGTTCAGTGAGGGCAGGGACTATTTTTGCTTTTCTTTGTATTATCAAGACTTACTGTGGTGCCTGGCAAACAGTAAGCGTTTAATAAATACTCATTACTCATGGTACCCTGGAAAGAACTCTGACTCTTAGATTAAGACCTGGATTCAAATCCCCACTTTGATCTGTATTATATATGTGACCTTGGGCAAGTAATTTAGTCTGCTGGGCCTCAGTTTCCTCATCTATTAAGTAAAGGAGCTGGACTACTTGACCCCTGAAATCCCTTTTAATTCTAAATCTGTGAGCCTCTGATTAATTACAAAGTTGCTGATTGATGATCAACTGTAATGGAGGGAATTTTCACACTGGGAGTTGCCTACAGGACTGGAATCACAGGTTTGGATTTTTTTTTTTGTTACTGTTAGGAATGTAAGTTAGAGGTGTGAAATTATATAGATTTTCCTCTGCCATTTCTTCCCCATGTGGATAATGAAGCTTTGATATGACCAAGAAACTAACTCTTCTAGAAATCTTCTTCACCTGGATTCTCCTAGTCACTTAGTCATAAGAGTTCACAAATGCTGCCACCTAGAGGTAAGATCTTTCCATTGCACTGGAAGTGGTTATGGTATAATAGGAGGTTAGGTTTGATCAAGTCTCATACACTAAATTTTTAGAAAGGTCTCTGAGAATCTATCAATCAAAACTGGGGCCTCATCAGCATTACACATGGGAACGTGTTCTTCCCCCCTTTTTAATGATTATTATTTTCGTCATAATGTGTATAATTTGTCATGCTGATTGGAGATCAGTAATCCTAACTTTTAGAAGTCATCTGAGCCTACCACTGTAAAAGTAATGACTTCAACCAAGTATTTCCTAGTTTCTCTCATTTGATTTTTTAATAGAATCGATCATTTTCAATAAACAAAAATCTATTTTCTCTGTCCCCTCTATTAAAAAAGAAAAATAAAACCTTTGCAACACAAATGCATAGTTAAGCAAAACAAATTCTGAAACTGACCACATTAAACAAATATATTTCATTATGCGTATTTAGTCTGTCTTTTCTATGTCTGTCACTTCTGATTTTTAGAGAAAGCTAGGCTCTGTATACAATGGCTTCAGATGGTGTGAAATTAAGGGGCAGTGTGCTCTCTCTGGCCAGGGAAAATGAGAAGCTGAAGTGAAGCTTCCTGGGAGGTGACAACTGCCACATTACCATTTCATCATGCCTCTGTTACAATGGAGTGGTTTTTTTTTCTTCTGTAGATTACCATAATCAGGAACAATCTGATTTCAGTATGCAGTGTCTATTTTTAACTGGCAGTTTTAAAAATACAAAATGCTGTTTGATTCCTGGGAGTCTTTCTGTTAGCAATGAGATATTGAATTCCCCTCCAAGGCAATCACGTTTCTGTCTTTTGGTAGATTCACAGAGATGGAAAGGACTCTTAAATATGTTACTATGAAACAACTCATTTTCTTTTTAGAATTGGAAACTGTGTAGTTTGTCTACATTTAGAACAGGCTCACAATTACATTCATGATGTCTTGTGGTGAGAACTTGATTTAAAAATAAATATTTTGTAATACAGCATAATGGGGTGACTAGGTGCCACAGTGGGTAGAGTGCTGGGTCGGGAGTCAGGAAGATTCATCTTCCTGAGTTCCAATGCAGCTTAGACTCTTACTAGCTGTGTAACCCTGGACAAGTCCCTTAACCTCTGTTGGCCTCAGTTGTGAGATCAAGTGAGATAAAAATTATAATTCACTTAGCACAGTGCCTGGCACATAGTAAGCACTGTATACATGTTTGCTATTATTATTATTAGCTATTAATATAATATGAAGACAGTTGGGAATACACTTAGGACTTAGTACTATAGTACTAAGATAGACCCGAATTCCAATCCTGCCTCTGTCACTTATTAACTGTGTGACTTTGGGTAAGTCATTTCACATCTCCTAAATTGGCCTAGTTGCTGTTTCTCGTACATGCCTGTCCTCCATACCTGAAATACACTTCGCCCTCACTCCTGCCTCTTGGCTCCCGGCTTCTTTCCCGTCTTGGCTCACATACCTTCTTTTCTGCAGGAGGGCTTTTTAAGTTCTCCAATCCCCTTTTCCTCACCCCTGTGACTGGCACCTTTACTTTGAGATGATTGTCCTTTTACATTGTACAGATCTCATGTCTATGGAGTTATTTATATATTGTCTCCTACATTAGAATGCGAACTTCTTGAGGGCAGGGGCCACGTCTTTGCCTTTCTTTGTATCCCTAGTGCTTAACATAGTCCTTGGCATGTATTAAGTGCTTAATCAAAGGCTGTGAACTAACTCTCTGAGACTTAAGGATTTTTTTGTTCAGCTTCTCTAGACAGGGTTCTCATACACATGAACATTAGGTGGTTTTATTTTTTCTAGTTGCGTTAGTTTTTCCAGAGGTATCAGTTTTCTGTTCCCTTCTGCTTGAGTTAGGAGAAAGCTCCCTGGAAATGGTCAATCGGCTCCGATATGTCACTGCAGTATTAGAACTGCAGGCAAAACAAAAGTGTCCTCTCTATTTATCCCCAGGAAGTGGCTGTGGAGACTTCTCATGAAGTTACCTTCTGGAAGAGGCAGTTTATAACTTTTTTAGGATGGACGTTCCATTTTGAGGAGCTCTCCTTGTTAGGATGTTTCTTCTTAGTGCTACCTAAGTCTGTAGCTTCTGTTCTTTGTTCCCATTTTGCTCTGTGGGGCTATACGGAACAAGTTGAATCTCTTTTATGTGTAAGAGACCTTTCTCCACTTGTACATAGCTCTTGGTTTAACCCACTAAGCCTTGTTGAGCTTAAACATCCTCACATCTTTCACCCACTTCTTATATAGACTGGTTTTGTCTCAACATCCTGGCTTCCCTTCTCCTGAAACCCAATAGCTTAAAGAATCATGGGATAATAGATCTAGACTGGGCAGGAATTTACAGGCTTATAAATCATCTAATCCCCTCATTTTACAGATGAGGAACCTGAGGTCTGTCAGTCAGTAAACATTTATTAAGCACTGTGGAGATATGAAGGCACAAGTCTCCACTATCAAGGAGGCTAATGGGGGAAATGGCACCTAAATAACTGTGCAAACAAGCTATATACAAGGTAAGTTGGAAATAATCAAAAGGGGGAAGGGTTAAGGGAAATGGGGAAAGACTTTCTGAGGCTAAGCTTCTTGATGTCCTTGGAATGTGGTACCCAGAACTGAGCACAGGATTAGAGGATCGTTTTCATCATGCTTCACAATATTATATGATAAATATGTTATATTAATAAAATTACATAGGCTATTTCATTTCTTCTTCTTCCTTCTTTGTCTTGCTTCCCCTATTTCTCCTCCATACAAAAATGGTGGGCAAATTCTCAACGTTGCTACAGACTGGCCACTCAGTTAGAGCTTACAATCTTATACAGTTGCCTTAGAGTTTATCATCTTAGACACTGAGAAATTGGGTGACTTGCTCATGCATGATAACACGGCTTTTAAACTATAGATACCTAGGGAGAGAAATGAGAACAGTACATGAGCAGGATTTTGAAGGGAAAACTAGAAAGAACCTTAAAGACCATCTAGTTGAGGGCTGCTTCTTAACTTGGGGTCTGTGAACTTTGAAAAAAAATAGATTTCCTTCTTTGGTATTTTATTTTATTGTATTTTACAATAATATATTTTATTTATTTATAAATTTATTTATAAATATACATATTTATTTATATATATTTATATATGTTTCTTTATATTTATATGTAAATATGTATTTATATATTTTCATTTTATATAATATTCATGCTATATATTTTATTATATATATTATGTGTATATATATTTTTTATTTTATATATTAAAACCATTATTCTGGTTGCTGCAAGGGATCCATGACACAAAAATCAGTAAGTGTTTGGGTCTGCATTTGATGGACTTCAGTGCCCTCACTTTACAAATGAGGAAACTGAGGCAGCAGTGTTAGAGGGAGGACTTGAACCCAGGTCTTCATAATTAAAGGCATTACGAGTCGTATGCCATATCCTCTTTCAGCATTCCTTATCCCATCATCCCATCTGCTGACCCTTGGGATTCCTTTTGGGGAGCTTATAAAGATTGTTCCCAAATTTTTATTCATTTATAAAAATGAGTGACTTATGCATCTTTGCTATAGTCTATAGAGCATTAAGCAAGAAAGCATAGTAGAGTAGGAGTTTGTCTCAGGATTGTTTCTCTCTGAACTCTATCAAACAAGATTAGAATAAGACAATAGAAATAATAGTCATCCCTGGTACCACACATCATGGAAATAAGAAAGACATGATTATTTTTATTAGCAGGATTACATGAATTTTTTAGTTCCTGAGCTGCATTATGGGTCTGGAGATTAGAAGATGAATTCTGGTAATAATAGCTAGTATTTACATAATGTCTTACAGTTTACAGAGTTCTTTATAGCTTATCTCATTTGATTCTTAGACCACCCAGTTGAGACAGGTACTGCTATTGTCCTCATTGTAGAGGTAAGAAAACTGGGCCTGAGAGTGCATAAGTGACTTGCCTAAGGTCAGCAGCTATTGGGCATCTGAGGAAGGATATGAATTCAGGTTTTCCTTACTTTGAGTCTAGTTCTATCCTCTGCACTGCCTATACCCCTTTCCCCACTTAAAGGATGAATACTTGATTCAGTTGAATAGAGAAGTATGACCAACGTACATTGCTGCCCACCATTCAGTACAAATAATAACATCCCAGGGTTCTAGCTTCTGTCTCTAAGGCTGAGTTTGAATGATCACGTGTATCTTGTCTTGTAATTCAGAGTAATTCATGATGGTATTTATTGACCTTTTTAGATAAGATCACTAGCCTTGGAAGCATTTGGAAACATAATGTGCTTCTGCCTGAAAATGAGCTCTTCGCTGTCATTAGTTTGCCTTGGATGAAATGAGGTTCCTTGGATCTGTTTCTCCCCCACCCCAATCTTCTGTCTGCCAAGCAGATTTCACCTTTTCCCAGTAGAATGGGATTAGATACCAGCAGAGCCAATGCTAAAGAGAAACCATGAGTTTTACATGTCAGGTATAGAGCATGCTGAATATAGACACTGCAACCTGATCCCCTGAGGAAACAACTTGGTGCTGGGTAATCTGACCCCAGTAGAGCAGGCGATTGTTCTGCCGGAAAGAACATAGGATTCTCTTGTGGCTGTGCCTCTCATCCTCCTCTTTCATTGCCTGTCCATTCTGGTATTAAGCAGCTTTCTGTGGGAGGGTGTTGGGGTACCATTAATGAAAGATGAGTCACATTATACAATGGAAAAGGGAGAACTAGAGGGGGAAAAGAAACACAGACTTTAGGGGTTCTCTCTGTCTGTGAATCTGTCTTTTTGTTTCTCTCTTTCTATCCCTTCTTTCCCTTCCTCCCTCCTTTTTTCCCTTCCTTTCTTCCTGCCTCTCTGTAACTCTGTAACTTCTATCAGTTGCCTCTGGGGCAAGGAGAACAAATCTACTCCTTCTTCCACCTGATAGACCTTCAAATATTTGATACATCATGTCCTCCTAAATCTTCTCTAGCCTAACTGTGCCCATTTACTTCAGTTCTGTGGCATGATCTCAGGGCCTTTGATCTATGATCTCCCGACCCTTGGACCCAAGCAGGGACTGCATTCAGGCAAACGCAGAATGGCTAAATTGAGGTGGGATCTTTCAGGTTATCTTGTCTAATTCATAACCTATGCCAGAATGAGATTCCCCTACCCCTGCCTCATGCCTGACTTGTAGGCATCTAATTGGTGTATGTACACACATATGTGTGACAGCATGCCATAATAGAGGACCAAGTCCAAAGACAGGAAGACCTGGGCTCAAGTCTTATCTCTACCAAATACTGCTGTGTGACCCTGAGTGAGTCATGTAACCTCTCAGTGGCCTACAGCAGCGATGTCAAACTTGAGTAGAAATGGAGACCACTGAGTTGTACATAAGAATCTCTGTCAGCTGCATATTGACTTAGAAATACATTATATGCTTTTTAAAATTAATACATCAGTACATTTAAAAGCAATAGAAATTGCATTTTAATCTAGTTCAGGCCTCCCTGGGGAGTGTTGAGAACCCTTCCCTCTAACCTAAAGGGTTCTCTAACACTCTCAGTAACAGAGAAGGTGCTAATATGTGCTGGCAGAGGGAGTTCCTGTCTTAGAGTTCCCTATGCTGAAGAAATCATAGGTCTGGCCCTATGGTATTATTCTTCAGTTTAGCATATAATAAGAATTATGGTTATAAGGAATGTGAAAACCTGCTTCCAAGTTCTTGCTTCCTTGTTTCTCCTGTGTCTACAATTCTTTCCTTTCTCCTCTCTGCCCCTGAGAGTGTCCTAGCTGCCTTCAAGGCTCAGATAAAGCACTGCCTCCTTTGAGATGGTAGTCTCAACTCTAGCAATAATTTTATGTTTATTTCATATATGTTTGGTATATATCCTGCTTTTCTGTGGACATTTTATGTCATGTGAGCTCCTCAAGGGACTGCTCCACTCTTGTATTTGTGTTGCTAAGATGGAACCTGGTGCATAGGATACTCTTAATAAGTGTCTGTTGATGGATTGACTGAGGACGATAAAGGAGGTTTTGAATACTTTGAATGTGAAATAGTGGTGGGACATTCTGATGGAGCTGTCCTAAAAGTGAGAGAGATAGCTGGAAATGCAATGAAAGAATCCAGAGCTAGAAATAAAAATATGAAGGTCATATGCCCAGGGCTAATAACTAAAGATGTGAGAAAGAACGAGATTTCCAAAGTGAGGGAGAGAGAAGAAAAGATGGCCAAGAATAGCCCCTTAACAAATCCTCACTTGAATTGTTCCAAATAAAGAGGCAGAGGATTGACTAGAGATAGGACTAGAGCCAAGATCAATCTGCTGTCATTCATATCTTTAAGTCTAAAAACAAAGGGAGTAATCGGTATTGCCTGTCAACTGTGTTCAAAGCAGTAGAGAGATGGTAGAGGACAGGCACTGAGAAAGCACCATCACATATGGGAAGGGATGTGTCTATCCATGATCCACAGGCAATGCTCTCAGATTGTAAATTGCAGTGAAGTGTCCAACCTTCCTTGATAAGAGGAGACTTTCTCACCTGGAAGTTTCCTTCACTGATGAACTTCTCAGGTTCAGTCCCTTTCCCTTTGATGACATCTTAGGTCTCTTTCACTTCTAAATCTATGCTCCTATGAGTCCCAAAGTATGTTCATTGATTCATGCATGGATTCCTTCAATAAAAATTTTTCATAATTTCCAATGTGTGGTGTGCATAATACACTGAACTCAATAAGTCATATATAAAGAAACATAAAAGCTTAAATCTCCCTAATTATAAACAACAAACAAAACTCCCCATTTTTCTTCTACATCTAACTAGTGATCTCCCCTCCTTTTCCTCTCCTTCCACTGATTAATTTGCTTTAAAAATCATCTACATCCAATGTTTCCTCTTCACCTTCCTTTGCAGAAGGGCAGAGCCTTCTCCCTCCCCTAAGGAAATGGTTTCAAAAATTCAAAAATTTAGTGTGTTTGAAACTCACAAAGCATCTTCCCTATTGAGGACAATTGCAGTCAGCCAGGAAGCATTTATCATGTGCCAGGTACTGCGCTATGCATTAGAGAGACAATGAAAAAGCAAAAACAATGCTCTGAAGGGTTGGTAGATACCTGGTCAGTTCACAAAAGAATGTTTGATAAACATGACTAGGTAATTAGAGAACCAAATCACCCTTTAGCATATCATTTATACAGAAAAATTCATTTTGATGAGAAGAATCGTAATGCATCTTTCCTATTACAAAACAAAAAGCCTCGATCACAAGAAAGCCCTGACAAACCTTCTTGTACTGGTCACTACAGGCAAAGCATTCACTTGTGATATTTAGCGGTGTTGGAATTTTTGAAAGTTCCATATGTACTTTCTTCTGTGACTCAGTAATGGCTTATGAGATGTTCTCTCTCTCTCTGATGGGTAGAGAAGGAAGAATCAAGGGACCTAGGCTCTAATCTGGGCATTGCCATTTACTAGGTAAGCTACCTTGGGCAAGTCACTTTGTCTTGTCTCAGTTTTCTCATCTGTAAAAGTGAAGGCTAGACTACATGACTTCTAGATACCAGAGGATGACAGTCAGCATGGTAATGGGGCAACAGACCTTCTCACTCAAAACCAGTTCAATGACCTGGGGATGGTGACCTGGAGAAGAGCTGACTAGGTGATTGATGGTGACATATTAGCTGTTTTCAAGATGAAAGGCTGGAATGTGGAAGAAGGAGCAGACTTGTTCTCCTTGAGCTCAGAAAGGCAGACCTAGCAGCAGTGAATAGAAATTGCTGAAATTTGTTTCGGTTCTTGCAAGGAAAAACTTCCTAACAATGACCATGATCTGCTTTAAAGCTAGAAGGAAACTTAGAAGATATTTAGACCAATCCATTTCTTTTACAGGCAAGTGCACTGAGGTTTAGAGAGGTTAAGTCATGCAGGTAGAAGTAGCAGGCCCAGGAACTGACCCCTTATGGGTCTTCTGTCTCTAAACAGTGATTTTTTTCATCATGTCAATCTGCCTTCCAGACCGAAGAAAAGGTTGTCTTGAGAAGTTTATGACTCAGAATCCTCTGATGCTGATCTGTATGTATTTAAAAAAAAACTTTATTGCTACTGAGAAATCATTCCTCTAATCAAAGAGAGGACTTTAGTATGCATAGATAGAAAAAATTGGGGGGAGTGGAGGAAAAATTGGAGTATGAAGTCAGGGAGCACTTCATCCTTTTCCCAGAAGGGGGAGCTATTTCTTAACTTGTAGGTAAATAGTAATTAAAACCCTTTGGGATACTTTGCCTCCAAAAACTCAATGAGACACAGCAAGACTTAGGTCATAAACATTACACCCCTCTAGTACTTTACAGTTTGCAAAGTGGGTACCAACTCTTATCCAGATCATCTTCATAGGAAAAACTTGGGGCAGAGCAAAATCATGGGGATGGAGAATGGGGATAGAAGGATTGAGATGGGAGAAGGGCAGCTTAGAATGCAAAGGCCAAAAAAAAAATGATGGTGACAACATAGACTTTAGCCAGTGCCCCCAAGGAGCCCTCTTGTACTTGGGAAATGTCCACTTCAAAGGACATTTCAGGCATTCACTGCAACTGTGATCCCATGATATAATGCAAAGAATCCTGTGTTTGAAGTCTGGGGACACAAGTTCAAATACTGGCTCTGCTTCCAACTACTTTGTTACCTGGGGGCTTAGCCTTCCAACTTCAGTTTCCTCTCTTGTAAAAATGCAGGGCTTATGTTAGATGGTCCCTAAAGCTCCTTCAAGCTTGAAATTCTATGTCACTATGAAACTGTCTGCCATCAGTTGATTCTCAGACACCTAAAATATAAGTAGATGGGGCAGGTGGGGCATAAAAGAGTTTTACTTCTAACAAACCACAGTAAAAAGACTACTGATTTTGTAGGCGGAGGAATCTGGGTTTAATTTCTATTTCTGATGCTTACCACCTGTGTGACTTTGGACAAAGTATTCAGTACCCTTAGGTCTTTGTTTCTTCATTTGTTAAATGAGAGTTTGTACTAGCTGGCCTCTGAGGTCCTATCCAGTTCTAGATATATGATCCTGTATGAACTTTGTCAATAAATTAACAAGCGGCAAGTGACTACTTATTATTAGCTATGGCACTCAGATAGGAGAGTGATTTGGCACTAACTCTTTCCCTTGGCCTAATTGATTCTCTGTCTCCCTCTTTTTTCCATTATTTTCTTGCCTCTTCTGAGTTGTCCTTGGATCTTGACCTTGATATGCCTAGAAAATGCAATTGAATTGCTGCAGGCAGGGAAGAAGTAAGGTGTCTTCAGATTCAGTATATATTTATTAAATGCCTACTATGTTCAAGGCACTTATATATTTAATTCTGCCAAGTGTGGGGTGGGGTTGGTGCTGCACTTTGCTAGGTGTGTGTGTGTGTGTGTGTGTGTGTGTGTGTGTGTGTGTGTGTGTGTAAGTAAACATAGTATAGAAGCAGGAACACTGAACTAGAAGTCGGGAGAGATCTGACTTTGCTCATGACATTTACTGACTGTGTAAGTCAGGGCAAGTCACGTAATGTCTGCTTCTGAGCCTCAGTTTACTTATTTGTAAAAAAGGGATACTAATAGCTACCCTACATCATAGTGTTATTAAGATGCTTTTATAAGATGATGTACATGAAGGGTTTTGAAAAGTGTAGTGCCCTATGTAACTATTAATAGCTATTAATATTATCTCTGCTTTTTCATCTTCATTTTGTGAAATTCAGATAGAAACAATCCAGGGGCAAGTTGCTGTGCTATGCTATACTTAAGGAAGGAGTGAGCCGAGCATCTTGCGTCTGCTCTTCCAGGCACCATGATAAACTCACTAAAGCACTCTCTCATTTGGTCCTCAACCTTCATCAGACAGAGGTTAACTGACTAACTCAAGGTTACACAGTTAGTCTGAGGTGCATTTGAACTCAGATCTTTCTTCCCCCTCTAAACCCAGTGCTTTTTAAGGTTTGGTGAACTATTGTACTGGTAGACAAATGGCTGCTTTTAAAAATTGAACAAAATGATCAATTGAGACAATATATAGTTTTGAAAATCTTAAAGCACTTCATAAGTGTTAGTTATTGCTATTAGGATGCAGTCTCATCTTCAGTCTGTTCAATGAGACTTATTATTTTTGGCTAAATTTATATTAATCATTTTTATTTTTATAAGACATACATTTCTGGATGTAACCCAGAGATACGTTCCTTATGGAAAAGAATAAAAAAGAGGAAAAAGTTGGATAAAATCAACCAAGACATTGATTGAAAAAAATCTGACATTATAGAGCATTATTATTAGAATTAGTACTATTATTAAGGGAACCACATTGGGTGGACCTCCTGTGACTAGATCCTGGGATGACAAGAACATGCATAGATGGGGTGTGATTTGTATTATTGGAGAGGATATTCAAATCAATGAGATAACAGATGCCTTGAAATTTTGAGGATATTTAGAGGCCATGTAGCATGTACAGAATGCCACCTTTGCATCAGAAAAACTTGGATCCAGTTGACCTCCCCTCTCTCCCATCCCAGCCTTGTGTCAGTGGATAAAGCACTTCATTTCTCATTGCCCCAGGAAACTCTCCAAGTCCCTGTTACCTAGGAGCTGTCCATTTGCTGATCTTTATCTGTGCTGGGAGTCCCTCAAAGGGGGATGGAGTGGAGAGAGAGACTTGAAACAAAAGTCCTCCATTCCCCTTCATTATCTGCCCCCTCATCCTCTGTCTTTATCATTCAGAGAATGAGAGAGATAACATTCCTTGGAAGGCAAATCCCAGAGACTTTAAGTATACATTTTGATTGACCAAGACCTATGTCTAGCCTATTGCTCTTCCATCTTTTCCTAATTATTCCCTGGAGTTTGAGCGACACATTTGTCAAGTCCTTCGAGATTGATATCAGTTGTATAAGTGTGTGTATCAGGAGCTGAGGAATGCTGAAAATGAGTATCTGTGGTTTCAGTCCAATGTCCATCACTTGTGAACTGAGCCATCAGTGGGAGGGGAACAGCTGCAGTCCCCTATCATTTCTGGGGAGCTGCTGCTGGCCAGTAAATTCTGATCTTGACTGATCCTTTGTCCACCAAGGGAAAAGAGAAGGATGATGGCTGAGACGGAGTTTGCAGTTTCTAAATTTAATCATGGTGATTTGAGAATTTCAACCCATAATTTTAAATGGTTGCAGAGAACAAGTTTTGAAATGGAAACCTTTGTTCAGGACCATGTTTTTTTAACAGCTGTATTTTGTCCGGTAATGACCACCAGCTGGAAACCATGGAATACCATAAATTTAAATAGAATTAAAATTAAAGTTGAAGGTCATTCAAAAGGCAATAAAAAGATTCAGGGTGAATGTGAGCAGAATGTAACATTGTGACATTCAAGAAATCATGGAAACGTAGATGTAGGATCCTAGAAAGGACCTCAGGGCTGATCTAGTCTAACTGCCTCATTTTATAGATGAGGGACCTAAGACTCATATGAGGGAAGTGCTTGACCGAGGTCACACAGATAGCAAGTAACAGAAGGAAGATTTGAACTCAGACCCTCTGACCCCAGAGTTAGAAACTGTAGATGGTAAAGTAGTCATACTGGTAAAAAATGGATGCATCTCTCCACTTTCCCTCCTCTGCCCCTGTTCTTCCCCTCTTCCTATTCTCTTTCCTTAGCCTATCTTCCTCCTCTCTTTTTGCTCCCTCTATCCCTACTTTTTCTTCTCCTATCATCCTCTTTCCTCCTCTCTCTAGAGGTCTCCCATTTCTCTGTTCCTCTCCTCATTGCCTGCCTCCTTCCTCTGTAAAATAACATGTAAAGTGTGTTTTTGCAAAACTTTTAAGTGTTACATAAGTGTCCCCCAAAGTCCCAGAGCAGTTTTAAGCTTTTACGTTTAAAAGCTCTTTTCCGTACCATAACATTCATCATGGAGCACCACAGTCACAAGGAATTCAAGTTGAAGGTCACAAAAATTCAGGGTGGATATGAAGTGGCTGTGCCACGTGCCATTCAGGAAATCATAATATCATTGATTTAGGACCAGAAAACCACTAACGCTTAAAACTACACTAAGACTTTTGGGATCCCCGTATAAATGGTAGTGCTCACTGTTGTCGTCGTCGTCGTCATCATCATCATCACCACCATCATCATCATCACCACCATCATCACCATCATCACCATCATCATCATCATCATCATCATCATCATCATCATCATCATCATCATCATCATCATCATCATCTCCATGTCCTTTCTTCTTATCCATGCTCTCCATTCCTTCCAGAAATGGAGGCTTATTGTTCCTTCAGTGCTGTTGGACCATAGAAGTGTTTGTTCAGGTTTTTAAGCCCCTTTTCTGGAACAAGAAGTTCTAGGGATCATCCTTAAACTAACTCCCAATTTTCTGCTATCTAATTGTAATCATTCATTACAGTCCTCCCTTGATGATCTGTCTGATTATCAGTAATTGACTTCTCTTTGGTGAATATTTTTAAAATGTGACAATCTTGTACCCTATATTCTTAAGTATTTTGCGGGGAGGTTTCTTGGGCATTTCTATTTGATCAGCTCTATTGACTTCTCAGATTCCTCCCAATTAGCCCTCCCTGTTTTCTGGCTGAAGAATTACTTGAAGCCTCAACCCTCATGCTCCTCTAGTGCTCCAGGGAAGAGTCAAGAAAGGACACATTTTGCATTATCTTTGATCAGGTTTTTGAGTCAAGTTCCCGTATTTTACAGAGGAGAAAACAGAGGCCTCAAAAGGTTACCTGGAAGATCATAAATTTTATTGCTGGAAGAGGTCTAAGAAGTAATCAGCCTCTTCACTTTACAGGTAAAGAAACCGAGGCTTAGATTGTTGAAGTGATTTGCTCAGGGTCATGTAGCTGGTAACTCTCTAAGGTGGGATTCGAACCCAAGTACCTTGACTCCAACTGTGAGGCCTAATCTCCTGTGAATTGTTGGAAAGAAACTAATAAGAGATTGGTATGTGTTAGAAACTGAAGGAAAAACTCCAAGACGTAATTACCAGTCTGCATTTTTTTTTTACTTGTACAGTGAGAGAGATGGACAGAAAAAGATAATCTGTAAGCACGAATATAGTCTGATTTTCAGATAGGGCTTGTTTTAAGAAGAACAACACAATCAAAGAAAATGCTTTCTCTATTTTGATTGGCTACATTAACAAGATGTTAGGCATACATGAGAGCACAGAAAAACAGCCTCATACATGGGGAGGAGGGGTGGAGGAGAGGGAGAGACAGACAGACAGACCAACTGACTGATCAATAAAAAAAGCATTTACTATGTGCCAGGTGCTGTACTAAGTGTGGGGGATACAAAACAAATAGGAAAAAATACACTCCCTACCTACTGTGATGTTTAAAAATTTCAAGAGACATACTTTCTAGGCAGTTCAATCATTTTATTCATAATGCCAGCATTTTTAGTAAAAGATCAGTGATGCTGTCGAATTCCAAAGAGCCTCATGGTGGCTCATGGCTTGTATGCCCTCAGAAGAGGGGTATTCCTGAGGGTGGCAATCAACACTGATTGGTTGATTGAAAGAGAGGTGGATTTTACAACGAAAAGTGAGTTCACTCCAGTGAGGGACTGAAAGTGACATCGTGTCACTCTTGAACTGAGAGACTATCCTTATATCCAGACCACCCTCAGCCTTAGGCAAGGTAGACAAAGAATCTATCTCTCCCACCGAAACTTAAGCTAGTTGGGTGGAGTCTGTGTTCATCCTTCGTTGCTGAAGAAGACCATGCCATCAGAGAAATAATGACTGATTTGTACTTGACTTTGCTTTGAGTGAGGGAGGACTGCAGGTCACCAGCCTTACTTCCCCTCCAGAGCCATCTGAATCCAGTGACCAGATATTCATCAGGATGACTGGAGATGACCCAGGATGAGGCAATTGGGGTTAATTGACTTGCCCAAGGTCACACAGTTAGTGAGTTTCAAGTGTCTGAGGTGAGATTTGACCTCAGGTCCTCCTGACTCCTGCACTGGTGCTCTATCCACTGCACCACCTTGCTGCCCCAGTTGGGTGGAGTAGCAATACCCAGAATGAGGAGAATGCTAATCCTATTTTCCATCAACCCTGTCCTTGAGAGCTTGGACAAGGAAATAGGACAGGGGAAAAAAAGCTGGGGGACTCCCCAATTTTAATAATTGGCTATTAATATGAGAAACCATCATTTCATTGATCTTAAGGAACCTATATTCTAACAGCGGGAGACAGAATGAAAGGGAGAGGGGAGAAAGAGAAGAGTACCGATTTGGAGGAAGGATAGCTGGTGAAAAGCAGAGAATAAAGTGAGAAGCAAGGCTGGAATTGCCCCAAGAAATGGCAGTCCCCACCAGTTACAATTCAGAGATCAGATCTCAGGGCAGCCTTAGGAAGCGACTGCTTTAAAAAGATATAGCTGATATATGCTTAAGACAACTAAAAGTTACATGTAGGTGATGCATGGTGCTAACAATTAACTTTAGCAGGATACAGGGTGTAGAGTTTTCCCATAGATGTGCATTGTTATTACTTTCCCAATAAGCTACTGCAATTCTCTGATCGTTAAAAACCAAGATGGAGTTCCTTAGGTTTCAGCTACTGCTGAACTGCTTCTGACTTTGGAGTCAGAGGAACTGGCTTCAAGTCCTGCCTTTGACACTTAGCTTCTGTGTGACCTTGGGCAAATAACTTCAACTTCCTTGGGTCTCATTTTCCTCGTCTGTAAAAATAAGATTATCCCTAAAGTCTCTTCTAGCTTTCAGTCTTATGATCCTATATAAACTGGGATAGATTAAACCATTATATATGTTGTCTAACTTTCTTTTTCTGTTGAATAAGGAGTTCTAAATGCCCCCTGAGGTCTCATCTACCTCTCAATCTGATTCTCTGACCTTAGTGTAGCGTGATGTGATAAATAGAGCCTTGCATTAAGAGTCAAGAAACCCTGAGTTTGAATTCAACCTCAGAGATTTTCTAGTTAGGTGGCCCTGGACAAGTCAGCTTCTCAGTCTTGGTTTCCTCATCTGTAAAATAATATCTACTTTAAAGAGTGGTCATGAGGATCAAATATAGAGCACTTCACAAAATTTAGAGCATAATATACATCTGCTGCTACTCTTAATATTTCATTTTCTCATCTTTTTCAGTGGAATTCAGATAGAAATGATCTTGGGACAAGTTGCTGTGCTATTGTTTGGTTTTTTTTTTGTTTTGGTTGAACGTCCTATGAATTATTGTATAGGTGGATAAAATTACTTCTTTTTAAAATTTAATTTTTTTCAGTTAAAAATATTATTTTCTCATCCTCTCCATTCCCAACCCCACTGGAAAAACCAAACTCTCTTAATAAATACAGATAAAAAAGTGATACAATGAAATCTCACACTGGCCATCTGCTCATATGTGTATATGTGTGTATGTATATTTCTCATTCTGCATTCAGAATCCTTTCCCTGAGCAGCAAACTTCCTGCCTCCAGACCCAGTGTTCCATCTACTGCGCCCTCTAGCTGCGCCTGTCGTCAAAATTGCCTTGTCCATACAAGGTGTCCAAAAGTTTAAAAATAGCACTTAGACTTTGGGGATAACTGCATATCTCTATATTTCCCCTAATTAGAATGAAAGCTCTTTTTGGGCAGGCTATTTTACTTAACTTTTGTCTTGGTATTGCAGCATGACTGACATGTAGTCAGCACTTAATAAATGCTCCAGAAATAATTCATGAAATTAATAATAATAGTAATTAATGAAATAAATGTTTAAAATTCCTAGTTGGTTGATGCCTAGGATATACTCCATGTTCATGCCTGCCTCTTGACATCCTTAGTTTGCTTCCAATTTCAGCTCAGAAGCCACCTCTTGTACAATCCCTACAGGTGCCCCTGCCTCTTCTTCCCCAGATGACTTTGTGGGTATTCTGTGTGTTTCCACCATGTAGTACCCCCTGTTAGAGTGTAAGAGACTATTTCTTTTTTTTTTGTGATTATATTGTCAGCACAGTGCCAAGCACAGAGGTCCTTAATAACTAACTCTTTTTTTGATGGATTATCATTGTATTTGAAGTGAATTTCCAGAGAGGGCCTCCTCTATACTTTAACTTCAGTGAACCATAATCATGTCAATGTGCTACTCATTCTCCCAATGCACATAACAACCTTTCTTTTTTCAGTTGATAGTCAGTATTGTCATGGCTGAAAAATCCACCCCTTTGCAGCCAAGGTGATAGTTAAACCCTCTGGACTTAGTTAAGTTGGTCCTTAACCAGCAGACATAAAATCCTTCACTGGGCCCATATATGGGAAGCCCTTTCAGTGCAGTAGGATCTGCTCAAGTTTTTGCTGTGCTGCTCCAATCTTAGAGCCCAGGGTGCTTTTTGCTGATAGAGACCTCATTGGAAGAATTCTTTAGTGGGGGCAGACCCCCTCTATTGAAATATATACATGTAAAGAAGCAAGTCAATCAACTAACCAGTTAATAAGCATTCATGAAGCACCTACTTTATGCTGGATTCAGGTGACTCTGGAGGAGAAGTGAGACTGGTGACCTGCACAGCCCTCCTTCACTCAAAGCAAAGTCATGTCATTTCTCTGATGGCACGGTCTTCTTCTTCAGGATGAACACGACAGCAACAGCTTTATACTGAGCATTATGCTTAGTGCTAAGAATACAAATCCCTCCTCTCAAGTAGCTTAAATTCTCATGGAGGAGAGAATAAGTGTATATATGTGTGTTTAGGATAATTAAAGATAAAATACAATTATTTTGGTATAGTTAAGTTCATGGTACTTTGGGAGGAGACAGTACCAGCTCTTGGGAGGATCAGGAAAGAGTTCATATAGAAGATGATGTCTGAGCTGCATCCTGAAGGAAGAGGAGGATTCTGGGAGGCAGAGTTGAGGAGCACTAGTGTTCTGGACATGGGCAATGTCCCGTGTAAAGGCAAAGAGATGGAGGATGGAAGGGACCTTGGTGAGAAACACAGGGAAGAGAAACACAAAGAATCCCAGAGGGTGATGGGAGGAGTAATGTCCAACAAGACTGGAAGGATGGGCTGAGGCCAGATTGTCTGTAGAAGGCTTTAAGAGCTACAGGGAAGATTTTAAGATTTTATCCTAGAGAAAAAAGGGAGCCACTTGTGGATTCAATAGGGCAGTGATTTTCAACATTTTATATTCTTCAAAACTCTTTCAACAATTAAAAAAAACTATTTTGTGAGTTTCCAGGATAATGTAATACTCATTCTTTTAGATTCACAAACTACTTAAAATAATTAAAATAATAATTTATGCCTCCCCAGCTCCAAATTATAATTTATATTATGTAATTATGAAACATGAAATTTTATTCTCCTTATAATTATGAAAACATGTATAAAATTATAAAACTAACTATAAAATATATGAAATTTTATGAGAGATTTTGTAAGAACTAAAAGAATAAACATAGAATACTTCAAAAATTTAACTGATAATTGTCAAAGAGGAAAAATATATTTGTAAAATATTTGGACAATTATCTACTGCTTAAGGTTCCATTTGCTTAATGTGACCATCATCCACTAAATGAGAACTTTTGGACTTGGGGAATAACATGGTCAGAGGTGTATTTCAGGAAAATCTGTTTGGCAGAAATATGGAGGATGGATTGAAGTGGTGAGAGTACTGGACAATAATCTGGGGAGGAGTGGTGAGGGTCTGAAGTGGGGTTCTACTTGCAAGAGTAGAAAGAAGGGCTCTGATATAAGAGACATTATAGAGGTAGAAATGTCAAGATTTGACAACTAATTGAATATGTGGAGTGAGGAAGAGTGAGAAGTGAGGATATGAACCCAGGAGACTGAAAGGAAAGATGGTGGTGCCTTTGGCAGAGTTAGTGAAGTTTAGAGCAAAAATGGGTTTTGGGGAAAAGATGGTGAGTTGTGTTTTGGATGCGCTGAATTGGAGATGTCTAGTTTGAAATATTCATTAGGCAATGGATAATGTAGGACTGACATTCAAGAGAGATACTAATGCTGGAGGTAGAAAACTGAGAGTCATTGGCATACAGCCTAGGAGAGGAAGCAACTGTATGAATTCAGCTGTAAGAATTATTAGAATGAAATGCTGACCTTTGCATGAAGATGAAGTCATCTTTATAAGATTTAGAGCTGGAAGATTCCTTTAAACTTATTTCACCTAACCCTTTCATTTTACAGATGAAGAAATTGAGACCCAGAGATGGGATGATACTCTCCCAAGGCTATACATCTTGCCTTTTTGTATTTCTTATTTGTTAAATGGGGATTATATATACATACATACATGTATATATGAACATTTTAAACAATAATACGCTTAGAGCTCTAACAGATTGCTTTGGGAAACAAGGCTATGCATATACAGAAAATAAACCTTACAACTTAGGTAAATTTATCTTATTATGAATTTGATGAACATTAGAAAACATGAACATTGCCACATATGGATAATAGAAAAAATTCCACTCTATATGAAACCATGTCACCCTAGTACATCTACCTTGTTTGGTTTTGTGAGGTTTTTTTTATCGTACATTCCATTTAAGATGGTAGTTTCACTATTCTCTGTTTTCCTTTCCAGATCTTCTGCTCTCTTCTTTATCTTTTAAGGTGGCGAGGTAGCATAGTGGATAAAGTGTTGGACTTAGATGAGTTTGAAACCTGATTTAAGACATTTTCTGGACATGTAACCTTGATCACTCATCTTAAAACTGTTCATTTCTTAGGAGCAGGGACTGTTTTTGAACTTTATTTGTATCCTCAGAACTTAATACAGTGCCTGATATATAGTAGCACTTAATAAATGCTTCTTGACTTGACAAGTCACTTAATTGTTGCTTTTCTCAGTTTTTCCATCTGTAAAATGGCGATAAAAATTGTGAGGATCAAATGAAATAATATGTGTAAAGTACAAAACTTCAGTCTCTCCCTTTCCCCTTCCACTGTTAACATCTTCCTTTGTAATGTAAATATAGTCAAGAAAAAAATAAATGAATGTATTAGCTGTATCTGAACATGCCTCTAGGTCATCACCCTTATGCCAGGAGGGGGGAAGCATGCCTCATCATTACTTTTGTGGAGTTATGATTCTCATGTCTTTACAATGTAGTCACAATGCATAATTGTTCTCCTGATTCTAGAAGTCCTCCCAGATTTTTCTGCATCATTCCTTTTTGTCATTTCTTATAACTCAATAATAATCCATTACATATACCATATGCCATATTTACATATCACCCATCACAATTTGTTCAGTCATTCCCTAAATAATGGGCATTCTCTTTGTTTCCAGTTATTTGCTGTACCAGAAATTGCTACTATAAATATTTTTATGCATGTGGGCTTTTTTCTCTTCTCTATGATTCCTTTGGGGATATGTACCTAATAGTGGTATTAGAAGGAATATGCACTTTGGTGATTTTTTGGATATAGTTCCAAATTGTTTTCTAGATTGGTTGGAACAATAACCCATGGTGTATTAATATGCCTGTCCTCCCACATAGTCCCTTCATCAATTGTCATTTTCCTTCTTTGTTGATGTGATAGGTGAGGGGTGGCACTTGAGAGTTGTTTTAATTTTTATTTCATTTCTTTTACTAGTTATTGGGAGCACTTTTTCCGTAAAATTGGCAATAACTTGTTTTTATTTGAGAACTTCCTGGTGATATCTTTTGATCATATATTTGTTGGAGAATGGCTTACATTCTTATGTTTATATCAATTCCTTATGTATCTTAGACACTAGATTTTTATTACAGAAACTTGCTGCAAAGATTTCCCCCCCAGGACTGTTTCCCTTCCAACTACATTGATTTTGTTTGTGCAAAACCTTTTAAATTCATTGTAACCAAAACTGTCCATTTTATTAAGAGATGATACATGTACACCACTTTTTAAACCTTAAAGTACTGTATCATTACTAATTATTTCCTTTAATCCTGTCTCTACTCTGGATAAAGAATTCTTCTCCTAGTCTCAGTTATGATCCTTTGTACATTATTCATATATCGAATTTGATCTTATTATTGTGTTTGGTGTGATACATTGGTCTAAACTTATTTTCTTCTAGTCTTCTTTTCAGCTTTCCCATTAGTTTTTGTCAAAGTCCTTATCTGATTATACGGTATCCTTAGGCTTATCAAGCTCTGTGTCCATTTGTTTTTAAGTGGATCTGATCTGTTCCATTGATTAAACTTTCTTAGAAATAATAAATAATAAATGACATAACTTTAAGATATCACATTATAAATTTTTTGATCAAAGAGTTTCTACAGCTCTCATATTCTATTTAGAGATTCATAAGCTCACAGTTATGATACTGGATGGGACATCAGAGGTCATCTAAGACAATTTCTTAGTTTTATAATTAAAGAAATTGTGAGGGCATTAGCTGACTTACCCAGGGTCATAAAGGGGCGGCTAGGTGGTGCAGTGGATAGAGCACCAGCGCAGGAGTCAAGAGAACCTGAGTTCAAATCTCACCTCAGACACTTAACACTCACTAGCTATGTTACCTTGGACAACTTACTTAACTCCAGTTGCCTCATCCTGGGTCATCTCCAGTTATCCTGGATTCAGATGGCTCTGGAGGAGAAGTGAGGCTGGTGACCGGCACAGCCCTCCCTCACTCAAAACAAAGTCAAGTGCAAGTCATATCATCATTTCTCTGATGGCATGGTCTTCTTTGGCAACAAAGGACGAACTCACAAGATCACAAAAGAGTAAATTATAGAGATGAGACTTTATGTTTTTTCTTTCTTTTTTTTATTTTTTACTTTCTTTTTTCTTTTTTTTAAAAATTTATTTATTTAACCTTTAACATTCATTTACGCAAAATTTGGGGTTCCAAATTTTCTCCCCCCTTGTCCCCTTCCCCCACCCCAAAACACCAAGCATTCCAATTGCCCCCATCACCAATCTTCCCTCTCCTCTATCATCCCTCTCTGCCCTTGTCTCCATCCTCTCCTCTGTCCTGTAGGGCCAAATAACTTTCTATACCCCTTTACCTGTATTTCTTATTTCCTAGTGGCAAAAGTAGTACTTCACAGTTGTTCCTAAAACTTTGAGTTCCAACTTCTTTTCCTCCCTCCCTCCCCACCCCCTCCTTTTGGAAGGCAAGCAATTCAATATAGGCCAAATCTGTGTAGTTTTGCAAATGACTTCCATAATGGCCATGTTGTATAAGACTAACTATATTTCCCTCCATCCTATCCTGCCCCCAATTACTTCTGTTCTCTCTTTTGATCCTGTCACTTCCCATGAGTGTCGACCTCAAATTGCTCCCTCCTCCCCATGCCCTCCCTTCCTTCATCCCCCCCCACCCTGCTTATCCCCTTATCCCCCTCTTTCCTGTATTGTAAGATAGGTTTTCCTACCAAAATGAGTGTGCATTTTATTCCTTCCTTTAGTCAAATGTGATGAGAGTAAACTTCATGTTATTCTCTCACCTCCCCTCTTTATCCCTCCACTAATAAGTCTTTTGCTTGCCTCTTTTATGAGAGATAATTTGCCCCATTCCATTTCTCCCTTTCTCCTCCCATATATTTCTCTCTCACTGCTTGATTTCATTTTTTTAAGATATGATCCTATCCTCTTCAGTTCACTCTGTACACTCTGTCTCTATGTGTGTGTGCGTGTGCATGTGCATGTGTGTGTGTATAATCCCACCAACTACCCAGATACTGAATAGTTTCAAGAGTTACAAATATTGTCTTTCCATGTAGGAATATAAACAGTTCAACTTTTGTAAGTCCCTTATGACTTTGCTGTTTACCTTTTCATGCTTCTCTTCATTCTTGTGTTTGAAAGTCAGATTTTCTTTTCAGCTCTGGTCTTTTCATCAAGAATGCTTGAAAGTCTTCTGTTTCATTGAAAGACCAATTTTTCCCCTGAAGTATTATAGTCAGTTTTGCTGGGTAGGTGATTCTTGGTTTTAGTCCTAGTTCCTTTGACTTCTGGAATATCCTATTCCACGCCCTTCAATCTCTTAATGTAGAAGCTGCTAGATCTTGTGTTATCTTGATTGTATTTCCACAACACTTGAATTGTTTCTTTCTAGCTGCTTGCAATATTTTCTCCTTGACCTGGGAACTCTGGAATTTGGCCACAGTGTTCCTAAGAGTTTCTCTTTTTGGATCTCTTTCAGGCGGTGTTCTGTGGATTCCTTGAAGACTTATTTTGCCCTCTGGTTCTAGAATCTCAGGGCAGTTTTCCTTGATAATTTCATGAAAGATGATGTCTAGGCTCTTCTTTTGATCATGGCTTTCAGGTAGTCCCATAATTTTTAAATTGTCTGTCCTGGATGTATTTTCCAGGTCAATTGTTTTTCCAATGAGATATTTCACATTATCTTCCATTTTTTCATTCTTTTGGTTTTGTTTTGTGATTTCTTGGTTTCTCATAAAGTCCTTAGCCTCCATCTGTTCCATTCTAATTTTGAAAGAACTATTTTTTTCAGTGAGCTTTTGAACCTCCTTTTCCATTTGGCTAATTCTGCTTTTGAAAGCATTCTTCTCCTCATTGGCTTTTTTAACCTCTTTTGCCAATTGAGTTAGCCTATTTTTCAGGGTGTTATTTTCTTCAGCATTTTTTTTGGGTCTCCTTTAGCAGGGTGTTTACTTGTTTTTCATGCTTCACTTGCATGTCTCTTATTGCTCTTCCCAGTTTTTCCTCCACCTCTCTAACTTGATTTTCAAAATCCTTTTTGAGCTCTTCCATGGCCTGAGCCTGTTGAGTGGGCTGAGATACAGAAGCCTTGACTTCTGTGTCTTTCCCTAATGGTAAGCATTGTTCTTCCTCATCAGAAAGGAAGGGAGGAAATAGCTGTTCACCAAGAAAGTAACCTTCTATAGTCTTATTTTTTTTCCCTTTTCTGGGCATTTTCTCAGCCAGTGACTTGCCTTCTGAATATTCTCTTCACACCCACTTGGCCTCCAGATCCTCCCAGCCAGCGCTTGGGGTCTGAGATTCAAATCCTGCTTCCCAGCCTCAGAGCTTTGGGCGGGGGCAGGGCTGCTATTTAGTATGAGATTAAGTTCAGGTGCTCAGGTGGGGGCAGGGCTGCCTCACGGGCTCAGTTCCCTCAGGGGGTTTATGTAGAGACCTTCAACAATGGATCTGGGCTCCTGCCTGCTTGGGGAGCCCTGGTCCGCCCCCACCTCTGCTGCTGCTTCTCAAGGGGCCCGAGCCACGGAGGCACCCCACTCCCCCCTCGACCCGCCAAAGAGACCCTCTCACCGACCCTCACCACCTGTGGGTGGAGGGACCTGCGTGGCTGCTGGAGACTCAGTTCCTGAAGCCTGCTCAGATTTGCTCCTCTCAGTGCCCATGCTTCTCTCAGTGCCCACGGCCGAGGCAGGGCTGGGCTTGGCTCCTGGTCCGCAGCGCGAAGGACCTTTTGCGAGAGGTTTGCAGGCTCTCTGGAACAGAAGTCTCCTCAGCTCCATTGTTCTGTGGCTTCTGCTGCTCCAGAATTTGTTGGCAGTTCTTTTTTACAGATATTTTATGGGCTGTGGGATTGGAGCTAGCGTATGTGTGTCTGCCTACTCTGCCATCTTGGCTCCACCCCCCGATTTTATGTTTTTTCACTACAAGAGCAATGATGTTTCCATTATACCTTATCTTTCGATTTCTAAGTTGTTTTTTTTGACTAGATCATAGTGTTCAAAGCTGGAAAGGGCCTTCAAGATAATCTGATCTAAAGCTATCCTTTTAAAGATGAGGAAAATGAGACCTGTAATAATAAAGTCATTTGCCTGAAATCAGCCAGGTTACAAATAGAGGTGGGATTTGAATCCACGTTTCTTGACACCAGTTCCAAGAGTCTTTCCTTTGTTCCATGCTGCTGTATATGTTTCATTCATTAAACAAATATTTCTTGAGCAACTATTTTGCTTGAAGCTGTGTCCTAGGTGCAAAGAGGGAATGAGGACAAATAGAATGAATCCCTACCCTCTTTCCATGTACACCTCACCTCCTATTTCCTAAACCTTTCCTTTCTTTTACGTTTGTTTCTGACCTAAAACATATTTTTCCTCTTATATGTCTCTTCCCACCTAATCCCCAAGGGATCTGGATTTATATCTATTTATATGTCAATACTTGTAAGTATTAGATTTCACTTCTACAGGTGCCCCCTTTTCAATAATAATGATGACAATAACTATAATTGTGTTTGAGAGTTGCTCTAAGTGTTCTGTCTGAGAGTTACTGTCCTCATTCTCATAATGAATTTTTCTGAAGATTTGGAGCTGGAAGGCATCATCAAGGCCATTTAACTCTGTGTATGTCTTTCTGTTTCAAATGTGTCTCTTGTAGCCAGTATATTGTTTTTGGTTTCTAATCCATTGTGCTCTCTACTCGGCTTTATGGGTGAGTTTATCCCATTCACGTTCACAGTTAGGATTACCGCACATTTTCCTCAATTCTATTTTCTTCTGTTTATTCTTCTTTCTTTTTTTGTTTTGCCACTCTTTAAAAATTTGTTTTGCTTCTAACCACTGTCTCCCTTCATCTGCCCCCCTTTAATCATTCTCCACGCTACCACCAAATTCTCTCATCCTTTTTCCCTCCTATTTTCCTCTTTGATAAAATAGATTTTTATACACAGTTGAGTATGTTTGTGTATGTGTATTCCTCTTTGAGTAGATTCCTATACACAGCTGAGTGTCCATGTGTGTGTATGTAGATATGTATGTATATATATATATACATATATATGTATATCTGTGTATGTGTTCTTCCCTCTTTGAATCAATTCTGATGAGAGTAGGTTGGAGCATTGCCTGATAGCTGTCTGCTTCCATTTTTCCCTCCACTGCTGGCATCTTCTATGTGACAAAAGTTTTCTTTTTCTTCCCCTTCCTTTCTACCCCGTTTTCCCAGTGTATTCCTCTTTTTGTCTCTCATTTATTTTGGTGATCATTCTAACATAATCAAATCATACTCATGCCCTCTAACTATGTAAACTCCTTTTAACTACCCTAATAATTATGAAGTTCTTGAGTTACATGTATCATCTTCCCATATAGGAATGTAAACAGTTTAATTTTATTGAGTCCCTTATGATCACTCTTTCATGTTTACCTTTTCATGCTTCACTTGAGTCTTGTGTTGGAATGTCACATTTTCTGTTCGGCTCTGATCTTTACATCAGGAATGCTTGAAAGGGGTTACAAAGAAAGACCAAAAAAAGTCCCTGCCTCCATTAAGCTTATGATCTGGAATCCAAGGTCCTCTGGACACCACAGTGAGCTATTAATAGGGCCTTAATGGAGACTGCTGCTAATAGTTGACATTTATATAGCATTGTAAGACTTGCAAAGCATTTTACATATGTAATCTCATTTGATCCTCAAAATAACCTTGTTGGTAGATGCTACTGTTATTCCTGTTTTATATATAAGCAAACTGAGTCTGCACATAGTTAAGTGGCTTGCTTGGTAAGGATATGAGGCAACATTCAAACACAGGACTTCCTGACTTCAGGTCCCACTACACCATCTAATTGATTCCTACCAATATGAAATTTAAATTGTCTTCTCAACATGTAAAGCTCCCTATATAAAAAGAAAAGCCTGGAGAATATCCTGCAGGACATGATCTGTGCCCTGAAGCATTATAAATGAGGGAACCCCCTCTGTGTTAGGAAGAAAAAATAAAGACACCTATGTGAATGACCCTCTTACTTTAATATTCAGGGTCTTATTTTCTGAAATACTTTGGTCCCTCTGAATAGCTGTAGTCATGAAATGACCAGTTTCCCACAGTGACCTGCCCTTGATCCCAAATCACTCCTCAGCCAGGTCACTATTGTATGGTGTTACATTTGGAACTAAGAAGTTAGTCCAGATGGTAAGAGCCTTAGGTATTATCTGCTCCGTGTGACCAAAGCAGATGGGCACTGACTGCCTTGTGCACCAGCTGATGCTCAAGTCATGCTTCAAGGCAATGGTCCAAGTAGAGCAAGCTGATCAGAAAGTTGGAGAGTTCAGGGCTAAGAGGCCTCCTGCAAAGGGGGTCACAACCTTTGGGCCAGGTGTAAAGATTCTAACCATTCTGACTCACCTGAGCAGTTGGGCATGGGGAGGTCAGGCAAGCCATTGCATCCTTTTCTGGTTCCCAGTCTCTGCCTCTTGATATCCAGTCCCTCCTTCGTGACCAAGCTTTGGTGCTATCTCCCCCAAGAGGAGCTGAGGCGATCTCAGTGGAGTCTTGTTTTCTCTGCTGTGAGGATTTCTTCCTGTGAGGCAGATCCCAACTCATCCACACCTTCTCATCTGTGTAGCTCTCCAAGTATCCTAGCCTCAAGGACGGCAGGGACTTTCATTTTTGCCATAAAATTTGTGGCTCCTGACACGGTGCCTGGCACAACTTAATAACTCCTTCCTTATTGATTAGTGATGGATCCCCATTTCCCCTTAAGAGACCCACCCTCTTTTGAACTTTTGTAATAATTGGCTCATACCTACCTATTGCATTTTACTTTGTATTAAGGCTATTGGTGAACTTCACTAATTTCTCCTATCAAACTGTAAGTTTCTTGAGGGCAAAAGATGGGCTGCATTTATTCCTGTATCTCCTTCAGCCCTGAAATGGAAACTTTTACCGTCAGTACAATTCAGCAGGAAACCTGTAGAGAGTTACCCAGGACACTGAAAGGTTAATGCATTTCTCACAATACCAGAGCTAGGATGTGTCAGGGGCGAGACTCAAACCCATATTTTTCTGATTTCAAGGCCCTCTAGTCACTTTGCTGTACTCAACTGTTAGCTGAATTTAAATGTCATATTTGAGTATCTGTTGCCAAAATGGTGTTTATTTATTAAATATCATCTGATCCAAGTGTATGGAGAAAGTCCCTAGTGGAGTGTTTAGGGATTTGGGATTCAGTTTGGGAATATTTATCAGTGCCATGGATAAAGGCACATACTTAGCAAGTTTGTAGATCATTGGTGATGTGCTGATAAATGTTAACAACCAAATCTCCAAAGCACATACACACATACATATAATATATACACACATGTATGTACCCATACATATATATGTGTGTGTATTTCCATACATATGTGTGTACATGCCTACATATACACATACATACACACAGTGTGATACACTTGTTTAATTTGCATTACTGCTTTCTTAAATCTAGTGTCTAGATGATCAACAAAATAATAAATCTCCAGCCCCTATTTGTAGCATTACCAACTTGTGAGGCATAAAGATGCAAACTGAAGACACAGTCACCCCTCAGGAGCCAGTATGAGCTAGCTCCCATGTTTCTGCAATAACTCAAATTGAGGAGGGATGGCAGAGTCTGATTTTCCAAAGATCCTAAAACATTAGGTCAGAACTAATAGCTTAAAATTGAAAAATGTAATCAGGTTAAAAATTATGTCACATGTATAAAAAGGAAGAGGGGGACAGCAGTTCATTTAAATAATTATCTGGGAGTCTTCCTGAACTATAAACTCAATGTGAGTCAACAATGGGATATGGCAGCCAAACCCCGGCCAAACTGATAAGAATCTAGGTGGCATGAAGAGAGGCAGAGGGTCCAGATGATGATGATCCCGCTATGCACTGCTCAGGCCAGACTGTCTCTGGAGCAGTGTGCACCATCCTAGGGACATTTTGGCAAGCGAGAGTGTCTCAAGGAGAGCCACCCCAGGAAGTTGAAGGGCTTGCAGTTTTGCTTTATGAGGATTGGTTAACTGAACTAGCAGTGGTTGCTCTATTAAAGAGAAGATTTAGATGAGACTTGTAGCTACTTTTTAAATATTTGAAGGGCCATCAGGGCAATTAGACTGACTTTCCTTAGCCTCAGGGCCATGGGTGGAAGTTGCAAAGAGGCAGATTTAAGCTGGATGGTAGGAGTAGTTTCATCACAGTTAAATTGTCCAAGATTCGAATGGAACTGACTGTAGGAAGTTGGTGGGTTACCCTCACTGGGGGTCAGTCTTTGAGCAAAGATTGGATGACCATGTGTCACATATGTTGTAAAGGGAATTCTTGTTCATGGACTGGTGGGGCTGGGTGATGTTGGAGATCCTGCTCATCTCTTTGCTTCTGTTATCTTTGACCTCTCAAATATGTGGGTGTAGTTTAGGGCACTTTATTTTGTATACTATTTTTGTCTTAATCAATTACAGGGGTAGAAAATTGTGTTCGTCCTTCATTTTCTTTTTTTTTTCTTTTTCTTTTCTTTTATTTAACTTTTAACATTCATTTTCACAAAATTTTGGGTTACAAATTTTCTCCCCTTTTATCCCCTCTCCCCCCCCAAACACCAAGCATTCTAACTGCCCCTGTGACCAATCTACTCTCTCTTCTGTCATCCCTCTCTGCCCTTGTCTCCATCTTCTCTTTTGTCCTGTAGGGCCAGATAGCTTTCTATACCCCTTTACCTGTATTTCTTATTTCCTAGTGGTAAGAACATTACAGTTGATCCTAACACTTTGAATTCCAACTTCTTTACCTCCTTCCTTCTTCACCCCTTCCCTTTGGAAGGCAAGCAATTCAATATAGGCCAAATCTGTGTAGTTTTGCAAATGACTTCCATAATAGTTGTGTTGTATAGGACTAACTATATTTCCCTCCATCCTATCCTGTCCCGCATTACTTCTATTCTCTTTTGATCCTATCCCTCCCCATGAGTGTTGACCTCGAATTGCATTCTCCTCCCCATGCCCTCCCTTCTATCATCCCCCCCACCCTGCTTGTCCCATTGTCCCCCACTTTCCTGTATTGTGAGATAGGTTTTCCTACCAAAATGAGTGTGCATTTTATCCTTTCCTTTAGTGGAATGTGATGAGAGTAGACTTCATGTTTTTCTCTCACCTCCCCTCTTTATCCCTCCACTAATGAGTCTTTTGCTTGCCTCTTTTATGAGAGATAATTGCCCCATTCTATTTCTCCCTTTCTCCTCCCAATATATTTCTCTCTCACTGCTTGATTTCATTTTTTTTTTTTAGATATGATCCCATCCTCTTCAATTCACTCTGTGCACTCTGCCTCTATGTATGTGTGCGTGTGTGCATGTGTGTGTGTGTACTCCCACCCAGTACCCAGATACTGAAAAGTTTCAAGAGTTACAAATATTGTCCTTCCATGTATAAATGTAAACAGTTCAACTTTAGTAAGTCCCTTATGACTTCTCTTTGCTGTTCACCTTTTCATGGTTCTCTTCATTCTTGTGTTTGAAAGTCAGATTTTCTTTTCAGCTCCGGTCTTTTCATCAAGAATGCTTGAAAATCCTCTATTTCATTGAAAGACCATTTTTTCCCCTGAAGTTTTATACTCAGTTTTGCTGGGTAGGTGATTCTTGGTTTTAGTCCTAGTTCCTTTGACTTCTGAAATATCCTATTCCATGCCCTTCGATCCCTTAATGTAGAAGCTGCTAGATCTTGTGTTATCCTGATTGTATTTCCACAATACTTGAATTGTTTCTTTCTAGCTGCTTGCAATATTTTCTCCTTGACCTGGGAACTCTGGAATTTGGCCACAATGTTCCTAGGAGTTTCTCTTTTTGGATCTCTTTCAGGTGGTGATCAGTGGATTCCTTGAATACTTATTTTGCCCTCTGGTTCTAGAATCTCAGGGCAGTTTTCCTTGATAATTTCATGAAAGATGATGTCTAGGCTCTTCTTTTGATCATGGCTTTCAGGTAGTCCCAAAATTTTTAAATTGTCTCTCCTGAATATATTTTCCAGGTCAGTTGTTTTTCCAATGAGATATTTCACATTATCTTCCATTTTTCCATTATTCTCTCTTTGTTCTGTGATATCATGCTTTCTCACAAAGTCCTTAACCTCCATCTGTGCCATTCTAGTTTTGAAAGAACTATTTTCTTCAGTGAGCTTTTGAATCTCCTTTTCCATTTGGCTAATTCTGCTTTTGAAAGCATTCTTCTCCTCATTGGCTTTTTGAGCCTCTTTTGCCAATTGAGTTAGGCTAGTTTTCAAGGTGTTAATTTCTTCAACATTTTTTTGGGTCTCCTTTAGCAGGGAGCTGATCTGCTTTTCATGCTTTTCTTTCATCTCTCTCATTTCTCTTCCCAGTTTTTCCTTCACCTCTCTAACTTGATTTTCAAAATTCTTTTTGAGCTCTTCCATGGCCTGAGCCCATTGGGTGAGCTGGGACACAGAAGCCTTGATTTCTGTGTCTTTGCCTGATGGTAAGCATTGTTCTTCCTCATCAGAAAGGAAGGGAGGAAATGCCTGTTCTCCAAGAAAGTAGCCTTCAATAGTCTTATTTCTTTTCCCTTTTCTGGGCATTTTCCCAGCCAGTGACTTGACCTCTGAATATTCTCCTCACACCCACCTCGCCTCCTGATCCTCCCATCCAACGTTTGGGGACTGAGATTCAAATGCTGCTTCCAGCTTTAGGGCTTTTGGCGGGGGCAGGGCTGCTGTTCTGTATGAGATTATGTTCAGGTGGTCAGGTCGGGGCAGGGTCGCCTCTGAGGCTCAGTTCCCTCAGGGGGTTTATGCACAGACCTTCCACAATGGATCCAGGCTCCCGCCCGCTTGGGGAGCCCCCATCTGCAGCCGCCTCTCAGCTTCTACCTCCCGGGGGGGCCCGAATTATGGGGGCACCCCACTCCCCTCTCCACCCACCAAAGAGACTCTCTCACCGACCCCCATCACCTGTGGGTGGAGGGGCTTGTGCCACCACTGGAGATCCCATCCCTGAACCCTGCTCGGATCTGTATCTCTCAGTGCCTCGGCCGCAGCTGCTGCAGGGCTGCACTCAGCTCCCAGTCCCGGTGCCTAGTCTGCAGCGCGAAGGACCCCCCGTGAGAGGTTTGCAGGTCTCTCCGGAACAGAGATCTCCCTCGCTCCAATATTCCGTGGCCTCTGGGTGCAGAATTTGCCGTGAGTTACTCCCCTGTAGCCGTTCTGTGGGTTGTGGGTTCGGAGCTATGTGTATGTGCATCTTTCTACTCTGCCATCTTGGCTCCGCCCCTCCCCATCCTTCATTTTCAAAGAAGACTATGACATCAGAAGAATGATGACATGACTTGCCCTTGACTTTGTTTTGAGTGAGGGAGGGCTGTACAAGGTCACTAGCCTCATTTTCTCCTCCTGAGCCATCTGAGTCTAGTGACCACATATTCATCAGGATGACTGGAGACAGACCAGGATGCACTGGGAGACCTTGGGCTTTTAGGCTAAGCCCTGTACTCACTTAAAGTGGATAACCCAAGAAGCAACAAAGCTCTGGTTGAATACAATAATCAGTGTTAAGATCATGCAATCAAAGTTAAAGTATACATTTTGTATGTTATTTAACTGCAAGGGAATGCATTTAATGGGAGTGGGATGAGGAGGTGTTTGAGTGTTTGTTAAAAATGAAGATTTGAGGTCCAAATAAAATGTGCTGATGATTTTTTTAAAGGCATTGGAGTAAAAGTTTTCAGAATTAGAGGTGGGTTAGTAGCAAATCACACTTTGCTCTATGCCATAAGCTCTATAAACTTGGCATGTATACATACACACATGTACACACATATATACATGTAAATGTATACACTCATACATGTGGACATGTGTATATGTGTGTGTGTATATATATATATATATATAAAGTGCCATATACATCTATGTATGTAGGAGAAATTGAATTTATATTCTTCTATCTAGGACTAGTGCTCTGTAGACTTCCTTTTTGCAAACAGATCATTTCCTGTCCTGGATCTGTCCTTCAGTACCGATCTTACCTTGTAGTGAATTACAGGAAGTGCCCAAAGGAACAAGTCACCTTGAAACCTACCATGGAGCATTGAAGCCTGAGCTGAGGCTATAGCAGCTGCCTTGTCATTTTTCCTTGGACCAAAGGTGTTTAGTAAAAAGTGAAACTGGAAATGCAAACAGCACTTCTCAGTCACTCTTCAGGAATGGACCTAGGAGAAAAATTCTGATGTGGGTAAAAAGCTCTTTCTTATTGATCCTCAACACTCCTCCTAGTGACCTCATACTATCTCATGGCATCTGGGTCTGTCCTCTTAGGGCAAGGTTTTATGCTACCAATCCTTTCTTCCTCTTTAATTCATTGAAAATTTTTTAAATGTTAAAAATCCCCCCCATAAAAAACATGAACCATATTAGTCTCTGTATATCCCTATCTATATGCATTATAAACTAAGATATTACATACATATGTATTCTTACATTATAAATACATTATTATATACACACAAATTATAAATATATACACTATATACATATATATTATAAATAGATACATTTAGATCAGAAAAGGAACTATAGAGGTTTTATAGTACAACCTCCATAACTTTACAGTTGAGGAAACTCAGGCCTAGAGTGTAACTTGCTAAAGGTTATGAAACTTCGTAAATGATAGGACCAGAATTTGAACCCATAGCCTCTGACTATAAATTCAGCACTGTATCATACTGTCTCATTGGTGGTAATGATTTAGTGTTTCAAATTTTTAAGCAAACATTTTAACTTTAATCCCGAGAAAGACAGTAAGCGTGGATGTTCCACGCACTACAGTTTGGAGATGGGAAGACCTTTCAGATTTCTTCTAATCACAGTAGGTTTTTGGCTGGTTTTCTGCCTGTGTGTAGCTGGACATTTCCCATGCTTTGTAAGTCTTCCTGTTTCCCATTCTTTCCCTTTTTTCACCTGCCCTCACCAACATGCCCCCAGATGCAAACCAGCAAATTCAGATTTTAATTTCTCCTTCAAAACCTTTCTTCACTTTAAACTTAGTGCAGCCAAGCCTAAAAGTTCAGGGAAGGGGGTCTTTTCATTCCTTCCTGATGGTCAGCACGGGGCGAACTGCTTCTTTTAAGAAGAACTCTAAACTGTCTGGATAAACATTGGTAAAGAGAGCCTCTGGTAGCCAGACAAGCTTGTTCCCCACTGAAGTTTTGGGTCTGTTGGAAGGTCTAGAAAAATCAGAGGTAGGATTACAGATCTTGAGCCGAAAGGGATTTTGAGAGGTTCTAATCCAATCCCTTTCATTTCAGAAGTGAGGAAACTAAGGCTCAGGGAAGCGACTTGCCCAAGGTCACATAGTCTATCATTGCTTCCATCAACAAGCATATAAAAATACTTAGGAAGTGCTTTATCAATGCTTATTTATGGATATGCAAAGTCATGTACACATATATTTGCACACGTATGTAAACAGCATGTTCACAGGATGCACTCACATGCATATGTATATAAATGCAAGCACGTACATGTGAATATCCATACATCTTTGTGTGTGTACATGTCCCACAGTGTAGATGGAAGAGAACCCTTGTGCACGGTTCTCAATTTTTTTTGTATCATGTGCTGCCTTGACAATCTGGTGAAAGTGTGGGCCCCTGCCAGAATCGTGGTTCATAGGATTGCAAAGGAAACCAATTATATGAAAATACAATGATCAGATTTTTCTTTTAAAATAACTTTAGGAACCCCAGTGTAAGAATCACTGGCCTAGAGGCAAGGGAAGATGCTAGTAGTGGGGTAATCGGAAAATACCACTTGCCAAAAGTGGCATTTGAACATAATCTTAATGGAATTCGGGGATTGCAGTCAGCAGAGTTGGGGAGAGAGTATATGACTGGCAGGAGGGACTGAGGCGAGGTGGTAGCTGGGTGAGGAGCAGTGAGTAGGATGTAATGGCTGGATTATAGAGGTGGTGAATGTCAGAGATGGGAGCCCAGTGCCTCTGTCTTTCTCTCCTTCTCCCTCTCTCCTTTTCTCCTCTCTTTCTTCTTCTCTCTGTCTCTCCCTTTCCCTCTCTACCTATTCCCTTCTCTTTCTTCTTCTCTCTCTGTCTTCCTCTCTCCTCCAGCATTCTTTACCTTGCACCATAATATAGCCATGGTTTGGGAGAATTTTGTTAGAAAATGGTTAAGTGCCTAGTAGGAGAAGTAGTGGTCCAACAGCATGTCAGAGAGATCCAGGGAAGGACTAATAACTTCTATCCTGAGTGATAATGTCAGGTTTTAAAGAGAAGTTGGGTCTTGAAGGGAGGAGAAGGGTGAGGATCAATACATGGAATCTGGAGGAGAGGCAAAGGGCAAATTGAAATTGAGGACAGGGAAAGGGGATCACAAGATGACAGGGCTGGAGATTGAAGGAACCTTAATGTCCATCCTGTCCATCTCCTACATTTTACAGCAGAGGAAACTGAGTTTCCCAAAGGCTGAGTGACTTGTCCAGGGTTAGCCAGGTAGTTAGTAGAAGGGGAAAGACTGGAGATCAGGGCCTCTTAAATGAGGAATAAGGGTTCTTTCTTCTATATCACAGTAGTTCAGTTTGGCTGAAGTGTAGAATTCATGAAGGAAGACATGAAATAAGACAAGGAAAAATGGGTGAGAACCAGACTATGGGAAGCTAGGCTAAAGCCATGGTACATGATTCACTAAGGACTGGGAAGCTGTTGAGCTCAAAGAAGTGCTTAGATGTGTGCTTCAGCAAGCTAACTTTGTTAGAAAGCTGAATGGCTGTGTATGAAGATGGTTGCTCCTGACCAGTCAGTCTTCCACACAGCTGCCAGCACAGTCTTTGGAAAGCATGGTTTGGACAGCGTCACTGTCCAGTTCAGAAGTGGTCCCTGACTCCCTCCTGCCTCTGCGTACAATAGAGAGAGAAGCACCCACATTTGGGTTTTCAAAGCCCTGGGCGGTGAGGGAGGGGGGAAAGGGGGGAGGAGGCGTCTCTCCTTAGAGGTTGCTCAGAGTCTCATCTGGCCAAACAAACACTTCCACTGGGTAAGCCCCAAACTAAAACCCCACATCAGAGTATTTATACACTTCTCAGAGCCAGAGGGCATTCCAGCCCTTGAGAACTAGTGCCTCATTAGAAATTAACAAGAGGTGTGGGCCTCCCTACAGAACAAATCCTCCCTAATCAAACTTCCCTTAATGGACAGGCCCATTAACAGGTGGGGAAGATCTTTAACTCTCATTATTAACATTACACTAAGTCATTTTCAGTTGTGTCTAACTCTTCATGACTCTATTTGGGGTTTCCTGGCAAAGATATTGGAGTTGGTTACCATTTCCTTCTCCAGCTCATTTTACAGATGAGGAAACTGAGGCTGACAGAGTTAAGTGAATTGCCCAGAGTCACTCAGTAAGCATCTGAAGCCCAATTTCAACTCTGGTCCTCCTGACTAGGCCTCGTGCTTTATCACCTCACTGCGTCTCTTGGCAGTGGTGCGATTTGAACCCACATTCCTGAAGAGACTGGATGAAGTCGCTTCTGGTTCTAAATCTGTGATCATAAATTGAGGCAGCTTGGCTTAGCAGATTGAAGGCTGGATTCAAGTTATGAGAACTCAGGCTCACATTCTGCCCCTGATACTTACAGCCTGAGGAGGAGTCAGCCAGTCACCCTGACTGGGCCTCAGGCAGCTCCAAGACTTATGTTTCATACAGAAAAGAAAGCCAAGGCAAAATACATTTAGAAATGGGACGGGAGGCTCCAGTGCCAAATGAACATTGTTATTTTGTTTTAATTTTATTGATTTGCTCGATTTTACTTCAAGTAGCTAGATGGTGAAGTTCCAAGTTCAAACCATGCCTCAGACATTTATTAGGTGTCTGATGCAACCTCTCTTAGCCTCAGTCTTCTTGGATGTGCAACAGGCATGATAATAGCACTGCATAAGGTTATTTTGATCATCACATAAGAGCACACAGGCAAAGTGTTTTCCAAACCTTAGAGAGCTTATATCTTGTTGTTTGGCTTTTTCAATCTCACACGACTTTTGTTACCCCATTTGGGAGTTTTCTTGGCATAGATACTGGATTAGTTTGCTATTTCCTTTTCCAGAGAACTGTATAGATGTAAGCTATTATTACATTGTATAAAAGTTTAGTGTATTATTCCTTTGCCTTATTTGCTGTTAAGATTGCAATCATATTATGTATGTATGTGTGTCTATGTATATATATATTATATATATGCAAATACGCATTTATATGTATATGTGTACATACATAGACACCCCTTTGACCACAGATGAAGGATGGCTTGGAGAGGGCAAGACCAGAAGCCGGGAATCAATTAGGAGGCTTACCTAGTCCAGGTGAGCAGTGATGAGAATAAAGAAGGGTAGGGTTAAGACCAAAGCCTGGTACAGCTGTAAATGACCCCCAGGAGGCAGAACCCACCAGAATTGTTACTGGATTGGCCTGAGTCTCATCCAGCTTCACTGGGCCAGCTCTCAGTGAATCCTCACCAGACCCAAACACAAAACCCCTCCCAGCTTCATACATGTGTTACAACCCTTGTTCCTCTGTCATGGCTTGTGAAAGTCCAGGCTGACCTCATCACTTCACTGGGGAAATTGTGTAGTTGGGAAGGGAGAATTCATAGTGCAAAAATAACATAAGGAAAACTTACTTATTTACTACTTAACATAGCCCTACTTTCAAGTACAAGGAATCACGTATAGATATAAAGAAATGGCTAATGGTGCCCTGCTCTTATACTATAGCCAAGAATGGAGCAGTGGAAAGAGCTTCAGTCTGGAGCCAGAAGACCTGAGTTCAAATTCCATTTAGTGCATGTGGTCTTGGGCAGGACACTTCACCTCTTTGGGCCTTTTGTTTCCCCCTCTGAAAAGGGAGGGGATTGGACCAGGTGACTCCTAAGGTCCCTTCTGGTTCTAAATCTATGATCCTCTGCCACTTCCATCCTGCTGTGGATGTGTGTGTGTGTATGTGTGTGGCACTTTTAATCTTCATTATGGCATTTAAAAAATTTTATTTTTAATTTATGTATTAGAACAAGCATTTCCATAACAAAGTACACAAAGGATTGCTCATAAAACTGTGAATCTACTGTGTACAATTTGCTGTTTCCTTTAAATATACAACAATTATCATGTGATTTTTTTCTTTCCCCCTCCCCTCACCACTCTAGAGATGGCTACCATTAGACACAAATAGATATATATGTAAAATTATTCTATACATACTTCTATTTATCAGTTCTTTCTCTGGGTACAGCTAACCTCTCTCTGTGTCCTTTATAGGTAATTTGGGTATTTAAAATGATCAAAATAACTTACTCATTCAAAGTTGTTCTTAAAACAGTATTGCTGTTACTGTATACAGTGTTCTCTTGGTTTTTCTCATTTCACTCTTCAGCATTTCTTGTAAGTCTATCCATGTTTTTCTAATATCATTGAGCTCATCATTTCTTACAGTACAGTAGCATTCCATCACAACCAAACAACACAGCTTGTCTAGCCATTCTGCAATTGATGAGCATCCCTGCGATTTCCAGTTCTTTGCTACCACAAAGAGAGCTTCTGTGTCTGTCATGGTTCTTGGCTGGGCTAGCTTGGTAACCCACTACCTTTTATCACATTTATCACATCTCTAAAAGGGAAAAAAATATTCTCAAGTTCAAACAAAGTTTTTGTTTACAGTTCTTTACAGTCAGACTCTTGCAGCTCATCTGCAGCCTTATCTGAGATCTACCTGCAGTGTGTCTAAAATTAAATCCAATGTACTAAGAGTTTCTCTGCAGCTAATTAAGAGTCAACCGTGGCAGTTCATAAATATGTGTGATTAGGTGCAGAACATCATTCCTGCCATGGAAAATGCCATCATCCTTGCAAATGGCCGGATTCATTAGCAAATGGCCCTTTTACTAGGGCCCTTTCCCAGAGGCTGGGGCTTCTCAGCCAGGTGTTAGAGACAAGGTGACAGATTATATAGAAAAAGGGAGCATGGCCTCCCTGCCTGTCCCATTCCTGTCAGAGGAGGTTGTGAACTGTAGCAGACCTAGCTCCCATTTACAGTCTGCTTTAAGGTTTGCAAAGGGCTTTGTGTACACTGTCATATTTAATCCACAAAACTACTGTGAAAAGGGAATGCTAATAATGCCCCCATTTTACAGAAGAACGAAGTGAGGCTTGGACAAGTTAAGTGACTTGTCCAGGGTCAAACTGCCACAAAGTGGCTGAGGCTGGATTTGAGCTCATGTCTTTCTGCTGCCAGGCTAAGCCTCCTCCTCTGCTGCAGCACTGATGGTAGATGACTAGGTATGCTGTCCTCATCCAAGTTAAGTTGTTTTGACTTATTTATTCATATGGAATTATAGATCTAAAGCTGGAAGCTGTCTAATATGAACCCTTCATTTTAGGAAAGAGGGAACTAAGAGTTAGAGAAATGACAGGATTTGAACCCAGGTCCTCTGAATCCAGGGTCAGTGCTTTGTGCTCTCTGTTGAATCCCCCAGTACAGTGTAAGATTCTTGAATTCAATTACTCATTTTTGTATACAATAAAGAATTATTTAATTTAATTTGAATCATGTGAATGTTCTTTTCCAAAAGCCTCCTTCAGTAACTCCCTTTTCCAACCAAATAAGCTTGGCTTTCAAGGCTCTCCATTATGTGGTCAAAATACTCTAGGATCATCGAATATAAGTACTAGGATGGACCATACATGTAATCTAGTTAAGCCCTCTTATTTTAGAGATAAGGAAATTGAGGCCTAGAGAGATTAAATGACTTGAGAAGAACATATAGCAGGGTTGGAATGTGTGACTTCCTATACCTGTACCACCCTACCTAGAAGTGTGGTTTAAGGCACTCGACTTGGAATCAGGAAGAGCTGAGTTACTGTGTGACGCTGGGCAAATCACTTGACCTCTGTCTCAGCCTCAGTTTCCACATCTGTAAAATGGAGATAATAAAAGCCCCCTACCGCCCTCTTCCCTACCCCCAATGTTGTAAGGATCAGTTGGGATAACTTATGTAAAGTGCTTTATAAACTTAAAATATGATATAAGTGGTATTGTTATTTTGTTATTATTGTTAGGATGATAATTTTAAGGTCTGTTCCAGGAAACTCCCAGTCTCTGATACTGTTTCCTTCCTAGTTTCTGTTTTTCTTTTTGTAAGTTTCTGTCTTCTCTTAGAAGCAGTGATGAAAACATCCCAGTGTCCCAAAGATCTTTCCTTTCTCTCTGGTCAAGGACTCCATGATCTTTTAGATTAGCTGTCCAAGTCAGTGTGCCTCTCTCCTTTGTCCTCCCATCACACCTACAGGAATGGTCATAGCTGGCAGTGATTGTCAGATTGGAGGAGTGTCAGGATACCCGCAGTGTATGTCCTTGTTTTGCAACCTGGGGAAACAATAAGCAGCCTCCAGAGAGTTCACATGAGCTTGATTTCAGTTCATTTCTGTCTTCAAAATGATGTCTCTTTGTTCTGTGACCAGTGGTGATTGGCATCTGTAGAACCTTTAAGCCCAGAATGCCCCTATTCCTTAGAGGGTTGAATACTCTTCTTGGAGTGGGGAGGTGGGAAAGGGCAATGGGAAAGGGGTTGAGGGAAGCCTTCAACTATACATAGATCCAGTCCTTCTCGCCTTCCTACCGAATAGTTGTTTGTAACCAGAGCAGGTGAGGTCATAGTAATTGTCTCATTAGTTGCGGTTACTCTGAGATCAGTTTTAGTTTCCTTTATACTTTGTGGGCTACCTATACTATCTGTGAGACCTTGGGCAAGTCACTTCCTTATTGTTATTCTCACTCTCCTTACCTGTAACACGAGAGAGTTGGACTTAGATCATGGAATTCTTAATCTGGGGTCTGTGAACCTGTTTTTTTTTTTTTTTATAGTTCTATCTCAGTATAACTGTTTTCTTTGTACTCTATGTATTTTATTTTATGCATTTAAAAACATTGTTTTGAGAAGGACCACAACTTTCATAAGACTTGCAAAGAGTCCATTACACCAAAAAGAATAACACCCTCCCTCCCAACCCGGTCACATGATCTCTAATAATCTCTTCTCTGAAGTGAGAGTGTCTTTGCATCTCCACAGTGAAGGAGGCACGAAGTGAATATGGTTTCAGTAACAGTCATGGGGTGTGTGTGTGTGTGTGTGTGTGTGTGTATGTGTGTATGTGTGTGTGTGTGTGTGTGTGTGTGTGTGTGTGGCTCTGGTGTTGGTGGGGGAATGAAGTCACTGTGAGACTCGTGTTTTTCAGATTCACAGGAAAAGATCAGAATGGGGAAATGACAGTTGACTTTTACTTCACATTTGAAATGAAAATGATACTCTTTTTTATGAGTTACATCACTTAATGTTTGTAAATTATTAGAGGTGTGTTTTCATTCATAACTTTTTAAAAGGGCATTTCCACCAGGTTTAAGAATTCTTATTCCCACAAACATCTCCAACGTTGCCAATGTAAGCTCCTTAAGGGCAGGAACTGTTTTATTTCTGTCTTGGTACTCCCAGCACCCAGCCCGGTGCCTAGCCAATAAAAGACATTCTTTAATAAATTTTTATTAATAACATTTATTTCTTCCTAACCTATATTTCTCTTTGTATTTTTCCACCTTTCACCTCTTCCTAGAGAACTATCCCTTACAATAAAGTATGGAGAAAGGAAGAATAAAGAAAAGAAAGAAAGAGGAAGAGAAAAAGGAGGAGGAATGGAAGGAGAGTTTTGCAAAACTAAAAGTCATATCAACAAAGACTAATATTATATACTATATCTCCTACCCATGACCTCTCACTTGTGCAAAAATAAAAAATGGGGAGACGTGTCTCCTCTTACATTTCTTCTTTGGGGCCAAGTTGTTTTCTTCTTTTAGAATTTTGCATCATTCAGTTTTGAGTCTTTCATTGTCCATTACATTTATATCACTCTAGTCTTTGTGTGTATATTTTTCTGTTTATCTTGTTTTGAATCAGTTCATATAAGTCTTCCAATGATTCTCCTCTCTATATTCATCATAGCTTAGAGTACAGTAATGTTCTATTACTATCGTGTCATTTTTTTTAGCTACTCCCCTCATCAAGCAGAATCTACATTGTTTGCAGTTCTTTGCTACCACAGAAAGTGTTGCTATAAATATTTTGGTGTCAAGGGAGCTCTTCGTTTTTAGCAGTGCTCTCCATGGGGCACTAAGGAGGTGGACTTTTCAATTACTCTTTGCAGTATTTAGCCAATGTTAGTTGATTGGTAGTATTGTAAAAAGAATCTTTGATCAATATACCCCAATATATCTCAAAAGGGGTAAAAAAAAAAGTATGTAGCCTAACATTATCATAAGTCATTGACCTCCCAACAGAACCAAAACAAAAATCATCAACTTAAAATTTTGATGTCCAGCAATTGTAGATGGTTAAATCAGTTATAATACATTAATGTAATGGAATATCACAGTGCAACTAGGACAGATAAGCATGAGGTTTACAAAGAAACTAAGAGAAGTCTGTAGGAAGCAATAAAAATAAAAAAGCTGAACTAGAAGAAAGGAGCCCATGTTAACTGTATGTTCACTGCCTGTAAGAGGAAAAAGAGGGAACAGCATGAGCCAAAGAGTTGTGATTCTGTGTAGCATACCTGAAGCTTGATTCCATTTGGGGTCAGCCTAGGATCTGGGGTGCTGGGCCGTCAGTTACACTTGAATTGATTTTTTCCAGCTCTAAATTCCATTATTCTGGTCTCCACATTGAGGCTTACCAATGGGACCACAGACAAGACATAACTTCTTTGGGACTCTGTATCCTGAATGAGTCTGTGATGGTGCCCATTCTCCCTGCCATATAAGGTGGTTGCAAGTATAAAAGAAATGATATATGTAAAAATACTTTGTAAACTGTATATCACTATGCTAATAGAAGATGGTATATTATTATCTTCACAGTGAACCATCTCATGGAAGCATGTGTGACCAAATTCCTTAAATGGCTTTTCCTTTGCTAGCATATGCAATTAGTTCTTGAAGTAATGCATTTCAGCTTTTAAAAAAATGGAAAAAGATTTAACCTTATGTAAAGGTAAGCATTCAAAAGCTGTTCAAAAGAGTAATTCCTTAAATTATTTACTCCTACCATGATCAGGCCTAGGGTATGAACAAACCTCTATTAGGTGCCTTTTTCATTGATAAGGATTCCTGTGTCAACTGGGAAAAACAAAACAAACCATGAATGATATTGTTTTAAACTTCAACCTATCTGCACTTTGCAAAAGGAAGGCTTCATAGATTATTTTGATGGGGTTCCAGCCTTTTGATCTACCAAACTGTGTCTCCTGGTCTGCTCATCTCAGAATGCTGTGCTTAACAAAGATATTGGGATACGAGGAAAGTTGTGTATTTGTGATTTTAATAGGAAAGGGAAGATGCTTGGGCTCTTGCTACTGAAATTGATCTGACCTCTTAATAAATAATGTAGAAAGGCTGCTTGGATATTCAGCGAGATAATAAAAACTTAATAGAACTCAGAGTTGGCTTTGATGAGCTAACAAAGCAAACTTCAAAGTATGAACAACGCAATTATCAATGGGTGAATTAATCAAATTGCTGATTATGCTTAGTGAATCCTTCTGTCCTGATCTGGGGACGTAATTAAATGCAGTAGGTTATAAAGTTGTTTTCTAGTATAAGATTGGCTTCTCTTACAAGTTTTACTTATTTGTTTTTGCTTCTGGTGATTGGATAAGTGTGAAACATTGCAACATGGTGATCATGTCATAAAGTCTTAGCATCATAAAACTAAAGCTGAAAGAAAACTTTTATGCCCTTTAGCCCAACTCTGTCATTTTATTGATGAGGAAACTAAGGCCGAAGGTGTTTAGGTAATCTGTGGGATTAAGGGTGCCTTACAGTATAGTGGTATTTTGTAAAATCCGAGGACTATGTATAGATTTGGAGCTTTACGGGTCCTCTGAAGTCATCTGGTCCAACTTCTTCATTTTACAGATGAGGAAACTGAGGTACAGAGAAAGTGATTTGCCCAAGATTATACAGGTGCTAAGTGACAAAGCTGAGATTTGAACTCTCAATGGCCAAACTGGTTTGACAGCCTCTTGCCACTGCTTTAGTCCTGGCATGTGTCCTGTTTAGGCAACAACTAGGATTCAGGCCAGACTACTGTGTTCTCAGTCTTTCTCAGAACAGGGTTAAGAGTGCCAGTTTGCTAGCTTAGTCCTTGCCGAAACATTCATTCCTTCTCAAACCATGCTCCTGAGAAACTCTTCATGTGTGTGATGTGTTTTCTTTTGTCTTCTCATTTGTCAAAGTGATCTTTCCTGTGCCTTCACTGAAATGTTTTTGCTTTTGTCTATTTGTTGAGACATGGTTCTTGCTAGCCAGGGAAGTGTGGCAGTCATCAAGGGCAAGCCCCGTTGCTTCTCAGCCAAAAGCTTTGACCTTCTGTGAGATGGCTCACCTCTTCTTGGGAAGCCTGTTGGCACTCTCCACTGGCAGGGTAGCAGGGAGAGGAAGGACTCATCATTTTGGCACCAGACTTAGTATGAGCAGTGGATGAGTCTTAGCCCAACTTCAGTTTACAACCCCTCAACTTATGCAATCCGTCACTCTCAGCCTCCCTAGTACCGTGGACTACAGGAACTATGCCTGGCTTTAAAAAAAAAAAAAAGACTTTTTTTTTTGCTGAATCTTATCCCATTGATTTGAATTCCTTCTTAAACTCATCAAACTTTTCCCACTCCACACATGAGTTTTCCATCTGTGGTTCTTCCTTCACACCCAAGTCCATCTCTAAGCATCCCATGACAACTCCAACTGAGAGGTCCCTTTGATACTCTGAAATAGGCCTAGAGCACAAGCAGCAGTTGCTTATCTCTTCTCTCTCCTGGCTTTCAGATCCAGATCGTGTCTCTAAGGAAGTGAGGGTGGGTGGGTACCAGTGGGGCCAGATGAGAAATGTGGAAGAGAAGAAATGGAACTTACTCCACTCTCTAGCCTCCACCCATCATTTTGAGTACTGGCCATTCATCTCGTTTGCTGTTATCTCCTCCTTAAGGTGGGGAGCACACTTGCACTTTTCCATACATTTTATTCTCCTTTCAGCTGGGACTATGATCAAGAGGTACTGTCTCCAAGATAGGTCTGTAAGCATTGGTTAAATCTTGTCCCCACATTTTTTAAATAAAAAGACCTTTCCCCTCTCTAGTGATGACACTGAGGTGCTTCTGGTGATGTTTTTCTTTAACTTCACTCCCTGGAGCCAGCTCCAATCAAGAGCTGATGGTTAAATTTTCAGTGTGAGCACTGACACCATGGACATCAGCAAATGCTGCAAATTAGGACTTGATTTATAATGCAGTAGTGTTCCAGTGACTGTCCTAGGAACTAGGGAATACAGAAGCTCCCTGCCCCCAGAGAGCTTATAGGCTATAGAGGCAGATAATGTGTACAAAAATAAGGGAATACAAAATATATGCAAAGTAGGTACAAATAAATACAACGTGGTTTTGAGGAGAGACACTAGAAGGTAGGGGGAATGGCTTCCTGAAGATTCTACATCATACCAGGTGGCACCTGAGCTGAGACTGAGATAAAGAGAATGGGGGATAATCGGTGGAAAGGCATAGACATGGATGTGAGGAATGGCCAGCAGGCCAAAACGTCTGGAGCGTAGACTGTGATCGTTGGCAATAATATATGTTTACAAAGGTGGATTGAAGTCAGGTTTTGGAAGGTGTTAAATGCTAAAAAGAGGAGTTTGTGTTTGATCCTAGAGGTGATAGGGACTTAGTGGAGTATTGTGGTCATATCTGTACTTTGGAAAAGACATCACATCCAGAGTCGATTATAATAAGTAATCTTGGGATTTTAACGCAAGGATGTAGATATGACCTCATAGGGAATGCTTTTTTGGATGATCCATATACCATAGTTGTTGAATAGCCAATATATGATAATTGAAATTTATATTTCCATTCAAAAGAAACAGCTGCTACATATGACTATTGAAATAATCCTCAAATGAAGCCACAGGCATTCATTAAGTACCTAGTATATACAGAACATGGTGTTATGCACTAGGGGACATAAAAAGTTTGGGTAAGATTCCATCTTGCCCTCAGAGTGCTTATTGCCTAGTAGGGGTAAAAGACCAATAGAGATAGCTATAATATATAATATTCATGGAAAGCTATTTGCTCAGCACTGCAAAACGAAGCTCTATTAGAGATCCGCCAAGAACAATTAATACCAACATGAGGAGTTCGCAGAAGCTCCATGGTAGAGACTGAATTTGAATTGAACTTTAAAAGATCTGAAGGCATTTTGCAGGGGAAGATTGGAAGGGAGAAGGTGTTTCAGGTAATAGGAGTGAGGACAAGGGCATAGTAGTGGAAGAGTACAATGATTTATAATACAGAAGTGTTATATTGGGGAAGAAGAAAGTTGTTTTGTTCATCCAAAGCTTAAAAGGTATAGAGTAATCAAATTTAAAAAAAACAAAACCCCTTGTTTATCACTTGAAGCTTTTGACAACCTGAGCCTATCCTACTTGTATAGTCTATATGAACTCTAGGATCTGCCATATTGAGCCATTTACTGCCTCTCACCTGTTCCACTCCATCTCCTCTCCCAGTGCCTTTGCTCTATTTCCCATGGCTAAAATGCACTACCTCCTCAATTTCACATCTTAGTATGTCTGATTTACTTCGACTCAGCTTAAGTATCTCCAGTAGTCAGCACAGTATCTGACACATAGTAGGAGTGTAATAAACCCTTGTTCATTGATTGACATTGGCTCACAGTTTTTCTCTTCTCCACAATTCCTGCCTTCAAACTAGGGGATTTCAGTATACATATTGATTCCATTTTTTAAAAAAGAATATTGTGTAAATACTCTTTAACATGTGAAGACAATTTTTAACATTCTTTTTTTTAAATAAAATTTTGAGTTTTAGTTTTTCTCCCTCCTCCCGTGCCCTCCTTCCTCTCTAACATGGTAGGCAATTTGATGTATATTATATATATATGCAATCATGTAAAACCTATTTCTATATTAGTCATGTTGTGAAAGAAGCATTTTGCAAAACAATTACAGATTTCCAAGAGAAAAACTACATTAAACAAAGTGAAAGTAGTAATGCATGTTGATTCTTCCTCAGATACTCTTAACTGCTCAGTTCCTCAACCTCCTCACCTCCCGTGAGCTCCACCCCATTTCAGTCATATACAAAGATAGTCATACCCTTGCTTTTTCACCCTCAAATGTGCCATCTTTATGTTCAGTAATTCTGAAACCACCTTATCTGAACATAATCTCTTGGCTTTTCACCTCTCTCTGTCTGCCTTTGCCTACAAAACCCTACTCTTCATCTGAACCTTGACCTCTGATCCCTTGACTCCTCAGTCCCTTCCCATGCTATCTCCCCTGCAGTAGGAACTTTTTCCTCTTCTCCCCATCTTGATCCCTTGGTAAATCAATTCAACTCTACACTTTCCTCATCTCTTGAATCCCTAACCCTGTTATCATATTGCTGATTATAACCTGCAGCTTTGGGTCACTCCCACCATTCATCACTTTCATTCCTACATACCTACTACTAAAAGAAAGTAGAGAAAATCTTGTAATCATTCGGACTGGGTCCACTAGAGATTTATGTTATAAAACCTCAACTGAGTCCTCACTGCTGCTTGGCAATCCTGTTACAGCTCCTTTATTACCTTACTATCCCACTGGCCATAGCAACTCTTCCAAACCTTTTCATTCCTTCTTCAAATCTTCCATGGCTTTCTCTCCCCCTATTCTCTCAGCTGAGAACTTTGACTCATATTTTACAGAAAAATTGAAGACATTCCCTGTGAGCTCATGAAATGGGCTTATTGCTTCCCAAGGCTAACCACTGCACTTGTCCAAGGGATCTCATTCCTTTCTACCTCCTTCAATAGATTATCCCTCCTCTCATTCCCACTCTTTCACTTATTCTCAGTCTCTTTTGACTCATTTTCTACTGCTACAAACATGCCTTTGTGTCCCCCATTCTGGAAAAAACCTACTCAATTCTTTCATCCCTGCTAACTATTATCCTTTATGTCTTCTGCTCTTTGTAACTTAACTCCTTGAAAAGGTGCCTCTACTTTCTCCTTTTCTTCACCTTTTATTATCCAGCTTCTGACCTTATCATTCTATTGAAACTGTTCTCTCCAGTTACTAATGATCTCTTACTCGCCATATCCTATGACCTTTTCTCAGTCCTCATTTTCTTTTACTCTCTGCAGCCTCTGACACTATCAATCACTCTTTACTCCTTGATGCTCCCTTCTAAGTTTTTGAGATATCAGTCTCTCTTGCTTCTTCCTCTACCTACGTGACTGCTCCTTCTCCATCTCCTTTGCTAAATCCTCCTCCAGATCATGCCCTGTAACCATAGGTATCTCTCAGGGTTCTGTCCAAGTCAGTGTTCTCTTTTCCCTTTATAATACTTCACTTGGGGATCTCATCAGCTGCCATGGATTTAATGACTATCTCTTTGCTGATGATTCTCAGATCTCCTTATTCTGCTCAACACTCTCTGCTGAACTCCAGTCTTGCATCTCCAACTGCTTTTCAGTCATCTTAGACTGGATATCCAGTAGACATCTTAAACTTAATATGTCCTAAATGTTACTTATTATTTCTCCCCTAAACCCTGCTTCCCTTTCTACCTTTTACATTACTGTAAATAGCAACACCATCCTCCCAGTCCAAAAGTTCCCAGACTTATTTGGTCTACTGCCCCCTTTTAAAGAATTACTCAGCACCCCTCACCCCCCTGGAAATGTTTCTTTAACCCCCTAATGTTTTTTAAAAAATTTGCATTATTTCAAAATAATATAATTTTAAATGAGGCATCTTAAATTTAATAATTTATTGTAAATTTGTAGGTTTTCTTCCTGCATTGATGTTTTGATGATTCAGTACTGCATCATGTAACCATGTAGTATTGTATTGTAAACAAGTCTTTACATGCACTTATTCCTGCTGATGCATGCTGGCCTGCCAACACTTACTTGTGAAGACCTGTCGGTGAACTTGATTGCTAATTGGTTATAACTTGCATTTTATGTGTTTATTTGGAAAATAATGTAATCACTACAACTTTAATTATTACACAACAGATGAAACATACAAATTTTTTTTCAAAATTTTCTTTTCTTCTCTTTCCTTATGCTTCCACCCCCTTATTTTAATTCAACACCCCTTGGTTGTATCTGAGGCTACAACTACCCCCCTGGATGATTCCAGCTCTGCCCTCCCCCAAGCACAGTATTGCTCACTTTGGGAACCTAGTCCCTTAGGCTCACAACCAAAAGTCATCCTTGACTCCTTACTGTCTCAGTCCTCATGCAAAACTATCAGTTTCACCTTTGTAACCTCTCTCATACATACCTCCTTCTCTCCTTTGACACTGCCACCACTCTGGGGCAGGCTCCTATTGCCTCTCACCCAGACTATTAAAATAGAGAGCTGATGGGTCTGCCTTCCCCAAGTCTCTCCCGATTCTAATCTATCCTCCATTCAGCCACTGAAGTGACTTTTCTAAGGTTCAAGTCTGATCCTATCATCCTACTACTCAATGAACCCCATTGCTTCCTTACTGCTTTCAACATTAAATACGAAATACTCTGACATTCAAAGTCGTTCATAATCTAGCCCTTTCGTACTTTTCCAGTCTTCTTATACTTTATTCCCTGACAAGTAATCTTAAATCCAGTGATGCTGGCCTTCTGGCCATTTCACAAGCAGGACACTGTATCTCTCTACTCAGGGCATGCTCCCTGGCTGTCCTGCATACCTGGAATGTTTTCCCTCTTCTTCTCTGACTAATGACCTCCCTGGTTTCTGTTAAGTCCCAACTAAAATTCCATCTTCCACAGGAAGCCTTTCCCAACCCTTCTTAATCCTAGTACTTTCCATTTGTCAGTTATTTCCTATTTATCTTGTATAGAACCTGCTTTGTATGTATTTTTTGTCTCCTGCATTAGATTGTAAACTCTTTGAGGGTGAGGACTCTCTTTTCCCTCTTTTTGTGTCCCCAGTGGTTGCCATAGGGCTTGGCACATAGTGGGCACTTAATAAATGTTTATTGACTGATGTTAGGCTGGAAAAAGGATACTCTCAGATTGTGGAAATCTCCTAATCAGATGGAGAGTATGGATAATGCTTCCTTGATATGTATCACAAATTTGGGCAGGAGCAAGATGCATTATAATTGATTAAGAGGAAATTATAGCCTGTGGTAGACAAGGAAATAGAAAACTGACAAGTAGTGGCCCTAGATGGCTTTGCATGTCCAGGTCTAGATATATTACACTGTAGGGTCTGAAAAGAATTTATTCATGATTCACTGAACTAACAGTAGTCTCTGAGAAATCACAGAGAACAAGCCACGTTAGAAGAAAAGAAACAGACATGTCTGAATGTTAGAAAATGATCAAAGGATGGATTACCATAGACTTTGAAACAACATGCCTGGCAGAATTCTAGAACAGATTATTAAATGTATGTTTACGAGCACTTAGGAAGGTGATGAGCACCAGGACTCCCTCTAAGTTCACTAATAGAGAAGATTATTTATATATATAATTGTTTACAATTACATAATAATAAAACAATATATAATGAATACATAGAACTTTAAGGTGTGGAAAGTGCTTTACAAATGTAATCTCATTTTATCCTCACAGAGACCCTATGAGGTCAGTGCTTTTTTCATGCCCATTTTCCAGGCAGAGGTAAGTGACTTGCCCAGGATCACAAGAGCTAGAGTCTGAGGCAGCATTTGAACTCAGATCTCCATGATTCCAAGTCCTATGGTTTCCCTCCCACTCCCACCACCCATATTGCCTAATAGACTATAAGTAGCTAGCACTAACTACCACTGGGCAGCTAGCACCAGCTACTAAGAAGTTGTGCTGTATGACCCAATTTACATTTGTATATTTTTAACTTGTGCCATGGAAAACAAATCAAACATTTTTAAGCCTTCTCGTTTGAATTCTTCAAAAGTGAAATGTTGCTAGATTTTGTTTAAGGGAGGGATTCAAGATTTAGGAAGAAAGAGCATGCAGGCGAAGTGTATTTTAGAGGAGATGGACCATATAATGTGTTTGTAAACACTGTACCTGTTATCTCATAGTTGACAACAGAGATTGGGGTGTTAAAAGGATTGTTGCCAGAATTTGTTATTTATGTTGTGTATTCCTGCAGACAGTAACAAGTTTCCTTTGATTCAGATTTCCTTTGATTTTTGGTCTGAGTATTCCTAACACTTTAAAAGTAACAGTTTTGGAAGCTGTATCAAATGCTGCGCATCAGTCATTCACCATTGCTTGGTGCAGTGAAATCATAGGTCTGATGAAAAATAGGATTGATGATTTTGGGTTCCCCATCTCCATCCAAAAAACTGTTCTATGAGCTCTTACTGTCCTGTTTTCATGTCACTCATTTTTGGTTCCATGAAATTCACTTCTTGGTACTTGACCTGCCCAGTGCCTTTTTGGCACTTTTGAAAGACAAACTGCCTCCAGCTGATTTTGTAAGAGCTCTTGTTGTTTGATCAAGGAAGATGATATTGAGTAGGGGAAGCCTTCAAATGAATTGACTTGGAGGCAGTGTGCTATGTGCTATAATGGAAAGAACATGGTTTGAATGCCAGCCCTGGTAGTTATTTGTGTCCAGGTGACCTTGGCAAGTTACTTCTCTTTTCCAGGCCTCTCTTTCTTCATCTGTGAAATAAGGAGATGGATGGAATGATCTTTAGAGAATTTTATAGCTATATCATTATGACTCACAATGTGAAAAGAGCACTGGTTGCAGAGTCAAAGGACCTGGGTTCAAATGCTACCTTTGGTGCTTACTACTTGTGTGACCTTAGGCAAGTCTTTTAAGCACCCTGGGCTTCATTTGAGAATGAGAGAGTTGGACTAGTTGACCTATGAGTGACTCGTTCCAGCTCTTAGATTTATGATTCTATGATCTTTAGTGCACAATTAAGAAAAACCACCCAGCAGCTATCTTGATCTTTTACAACTCTAAGAGTCCATCGACTCCTAGAATACCAGAAATAGAAACAACTTAAAGGGACATCTAGGCCAACTCTTCATTTTATAGAGGAGACAAAGGCCCAGTGTTGTTAAGTGACTTTCCCAAAGCCACAGAGATTGGATTTAGAACTTGAGGTTTAACTTTCTTTGTGTCATTGATGGCCTTCTCTCAGTCTAGTGAAGCCAGTGGAACATCACTTCTCAGAATAATGCCTTTAAAGAGAAAAATCATAACTAAAGAGATATTAAATATTGGTTAGAGGTTAGTAAGAATAAAATTTTATTTTTTTCCATATCAGCTATCATGAACTTCCTGAAGCCTATCCATCTAACCCTTGGGTGTCCCTGGAATTGGGTTAAGAACTACTTATTTGGAAGACCTTCTACAGTTATGAATGGATGAATGGAAAAAAATTGAAGTACTTATTTACTTACTTACAATATACCACAAGGGCAGCAAGGTGGTGCAGTGGAAAGAGCACCAGTGCAGTAGTCAGGAGGACCTGAGTTCAAATCTCACCTCAGACACTTGACACTCACTAGCAGTGTGACCTTGGGCAAGTCAATTAATCCCAATTGCTTCATCCTGGTTCATCTCCAGTCATCCTGATGAAGATCTGGTCACTGGATTCAGATGGCTCTAGAGGAGAAGTGAGGCTGGTGACCTGCACAGCCCTCCCTCACTCAAAAAAACAAAGTCAAGTGTAAGTCATGTCATTATTTCTCTGGCATGGTCTTCTTCAGCAATGAAAGACAAACACATACACACACACTATTGCAAGATAGGTTTTCATACCAAATTGAATGTGCATGTTATTCCTTCCTTGAGCCAAATGTGATGAGAGTAAGCTTCACTTTTTCCTTCTTACCTCCCCCCTTTTTCCCTCCATTGAAAAGGCTTTTTCTTGCCTCTTTTATGAGAGATATTTTGCCCTATTCTATTTCTCCCTTTCTCCTCCCAATACATTCCTCTCTCACCCCTTAATTTTATTTTTTTAGATATGATCCCTTCCTGTTCAACTCATCCTGTGCTGTGTGCGTGTGTATGTGTATGTGTATAATCCTGTCAACTACCCAGATACTTAGAAACTTTTCAAGAGTTACAAATATTATCTTTCCATGTAGGAATGCAAACAGTTCAACTTTAGTAAGTCCCTTATGATTTCTCTTTCCTGTTTACCTTTTCATGCTTCTCTTGATTCTTATGTTTGAAAGTCAAATTTTCTTTTCAGCTCTGGTCTTTCATCAAGAATTCTTGAAAGTCCTCTATTTCATTGAAGGACCATTTTCCCCTGAAGTATTATGAGAGTTCCGTATTCTAATGAAATCAGAGATCTATTCCCTATCTTGTGTCATGGAAAATGATTAGTCTTGTTCTGCTTGGACTTGGAAGGTAGAATCAGGAGTGATGGATGGAAGTTGCAAAGAGGCATGTTTAGGTTTGTTATAAAGGAAACTTCCTAACAATTGGAGCCATCCCAAAGTAGGATGGGTTGTCTCTGACTAGAATGGGGTCTCACTCATTGGAAATATTCACTTAAAAAAGACTTGATGACTACATGTCAGGTGCATTGGAGTAAAAATTCTTATTCATAAATGGATTGGACTAGATGGCCTCTGAGGTTTCCTCTATCTTGTAGACTTCTTTGATTCTGTGAAATTTTACCTAGTCACTGGACATCAAGAGATGACCTTTTAAAGTCCACTCTGCTGTGGCTAGGAGAAGGAGAAGAAATTGATTGTAAATAGGTCAATGCAATGTATGTAATATTTTCAGTCTGTCAACAAAAGGGCCCAGCATAGTAACGTATTGACAAATAATAGGTGCTTAAAACATGCTTGTTCACTGGTTAAAAATAAGACATTTTTATTCAAAGAAATGAGAAGAGGCAAGTGCCTCCCAAAACTTTAAACATTCTAGGTCTGCTTTTGACTGAAATTTGGGCTAATAGCCCCAAATGAAATCCAGTACTAATTTTCTCCAAATATTGGCTTCCTTTTCATTAATTGGGGTTATTGAACAAGATATTGAAGTAACCCAATAAATTTTAGGTCATACTGCGCAACTAATTGAATATAGGAAGAGATCAGCCCCTCCACATTAAGTTGCTAGAGAATTTAATAGTCCTTGAAATGATTGGAGCTTCTGTTTAGTTATTCATTACTGCACATAAGCTAAAACCTTGATGCCTCTAAATTCCTAATTCACTAAAGATCTCATCATTAAAACAATTAGAAAACATAGTCTAAGCTATCTTGTAATAGGTATTTGAAAATACAGAGGAGCATGTAGGCTAGAATGAGGTAAAATGTGCTAACTGTTGTTCATTTCTTTATTGTTTGAATTCAGAAAGAGCTAGACTCTATTTTTGTAGCTGCTTTTCCCACTATGACTAAGGAGAGAAACCATTTAATTTAGCAATGGTTTTTAAGGGGGTGGTCATCTTAGAGCTGAAAACTGAGCATACTGTGTATGAGAAAATGCCCTGGAAGACAAATGATGGATAACATCGAGCATTGTCCCTCCCAGGTGGCAGGTAGATATTGAGCATCTTGTGTTTGCACAACCCTGGTTAAAAGTCAGACTAACTAGGAAGTGCCTGGAGCAACTGAGCTAAGCTGCAGAAAAGTTGTTGGTCTGCATTGCTTAAATGGGTTTCCTTATAGAGAATTCACTTCACTGGTGAGACTACAGGTCTGAAACAAAAAACCATACCAATAAGAATATGTAAAACAATGTGTTAGAAAACTGAATAAGGCTTCTTTTAAGCAGAGAATGTCAGGTACTCAGATGAGATCCTGGCATCCTAGGCAGTGCTGGAGATTGAATACAAAAACCATCCACTTTAAAAAAAATCTGGTTTTGAAATTATATGTGTAATTTTATTTAAAGTCTCCTTTCTTAGCTACCAGTAGAATTTTTTGCACCTAAGGTGAATAACACACACTGAACCTGGGACAGATGGCATGAAGCAAGCCCTCAGTCAAGGGAAGGTGGGACATTATCCCATGAGGAGAAACAGAGACACTTCTGTACTAAGGGATGGGAGTGAAATGTGCAGTGGAGGAGTTCGTCCCAAGCTGACATCTAGTAGCTTCCTGTTATCATTATTCTCATAAACTAGTCGTTAAACTTGGTTGATTCTTTGTGGCTAAAGGACTTAAGAGGGCTGTTGTCATCTTCTAAATTTGGCACCCTCTAAATCTGGTGCCCTGACACAAAGCCCCAGTTGTAGTGCCCTAGTTATAACTCTGCTTTGTACTTTCAAATTTTGCATTAAAAGACAATGTGTAACTTTAAGAGATGGGAAGCCCACATGAGTAAAAAGTAAGAAATTCATTAAATATGATAAAGAACTGTTCTCTGAGACTTGAAGGCTTAGGATCAAGTCCTGATTCTGCTACATATTGACTGTGTGATCCTGAGGAAATCAGGTAACCTTTTACAACCCTGCGCAACTCTCTGTGATTATAAGTTCATTGAGCTGCAGTAGTAGAAATTTCTCATTGGGAGTTTGTGATTACCAGAAAAAAATTATATATACATATCCTGTATTCATTTGAACATATATGTGTATATATATATATATATATATATATATATATGTGCTTCCTTGTATGTATATATGTATATATATGTATGAGAACAAATCTAACCTTGCTTCCGTGAGATGGATCTTGAAATTCTTGAACACAGCTCTCAATAATGGACCAGGCAATACTAGATCCAATGTGTAAGACTGCCTGCTTACTTCCCAGCGAACTATCTACCCTGGCCATCTTACCCTCATTGTTTGTTCCCTTTTCCTTTACCCTCTGTCTCTTTATTTCTGTCTCGCTCTGTGTCTTTCTATCTCCTTTTGTTCCCCTGTTTCTCCTGCTCACTATCTTTCCCTGTCTCCCTTTCTGTCTTGCTTACTTGCTTCACCGTCACTTATTTGATTTCTCTTTCTCCATCCATCCATCATTCCATCCTTTTATATTTATCTACTATCTGTCTGTCTGTCCACCTGCCTGTCAACCTTTCCATCTATCTGTTTTTGAGGCATGATCTCCCTGTCTCACCCAGGCTGGAATTGCATGACTGATTAGTACAGGAACTCTGACATGTTCTGTTTCTGACCTCTTTAGGGAGCCTGGTGCCCCCACTGCTCCTGAGGGCTTGTACATTCATGCTAGACTTTGTTTGGATATCTGGCTAGCTTAGCCCTACTGAAGATCAGAATTCCTGACCTCAAGTTATCTACCAGCCTATTTTCCTTGGTGGTAGGGATTTTAGGCTTGTACTCCTATATCTGGCAAGTTTTTATTTCACTGGACAGAGTGATGGTTGTATTGTAGCCTGGGTAGAGATAAGAAGACAAAAAATAATTTCAGGAGAAAGAAGACACTAATGAATACCCAAGGCATTCTACAGAAAAGGTACCACCTGAATAAATCTTTGAAAGAATAGGATTCAGTAGGGATGACTTGAAGAGGGGGCATATTCCAACTGTGGTTTACACCCTTTGAAAATGCATAGAAGTTAGAGATAGAATGACAGATTTGGATAACTACTAGTAATGATTTGGCTAGAATATGGATTGCATGGAATATAGCGACTTGAGACAAAACTCAAAATGGAGTCTGAATTCAGATGATTGAAAACTTGAAAAGTCAGTCTGAGCTTACATTTTTTCCTTGAGGCAATAGAGAGCCATTAAAAACATTTGCACAGCAAGTGATATGGGGTTGTGCCATGGGATGCTTATTTTGTTTGCTCTGCAGAGCTTTAGTTAGAGATGAAAGAGAATGAACACTGGGAGACTAGTTAGGAAGCTGTTGCAATCTTTGAGGTGAAAGATAATGGGCATCCAGGATGGTGATCATGAGAGTTGAGAAAAGAGAAATGTGGAGACAGTGTGGAGGCAGAATGAACAAGACTTGGTGACTGATGAAACACGTAAGGGAGGATGAGCAGAGTCTTGTGCAGCGAAAAGTTCTCCCTGGAAATATTTGTTGACTGTAATTGACTCAAAGCAGGTAAAAAATCACCCCACATCTTGTACCACTATTTCAGTGTCGAAGAAAAGAGGATTTTATGCTTTGGTTTTTGCAGGGTTGGCACTTTCTTGACTTTGGTTCAGTAATAAATGGGCCTCTAAGACATGATTTAGTTACTGATTTTCTCCTGTGAGCCTTAATGCATATTATTCCACTCAGTGCACTTTGTAAAATGGCAAAATAAGTTAACTTAGTAGCTCCCCAATTTGTCGTTCCATCCCTTACCTTGATGCATTTACCAAACACCATTGGAACTAAGATGTATGTAAATTAGTGATGAGGGTCTGTAAAACAGGGAGCTGACCATTCACACTCATGTCTTTAATGAAGCCTGCCTTCAGTTATCTACAGATATTACAAGAGCGCAGAGAGAGGTTGTAGAGGTTGGAATACAGAGAGCACAAGTGAAGTGCCATTGTTGCAGCAGTCTATGCTAACAGACTCAGCTGTGTGGACTTGACCTGGGATGGTCCTAGGTGGTGACTTTACAAATGAATAAACTGAAACTCAAAGTGGCTAAGCAACTTGCCCAACTGACTACAGGTAACAGGTGGCAGAGCCTCAATTCATAATCAGATCCTAAGGATATAGAACTCATCTTCCCTGACACCACGTCCAGTGCTGTTTCCAATATCTCTCTATTTTTAAATCTACAGTTTTTCTATTAACAACCCCTTCCATGCTAATCTATCACGTCCAGTTAGGTTTGGCTTTTTATTGTTAGGATTAGTTATACTCAGAAAATTGATCTTTCAGGATGTTTTTTGAAGTTCCCAACCAATTTTGACTCTACTAGATTTTAAAAACTGAATTATAAAAAAGGACACCTTTGTCAGTAGTTAGAAGGATCTACTTTAAATGTTCAAACCTCACCTGCGCCCTCCAAATGCATAAACTCTGGAGTATGTTTGCCTCTAATGAAACATTAACAGAAAGACAGGTCCAATCCATAGTTTTATACTTCAATGGATCTATACCTTTAGCGTTATGAGTATTTCCATTGTTATGTAGGTTGTCACTCATTCACACCTGCCCTTTGTGGGCATCTCTTGGCCATGTTCTTTCATAAATCTTGTATAGAGGGTTCAACCAATATTCTGGGGGATCTTGCTCTAGGGCTTTTGAAATTGAAAGGATCTCAGTGGAACACTCAAGCTATTGATTGTTATTCTTTCTTCCTGCCATTATTGGCTCACCTTCTTTGTGGTCATAAGGCTCTTTGGTGAATAACTTTAGCTTACAGTTTCATTTATAAAACAGTGCCCAATGGATCCATAAATTGCCCCTGTAAGACTAAAATAATGCAAAGGAATTTGAATTGATAAAGTCACGAGGGGGTTGTAGATAAGAATGCAAAATCACGAGTCTAGTCTTTCCTGTTTTTCCACTGGGAAGAACTGTACAGAGATTGTCTAAGTCAAATGGAAGTTTTATTTTTGTATTTCAAGATCTTTTAAAGGGAATAATTCCATATTACTTTGTTACCCACTTGAAAAATACCTTCACTTTCATCACTTTCACTGGTGTTTTGAAAGAGTGTTCGATATGGAACCAAAAGACTTTGGGTTTAAGAGCTAGCTCTGCTGTTTATTGGCTGTGAGAACCTCTTTGCAGCTCATCCGTAAGAAACAATGTTCTTTTTCAGGCAGGCTGAACTCAGATCAGTCCAGGGATTCAGATTCAGAATTGGAATGTAATGTGATATATACTATAAGAAGCAATAAAAACTTTATCCAGCATTAGATTAGAAAAGGATGCAATTCCTTCTATAAAATAAACACTGTATGCCCCTGAACAATGAGACCATCTCATGAGACAAGTATCTTTGCAGGACAGTTGAGATTCTGCTAAACCTCTGGAGCACCAACTCCATTCAGGTTGGGTTATTGATACCCTAGACCTTCAGCCCAAGCAATCCCCAAGGATGACCTCTGTGACTCCATAAAAGGAAATCACCACCTAAAGAAAATCATCACCAACCTAAAGAAAATAATTTCTGTCCTTACACATGGATCAGACTTTGGGTTAGTACCAGATAGAGGTATGAATACTGGTACCATCTATCCCATAGGGCAGTTGTGAGGAAAGTTCTTCACACATCTCATAATGGTATGTAAACGTGAGCTATTATCTAACTCTGCTACTTATAGCTGTGTGACTTGGGTAGACACAGAATCATAGAATTCCAGTGTAGGAAAAGTCCTCAGTGGGCATTGGGTCAAATTCATACACTGAAAGAATCCCATCTCTAATAGAGCACTGCAAAAGACTTGAAAATACTTGATACCTGTATGACCCTGGGCAGGCTTCATTTCCCTTATATGTAAAATGGATTCGTTGAACTTCATGTTAAGGTCCCTCCTAGCTACCAAGCTTACTTATAAACTTCCCATTGTATGATCCAGTCTATTTCTTTTTGTTTAGTTCCCAATAGAGAGGTAAAAATAGATAAATTCTTTTTTCTTTTTTAAAATTAATTTGTGTTTTCAGTTTTCTACAATCACTTCCATAAATCTTAGATTTTTCTCTCCCTCCTTCTCCTCTCCTTTCCTCCTGCCTTCCCCCTCCCTTCCCGAGATAGGATGCAATCTTATAGGGTTTCTGTACATACATTCTTACTAAATATAGTTTCACCCTTGTCATGTTGCATGAAAGAATTGAAATGCATGGGAGAAACCATGAGAAAAACCAAAACAGAACACAAGAGAAAATAGTCTGCTTCATTCTGTGATCCAATTCCATAGTTCTTTCTCTGGAGGTGGAAGGCATTTTGCCTCAAGAGTTTGTTGGGATTTTTTTAGGTCCTTGCATTGCTGTGAAGCTCTGAGTCTACCAGAAAAATTCCTCATACACTGTGGTTGTTGCTGTATACAAAGTTCTCCTGGTTCTGTGACTTTCACTCAGCATCAGTTCATAGAAGTCCTTCCAGGCCTCTAAAGTCTTCTTCTCTTGATGAAATCATCATTTCTTATAGCACAATAGTATTTTATTACATTCATATATCACAACTTGTTCAGCCATTCTCCAATTGATGGGCATTCCCTTGATTTCCAGTTTCTGGTCACCACAAAGAGAGCTTCTTTAAATATTTTTGTACATGTGGGACCCTTTCCCATTTTTAGGATCTCTTTAGGATATAGTCCTAGAAGTGATTCCTGGGTCAAAGGGTATGCACATTTTTGTAGCTCTTTGAGCATAGTTCTAAATTGCTCTCCAGAATAGCTGGTTCAGCTCACAGCTCTACCAACGTGAATTAGTGTTCCAACTCTTCCACATCCTTTCCAACATTTATCATCTTCCTGTTTTGTCATGTTAGCCAATCTGATAGGTGTGATGTGGTACTTCAGAGTTGTTTTGATTTGCGTCTCTAATCAATAGTAATTTAGAGCATTTTTTCTTTTTCTTTTTTTAATTTAACTTTTAACATTCATTGTCACAAAATTTTGGGTTCCAAATTTTCTCCCCTTTTGTCCCCTCCACCCACCCCAAAACACTGAGCATTCTAATTGCCCCTATCGCCAATCTGCTCTCTCTTCTGTCATCCCTCTCTGCCCTTATCTCCATCTTCTCTTTTGCCCTGTAGGGCCAAATAACTTTCTATACCCCTTTACCTGTAGTTCTTATTTCCTAGTAGCAAGAACAGTACTCGACAGTTATTCCTAAAACTTTGAGTTCCAACTTCTATTCCTCCCTCCCTCCCCACCCCTTCCCTTTGGAAGGCAAGCAATTCAATATAGGCCATATCTGTGTAGTTTTGCAAATGACTTCCATAAGAGTCATGTTGTATAAGACTAACTATATTTCCCTCCATCCTATCCTGTCCCCCATTACTTCTATTCTCTCTTTTGATCCTGTCCCTCCCCATGAGTGTTGACCTCAAATTGCTCCCTCCTCCCCATGCCCTCCCTTCCATCATCCCCCCCACCCTGCTTATCCCCTTATCCCCCACTTTCCTGTATTGTAAGATAGGTTTTCATACCAAAATGAGTGTGCATTTTATTCCTTCCTTTAGTGGAATGTGATGAGAGTAAACTTCATGTTTTTCTCTCACCTCCCCTCTTTTTCCCTCCACTAAAAAGTCTTTTGCTTGCCTCTTTTATGAGAGATAATTTGCCCCATTCCATTTCTCCCTTTCTCCTCCCAATATATTTCTCTCTCACTGCTTGATTTCATTTTTTTTAAGATATGATCCTATCCTCTTCAATTCACTCTGTGCACTCTGTCTCTATGTGCGTGTGTGTGTGCGTGTACGTGTGTGTGTGTAATCCCACCCAGTACCCAGATACTGAATAGTTTCAAGAGTTACAAATATTGTCTTTCCATGTAGGAATGTAAACAGTTCAACTTTAGTAAGTCCCTTATGACTTCTCTTTGCTGTTTACCTTTTCATGCTTCTCTTCATTCTTGTGTTTGAAAGTCAAATTTTCTTTTCAGCTCTGGTCTTTTCATCAAGAATGCTTGAAAGTCCTCTATTTCATTGAAAGACCAATTTTTTCCCCTGATGTATTATACTCAGTTTTGCTGGGTAGGAGATTCTTGGTTTTCAGTCCTAGTTCCTTTGACTTTTGGAATATCCTATTCCACGCCCTTCGATCCCTTAATGTAGAAGCTGCTAGATCTTGTGTTATCCTGAATGTATTTCCACAATACTTGAATTGTTTCTTTCTAGCTGCTTGCAATATTTTCTCCTTGACCTGGGAACTGTGGAATTTGGCCACAATGTTCCTAGGAGTTTCCCTTTTTGGATCTCTTTCAGGCGGTGATCTGTGCATTCCTTGAATACTTATTTTGCCCTCTGGTTCTAGAATCTCATAATTTCATGATAATTTCATGAAAGATGATGTCTAGGCTCTTTTTTTGATCATGGCTTTCAGGTAGTCCCATAATTTTTAAATTGTTTCTCCTGGATCTATTTTCCAGGTCAGTTGTTTTTGCAATGAGATATTTCACATTATCTTCCATTTTTTCATTCTTTTGGTTTTGTTTTGTGATTTCTTGGTTTCTCATAAATTCATTGGCCTCCATCTGTTCCATTCTAATTTTGAAAGAACTATTTTTTTCAGTGAGCTTTTGAATCTCCTTTTCCATTTGGCTAATTCTGCTTTTGAAAGCATTCTTCTCCTCATTTGGCTTTTTTAACCTCTTTTGCCAATTGAGTTAGCCTATTTTTCAAGGTGTTATTTTCTTCAGCATTTTTTGGGGTCTCCTTTAGCAGGGTGTTGACCTGCTTTTCATGCTTTACTTGCATGTCTCTCACTTCTATTCCCAGTTTTTCCTCCACCTCTCTAACTTGATTTTCAAAATCCTTTTTGAGCTCTTCCATGGCCTGAGCCCATTGGGTGGGCTGGGATACAGAAGCCTTGACTTCTGTGTCTTTCCCTGATGGTAAGCATTGTTCTTCCTCATCAGAAAGGAAGGGAGGAAATACCTGTTCACCAAGAAAGTAACCTTCTATAGTCTTATTTTTTTTCCCCTTTTCTGGGCATTTTCCCAGCCAGTGACTTGACTTTTGAGTTTTCTTTCCACACCCACCACACCTCCAGATCCTCCCAGCCAGCGTTTGGGGTCTGAGATTCAAATGCTGCTTCCCAGCCTCAGGGTTTGGGGTGGGGGCGGGGCTGCTATTCAGTGTGAGATCAAGTTCAGGTGCTCAGGTGGGGGCAGGGCAGCCTCGTGGGGGCAGGGCAGCCTCACAGGCTCAGTTCCCTCAGGGGGTTTATGCAGAGACCTTCAACAATGGATCTGGGCTCCTGCCTGCTTGGAGAGTCCTGGTCTGTTCCTGCCTCTGCTGCTGCCTCCCGAGGGGGCCTGAGTTATGGGGGCACCCTACTCCACTCTCGGCAAGCCGAGAAGACCCTCTCACCAACCTTTAGGACCCTTTGGGACCTTTGGGTGGAGGGACCTGCGTGGCTGCTGGAGATTCCTTCCCTGAAGCCTGCTCAGATCAGCTCCTCCCGGTGCTGCGCAGCCAAGGCAGGGCTAGGCTCAGCTCCGGGTCCGCAGAGCGACAGACCTGTCATGTCAGGTTTTCAGGGCTCTCTGGAACAGAAATCTCGTCTGCTCCATTGTTCTGTGGCTTCTGCTGCTCCAGAATTTGTTGGGAGTTCTTTTTTACAGATATTTTATGGGCTGTTGGTTCGGAGCTAGCATATGTGTGTCTTTCTACTCCGCCCCCCTATCCCTATGTCTTGATGGGGTCAATAGAGACAGGCACACTTGTGCACTCTTCTAAATCCCCGCAAGTCTCAGTGGGGGCTGGTTGAGGGGCTGGGTGATTCCCCTATGCATTCTCCATGGTTTTCCCCATCACTGAGCAATGACCACCTGCTTTATAGGGCAGCAGACAAAGAAGACATCTTGCCAACAGTGACTTCACAGGTCAACTTTAGCAATACCATCATTCTGCACAAGCATAGTAGATATCAATTATGTTACCCCTTATCTCACTGTGCAGCCTCAGTAGGACTGTCTGCCATTATGATGCTAGGAACTACTGTCTAGGATCCTTGGAACTATTGGAGAGTTATTATCTAGCACCTGGACATGGCCATGGATCCTGAGAAACTAAAGTCTAAAAGAATAACAGAATCCTCCTTACATGTAGTCATTCTGATATTTCTTTTTTGTTTCCATTAATCAGTTAGTAAATATTAAGCGCCCTACTGTTTACTACTCTTTGATAAACACAGGGAATGCAAAGACAGGCAAAAGATAGTCCCATCTCTCAAAGAGCTCACTGTCTAATGGGGGAGAAAATGCATGTTAACATCTATGTTATTACTTAATCGTTTCAGTTATGTCAGACTCTTCATGACTCTGTGGACCTCTGTGGATGGGGTTTTCCTGACCAGAGTGGTTTGCCATGTCCTTCTCCCGTGGCAAACAGAAGTTAAGTGATTTGCCCAGAGTCATGCTAGTAGGAAGTTTTTGAAGCTGGATTTTAACTCATTTACCTGACTCCAAGCCCAGTGCTCCATATACTATGCCACCTATCTGTGTACAAACACATTATAGACAGGTAAAAATAAAAAATCAACAGAGCAAGAATGCCAGAATTAAGGAAAGTTGGGAAAGGCTTGTGGTAGAAGGTGGGATATTAGCTAAGACTTGAGGGAAGCCATGGAATCTAGGAAGTAGAAATGAATAGAGAGGATTCTGGGTAGGGGGAACAGAGTGTCTTGGATGAGGAACAGCAGAGAGGCTGGTGTCACTGGATTGCAGGAACTGAGGGGAGAGGTAAGATGTAAGAAGACTAGATAGGTAGAGGAAGGCAGGTTATAAAAGGTTTGAATGCCAGAGGATTTTATATTTGTTTCTGGAGGTAGTTGGTAACTACTGGAGTTCTTGAATGGTGGGAGTGAGGGCTGGGGAAGAGAGATGGGGTGACATGGTCATGGAAGGTTGCTTTGACAGCTGAGTGGAAGATGGACTGGAGTGGGAAGAGACTTGAGGCAGTAATCAGTACCATTATGTCTATTGTGTTATTCAACATGAGAAGTTAATTTAGTACATTCTCTTGTCTCCAAAGTGCTCCAATTAGTCATGAGAACTGATGAGTACCAGAGGATGAACTTTTAGGGAACAAATTAAAGTCTCAAAATCATAAGAAAAGGTTTTAGATGATGGGGAAGAGGTGGGGGAAGACTTATCATACAGAAAAGTCAGCTGGAACAAATTGTGGTCTCCACATATCATGGAATAGAAAGGCAGCTTAGATTGAAAGTCTGAAAACCTGGATTCAGATCTCAGTTCTACCACTTATTGTAAGTAGGTAAGTAACTTACTCTCTCTGGGCCTCAGTTTCTTTATCTGTAGTAAGAGTTGATTGGATTAGTTAACCTCTGAAATTCTCTTCTGGCTTAAAACTGTAAACCTATAATTATCCTGTTGCATAACAGGCACAAAGTACCTTCTGGTGGCAGGTACTGTGATGGACTTTGGGAATACAAAAGTAATAACAAAATAATTCCTGTCCTCAAGGACCTTCCATTCTACTGGGAGTTTGGGAACAAGACCAGGAATGGCATGTAAAGCAGATTTGGGGGGAGTTAGCCTGCAATTTCATCAGTAGAGGGAGCTCCCAGTGAGGAAATATCCTCTATCAATGCAGTTTGGCATCTGCTCTTTGACTTAGTCTTAGAATGTTTGGAGTACCCCTGAAAAGTGAAGTGACTTACTCAGGGTTATAAGACCATACAGGGCATCTGTGGGATGCCCACTAGCTTGGTGTGTTCTGTTGACTTGCAAAATTAATGCCAGGTAATTTCTGGTAGTGGGCTATAGGGAGCAGTAATGAGAGAAGGAATAAAAAATGTCATGAGAAATGATGAATTTTAAGGATTCAAGATATATGGAGATTTATATGAATAGATGCAGACCAAGAGCCACAACTTATAACTGACTGAGAGTGGAAAGGAAAACTACACTGAAAGATGTAGGAATCCTAACCAAAGGGAACTTGAAGGGACTGGCAGTGAAGCACGCCTCTAGAGAAGACATGGTGAGGTAAACACCATCAGGAATAGCCACCATGGTACTATGGAGAGAGTACTGGACTCAGCGAGGAAGACCCGAGTTCAGGTTCTGCCTCAGGCACTTGCTAGCTGGTTGACCTTGGATAAATCACTTAACTTCTGTCTATCTCCATTTCCTCACCTTTAAAATGAAAATAATAATAACACTTCCATCCTGTTGTGAGGACCAAAGGAGATAATATTTGTGAAATGGTTAGTGTGGTGCCCGGTGTATAGTAGTCATTTAATAAAGGCTTCTTCTCTTCTCCTTTTAAATCTACTTTTTAAAATAAAGGATTATCTATTCAGGGGAGGAGTTTGGGGGGGAGTTACTGGCAAAGGAGAGCCATGTTAAAACTAAGATTATCAATAAAACATTTTTTAAGTGAGACAATTAGAACTTACCTCAGTACGTGAGGTGAGACTGATACATGACTTAGATATAAAAGGTCACAGCATAAACCAATTAAAGGAGCAAGGAAGAAATTATTTTTCACATCCAGGAATAGGGGAAGAACTCATGACCAAAGGGGCAATAGAGAGAATTACATAAGAGAAAATGGACAATTTTGATTACAATAAATTGAAAAGGTGTTATATTAATAAAACTAATAAAAATAAAAGCTAGAAATTTGAACATAAAATGAATTTAGTCTCCTTTTTGCCCTTCCTCAAGTGTAAGCATCTTTTTTTTAATCTCTAGACAATCTTAATTTAGCTGAGGTTTTTGCTTTTTTTTTTTTTTTAAAGAAACAATGCACTAAATATATCCTTTCCCTTCTTAGTGAAATATTTATTTGTGATCTCTTTGTGAAATTTGGCATGCTATTGGTAATTAAAAGTATGCTAGTTGAAAATGATGTCCTTCCGGATGACCACTGGAATTAACCTTCATTTATTACAAGTCCTTCTGGTGGTGATACATTAAGCTTTTCACTCTACATAAGACTGGCTCCAACAGAAAATGCAATGTAGGATGTTCTAGGAGGAATTTTCCAAAGACTTTTGGCATACCACCGAAAGAACCATCAGAGGAGAGGAATGCTGCAGGAATTCCCAAAGTCTTCAACTCCTCTTGCTCTGTAAGCTTCAGTTAGTTCACTCTTAGGAGAGCAAGAGGGATCAAGAACTTTGTGAGTTCCTCACTAGTATCAGGTTGGACTGGAGCTTTGGGAAATCTAACTATGAGAGTGACATGTGAGGTCATGTGTCTTCTGCTTACTCCTTATTCATTACTTATTCCTTATTCATTCATTATAAGAATATTGATTGACATCTGTTGTGCACCCACCCCTAGAGTTGTAGTAATGATGGTAGAGTAGTGGTAGCAGTAGTTGTGGTAGTGTTAGTAGTGGTGTAGTAGTAATAGCACTAAGCTAGCATTTATCTAGTTCTGTAAGGATTGCATAGAAATTTACATATAATACCTGATTTGATTCGCATAACAGTCCTGCAAGGGCGGTGTGATTATTATCCACATTTTTAGATAAGGAAATGGAGACTCAGAGTGGTGAAGTGGCTTGCTCAGAGTCACATCACAAGGAAATGTCTGAAGCAGATTAGGCCTTTCTGAATTCTGAGTCTGGTCCTCTATGCGCTCTGCTGCCTAGTAAAATTATGAAAATGGAGGTGCTGCTCCCTTGATTAAGTAGGGACCAAGAGTTAGGTGCAGATCTTGTGTTCAAAAGGACTTTAAAGGATGGTTAGTCCAACTCCCTCACATTACAGATGAAGGAAGTGATGACAAGAAGGATGAAGTAATTTGTCCAAAGTCTCATGATGAGTGACGGTATTGAAACTTGAATCCTGGTCTCTTGACTCCGGGGCTAATACTTCTTCCAATATGCCATGCAAAATGCCCATGTATATCATCTAAAATACTACTTGTGCATGAGAGAAAGTATGATGTAGTAGTAACAGCACAGTCAAAGGTCAAGAGTTTGAATCCCAACTCCACTAGTTATTACCATTATGAAAAGTCACTGAACCTCTTTGGGCCTCAGTTTCCTCATCTGTTAAATGAGGGATTGGATTGAATTTCTCCAAGATTTCATTCAGTCCTAATCCTCTGTCCTGCTCCCTAAATTGAAGATTCTATCCTGGGCTGCCTTGCTTTCTTTTTCTTGATGAACTCATCTACAGTTTCATTGATTAATTTATAACTTCTATAGTTTGTATGTCTCTATACGGCTGAGGCAGCCAGGTGACCAATGGATAGAGCTCTGGGCCTGGAATCAGGAAGACCTGCATTCAAATGTAACTTACTAGCTGTGTGACCCTGGGCAAGTCACTTAACTTCTGTTGGCCTTAATCCACTGGAGAAGGAAATGGCAAACAACTCCAGCATTTTTGCCAAGAAAACCCTATGGACAGTCATAGAGTGCAATGTCCCAGGGAGTCTTGAACAGTCAGACCCGACAATGGCTAAACAACAGCAGGAATAATCAAGTTTCCTCCCAGATTTATAGATCTAGCCTTGGTTTATCTCTTGAGCTCCAGATGTGCATCAAATCCAAATGTCCAAAATGAAGTTCAATATCTTTCCCTGCAAGCTTTCTCCTCTTTGAAATTTCCTTATTTCTGCTGAAGACAACCATCATCCTTCAAGTCACCCAGGTTTGGAACCTAGGAGTCATTCTCAGCTCTTTACTAAACTTCACATATCAAATCCTTGGCCATGTCTAGTGGATTCTACTTCTGTGCCATGTCTCACATCCATGGACACCATCCTAGCTAAGAAACCACCGCCACCTCTTACGTAGACTATTGCAAAAGCTTCTTCATTGTATTCCCTTTCTTGTATCTCTAGGATTCCTGCAGGTATCAAATAAGGGATGAGTTAGACCATGTCACTTACCTGCTCAAGAATTTTCAGTGGCTCCCTTTTTTCATTGGTGATAGAATAGATTATTTTATTTTACTTTTTTTAACTTCTGGCCTATTGCACATTAATCTTCTCCCTACGTTGTGTCCCAGTAGACTGGCTAACTTGAAGTCCCCTGAATATGTTGTTCTGACTTTTGCTTCCCTGCCTTTCACAGGCTGGCCACCATGCTTGGAATGTACTGCTTTTTCTCATAATCCCAAGATTGCTTCATGATTTGTCTGAGCTACCACCTCCTGTGTGAGGTCTCTGTAATTTCTCTTCTCCCTCCACTTGTCAGTACCCTCTGCCTGCAAACTACCTTGTATATGTTAAATATATATATATATGCTTATATATAAATGTGAACATGTACAGAATATATGCACATATTACCATATATAACCATCTGTATACATATGTGGTTTTGTTGTTCAGGCGTGTTTGTTTCTTGAACTATTTTATTTCTGTCTTTGTATTCCCTGGTACCTAATGTAATACTTGGCACATAGTAGGTGCTTAAGAAATGCTTATTGCCTGAATGTGTGACTCATGTTCCTATAATCTTTTTCTGGGTAGTATTGTAATTGATATAAGATGATATTAACCATCACAAAATGATTATTGGTACATGGTAATACTATACTAGGCATTGCATAAAGTATATATATTAACCAAGGATAAGGAGACTACTTTGGACAAGCTCCAATCCCACGTTTCCAACTTCCTCTTAAAACTGGATATTCTATAATTCAACATGACCAAAATAGAATTCAGCATCTTTCCCTCCAAGATCCACTCCTTTCCTTCCAGTCTCCCAGTTCACAACCCCTGTAACCTTGTAAATTCCACACTCCTCCTTCCTTTATCCATTAGGTTCCCTAATCTTGTTCTCTATATTCTCATCCCCTCCCTTGTGCATCCTTTTCTCTCTATTTTCAGACCCTCATCACTTATACTATTGCAGTGGCCTTCTGGTTAGTCTCTTTTCCTCATCTCTTCCCATTCCAATCCATTCTCCATGGATATGTCATAGTCATTTACCTAAAGCCTAGGTATGATCCTATGCTCAATAGACCTTATGACCCTGCTCAATAGACACTGGTGGTTACCTATTACTGCTAGGATCCCAATATAGAGTCTTCTCTTTGGACAAACTAGCCCCTTCTTAATTTTCCATTCTGCTCATTTTACCCCTCCTCCTTTTCCTCTTTCTTTCTTTTTCTTCCTTCTTATACCCATCTTTTCCTGCCTCCCATGTACCCCCATCTTTCTCTATCCTTCCTCCTTACATTTCTCCATCCTTTCCTTCCTCTTTTCCAACACCGTTATAATTGGAAATCCTGAGGACATATCCTAACTCTGCTGCTTACCACCTGTCTGACCTAAAGCAAATTGCTTTAACTTGGGTAGTGGTTGAACTAGTTGCCTTTGAAGATCCCTTTCCTTCATACCTGACCTGTTTATGGTATGGTAGTAGGTGTTAAGGGACGTAGTGTGGAAAGGGAAGCAAATGAACATTTATAGAGCCCCTACTATACAGCAGACGTTGTGCAAAGCACTTTATAAATATTATTTCAATGACTTTGTGAGGTCAGTGCCATTATGATCTCCATTTTACAGTTAAGGAAGCTGAGGAAGACAGAAGTTAAATGACTTGCTCAGGGCCACATAGCTATTAAGTGTCTTAGACTGGGTTTTCAACTCTAATTCTTCCTGACTACAATTCCCACACTCTCTTCACAGCGCCGCCTAGCTGTCCCAATGTGCAGAGACAAATGAGGCATGGTTCCTACCCTCAAGGAATCTACAACCTAGTATTATGTTCTGGCTCTTTTCTCCCCTGGGGATCATTGTAGTGGGGAAGAGAAAAATGAACACACGCTCTTCTGAGGGCTTCTTGATCCCCTTCCCTTTGTTGGATCTGGGAAGATTTCGTAGGGTTCTGCTGGCAGCTGAACCTAAGTACAAGATTTTCCAGCAAGCTTGGCTGCAGTGACTATACATTTTCCATGGTTTGGCCTTCATTTATTTTGGACGATTATCACCCTTTTGAAAGGCTGCCTACTAAGCACTTTGGAGTAATTATCTCCAGTCAGTGACCTTTGGGGCATCAGCATTAGGAGATTCTGGTGAAGTCTACTGCTCAAGGCTTCTGCTGAATTCCAGAGAGAAATCTTGATTTTAAATAGACTTTTAAAAAGACCATATTGTAACTATTTGCATTAGATCCCACACTATTCTGGATTACTGTTTTCCTCCCACTTCTCTTATAATTGAGAATCGCTCATCTTGGCTTTAAAATTAATTGTAGAAGCAGGATGGGGGAGAGGGAGGGGGGCCGGGGAGTGGGGAGGGGAAGGAAGGGGTGAGAATAAACGTGCAAATGCAAATTATCTAAGTCTTTAAATGACAAGCTTCAAATCCAGATCTACAGTGTAAGAGGATTATGCTTAATCTGTATGGTAAAAAAAAAAAAAAAGTTTCTGACTTAATTGGGACAAAATATTCACTTCTCTTTTTGCTTTTTATATTAAATTTTTTCAATTAGCAGAAATTTGTTTTCTCCACTGCCTAGCCCTCCTCCCATTGAAAAAAAAGAAAAAGAAAAAAACAAAATTTTGTAAGACTTTCTCTCTGTAAATACATGATAGTAGTTCAAAGAACCATAGCTCTAGAGTTGACAGGCAGCTCAGAAACTGTTTCATTTTTTCAGATGAGGAAACCAGGGAGGGGCAAACATCTAAAGCAAGGTTCAAATCCAGGGCCTTTGACTCTAAACCAGTGTTCTTTCCTTTGTACCAAGTTATTTCCCCCAGATGTCTGTCCTACTAATGATCAGATTTGGAAAATCATCTCATTCATTCATTTATTTTGGAGAAGTTTTTGCTGCAAGACAGTCAGTGCCACAAATGAAATTTGGAAAATCTTTATTCTAAGGAAGAAAATAGTCTAACAAGAAATGATGGGTATTCCAGGCATGAGGGGAGGGAGACGGCTTGCAATCAGTCAGTCAAGCAAGCATTTGTTAAGTGCTTACCATGTATCGGGCTGTGTGCTAGGCACTGGGGACCTGACACCAAAATGAAACACTTTACTAGACAGTCGGGAAAAATAGAGAAATGGTTACTTAATAGGTTAGTTTGTCTCGAATGGAGAGAATGGAGGAGAGTTCAGGGAAATAATGTTGGAAAGGTACATCACAGCCTGACAAGAGAAGACCTTGGATGCCAGAGTACAGAGTTTTCCTTTTATCTGTTTTCTCCTGCCTTTTTGCATTCAGTATCAGTTCTTTAAAAATATTTCTCTTCATATTCATGCTTCACTTCATATTCTCTCTCTCTCTCCCCCCTCCCCTTCCCTCCCTCCCTCCCTCCCTCTCTCTCCCTCTCTACCTCTCCTCCCTTCCTCCCTCACTTCTTCCCTCCTCTCCCTCCTTCCCTCTCCTGCCTTTTTCCTTCTCACCCTATCTCTCTTTCTCCCTTTTTCTCAAAAACAAACATTGAATTATGGGGTTCTGGTTGGATTATCTCTTCATCATCTCTCTTAATCTTTATTAATACTGATAAATATTTGTGCCCTATAGTTGTTACTAGCAGCATGATGTGGTTGAAAGAGGGCTGGGCCTAAAGTCTGCCAAGTTCTGGTTTCAAATTCTACCTTCAAATTCTTCAAATTCTCCAAATTCTCTTACAGAGGTGAAACTAGTGTTGGGGAGATGGGGCTGTGTCCCAGGGCGTTGAATTTTAGATGGTACTGAAAGAGTTTTCAGTCCTTCAATAGGATAGAAACAATTGGACTTAGCACCCAGAAAGCAAGAGTAATTAATGAAAATAGAGATGTGTCATATGGTCCATGCCTAACTGCTTCTTTCCTCTATTGGTGCCCTCTCATAGAAGTCCTACGCCTAGCCTGTCTGGCCATTCTCTCTCCTGGGCAGTAGTTTTTCCATTAGTAGCCTCATGATGTATGCCTGAGTTTTGGTCTATGAGGGGAGAGAGACATTCCCCTCAATTCTGAGGTGGTTTTGTGCCATTTATTTGTCTTGACTGCCTTGTTGCTTATAAGTTGTGTGACCACGGTTGAATCTCATGTCTCTGTGCCTCAGTTTCATCATCTGTAAGATGGGAATAATATGTGTGAAAGGATCATATGAAAGGCCCTGTGGAAGGAACTTTGTTAACAATAAATTATAATAGAAATTATCAGTTGATATTGCTTTGAAAAATTGCTTACTTTTTTCCCCTCTTTTCTTGAGATAAGTCTTTTAAAATTAAATTAAATTCAAGTAATAGTATGGAAAATACATCAAGATGACCTTGCTGGATACTCTTAGCAAATCACTTTTTTCTCATGGTTTCTTTGCTATCCTGTCACATTTTGTACATTTAGGAGTAATTTACCAAAATCACTCTTAATCTAAATTAATTTTTTTAGTTTTAAAGAGTATACTTTTTTAAAAAAGCCTTTTTATTGTGTTGTCCATTTTCTGCAATAGAGGAAGTTGATTTCAGTACCCTGTAATTTGAGATGTTGCTTTTTTTTAAGCTTGTGCCTACTATATTTGCATAATGGTTACCATGAGAAGACTCTTACTCATTCAGTTCCAATAGATGACCTTGTAAGGTTAATTCAAAGCTCTAATAAGTAGTCCTGCTTCCCTCCCCTCAAGTGAATCTGAGAGCAGTGGTAGTCAGTTCTCAAGGCCTGGTGTTACCCAGGTAACATGAGAACGTTAGAATCCTTTCTGCTTTTGCAGGGGTCATGGGATTTACTCTCAAATCTGAGGGTGAGAGAGCATTTTTCATAGAATATTCAAGTTTCTGTTATCTAAAACCAAATTCATGAGAATCAGAGGAGTATCTTGTCTCTTCCTTGGGGATTTGTACCTTGTTTTACATAGGGACACACTACAAGAAGTAAAATCAACCTTTTAAGTGTTCAGTTTATTATAATCATCTTTGATGCAGGGAGTTTTTATGGTCTGATATTGTGACTTTTTATACTGGTGAGTTAGCTTCTTCCTTGAAGGCTGGACTTCCATTTAAAGCATTAGCATTTGGCTATACCTTCCCCAGGAAGAAAAAAGAAAAGGTCAGTTTTCAGAGGAATGTAAATGATAACAAAATATTCAAATGTAATTCAAGTTGGAGGTAAAAGCAGGAGCTAAAATTAAAAACACCTTGTTGGTATGGGGAGCAGGGGGTAAAATGTTCAGGGGACAGCTGGATCTTCCTTCCAGTTCCTACTTTGCACTAGTACCTACCAAAAAAAGAGGGGGGTAAATAATGGCTTGTCATCCCAGGGAGGGATGAAAGAAAATGAGGCTTCAGGGTTTAAAACTTTTGTTCTACTTTGCACGCATGCACACACACATATACAAACATACACTCACAAACACAGTTAAGACTAGGAGTCACGCTCTGTGACTTTGGACAAATTTTTCTCAGCATAAATTGTTAAACTGTTAAACCAGAATGGTGTTTTTTGACTGAATTTACCAGGGGTGAATGAGGAAGATGAAATATACTGGCTTTGAACTCAGAGGACCTGGATTGAAATCCCATCTTTGATGTGTACCAATGTGGCCTTACACAAGTAACTTTACCTCCCTGGATAACGTCAGTTTCTTAATCTGTAAAATGAAAAGGGCCTCTAAGGAACTAAGTCAAATGTATAAGAATACAAGTCATTCCCCAGTTGATAAATGTTCAAAGGATATGAACAGGCAGTTTTTAGGTGAAGAAATTAAAGCTATCTATAGTTATATTAAAAAATGCTCTCAATCAGTATTGATTAGAGAAATGCAAATCAAAGCAACTCTGAGGTACCATCAAACCTATCCAGATTGGCTAACATGACAGAACAGGAAAATAATAAATGTTGAAGAAGATGTGGGAGAGTTGGAACACTAATGCATTGTTAGTGGGATTGAGAACTGATCCAACCATTCTGGAGAGCAATTTGGAACTATGCCTAAAGAGCTATAAAAATGTGTATACCCTTTGGCCCAGAAATACTGCTTCTAGGTCTGTATCTGGAAGAGATCATAAAAATGAGAACAAGACCCACATGTACAAAAATATTTATAGTAGCTCCTTTTGTAGTGGCAAAGAATTGAAATTGAGGGGATGTCTATCAATTGTGAAATAGCTGAACAAACTGTGGCATATGAATGTAATGAAATACTATTGTGTTATAAGAAATGATGAGCAGGCAAACTTCAGTAAAACTCAGAAAGACTTATACGAACTGATTTTGAGTGAAGTGAGCAGAACCAGGAGAACACTGTATACAGTAACAATCGCAATGTGCAATTACTAACTTTGATAGACTTATCTCTTCTTAGCAACACAAGAATCTAAGACAACTGCAGAGGGCTCATGATGGAAAATGCTCTCCACATCTAGAAAAAACTATGGAGTCTGAATGTAGATGGAAGCATATCATTTGCTCTCTTTTTTGTCTTTTTTTGTTCTCCCTCATGGTTTCACCCATTGGATCTAATTCTTCTTTACAACATGACTAATATGAAAATGGGTTCAATATGACTGTATGTGTAGAGCCTATATCAAATTACATGCCATCTTGGGGTTGGGAGAAGGGAGAGATGGGGAGAAAATTTGGAACTCAAATCTTATGAAAGTGAATGTTGAAAACTAAAAATAAATTTTAAAAAAAGAAGAAGAAAAAGGGCCTCTAAAATCCCTTCTAGAACTAGAGCTATGAGTCATTTCCCCTCTCTGGGCCTCAGTTTCCTCTTCTGTAAAGTAAAGTGGTGAGATTGGTTACATGATCTTCAAGGACCCTTCCAACTCTAGGTCTGTGATCCCCAAGTAAGTTAGAATATTAAGAAAAGAGGAAACTAATAAGATCTTAGGGTCCTCTTCAGATTTGGTTTCTTGAAGGGATAGTATAGGAAACATGAAAAGTCTCTGACTGGTTTGAGTGTGTCATGATAGACTGTTGTTTCTTTTAAAATAATGCCGCTGTTGGGCAAGTGGCAGGGTTAGGAAGCTGGCTCAGCCTGACTGTACATTTCAAGCAAGGGAATGGATGCACTGCCTCCCACCAAACTCTGCTGTCAGTTCCTTGGTCAGTTGTCAGGCCGACACAGCTCAGGGTGTGCGGATTGGCTGCTGACTGTGGCTCATCTGGAATACTGATGTTTCCCGCTGTCCCTTTGCGCTTGCATAGCACTCCTTGTCACCTCCTTTCCACCCGTCTCTCCACCCTGGATCCCCCCAACTGAACTGACCCTTGCAATTCTCCCCATGGAGGGAAGTCCCTGATTTGACTGAGGATGTCCAGAAGTGGTACACGACAGGGGAGGGGGGAGGTCTGAGCAGCCTTAGTGACTAAAGAAATGCACCAGTCTGCTGTAACTCCGGCTCTCTATGTAGGAGTTCTGCTCGAGACTTCTTAAGCTCTCCCAGCACAAACAGCTGCATGCATTGCTGAAGGAAGGCTGTGAAGGGAGAGAGGGTTTGTGCCTGGTGGTTGCAGGGGGTTCCCCACTGTCTGCCTGCTCTTGGCCAGCCCTGTGCGGAGGAGGTCTTAGTGGATTTCTTGCTGTTGAATATCTCCCAAAAGGATCCCTGGTCTCATTCCCTTGGACACTTTCTATTTTTATGGTAAGTGTGATCCGAGCTTGTCTTCTGCAGCCACGGGGATGCTTTCTTCGCCTAGCTTATGACCTTTCTTCCCTACCTCCCTTGGTTCTAATTGAGCACTGTCCGTGGTGCTGAAGATAACTCGGGGGCCATTGACCATCTTTTGCTTTTCTCTGCTTAGCTTGAGCCCTTTTGCAGGGATGGGAATGTAAGCACTGTGGCTTTGTCCTTGAAACAGGAGCCATGGAAATGTGCTCACAGTTGTAAACTGCAGCAGTGTGCTAGGTGGAGGGGGTGTCTGGGGCAGCGAAAAACGGGGTAGGGGGAGATATTAAGTCCTTAAAGCTTTGAGGGAGCCTATAAGAACCTCTAGGGACCAAGCACATTGCATGTGCAGCCATATGGAAAACTATTTCATCCCGTTATGGGGGGAGGCTTTTGCACACGTGTGTCTCCTGCTAGCGTCGGTGCCTGTTTATGAAGGACTCAGTCATATGCGTGTCCAAGATACCCACATTATTATTTCTTAGAGGTTTGCAACTTGGGCAGGAGAAATGCGTAGTGAGATGAGCGAGCCTTGCCTTAACTGGGGGTTGGGGAAGTGTTGCTGTATGACCTCATTGGTACTTTCTACTTCTGATTCTTAGGGTGTCCTTTTTGGGGCTAGGGGCAAGAAAAAATAACCCCTTTGTGTTAATATTATCCTGTTCCAAGATCCTTTGATGTTATTTGAATAATTTTGACTTCCTCATAGAAAATCACATCCTATGTAACAACATTCCCATTGCAACCCTCTTTCAACTAAACTGTGAGCCAGGAAGGGTTAAACAAAAGAGAGGATCCTGGCATCTCTAAAGAGAGTAAGCACTTTAAAATACAGATGGTTGCCCTTTCCCATTACTATCTTATCTCTGCATATATGAAGGAACTAAACATAAGCTGCATTAGGAGAGCCCCAGGTGGGTTAGTTGTTCACTCTCCCTGCTCTACTCCCCATTATGTTACTCTAGGAATTATACTGTACCACTTTCCATCATCCCCAAAGGCTCACTGCAGGGTTATGCTACAGCACTCCAGTTCTGACTACATCACAGGCTGACTGGAGCCTACAGAGAGCAAGAAAATGTGGAGTTCTCATCCTCGGGAGCCAGGGTATTGCAGGAAATGCTGTGCGGGGATGACAGTGTGCTTGCTGCAGTACCTGCAAAAGGAATGTGTGCCTAGGATGGAGCTCTTTACTTTCAATTGTGATGATAATTTTTTTCCAGCTTGGACTGGAACTTCATCAGCTAATTTGAATTTGTGGGGTAGATTATGTAATTGGAAGATTAAAGTAATTTAACCCGCAATTGGCAGAGTGTTTTATTCTTATGTTGCATTGAAAAATATAGAAGCCAGACAATGCAGTATGATTTTTTTCCCCTTTCTCCTTTTACTCCCCCTGGTGACTGGCCGGTCAGTGCACTAAAGTTCGAATAGAGTGTTCTGTCTCTCCTCCACTTGGCTTTTGAAATGCCTGAGTAGGTAGGCTATTCTCTTAATGCAGTAGTGGAAGAACTGAACTTGTTTACTTTGTGAGGGTTTACTGGTATCCTAAATGCATTTCTTCTTTTTCTGCTCAAGAGAGGGCTCTAAGCGTGCTTTTTGACACATCAGACCAAAAACTTATTTTTAAATAAACACCAAGAATTAATTAGATAATGATTAACCAAGAAGAGGATATAACTACCAAAGAGGTAGCTAGAGTATCAGAACTCCTGGATACTGATGTCTCCCAGTGCTGTTGAATGAAGTTGAGATAGTTTTTACATTAACTGGAGAAATCATTCTGCTATCCACTTTCTACTGTCTTCATGGAATTATGGTCTGAAGCTTTTGGATGTTCAGTCACTACAATATAGATTAACAGAAACATCTTCCCTTACTGTGAAGTGAAGTCCAGTGGTTCTTAAGTGTGTAAATAGTTAGCACCTTTTGCAATACACAGTGAAATATATTTAGACTCTTTTTCTAGTTGAAAGAGTAGCATGAAGTGCCAGATGATGTGGTACTTTGTGTGTACCCTCTCTGGAGTTAGAAGACACGGTTGTCATCCAGCCTCTAATTCTTACAACCTGTATGATCTTAGACAAGTAAATTATCCTTCTTGGATCTTAGTATCCTACTCTGTAAAACTCTAGATTGATGATCCTCAAATTAAGGCATTTATTCCTGAAGGAAAGGGTTAACATTAGCCTGGATGTAAGGAAAATGGGTTCCTCATTTCCTACTGCAGACAATTTCTGACACACAAAGAACATGGTTCACTTTAACATGATGATCTTAACTGGGGATGAGAGTAGAGTGGAGAACTGGTCAATCACATTTTGTTAGAGAAATTCATAGGATTGTAGATCCAGAGATAGAAGATCCAGAGATCTTTATTTGACTGGGCTGAGAATTTCCTCTTGGAATTGAAAAATCAATCCTATTATGCATACAATATAGTTTCTACATCTATGTTTTTCTTCTTCCCTATTTAAAGATCATATAGCATTCCACTTTTTCATGTTCATTTATAAGTATTCTTACAATGATACAGACTGTGAATGCGTACCTATTTCCAGCACACCAGGGTTAATTGAAAATCAACTTCTTTCAGAAGCAGGAAAAGAAGTGATGAGATTTTTAGCATTTAGTCCTGACCTGTTTAGTTTTTGTAGGACTTTCCCGACCTCCTGCCCCCTTGTCAGAAAACCCTTTCAGAAATTTTTTTGAATTGGGATCTTGGATCAGTCCTCAGCATTTCCTTGTCTCACAGCATGGTGTCATGTGAATTCCTTTGCAGTGGGTATGAAGGCTGCATAGAGGACTACTGCAGGAAAAATAAGTGCAAGAGAGGGAAGAGAGGAGAAGGGCGGCCACAGAAAAGAGCTCAGAGCTCTCTGGGCCAGATGAAGTCATTGCAACATGGTGTGTGTGTGTGTGTGTGTGTGTGTGTGTGTGTGTGTGTGTGTGTGTGCACGTGCACGCGTGTGTCCGTGTGTGTATCCGTGTGTGTGTCCGTGTGTGTGTCACTGGGTGTTTGTCCATGTGTTTGTCCGTTTCAGTGTGGCCTTTGCTGGGGAGGGCCATGATGTTCCAAACTCAAATTGGTTCAAATGGTTCTAGACTAAGTCTGTCTGGCAGCAATTTGGAGCTTCCCATTTGTCTTCTCTGTTGGAAGTGTCCTTCCTCCAAATCCAGTTGTACCATCTGGACTCTATTTTGGCTTTTTTGCCTGCCTCAGACAAGCACATACTATAATAGTGGTATACCACAGGGGAAAGATCAGTGGCTCAGGAAACAGCACACCTGAGTTCAAGTGCTATCTCTTTTATATACTCCTGGTGTGACTTTGAGCAAGCTTCTTTCCCTCTCTGGACTTCACTTTCTTCATATGTAACATGAGGGGTTTGGATTAGGTGTTAAGATCCTAGATCTTGAATGGAGAGGGACACCAGAGGCCATCTAGTTCAATTTCCTATTTTGATGAAGAAATCCAGGGATGATGTTGCTGCTCTCTGTTCATCTCTGTCTTGTGCCTCCTTCCCATAGTCTTTGTCTCTCTAACTCCTTCCCTGGGCTTCTGGCCTCCTAATGAATGAGGATTCCCCAGAGCCAGACCCATGATGGCTCTCCCCAGTTATCTTTATCCATGCTGTTTCCTTCCCATGCTATCTCCATCCATTTGCTTTCTACTTCTTGCTCTGAGAACAGAGATCAAACCTAAACTAGCACCATGGAAAGGAGGAGGCATCACTTGCCCTCCAGATCAACTCACCATCTCTGTGACTTCTTAGATTCCAGCAGGCCTCCCTGGTCTTCTCTGTGAGAATGTAAGCTCCTTGACAGCAGAGATGAGCTTGGCTTTTGAGTTTGTTTCTATAGTGCTTAACACAGTGGCTGGCATTCCAGAAGCATTTGGAAGAACTGAGTGCTTAGCCCAATGCCTGGCACATAGTCTGGGCATAAGAAATGTATTCCCATGCCTTCATTTATTTACTAATCTTATGATCATATAATAAAAATAATTGACATTTGTATAATGCTTGTAAAGTGCTTCACAAGTATAGCCTCATAGGAAGCTCTCAACTTTGTGTGAAGTATATAATAGGAGTTTTATTATTGCTTGTTGACAGATGAGTATAGTAAGATTTTTGAGAGATCAAGTAGTTCCTGGGTTGTTGGGAAGGGCGAGAAAAAAATGAAATAATATCTTGAAGCATTTGTAAATATTTAAGTACTATCCAAATACTCTTAGGTGGGTGGTATAGTAGATACAGAACTGGGCCCTGAATCAGGAAGACCTGAGTTCAAATGCTGACTCAGGCACTTATTAAATGTGTTACCCTGGGCAAGTCATTTTACCTTCTTACCTCAGTTTCCTCATCTGCAAAATGGGGATAATAGTACCTGCCTCCTGGGGGTGGTCATGAGTGTCTCAGGTGATAGTATTTATAAAGTGTTATATAAATCAGAGTTATTACTATAAGTACTGGAGGTGGTATTAGAACCTAGGTCTTCTGCTTTCAAGCATGCTTTCCACTAAGATACATTGCCTCTGATGTCTTCTAAGTTTAAAAATCTCTCTCTCCCCCTCTCTTCCTCTCTCTCCCCCTTTCCTTCTTCCCCTCCTTCTTTCTCCCTCTCTCTTCTTCCTTCCCTTTCTACCTACTTCTCTCCCTTTCTCCCTCTTTCCCTCTCTCCTTCTTTCCTTCTCTCTCTCCCTCTCCTCACTTTGTCTTTCACTTGCTCTCTCCCTCTGTCTTAAATTGTTTTGTAGAAACAAAATTAAGCCCCAATTCTTCCATTTTCCTAACAATTGCTATTTTTAAAAAATTAATTCAACCAATTCATTAAGAGAAACGAGTAGGCCTCCAAACCCATAAACAGATCGACATAAACACTGGCTTGCTTCACTAGAAATTGTGTTTATATTAAAAATAAATTTTGAAAGTTAGAAACTTTGGCCAAAAACAACAAATGTAGTTTAGTTTCACATTATTATTTTTTTTTTACAAAATGCTGTCAATGGTAATAATGTTGATGAAATTCTTCTTTTCTATGGAATCAATCTAATAACCAGTGAAAATAATACATTCTATATATGAATAATGTTAAATACTTGAGTACTTGAGAATTATTGGTTAGAAATAGTCCTTCTTAAGATTTTCCCATAATTTTCTAGGTCATTCAATACAATCAACAGAAAGGTTCTTAGTTAAGAAATAACTAAGAACTATTTTATAGAAATGGAAAATGAGTGGCAAATTCAAATTCCTCCACCCAAAAAATAAATGGATAAATAGAAAGATAAATTGCTTCATAGACGTTCTCTCTCTCTCTCTTTCCCTCTCTCTCGCTCGCTCGCTTTCTTTTCTGTTCCTCACAAACACTTCCTGTACAAATACACACACACACACGCACATGTACACTGTCCCAAAAGTCTTGGTGCAGTTTTAAGCTTTAGGTTTAAAGATGTGCAAAAGGGATATAGAAGCTTTCATGGAAATTCACCGCATCATTTCTCTCCTAGCTCCACAGATTTGAAATGCTGAAGCTTTAATCATGTCAAAGGAAGAAGAGGTTGCCCTCCATGAATAGAAACATCGTCTTGTCCTCCTGCAGACATTCTTGGCATCCAAACTCTTTTCCATACTTGATTATCAGCACCAGAAATAGGGTGACAGCTCTGCATTCTAATCAGTGACATCTCGTGGGAGACTATATTGGCCTATCCAAATATACCTAGCCCATTTGGGGCCTTCAGGAAACTTTGAAATCCAGAGATTTTATTTGAAGATGAAATTCAGTTTCATACAGTAAGCATTTATTAAGCACCTCCTGAGTGTGCAGCAAGCTGCGTGACATGCTTGGGATTCAAAGACAGAAATAAAATAGTGTTTAACCTCAAGTGGATTGGTTACATTCTACTTTGGGGAAATATAGCGTGTTTCCAAGGGGTTGGGTTAGTTGAGTTGTTTTTCAGTCATGTCTGACTTTTTGTGACCCCATTCAGGGTTTTCTTGGCAGAGATACTAGAGTAGTTTGCCATTTCCTTCTCTAGCTCACTCTCCAGATGAGGAAACTGAGGCAAACAGGGTTATGTGATTTGCCCAGGGTTACACAGCTAGTGTCTGAGGCCAGACTTGAACTCAGGAAGATGAATTTTCCTGATTCCAAGTGCAGTGCTCTATAAGTAGCTATAAAATATTACAAATGTGTATGTGCATGTGTGTGTGTGTGTGTATGTGTGTGTGTGAGAGAGAGAGAGAGAGAGAGAGAGAGAGAGAGAGAGAGAGAGAGAGAGAGAGAGTGACAGAGAGAGAGCGAGAGAGAGAGAGAGGGAGAGGGAGCAGTCATTTTGTAAGTATATATTAGGCACATATGCCAGGCACTTTCTAGGCCCTGATATAAGAGCAAAAACAAATGATTTTTGGTCTTGAAAGACTTTTTTGTTCCATCAGGGGAGACAACATGCCCATATCTACAAAATATATACCATAAAGTAAGAGGAGAGGTAGCTGCTGGGTATATCAGGAGAGACATTATGTAGAAGGTGATGCTTGAGTTGAACTTTGAAGGCAATTAGGGGCTTCTAAGGGGTAGAGGTGGGCAGAGGATGCCTTCCAGTCATGGAAAAACTGCCTGTGCAAAAAGAACATTGGTGAGAATGGGAACGTCTGTATGGAGAACTAGGAGATTAGTAGAACAGAGGATATATTAAGGGAATGACATGAAATGAAGCCTGATGGTTTTGAGGGCCTGGGTTCAGCCTTGGCTTTGCTCATTACTGCTTGTGTCTTTAGCAGATTAATTCAACTCCCTCATCTATAAAATGCTGGGGTAGTACTAGATGGTTTCTCAGATCCTTTTTAGCTCTAAACCCATGCTGCTGTATGAGAAAAAAACTCCTTAAATAATGGCAGATCTTTTTTATTCATTTCATTCAAGTTGTCACTTACATTTATTGATGATTCTTTTTATTTGTCTTTGGTTCAACCATGATACTATATTCCTGTGAGGTTTTTTGTATGACTTTTCCCATAGTAAGATAGATAATGTCAGCTTCCCACACAAACCTTATGGAATAACACGCCTTTAGGAGGCCTTGAAAAACACTTATGGCCCCAGCCAGGTGACTGTTTTGAAAAACTACATATAGTTTTCCCCATAGGATAGAACTTGTAAACTGGGCAAGCTACCACACAGGTGGTACACAATACTGAATTTCTTCTTTGCTCCTCTCTCCTGGTTTCTGTTATAATGGCATCCACGGGAGCATATTCTCAGGTAAACCCACACACTCAATAGCTTGATCTCCTACCCAGACTGTCATTAAAGCCTGTATTGCTAGGTTTACCTCCTAGGGGGGCAGCAGGGAGAGCTGACAGAATATTGGAAGAGAATCAAGCCACAGCCCTGCAGTGATGGAGCAGAGAAGAAGAAAATACATCTTCAGAGCCAATATCCAACACTCCAGCATCAGCATGCTGTTTGGAGGTTCACTTATGGCTAAGGAAACATCTTGATATTAAGTTTTGCAGGGTTTTCAGAAACTTTAATTAGGCTTCCACCTTTGACCCAGTCATCCTAGAGGGAGCCAAATCATCCTCAGAGAATTCAATCATATTGTGAAACAAATGGGATCTGCTTACTTAAACATTTCCTGGTGGTACCTCCTGTGAATATCAGAAAAAGGACTGAACTTCTGGAGACTAGCATGGGCAGCATTACCTCACAATTACCTTTGGGTCATCCAATTAGTTTCTAAATAATCATGTTGTAATTTCTCTATCTGTCATATGGCATGATTGAGAGAGAGAGAGAGAGAGAGAGAGAGAGAGAGACAGAGACAGAGACAGAGACAGAGACAGAGAGAGAAAATGAGAGAGTCAGTCAGACATTATCATAGATGTTGAGATGGAAGTGATCATAGAAGTCATTACTCTAGTCCCCTAATTTTATAGTTGAGGTCCATTGGGGTTGAAGTGACATCCTCTGGGCCATAGAGGTATTAAGCAGAATAGGCAAGATTTGAACCCCTTTTATTTTACTTCAAATCCAGTTCTTCTACTGTCCAACATTATTAATTCCAAAGAAAGTTGAGATATTGTTCCAGCTGTATAACTTACTGAAATGATCCTAGGACCAGTCAGTCAACAAGTGTTTATTAAATGCCTAACATATACCAGATAGAGTTAAGTATGCTAAGGTATGCTAAGCGCTGGGGATACAAAGAAAAACAAAAACATGGTTCTTACCTTCAACGAACTCACATTTTAGTGAGGGAGGAAGCATTTAAAAGTTGTACATGCAAAATACATACAGTGAAAGTGGAAGGTAGTTTCAGAGAGAAAGTGCTAATGTTAGTGGCTGGATGACTGAAAAAAGCCCAGCTGTAGGAGGTGGGATTTGAGTTGGGTCTTGAAGGAAGCCAGGAGGTAGAAACAAAGAGGGTGAGAACCTCAACCCTGGTTGACAGCCAGTGCAAAGGCATGGCATAGGGCAATAGCATGTCATGGGTAAGCCAGTGTGGGATCATGGGAGCACATGGAGTGTGGAGTAAAGAATAAGAAGACCAGAAAGGTAGAAATGAGTGAAGTTGTGAATGGGTTTAAAAACTGGAGGATTTTTTTATTTGATCTTGGAGGAAGTAAGGAGCCACTAGAGTTTATCAAACCGGGGAGAGGGTGATGCAGTGAGAGCTGAGCCTTAAGAAGATCTCATTGACAGAAGACCTTTGAGTGGAAGATAGATTAGAGCAGGGAGAGTCTTGAGGCAAGGAAATCAGCACTAGTCAGAGTGCAAAGTAATGAAGGGCTGTATCAAAGTGATAGTTTTGTGAGTGAGGTGGGGAGAGTCCTACGTCTACTCCTTGAGGGCAGAGTCTTTCTTTGTATCACCAACATTTGGCACATACACATAGCAGGCATTTAATAAACGCACACTGGCCATATAACCCTGGGCAAGCATTTAGCCTCCTAGCACCCCAACTCACTATAGACCACGGAACAGGTAAGTGCTTCTACCAACATTGGTAGAGAAGTTTTCTGCACTAGGAGCTTACTGTACCAATGAATTCACAGATCCAGTTGAGAAAGGAAGATGCTTTCACCAGAATGCTGAAAATGAATTGGAGATAGGAGACAAAAGCTGGGGAACTAACATACCAGTGGAGGCTATTGTCGTAGTCCAAGTGAGAGGTGATGTGGACATGAGCTAGGATTGTGTCTGGGCAACTCAAGAGACAGACAAAAGATGTAGATGTAGAATTGGCAAGTTTTGGTAACTGATTCTGTTTGGAGGATAGGAGGGGAGAGTAAATGATACCAAGGTTAGAACTAGGGGAAATGGAAGCATGGTAGAGATTTGAGAGTTTCATAGTTAGTCAGTGGAAAAACCTGCACTGGAACTCAGATCATCCAAGCACTTATCTTTAAGATCTGCCAATTTTGCACAGTTACACACACAAACACACATACACACACAGAGCCATTCTTATTTTAAGTAGCTTGCCCTGCACTCTTCCTCCCTTGCAGATCAGGACACTGCTCTTCAGAAATGGCGCTGCTCCATACTGGAGGGTATGGATTTGGGGGAATACAAGCCATTTCTACCTGGGAACTTAAATTAATTTCTGTGTAGAACAGTGCCTGCTGAGCAGATGGCCTTTCCCAAAAAAATAAATAAATAAATGACTGTGAGTACATTAGCACCTCCTCCTCAGTTCAGAGAACCTAATTATTCAAAGCAGTACGACTCCAGGAATGACTTGTATATGACTCAAGAGACCAGCCACAGCCATGATGGAGCCCAGCAGAGGGTCTTTGCACTGGGCCTTGAGACTTCTGGGGCATCTAGAGAGTTGAGGCAAAAATGAAATTATTAGAGAGGGCTGTGTCATATGCAGAAAGCTGTTTGTTATTTCTAGAAATTCGGTGATAATTACTCTATTGAAAAATGAAAATTAATTTGGGATGTCCCTTTGGATAATTGTAATGATTAATAATAAGAAGAATAGTCGTTATAATAATGTGAACATTTATTAGCTGACATGTAGACTCATAAACGTTTTGTTATTCTTATAAGTATGTATAATACTAGTTTTTGATAATAGAATTCACTCATTCAGTATGCATTTATTAAGCAGCCTCTCAGTCATCTCCAAATCATGCCACCAACATTCTGGCTCTATACTACTTTGTACAAGGGCTGAAATTCCTGCCCATGGGTCTCTCAGCTCTATTAAGTGAGCCCCATCTTTACATTGTCTGGAACCCTACTGCTTAACTTCCTTCAAAAGTATGCTTTAGGAAATAATGACCTTAATGCCTTTGTATTAATGTGCAGAATATGGATGATAAAGTGACCTTGGTATTTTCATACAAGAAAGTAATAGAATATAATAGGTAGCACTCAGTAGTGAACAGGCATAGTCAGCTCTGTGTTAGGAAAATCACTTAGGTAGCTGTGCAGATGATGGATTAGCTAAGGGGAAGACCTTATGGCAGAGAGGCTAATAAAGAGATTATTGCAGTAATCCTGGTGAGAGATTATAGAGGGCCTGAACTCAGGTGGCATCTCTATGAGTAGAGAGAAAGAAGAAAATGCATGAGATGTGTTGGTAGAGATGACCAAATTTGGCAACTGTTAGCGATCTGGGAGTGTGGAGTTGAGTTTGACACCATTGTTGGTGCTCTTGGCCTTAACAGACAAATTAATCCCATGACCAAACTATGAGATAATGCTTGGAACAGGATATTTGGGCTAGATGAACCTTGGGGCTCTTCTAAACCAATCATCTCATTTTACAGGTGAGAAAACTGAGGGCCAGGTAAGTTTATTAACTTGCCTAAAATCATACAAATAATATTATTGTTAGGGTGTTTCCAAACCTAATCTTATTTTATAATCAGAAGATCAGGCTTAAAAAGTACTGCCTCTTGCACTTGCTAGCTGACTGACTTTGGGCAGATCTTCTAACATTCCTAAAACTTGGTCTCCTTATTTGTAAAATAGTGATAATAATATTTTACAACCTGCTTTGCAAGGTGTTCTAAGTGGACAGTGTGGTATAGTGGGAAAAACCCCAATTTGGGAATCCAAGGCTCTAATTTAAATTTCAGCCAGGCTATTCATTATTCATGTGACCTCATGTAAGTCACATGGATTCTGTGGGCTTCAATTTTCTCATAAGTAAAATGAGTAGTCAAATGAGCCAACATGACATCCAAGATAAAATGCTGTATTAGAAGTCAAGAAGATCTAGGTTCACATCCTGCCTTTGGTACTTAAAAACTTTATGCCCTTGGGCAAATCACTTAATCTGTCTTTGCCTCAGTTTCCTTATCTGTAAAATAAGCCATTTGAATTATATAGCCATGAAGATCCTTTTCAGCTCTAGATTGATCCTAGGAACTAGACCGAAATTGAAAGATTGGCTTCCCATTTACTGTGTGACCTTGGGTAAGTCACTTAGTATCTCTTTGAGTTTTCATCAAATCATATGAAAAATAAAGGAGTTGGACATGATCTTTAAGACCTCTTGATCCTCAGCCTATGACCACATGAATTACAAGGGAGAGATCCAATCAAAATGTGATCAGAAATTTGGGCAAGAAGACGTTCCTTTCAGAAAAAGATACCCGAGAATTCTTTATGCAAAAAGTTATTGCCTGACTTTGGAAATTTGACAGGCAGAGATGTGGAAGGAGAGAGTTTCAGTTATGGAATCACACATGAGAATAAATATGATTAACTTGTACAGATCTGAGAGGATACCCAGGAGAGAGCATCAGTTGCACAAGTGGGGAATTGGCCTGAGCAAGAAATTCCATTTCTTCCTTTGCATCTGCCTGGAAGCTCAGCTTTCTACCTGTGGTCTCCCCCAGTTAGAGTGTGAACACCTTGAGAGCAGGAGTTGGCCCATTTATTCTTTTTGGATCCCCAGGGCTTACCATAGTGATTGGCCCAGAGTAAGTGCTGAAGAAATGCTTGTTACATTCATTCCTCTGACAAAGAAAAAGAGGGAGGGAGGAGGGAGGGAGGGAGGGAAGGAAGGAAGGAAGGAAGGAAGGAAGGAAGGAAGGAAGGAAGGAAGGAAGGAAGAAAGGAAGAAAGGAAGGAAGGAAAGGAGAGAGAGAATTGTTGAATAGGGTTTGGAAACGTAGAGGGGAAAGGACATGAGAGCTCCCAGTAGATGTTCTTCATGTTCTCAGTGGAGCTGTGGGTTGATATGTTCTGCTGAAAGTTGAGTGAGGTGGAGTTGGACATTTGAAGAAAGAGGAGCTGATGAAAGATAAAAGGATTATTGCAGAGCTCTGGGGACCCAGTGTTTGATGCTGGTATTATGCCCATAGTTACCTCATTAACATTTATTGAACTGAATGGAATTTAATAGAGATGCAAATATAGTACTGTTGGAATTCACAGGCTCACACTGTTGATTCATAGATTTAGATCTGGAAGGGGCCTTAGAAGCTATCTCATCTAACACGCTCATTTTACAGATGAGGAAACTGAGGCTCAGAGAGGTTAAGTAACTTGTCCAGGGTCATGTAGTTCTAAATGTTAGTTGGATATTGAACCTACCTTTTCCAAATGCAGGATAAATACTGCAAACACTGCACCATGCTGTCTCTTAAGAATTGAAAGGAGGGAAGATTCCTTCCAACTGGAGGAAAGCAAAATAACTTCCCAAAGATACCCAGTGGAACTGAAAACTCCTCTAATAGGGGAGAAAGAATTTTTATGCATATAAATGTAATTTAGAATAGAATTTAGGAGAGCTGCAAAGTGCCATGAGAGGTAGCCAGAGGAAGTCATCACTTCTAATTATATTAAGACTCTATGCTTATGAGAGAAGGGGGACTATCTTACCTAAACTTTGTATTTTTGAAAAGACTCCCACAGCATGAACTTGCAAAGCACAAGTGTGTGAATTCATTATGCCTCTGTCCTTGGTAACTTAGAGAGCCTGAATGGTATGTGTGGATGTGTGTACCTTTCCAAGGTACACTTTACTTTTGAAAGAATTAAGAAACAATATATAGAAAGAAACTACTGAAGCAGCCTAAATTAGGCTGCTCTAAAAAGGCAGAGGTAGTAGATTCAAAACCACCAGAATTCACTTTGCTGAGCTTGGACTATAGACATGAGCAGAAGAGCACACTGACTGTGGAGTCAAAGACCTGGTTTTATTCATTTGTTTTTATTTATTCATTCGCACTTCTGCCCTTTACTCTTTATGTGGTCACCTTGGACAAGTCTCTTCAATTCTCTAGGTCTCAGTTTCCCTTCTGTGAAATGAAGGGGCTAGCCTAGATGGCCTCTAAGGTCCCTCTCAACTCTGAATCTATTATCTTTTCCTTCAAAGCCTTTAGGGGTGTTATACTAATAACTTGCTCATATTTATCTTTATTTGACAATTAACCTCAAGATATTTAGTAGAAATCCAATTATTTTATAAATTCCTGGGATCTAAATGAATTAACTTAATGTAGATGACAGAATTGTTCAGAAAAGCAATCCCATAAAGCTATTCACATGCTCCTCTGTGACCTGGTCTCTACTTTCAAAATTCCAGGACACCAAAAGAGTTGAAGGTAAAGGAATCCTGCCTGGTAGTCATGAAATCATTTTTCCAGTTAAAAAGTAAAATATCTGTATTTTAAGTCATACTGATGTGTCACAACTAAAGCATAATCTCATGGGATTTTTGAGCTGCAAGGAGACCTTAAAAATCAACCACCTATCCAGACCTTCATTTCACAAATGAGAAAATTGAACTTCAGAAAGAAGTAACTCACACTGAGAATTAGTACCAGGAAGAGGAGAGAGAAAAAGCTGCAGAGATGTATTTTTCCCAACCTAATTACATTGTACTTCCATTTTTTATTTATTTGAAGATTTGCAGACTGTTTCCCCACAATAAAATGTGAAGTCTTGAAGGCAGGGGTGGTTTCACTTTTGTCTAGCATAAAGTAAGCCTAATAAATGCTTGTTGGATAAATGAATGAATTCAAGAGGAAAACAAATAAGTCATTTACCATGAGAAGAATAAAAGGCCTAATCCAATGAGCAAAGTCAAGGGTTAAGGTATAGATACTTTCAGATTTGTTTACCTTCAAATTGAAACAGTAGGGTTTTGAGCCCTACTCGTTGGAAGTCCACCAGTCTCTTTAATCCACCATGCTGCCTCCATGTTTTGATGATAGGTCTGTTATTTATGTCCATTGATTCTCTAAAAATTTTTGTGAATTCAGGAATGCTTTTCAATGGGTTTCTAATTTATTAATCATAACAGCCTATATGTATACTTGAAAAAATTAATTTCAAAAAGAAAAGTACATTTGTTGAGACATGATTTTTCCCATTTATAGAAGGTATGCTTGATTACTTATGGACTTCTATATTTAATGATTTCTCATAAGAATTCTTCTGCTTTCTGGAGCTATAGAACTTATGGATTGGGAACCTTTAGTTTCATTAATTCATAATTTGTTAACCAACTTAGGCATATAAAGTATTATGCTACCTACTGGTGCATATAAAGGTGAATAATACACAGTACTTGCCCTCAAAGTGCTTACAGTTTATTTAGGGAGATGAGTTGGGCAGCAGCTATGATAACGTAACAAGGAACTTAAGTACATGGGAGAAATAGGACAAAATGTTACAAGTTAGAGAATAAAATTGCCACTTTTATCCTATTAGATTGTAAGCAATGTGAGGGAAGCAGTTTTGCCTCTGTTATATATTTATTCATTCATTTATTTCTTTCTTTTCCCAAGTTGCTAGAACGGTGTTAAGTTTTGTGAGTGGGAGGATGGAATGAGGAAAGGCTATAAAGAGGGGATGGATCTTGGAATATGGGAAGACTTTCAACAGAAAGGTATGTTACAGGAGTAGTGCTGGGCTGCAGGTAGGAAAGGGAAGGTAGGTTGTATTTCTGGCACAAGGATACCATAAACCAAAGAGTAGTAGCAAAAGAAAAAAAAAGTGAGATTCACCTTTTTATAATTGTGTAGCATTTACGTATTTATAACATTTGGCCATTTGGCAGTGTCCTGCACAGCAATTCATTGAGGTTTATGTAAACTAGATAATCAGTAAATATTTGCTGATTATTTATTTTTGATAGCCTTCAAGCCACTTCTTTTGGATGCTACAGCTACTGTTTCTGGTGGGGAAATTATGGATTTGAAATCAAAAGACCTAGATTCACATCCCACCTCTGCTACTTACTAACTGCCCATGTGATTTTGGGTGAGTTGTGCTAGGACTCAGTGCCTCTATTAATTCATCTGTAAATGAGGGTATTGGACAAGATGCCTTCTAAAATCCCCTCCAGCCTTAAATCCAAAGCCATAGCCATGACAGCATGATTTCATGTGATGTTCCCTAAGATTATTTCAAATTATTATTAATCTCATGTTTTGTCAGTCATGAGCCTAATAAAATAGTTCACTTATTTAAGGAAAAACTAATTCGATTTTTTTCATATTTAGACTGAGAAAGAATTTGACAGCAACAGTTAAAAGTATTAATAACCTATCAATTAAGAAAAGTGGGGAGTTATACTCATGAGAACTTGATAATTGATCAGATATGAGAAATGAAGGATAAGAAATATTTGAAGACAAATACTTACAAGACAAAATTGTATGTTTGACAGAGGAGTCAAAAACTTTTACGAGGTCCAAGGAAGGAAGGATCACTTTCTACTCTTGGGAAAATGGGCAGCTTCCAGAAGGGATTATAGTTTTGAGCCCAATCTTGGAATTTGAACAAATGGAGATTAATGGGAAGGTCATGCCAGGCATAGAAAAGGGTTTAAACAAAGGCATAGATGTAAGGTGACAGCTGAGGAAACAGGATATTTATGTGAATATTTATCGGAAGTAATAACTAGCAGGAATGTGCCCCTTTCATTTTTTATTATTCTCAGTTGTGCATGTCCTAACTCCCCTAACTAGATTATTTCTTGAGAGCAGTGGCCATAGCACTCATCGCTGTATATTTCAGTACCAAGGACAGTGATTTCTCTGTCTAGTTTTGCTGGATAAATAAATTCATTGCATAGTTCAATTTTTTCCCCCTGTCTTACTTTTACTGGTCTTTCTTTTTCTTCCTAGCTTATTCCCACGATACAAGAATTCTTGACAGATCCTTTCTTGGCCTCTCTGTCTTCTTCTCTTTTCACATCCACTCCCTCAGGAGTGGTCATCTCCATTCTCCTATCCTTTCAATGCAAAGGTAAAGATGCCCCTGACTGCCTCTTATCTGAGAGTATAACAGGGTAGAGCCAACGGTTCCTTCCATTCTGTCTCTTCACCACCTACTCTCACTTCTCCTCTCCCCTACCCTGTGCCTTGTCCTTTTATTGTTGGTATTTCAATCTTTGTTTTCAAAGGTCATGACTGTGGTGGCCTCTTAAATTGAAAGTCTGCTTAAAGACATCTGTCGGAAACAGCCACCCCTTTCTTGGTTGTTACTGGCTAGGATCATCTGCCTACCATGATGATTTGCCAGAGGTCCACTGCACAGCACTGTGGTTAGAAATTGCACTTCAGAGTATCGTTGAAGCAGTTTTTTCTATTCATTCATTTTTCCATTGCCTTACTTTAATTTACCATCAAATAATATATTATTTAAATCTCTTTTTCCATGCTCAATACCTTTTCCTGGATCCAGTTATGTATCTTTACCTTCTAGGCATTTCCATCCATATGTTATACTGCTAGTTGAAACCCAACAGGGCAAGGCAGAAGTATTTATCTTTCTCCTAAAATGCTACTCACTGAATGCCTCTTTAATAATGCCTTTCATTTGTGTTTAATTATGTCATTTTTTTCTGAGTATCTACTATAGACATGATCCATTTTTCTCTTTACAACAATGCCATCAGATTGGTAAGGATTTCTATCTGCCCCAAACTGGCTACTTCTTTCTTCTTTCATTCTCTCAGCCTTCCCCCTTATAGGAATGTCTCTATTCCAGTTCATTTTTCTCCCAGCCACCAGGTTTAGAACCTTAGAATCATCAGTACCTGATCTCTCTCTTGTCCCCTGCCTCAAATCAGCTGCTACATCCTCCACAACATCCTCTCACATCTGTCTTCTTTCATTCACTCAAATGACCACCACCCTCATGGCCTCATTATCTTTCACTTGAATGACTCTGCCAGTCTTCCAACTATATTTCTGCCACCTGTTATTTTCCTTCTTCAGTATATCTTCATGAAATTAATAAATTGTAGATCTAGGACCAAAACCCAGTTATTCAGGCTCCTGAATACACTTTCTATACCATATTGTTTTTCATGTCAACATCTTTGTGCTCACCTTCTTCTCCCCCTTTGGTGCCACAGATCCACATAATTCTAGAACTAGAGGGATCCTTAAGGACTATCTAGCTCAGTCTGTGCAACCCCAAATCCTCATTATAGTGTATCCAACAAATGCTCCCTGAACTGAAGACCTCCAAGGAGGGAACATCTCCCACTCCTCTGAATTTTCCGTTCCACGTTGGTACAGTTATCATTCTTGGGAAGATGATTCTGACATCAAACCTCTTTGCGACTTCTGCCCCCTGCTCCTGGTTCTTCCCTGTGGACCAAAGAGGAAAGTTTAATCCCTCTTTCATATGGCATCACCTCAGATACTTAAAAACACCAGTTATGTCCTTTTCAGTTATATCCTTTTGGAGTCTACTCTTATTCATGTCTCACTTATCCTACTAGCTATGCAATTCTCAGCAATATCCTAGCTTCCCAATCCAGATGCCTTACAATTGGCCAGTTTGAGTCAGATGTCATCAAACCTCTAGTATTAGGGGATCCATAAGTAAATAATAACTTTACCTGCTCACATGAGGAAAGCACTCAGGGATCAGGCATATTGGTTCCCTCCATTCTCTCAGTGTTTGCTTTCTTTGTTACCTTGGACATAAAATCATTGCAAATTTTCAGAGACAACAGCTCCTTGCTCCTCGTAAATTATTTGCTGAGACAGTTGTTAAGCTCTAAGAAGTTATTTTGAGAAAATAACCATACCTCTGATCGATAGGTTCAAAGTTATGACTGCATTTTAATGTTGCATTATTGGTGCAGTAAGCTTCCTGCTCTGAATTATTAGACAATCTGTGAATGGCAGAGGACCTTATCTGCTAGTAGACAGAAATATTCTTTGAGTATTGAATTGAATGCCTCATGTAATGAAGCCATAACCAAAGTATAGTTCAGACCATTGCAGTAAGAGGTAATAAGTTAATGCCTTACAGAATGCTAATGGTTTCAGGAATATGTTATGACCCACATGGAGACCTGTGCCTTTTTCAGATCAGCAGATGGAACTGATGTAAGCGCACAGAAAAGCTTGATTCACAGCTTAAAATGTAATGGAACTTCAAAACAAAACAAAAAGCCCACACACCACCCTACTTAATTGAGCTAAAAAAAGAATGAGTAAACAGTGATCATCTCAGATTTCAAAACTCAATGTAATTTCATTATCTTTTAACCACCTTCAAGTTGCAAGATTTTTTAATGAATATAGTGGCCTTTTAACTCAGTAAGAGTGGCTTTTCAATTTTATTTTATTGTTTAAGGCCCAACACAAGAGTTTCTTTGCTATTAGGCACTTCCCATTTCTCATTTTACATATGAACTAAGCCATTTGCAAAGGATCCGTGGACTTTATTGAAGATATGAATGGCAATGGGTGTAGTGGAAAGATTGCCGATCTGGTGTCTGTGGGTTCAAATCCTGCCTTTGATACTTAGGAACTCTGAGACCATAAGCAAGTCACGTAACCTTGAGGCTCAACTTCCTCATCTGTAAAATGAAAGGCTTGGCATTGATGACCTTTGAAGTTGATTTCAGCTCTGGAATGAGTCTGTGATCCTATAGTAAGGTAGAGAGATTAGTCAAAGATGAATATAAGATTTTTTAAAAAGCTCAGCGACTAGATAAATAATGGTGCTGTCAGCAAAGAAAGAAATAGGCATGCTGTGAAAGTTGGGAGGGATATTAGTCTTACACTGGTTGAACTGCTGATGGGGCATTCAAGTGGAGATATCTACCAAGTGGTTGACAATAAAGGCCTGGAATTAGAGAGAGAAAATAGGGCTGGTTATGAAGACCTGAGAATAACATGCATAGAGGTGATAATTGAACCCAATGTAATGGACAGTATTACCAGGGGAGAGAGAGCACAGAAATAAGGAGAGAGGGTTCAGGATAGAATTTACACTTAGGGGCTTGAGATCAATGATGATCCCACAATGGAAAATGAGGAATACTCTTGTTTCTCTTCTGTCTTACTTTCTCCCTATAAATTTGTTTTTCCCAGTGGTTTCAACAACTATGTCAGTCTAGATGATTGGCTTCTCTTTATTTATAATTGCGAATGTTCTTCTCAGCTCCAAATCTACATTTCTAACTACCCATAGAACATATCTCTATAAATGTGCCCCTGGCTTCTCAAAGTCAATATAGCTAAACACCAAGCTCACTGTATTTCTCACTAAATCTTCCTTTCCTCTGAATTTTACCAGTCTGTAAGCCCCATCAAGGCAAGGACTATTTGACTCTTTTGTCTTTGTATGTTGAACACTAACCAGAGTGCCCAGTGCATTTTGTTGTTGTTTCAGTCATATCTGACTCTTCATGAGCCCATTTGGGGTTTTCTTGGCAAAGATACTGGAGTAGTTTGTCTTTTCCTTCTCCAGCTCATTTTACAAATGAGAAAACTGAGGCAGACAGGTGAGGTTGCATTTGAACTCAGGTCTTCCTGACTCCAGGCCCAGCCTCCTATATGATGCATCACCTAGCTGGCACATAGTAAGCACTTAAATGTTTGTTGCTTGATTTCCCTGTTTTTCTCAGTTGGACCTTTATTCATTCAACAAACATTTATTAATGACCTTATATACAGAAGACAGTAGTAGGTAATAGAGAATTATAAAGTTAAGAGAAGGTATTGTCCTTGTTTTCATGAAGCTTACTATATTATGAGAGGAAAGAAGAAGGCAAAAATGTAGATTATTATAAAACATATCCACTCCCAGGGTTCAATTAACAGCTGGACACAAATCTGCACAACCTCTCATTTGAAACTTTAGGAATATCTGACTCCTCTTTCTACTCCATTAAGTCCTATAGAATTTGTACTTGTATCATCTTGTGAATCTATCCTCTCTTTTCTCCATTCCTACTGCCACCACTTTAGTAAAGTCCTTCAAAGCTATCTCCCTGGACTGCATCCCACAGTAGCCTCCTCCAAGTCTCCCTAACATATGTAGCGCACTTCACAAGCATTAAAGTATTATTTCAATGTTAGATATTACAATTAATACAAGTAACATTCCAGTGGCTGGCCCATAGTAGGCACCTAATAAATACATACTGATTGATTATTATCTTTCTCTGACCCCCTTCATTCCAAGTTTTAGACTGCACATATCTGGCCAGATCCTTCTATTCCAAAACCTTCAGTGGCTGTAATCCCAAAGAATAGATATAAGAAAACTTTTCCTTGCAGAGGTGGAGAACTATGGGTGTGGAATACGGCATATAATGCCAGACTTTTTTTTGATAGATTGAATAGTTTTCTTGAATTGCTCTTTGAAAAAATTTTTTGCTTATTGTTTTTTGTTTCTCTTTTGTTATTTGCCCTTTAGAAGGGAAAGAAAAGGGGGGTATTTGGAAATGAAGATGACATAAAAACAAAAGTTAGTGTAATTCCCCATCTGGGACCACTCCTCCTCCTGGGCACTTGCAGACTCAGTTTAGGGTTCTTAGAGAGCAGCTGACTGAGTTGTGTAGACAAACCAGTAGGACTGGGGCTGCTAGTATCATTACTTAGGAACCCCTGCCTGTGTGTTTCCTATTGTTTATCAACAAGTAGGCTCAATTAGATTTTAAGAAAGGTATTTGCTGAAAAAGCAAGGACAGTTAATATAAAACATTGTCTCCAAGACCTGTGGTTCACTCTACCACAAATACACATAGAGTCCATGGGAAGAGTGAATGCTGACTTAGAACAGATTGATAGTAAAACCCATGTACAGAGAACACACATAGTAAAGGGTCCACTCCTGGCTCTAGAAGACTTCTCCCTTGAGGAGTCCTCAGAAAGTTCCTCTCAGGTCTAAGGCTTTTTCCATATTTATCTGTAATTACTTCAGCTGCCATCAGCTACTGCTTTTCTCCTGGTGACCACTGCTACAGCTGCCACTCACAGTCATCCATCAGTGGGAGTTGTAGTGGGATAGCTGGATCTCTTGGAGTCACGAGTTTCTTAGACACTTACATCTCAGAATATCCATTCAGTTAAGATCAGGAAAGAATTAACATTAAAGAACAGAGGTGGCCATGTATTCACAGATATCATGGCTAGGGGAGGAGTCAGGGATGGTGTCCTTCCCCCACCTGGTTCTCTGCATCAGCTCTAAGTATTCCTGCCTCATCAAAGGAAGGGAGAGCAATAAATGGGCATATCACCCCTTATTTATGCCCATTCAATTCTGTACCTTACCCTCTGATTCATCAGTTCATGTGGCCCTGAATCCAATTAAAAGGTTTTCCATTATCACATAGTAGCAGCCTCTGTGTCATCCACATAGTCACTTTTACTAAAACCTGCAGAGAATATCCATGCATCCTCAAAGCCCAGTCTACCAGTGCTGTAACAGCAATAAAAAACCTGAAAAAATGACGCAGTAGATATTTGCTTGAAGTAGCAGTTTTCTTGGAACTAGAAAAATGAAAATAGGTGCCCAGTTAGTTAACCCTTTGGCTTTATTATTCTTGAGTTCTTTAGAAATGTTAACAAGTTACTTTTTCAATGAATATTATTGCTTTATGTTTAGAAAGTTCTCCAAGAGCACCTTTAAAATCCTGTAAAATAAGATGATTCCCTTACAAGAATTCATTCCCTTAATAAACATCTTGGTTTACTCCTTAAGAATATCTTCTACCTTGGTGGAATAGCAAATACATTCATTCCAGTGGTGGACGCTTTTCCTAAAGACATGAATTTTGCTAATGGGATCATCTTTTTCACTTGATTTGAAAGGTCTCTCCAGAATGTTAAAATATTAAAGTTAATGCTTCGGTGCTTCCAAAAACCATGACAGTGTGTCTATGAATGCTCCTTCACTGAAGTAGCTCTCACTTTCGTACTTGAGCCTTGGCAGATAGACCTTCGAGAGTTGGTATTGTTATAAAATTTGGGGCCAAACTGGTGATGAGTCTCTCTAAGCTTAGCTAAGCTGATCTTTAGATGGCAAGCAATCCCTCTCTGGATTCAGATTCCCAGAATCCCAGAGGTAGAAAGGAGTTCAGGGGGCATCTAATCCAACCTGCAAGCTGGAAGAATCTTTTCTAACATACTTAACAAATGGTTATCCAGCCTTTAGAAACAACAAACAGCACATATTTTGCTGAAGTCAGAGACCTCAGTTACTAAGAGGACTCACTGGATGACAAAAATTGCAGGGAAAACTGGACAGTAGGCAAGCAGAAATTAGGTTTATACCAAGATTTCATACCATATACCGAGATAAAGCCAAATCACTTTTTAAAAAATCTTGAAGATTAGGGAAGAAATTACCTTTTAGATATGTGATTAAGGGAATAATTCGTTACAAAAGAGGAAATAGAGAGGATAATGCAAGATAAATTGGACAATTTTGATTATATAAAATCTAAAAGTCTGAAACAAACAACTCTGACAGTTAAAATTAGAAGGGAAACAGATAAATGGAAAAATCTTAGCAACAATTTCCTCTTATGATCTCAGATCTAAGATATAAAGAACTAATTCAGATTTATAAAATTATGAGCTATTCCCCTATACATAAGTGATTAGTGAATATATATAAGCATTTTCCAAAGGAAGAAACTCAAACTATCACCAATCATATGAAAATACCATAAGTTATTAATAATTAGAGAAATGCAAATTAAGGCAATACTGAGGTTTCTTCTCATATATATAACTCTGACAGAGTTGTTAAGAGGAAAATGAAAAATGTTGGAGGAACTGTGGAAAAACAGGTACACTAGAGCACTGCTCTGCAAGCCGTGAATTGGTTTAGGCTTTCTGAAAGGCTATTTGGAGCTATCCATTTGAAGTTATTAAACTTTGCATATGATTTCCTTTAAGTACCAACAGAAATCTTATCTTTTACTAGAAGTCTTCCTCAACCCCATTTAATTCTTGTGCCTTCCCTCTGTTAATTATTCCCCACTTCTTTTACATATAGCTTGCTTTGTATATGTTTGCATGTTGTCTCTCCTTCCTCCCACCCCCAGAGTGTAAGCTCCTTGAGATCAGGAACTTTTTACTTCTTTTTCTGTTCTCAGTGATCTGCATAGTGCTACACATAGTATTGGCACAATAGCAAATACTGAATGGTTGATTGATTGATTGATTTTCGATGCAGCTATACCACTACTAGGTCCATAGCACTAAAGAAATCAGAGGAAAAGAACTTATGAGTACAAAGATATTTATAGCAGCTCTTTAGTTAGTAGTAAAAAATTGGAAATTAAGGAGGGTAGTCTTTCATTGGGGAATAACAACAAATTATTGTATATGAATGGAATGGCAAGAAATGATAAAATGGGCAGTTTCAGAGGAAATTGTGAAAATCTTTGTGAAATGATGCAGGGTAAAATGAGCAACACTAGGACAACAATTTATAAGATGCCAATATTGTAGAGAAAAACAACTTTGAAAGACATTAATAATGTGCATTAACCATCTAATTGGTACAATGATAGGTCATGAATCCAGAGAACTTAAGTTGAAATATAATGCTTAACTTCTACTAAGAGAGGGATGAACTTAAAATTCAAAGATATATATATATGTATATGTATATATATATATCTACATATATATATGTAGATATATATCTACATATATATATGTAGATAGAGAGATACACACACATATGTTTAGGTATGATCAACTTGGGAATTTGCTTCGGTGGCCCATGCATGTTTATGATGAAAGGAGTTTTTTGTTCACTTTTCGGTGATTTTTGTTATTGCTCAGTAGAGAAGGGGGCAATAGGGGGGAACAGATTATAAATGCATGTAAAAATAACTAAATAAATATGTTTTTGAAAAGAATAAAGAGTAATTCGCTACCTCTCATGGCAGACCATTCCACTTTTGGAGCATTCTAAGGGAGATATTTTTCCTAAAGCTTAAATTCACCTCCTTGTAACCTCTAACCATTGTTCTCATCTGTGTCTTTTGGGTCCAAGAAGAGGAAGCCTCTTCTCTCTTCTACATCACTACTTTTGAGTGCTTCACAGACAATTATCATGCACTTCCCCTCTGCCTCCATGCCAAGGTCTTCTCTTCTCCTATTAAATATCCCTGGCTCCTTCAGTGGCTCCTCACATGGAAAGAATGTAAGAGCCTTCACCATCTTGGTTTTCCTTTCCTGGATACTTGCCAGTTCATCAAGGTTTTTCTTCAACTGTGACTCCCAGAACCAAGAAAATCATACACATGTTATCTAACTAGGTCATGGTACAGTAGGATTATCACCTCCTTGAGCCCAGATGCCATGATTCTTTTAAGGGAACCTAAGATTGCATTAGCTTTCCATATTACATCATTAACTCATTGAGCCAGATCTTTTTCAGAAAAAAAATCTTTCCATCTTGGTAGAACTTGGAAAAGCTCTTGTATAGGCATTAAAGAATACTATATTATGAAGCATGGGACATAATGATTAACATATGCTCTTGTTTGTATGTAGGAGATTTTACATAAACACAGGTATGCATATAAACTTATATGCATAGATACATACTCATGGGAGAATTCCATAGTTTGTTAATTTAACTCGATGTCATTGGCTAGATATACTTGTTCACTTGTTTTTTAATTATGTCTAACTTTGTGACCCCATTTGGGGTTTTCTTGGCAGAGATACTGGAATGTTTTGCCATTTCTTTTTCCAGCTCATTTTGCAGATGAGGGAATGGAGGCAAATAGGGTTAAGTGACTTGCCCAAAGTCACACATCCAGTAAGTGTCTGAGGTCAGATTTGAACTCACAAAGATGAGGCTTCCCAACTCCGGGCCCAGAATTCTATCCACTGAGCCACTTAGCTGCCCTGTCTAGAAATTAGACATCCTTCGTTCACTTGGTTTTTTTCACATGTGAATGGTTAGGTCAAACTTTTAAGTGCTTATGAATCACTTCTAGGAGATTTTTCAGTTCTCCAGGGATTAGTGTAACCAAGATGATGTTATTGGCAAATAGGAGCGTCAGGGAGATCTCACCATGTGGATTTCCTCATCAACCTAAACTTTGTTTGCATCTCTTCTAGGGCTGTGGCAAAAACGATTGGCAGGCATAAGTCTCTCTATTTTATGGATCATCTGATATTTGTGACAGAGGTTTATCAAGCAAGGTTGTCTCTGATGTTATATTTTTCAAAGGTTCCTGTATAATTATTGCGAATGAATGGGAAGCACTTTGTTGGAACAGGGTCCATATGGTGATGTTTTGCTCTTGCAAAGCAAGTGCTTAAAAATCAGCAAATAATAAGCTCAGCACTATCTTGACATCCCTACATATTTCAGTCATTTGTTTGACATCCAAAGGTGGCATCCCTATTGGATTAGTCCTTGTTTCAGGTGCCACTAGATCAGGGTCTCATAGATCACCCAAGAAGGTTGTTCTTTGTTTCTTAAAGGATGGTGCTAAAATGTCTGAAATGTTGGGATGCCAAGGAACTTGGCTTTCAATTTGTAGCTTTCAGTTTCACACATTTTGAAGGTTCTACTCCCTTCATTTGGAATGGAAAAGAATGTCTGCAGAGTCCAGAGACTAGGGTCTGCTTCTTGGAGCATTATGGCCTTAGAGGGGCAAAGGCCCCCAAACCCCTCCCCTTATAGCATGGTCTCACCAGACTTCATGAATGAGAGTCACCAAGATACCCCAGGAGTGGATGAAGCAAAAGAGGAAGTGGCTGAAGAAGACAGAAATTTATGAGTACTTCTGCACCCAGTCAGAGAACCTCTTCTTCAACACATGGTCAACTACACCCAGTTACAGAATGTCTGTTCATAGGCATTCCAGCGTGAGAGACATATATGTAATGGCTCTTACATATCATCATGATTTTCTCTGAAGCAAGTTCTTTACCTATTCCATCTGGAGAGATACTGTCCCAGATATTATACATATGTAACATATTCCTGACATAACAAAATTTAACAAAAGAGCAACAGTCATTCCTCAAATATAGAGAGAACTGAGTCAAATTTATAAGACTACAAGTCATTCCCCAATTGATAAATAGTCAAAGGATACAAACATGGAGTTTTCAGAAAAAGAAATTAAAGCTATCAGTAGTCCTATGAAAAAATATTCTAAATCACTATTGATTAGAGAAATACAAATTAAAGCAAGTCTGAGGTACCACCTGACTGACACCTATCAGATTGACTAACATAACAGAAAAGGAAAATGATAAATGTTGGAGGGGATGTGGGAAAATTGGGTCACTAATGCATTGTTGGTAGAGTTGTGAAGTGATCCAACCATTCTGGAGAGCAATTTGGAACTATGCCTAAAGGACAACGAAACGTTGCATACCCTTTGATCCAGCAATACCAGTACTAGAGATAATAAAAAAGGGAAAAGGACCCAAATGTACAAAAATATTTATAGCAGCTTTTTTTGTGGTGGCAAAGAATTGAAACCTGAGGGGATGCCAATGAATTGGGGAAAAACTGAATAAGCTGTAGTGTGGGTGTGTGTGATCATCCTTCATTGCTGAAGAAGACCATGCCATCAGAGAAATAATGACATGATTTGTACTTGACTTTGCTTTGAGTGAGGGAGGGCTGTGCAGGTCACCAGCCTCACTTCCCCTCCAGAGCCATCTGAATCCAGTGACCAGATATTCATCAGGATGACTGGAGATGATCCAGGATGAGGCAGTTGGGGTTAAGTGACTTGCCCAAGGTCACACAGCTAGTGAGTGTCAAGAGTCTGAGGTGAGATTTGAACTCAAATCCTCCTGACTCCTGCACTGGTGTTCTATCCACTGCACTACCTAGCTGCCCCAAGCTATATTATATGAGTGTAATGGAATACTATTGTGCTATAAGAAATGATGAGCAGGTGTATTTCAGAACAACCTGGAAAGACTTAGATGAACTGATGCTGAGTAAAGTGAGGAGAACCAGGAGAACATTGTACAAAGTACCAGCAGTATTTTTCGATGACCAACTTTGATGAACTTAGCTCTTCTCAGTAGTACAATGAGCCAAGACAATTGTATAAAACTCATGATAGAAAATACTATTTATATGCAGAGTAAGAACTATGGAGTCTGAATGCAGATCGAAGCATACTATTTTAACTTTTTTTGTTTTTTGGTGGCTTTCCCCTTTGGTGCTGCTTCTTTCACAACATGACTGATGTGGAAATGTTTACATGATTGCACGTGTATAACCTATATCAAATTGTTTGCCTGCTTTGGGGTGGGAGGGAGGGTGGAAGGAGAAAAAGAGAAAAAAATTGAAACTCAATGTCTTACAAAAAATGAATGTAATGTAACATTGCAATGTAATAAAATAATATAAAAATCTAATGTAAAATACATGTAATTAGAAAAAAATAAAATACTATTTGCCAAAAAATGAAAATAAAAAAAGATGCAGTTTGGTAGAATGAATAGAGGCCTGGCCGAGAAGTTAGGAGGGCTTGGTTTCTGTGTGACCAGGGGTAAGTCACTTGCCCTCTCTGAAACCGTGGTAACCATCGAAGACTGTATGTTAAAAATAAAGTGCAATCCCTATTGGTGGAAACCCCCAGCCAGAGTCATTCCCAAACAATGAAATTATGAGTATAGGGAGAAAAAAGCCAACCACTTAAAACTATCAATGACATTGATAAATGAAATTGTGTAAGCACAGAAAAGGTTTCTGATACGGCAGCCATATCTTATTTCAAGTTCTCAAATAGGCAACTGAAGCATAAGTTGTAGGAAATCCAAGATTGTTTGAAATGCTTCTTCCAGAAAGATGACAGCTTTCCTCCGCTCAATGTCAGGTTAATACCAACAGTGTTTTAAGGAGAAAGAAATACTACTTAACATTGCAATACTTAAACACTGTTCTTTGGTTAAAACCTGTATTTTAGAAAATTGCGTCATCTAGAGCTATGCATTTCTTTACAGGATTCATCAGATGAAAAAAGCAGAGCTACTTTAGCAAACCGAGTTTTAAAGATCTGAATACAGCTTGAGATGATTATCAGTTAGTGAAATTCTGAATGTTTTTAGATTAGACAATTTTGAAATGTCAGGTGTTCCCTAATGGATATAGGCTACATGTCTCAGATTCTGTCTGAAGTAGACATCAGCATATATCATCTATATCACTTTTATCTATATTCATATCATCTATGCTCATATGCATATTCCCTATTCTACATATTCTATGTTATCCAACTCTATGCAAATCTAGTCATCTGTGGGTATAATGATACCACCTCTTTAGTCAGTATCCATATCAACTACAATTATATCTATCTCATGATCCTTGGACCTGTATATGTAGATCAATATCCATATCTATATCTATAATGTCTATATCAGTAGCTCTTGTCAGAGCTGAAACTCTTAGTTCTAGTGACAGTAGAGTAGGGAAAGACCTCAAGACAAATATTGCTTGGCATATGTGGGAGAAGGTGGGGGAGGTGTGTGTGTGTGTGTGTGTGTGTGTGTGTGTGTGTGTGTGTGTGTGTGTGTGTGTGTGCTTGTGGAGGTAGGTGGATATAGGTCCTGGGCAGGGGGGGTACTCTTGAGAGCCTACTGCTGAAGAGGTAACCACAAGTGGATGGAATAGAGTGGGACCAGTTTGTGAACAACTCAGCTATGTGTAGCCACCAAGAAAGTACTAGGCCCCAGTTTCAACTCTGGGAGAAGGCATACCACCTGGCAGTTTCATATTTCCATGAATTATTCTTTGCAATTGGGTGCTAAATTCAGCTGAAGGAGTACAAGTGCCCTCTATATTTTGGGGTCCTATGGGAAAGCCCTGATTTCCCTGCCCTAGTTATGGATCTGCATTGAGTGCATGAGGACAAAGTTTAAAAATAGACTCTTCATAACAAAAAAAGGTCCTAACTAAAGTTATCCATATTTTGGGTGAATTCCAAAGTGTTTGCTCATGGTGTTATTTGAAAAAGTGCATTGATGAGAATGTGTAGGAATTGAGATGGTTGCTAGGGAGGAAGGGTGAAAAAACATGTGGGTTTTTTCCAATCTCTTCCCTTTCCCCACACACATTTGTCCTTTCTGTTTTGTGAATGGCGCCTAAGCTGGAGCTTTATCCCCTGTTCCTAAGTACCACTGGGTAGGAGCATTTGCAGGACAATTAGATTCAGTTCAAAAAGAATTTAGTAAGCACTGCAAGAAGGCCATTTTTCAGCAACCAAAAACCAGTGCTAAAGCAATAAGGCTTTACTGCTGACAGATATGTATAATGAAGACTGGAATGTAGGCTAGCTGGACAGAAAGCAAAGCCATCCAGATAACTCAGAGAGGTAGGTACCCTTAGATATTCCTAAGCTAGCCACAAGGTAAACTAAGGAGGTTAGGCCTGTGCCCACCTCCCATCACGCCTGCTGTCCCATCTCTAATATGCATATCTACCATGACGAGAGTCAGATTGTTTTGTATGCCAGGTACCAAGCTAGCCATTAGCCATACAAAGAAGCTACTACAACTCCTGGGACTAAGCATCCTTAGGAGAGTGGGAAAGAAGTGCAGAGTGGGCCTGGGGGATGTCATCACTGTGGAGGCCAGGTAGAAAAGGATGAGTGGGAAGGGAAAAAGGAAAGAGCAAGGAAGAATGTTTCAAAATGGTCTTCATACTTGCAAACCCTTGTAGAATTCCACTAGCTGCTCCAGTGTCCTTCAGGCCATGGGAATGTGCATAAATGTTCTGGATCATCCCTGGCTTACCAATAGTTGTGTCATTGAGCAGTGCACAATTAAAGCATTTGTCAAAATGTAGAACTAGAAAGAAACTTAGAGATCATATGGTCCAAATTCCCCTTTTGTGAATGAGAAAACTGAAGCTTCAAAAGGTTAAGTGATTTAAGTAGTTAAGCACGTCACCAGAAGAAGCTCAGATGGGTCCATGACTCACTCTAACTCATGCTACCTCTTTGTTTGATCCAAGTAAGGCAACTGATTTCTCAAAATAAATGAATCCCCACTCTCATACCCAATATTTTGTAGAAGAATCAGGTAACGAATGGTCTTGGTGAGGATCAATGGAAAGAGCAGTGGCTTTGCCTTTAGAGGAGAAAAAAAAACTTGGTTTGCACCTTGGCTTTGCCATTTACTATCTTTGTAAAAGATAGTCCTTTGGACAAATTTCAACCTTTTTGGGCATCGATGTTCTGCCCTATAAAATGCAGCTGTTGGGCTAGATGACCTCTAAGTGTTCCTTCTCCCTGCAAATCTGTGATCCTAAAGCAACAGCCTCTTGGTCCCAGTTATAATGATTGGGCCATATAATTTTTGTTGAATGAGCTCTGAATTGAGAAGAATGTTAATGGATGGTCTCCCACTTTGGGTGATTATACAAGTTGAGCATCATTTGGGGTATCTGCAGCACTGTTGCAATGATCAGCCCATCGATCTAGAGGGACCTCAGAGACTATCCAGTCCAATTTGATCATTTTACAGATTCAGAAACAGAGGCTCATTGAGGTTAAGTGACTTGTCCATGGTCACACAGATAATAAGCACCAGAAGCCCCTGAACCAGTAAATGAATGTATGAATAAATGAAAGTAATGTTTTATTTACTGTATATCCTTAGCACCTAACGTTACTTCTAGAAAACTAGTTTGACCCCAGCCCTGATGATACTAAGACTTACCTGAACTGGTATCTTCTTGTCCCAACCACTTTAACTCTGTGATACAATTAGAGTTAAATACTCTGGCTTCCTGACTTTCATTCCTTAATCGGCAACTAAAAGGACACCCCCACTGCCTTTCCTCACTGTTGAAGGGGATATCTCCAGTTAGTACTATATTACACACATACACACACACATATATAATTTAAAATACACACATATATGTATATGTGTGTGCATACACACATGTATATAAGCATATCTATGTACATGTATGTATATAGCCATACCTGTATATAAACATATATGTGTATATATATGTATATGTATATGTGTCTATATACATATGTTGTGGGTGTGTGGTGTTCTGTTTTATTCTATGTTAGAACCAAGTAGCTTTGGGCCTTGGATTGGAGCTTGTATCCTCCTGCCGCATGTCTTGGCATTGGCCATATGTTGTTTGAGAAATGGTAGGAGCAGTGGCAGCTTCCCATCTCTGCTGCTTCCCGTTGACATCTCTTCCCCTCTCATAACTCGTGTGACAGCACCACTCTTCAGGAAACAGTTTCCTCTCCTTTTTGCTGCAGTTTTATCAAATGCTTTCTATCTGTTATTTAATTTTATTGTGACAACCTTTCTGTGAGGCAGGTACTATTATCCTTATTTAACAGATGAGGACAGATGTGTTAAGTGTTATGGCAGTAGATCAGTCACTTATCACTAGCACTTATATAGCTCCTACTGTGTGCCACACTCTGTGCTAAGTGCTTTATGGAGATCTCATTTGATCCTTCTAACAACCCTTGGAGGTAGGTGCCATTATTACTCATGTTTTACAGTGGAAGGAGCTGAGGCGAACAGAAGTTAAGTGATTTACCCAAAGTCAAACAGCTAGTAAATGCCTGAGGCTAAATTTGAACTCAGATCCTGCTGACAAGCCAGGCATAGATCTCAAGATCTGGCAGCTAATTAAATATAGAGTTATCATCAAGAAGGAGGAATCTTTCCCTTTACCATGTGTGCCTTTACTTTTGTTTCCACTTCTCCATTGGTTCTAGATTAAAGCAATTAACAATTTTTGATTACTCATTTTTATGTTTAAGGCACGTAGTGTATAAAGACAGAAATAAAACAGCCCTCTGCCTCCGAGATCTTATATTCTATCAGAGGAGACAATATATACATGCATAAAAATATACAAAAGGCACAAAATAAATACAGAAGCACAAGGTAATTTTGGAGAGGGAGCCACTAGAAGGTAGAGGATCTAGCATTGTAGAGAGTGGATCCATGAAAGAAAGTACCTGCATTTGGAACAAGTATAGGATGCTGTTTGCGTGTGATACATTTCTGCCTCGGTACAATGTAAGCAGTAAGCCATCTTTCCCTGACTACTGCCTGAATTATGTAGCACTTTTCATTGGAAACAAAGGAACAATGCCTAAGGCTTATTATTTGATTGTATTAAGAAATGGATACTTGGATTAGTGGTTGTTCCACTTGTACATGTATTTTCCTTTATGTCATGAAATTTTATGCTATAATATGTTAGTTCAAGTACTACTGGGTCCAATATTAATGCATAAACCTTTAAAGCTAGAGTCTATATATTGATTATGATCACATTTAGTATATGTTTTTAAAGTAGGTGTCAGGTACAAGAGCTAGGTACTAGGCATATAAAAACCACTAAAACAGCTCCTGCCCTCAGAGAGCTTATATTCTTTCAGGGCAGACAACATTTACATGGACATGTATGTATAAAATATATGTAAGGTAATCATTAAACACCTCATATGTGTCAAGCCCTGTGTGAGGTGCTAGAAATACAAAGACAAAACTAAAACAGTTCCTACCCACAGGGAGCTTACCTTCTGTTAGATGTAGACATGTATATACAAAACATGTATCAATCAATCAACAGACATCTGTTAACAACTTCTGTATGCTAGGCCCTGTGGTAGATGCTGAGGATATAAAGACAAAAAAACCACACTGAAACATTTCCTGTCTTCAGGGAGCTTATGTTCTGTCAGACATATTTATGTACAAAATATACGTAAAGTGAATATCAATCCAATATTTATTAACTACAACTGTGTTCTAGGCCCTGTGTTAGGTGCTGGAGATGTAAAGATAGAAATAAAGCAGTTCCTGCTCTCAAGAAGCTTTACATTCTTTCATGGGGGACCCCAAGAAAAAGACTAATTAGAAAGAGAAGTACTTAAACCCAGTTTCAACTGATGCTTGACCCCCTTATAATGTAAGAGACCAGAGTTTTGTTCCCTCTACTCCCAGCCTAACAGTCAGACAAGCATGTGCACGGCTCCATGGGAGATGCTGATGATATAAATCCGAAAATTCCAACAATCCCCTGCCCTCAAAGAGTTTGTATTCTGCTGGAATTCCTAAGAGTTATCATTAGCAAAAGGAAGAAGAACCATACTGCTGGTTTGCTTAGTTTTGGCATGCATGTTGGACAGTTGGAAACTAAGAAAAATGAAACTCAGCCACTCTGCAAGACTTGCCTGGACCAACAAGGCAAACTCAGGTCATTTCAAAACAATCCTTTCTTGTTGATAGAAAACTACTGGGCATAGAAAATCAATCTGTTCCTTTGGAGTGGGGAGTTCCCCTTAAACCTTGTAAATAGAAATGGTAAGCACATCGTCTCTAGGAAAGCTGTCAGTCCACTAAAGGAGTGTTTGCTGTTGTTTTCCAAGGCTCATCAGATAGCCCAACTTTGTAGTCCATTTGGGAAAATGACTTTCTCTGTTTCTCTTGTGTGCATTAGAAATGATCGATTGGCAATTATAATTCAGGCAAAGATAGACTGTAATAGAACATTTTGAGAGACTATTTAGTGAAGTAGATAGTGGGCCAATTTCAGGAAATCCATAGGTTAAGTATTGTCTTGGACTTTTGTGCTGTATGACCCTACTTTTCAGTGCTTCTCTGAAATTTGAAATCACAGGTAAACTGCTAATCTGAATATGGGAAAGGAGAATCCAAGCATCCATGAATATAGGTATGAATATAGACATACAAATATATTCTTAGTTTGTTATATGGAATGTATTACTTTATAATAGAGCAGCCAGGTGACACAGTGAATAGAAAGCCAGTCCTGGAGTCAGGAAGATTTATCTCCCTGAGTTAAAATCTGACCTCAGACACTTACTAGTTGTGTAACCCTGGACAAGTCACTTAATCTTGTTTGCCTAAGTGTCCTCATCTGTAAAAGGAGGAGGAGAAGGAAATGGCAGACCACTCCAGTATCTTTAACAAGAAAACCCCAAATGGGGTCTAAACATATTACGTTATAGCATATTATGTTGTTATGTCATATTGCATCACATGTGTCATAACATCACATTATATTGTGTTATAGCGACATATTATATGAAGGAGAAGTGAAAGCCCATTTATATAGCACCTACTATGTGCCAGATTGTGCTAAGCACTTTATATTTTTTCAAAAGTTATCTCATATGATGCATGGAATGATGGAATGTAAATGCTTTTATTATCCCCATTTTACAGTTGAGAAAATTGAGGCAGACAGAGGTTAAGTGATTTGCCAAGGGTCACATAGCTAGCAAGTATCTGAGGCTGAATTTGAACTCAGGAAGATGAGTCTTTTTGACTTCAGGCAAGGCACTCTATCCACTGCACCACCTGCCTGCCTAAAAGTAGTGCCTAATCAATTGAGCTCCTGAAACAGTTAATTAAAGTAACTCCCACCCTTTTTCCCCCATAAACTTTCACATTTCTCTTTCAATATAAACCCTAGTACCACAAACTTAAGGATTTGTGTTAATAGCTAAATTATATATTAATGGTGTAACAACAAAAACAGTCAACTGTTTCAACAGTGTGTTACAGTAAGAATAATGGCAACTTTCCTTCAACTGGAAACAGACTGATCATTCGGCTCTTCCAAAAAGACAGTTTCTCCTCAAGAATTCTCTTCATAAATATATTTCTAAAATAAGATTTACAATTAACTCTTTCCAAAAATGTCTCTGCCATCTCTTCTTGACAGTTACAATTTCTCAGGAAAGAAGTAGAGTTAATTTTTCTCTCATCTCTTCTATATACTCATATAATCTCTCTCTCCCCTTCCCTGTCTCCCTCTCTTTCCCTCACTCCCTTCCTTCCTCCTTCTCTCCTTCCCTCCCCCTCTCTTTCTCTCTCCCCTTTCTTTCCCTCTTCCCCCCTTCTCTCCAACACAGACTTTCATGTTTGGAAAATTCTCTTACCCCTTTAGGACACATGGGAAGGGTTGTTGACGTTGGGGTTACATCTACCCTTTTTTTCCTGGTAGAATGTAAAGCTCCTTGAAGGAAAATACCTCAATTTGGTATTTGTATCCCTGAGCTTAACATGTTGTCTGGCACATGGTAGTCCCTTAATAAGTGTCTGTTGAGAACGTGGCATCCATTTTCTGTTGCATCTTGGCTCTTTTTACTTATCTTTTTTTTTCTTTTTTTAAGGGGAAGTTTAATCATGGGTTTAAGGAGGACTGAAGATGGATACAAAATATGTAGAACCAATAGCTATGTAAGCAAGTATGGCACCAATAACATTTAAAAACCCCACCAAGTTGAAGGGGCTGAACCACACAAGGTAGAAGAGGACAGAAACCCAAACTGGAGTTAAAGGCTCTGGTTTCATATCCCAGCTCTGTAATGACTACCTGTCTTGTGACTTTCACATAGTCTCTGAGTTTTCTCATTTATAAAATTTATAAAACATTTATAAAAAGTTTAGAGGCTTCTAAAATGCCTCTCTGCTCTAAATCTGGCATCCCGTGGCCTCCTGGGCCTCACTGTCTTCATCTCTAAAATGACCTTGGGCTGGAAGACTTCGAAGGTCTCTGCCAGCTTCAAGTCCTTGATGTTCTCTGTCCAGGACATAGGTTCTCCAACAAGGAGATTGCTCCACATAACCTCTAGCTACCTTCCACCTCCAAATCCTTCAAAATCAGGTTCTCCAAGCTCTCTTCATGCCCCAAAAGTCTCTGATTTGTCTAAGAATGTGAAGAAGACATACAAAGAAAATATTTCATTTCTTAGAAATCGTCCAGGCAATTGTTAGCTCAGTTTAGTTGTGGTTAGTTTGTTGTTTGACACATTTTCCTCGGAGCTTTCTCTCCAAAGAACACAAAATACTCCCTAAGCCTACAGAGCAACCTAGCATTGAATAGTCCTGCATTTAACCAGGCCATCATGAGGTGCAGGAATAGAAGTCAGGTTCAAGCCAACTTGTTGCAGATGGAAACACATTAGTTGTCCAAACACAACCCAATGTGTGAGGAATAAACCAAGCTTAGCAGTTGGTAAGATGATATCAATGAAGTGCCCAAAGTCTGGAATATTTACTTTTTTTTAAAGGCAGCTTCATTAAACAAATGTCCAGGTTGTCATAGAAACCAACATATTGGGTTTTCACAGTTTAATTGATGTGGTTGGAAATTGAATGTGGAAGCAAAGGGACTGATTTTCTGGATATTTAACTTAGTATTCGCTATGAATAATGATTGGTTTTTGTTCTTGGGGCTCTTTGTAAAATGACATTTCCAGATTTGGGGAAGATGTAAGTCATGGTACACCTGAGACATAAAAATCTGTAGTGCATTTGCCTCAGAAGCTCTGCAAAAATGGAATTTTTGCCTAGATATAAATGTTTGGGTGCTCATGTTTGTCTCTCATCAGAAATCATCCTCCTACTCAGTCATGTCAAAATAGTTTTCACTGGCAGTAATTAACATTTCACACAGAGGATCGGCTCCTCACCCATACCCTGCAGCCTAGTTTCTAGGCCTAAATTTTACACTTAACAATCCATTTGACAGCTGGGGCTTATTTAGTAAGGAAGATTTGGCATTAGGTTGTCCAGTTTTCTTTTCTAGTTAGAAAAACTGATCATCTGATTATGTGATTATTTTGAATAATTTTTATAATGTAAATTGCACATACTAATTCACAAATCTGATGTCCAGAGTTCACTTTATGCAGTTCTGTTCTAACATATTTTCTATGTGAGCAATATTCAGAGTTGAGATCTCTTGATAGTAAAAAAGCATTTTCCTCTTCCCCCTTTCCCCTCTTCCCCCTTTCCCCTCTTCCCCCCTCCATTTTAACCCTCCTGAGTATCAGAAATATAGTATCGTTGTAAGACCACAGACTTACAGTGGCTTCTGATCTAACTATCATTTTACAAGTGAGTAAATCCAGGTGCAAAGATGTTAAATGATTTGCTTTTAAGATCACATGGGTAATTAGCATCAGAGATAGCGTTAGAACCCAAGTCCTCTTTCTCCAAAGCTGTTGTCCCATGCCTCCCAGCTCTTACTGTGAGAGCCTTGAACTGATAGCACAAAAGCCAGAGTTTCCACAAAGCATTGAGAAGTGGAAGAACAAAACTTTGATTTCACATCTGTAACTTTATTCTATGAAACAAGTGTAAGACCCCCTGAGGTTTCTCTTCCCTTTATTCTGGTAGGTTGGGTTCCCAGAGGGTGTCTACTTATTCTTCCCCTCACATGAGCCATGAGGGCATCTTCCCCTTATGCACACAAGGCCTCTAGGGAGAAAGGGCTCAAATTTAAAGTATAACAGTAGTCAGGCATAGGTCTAGGGAATACATAGATCCATGGTGTACCTTTCAGTTTCTAGGCTCAAATGGCTTTTTCTGTCCTTATGGAGTCTTCTTCAGGTTCACCTTAAGTGTGGCTCTTCATTGGGCTCCTATATCATTGCCTTTCTGTAGAGTCTATTGCATCCCTAGGACACACAAGGCATGAAGCTGTTTATGACCTCAGGGTCCTGTTATCCTATTTTCATAGGTAACCTTCTTTCCATCTTGGAGACTTAAAATCCCTGAAGCTGCTGCTTATCTTGAGGGCTGACTTTCTACCTCCATCAAAAGATATTTTCTCTGAGGTCAGCCCCTCAGCAGAATCTATCAACACCAGCTGCACTGATCACTTTAATCAATCTCCCACTTCCCTGTTCACTCTTCTTTCAGAATCATCATTCATCTAAGGTCAAGAATGAATAAACTCAAAAGAGACAGAAGTGACATATGCCCAGGGAACTGTAATAATCATTCAGGAGACTGATCACCCAGTATTTCCCAATCCCCAATATCCCCAGCTTAGAACCATAAGCCTCCCCTACTACCTGAGAGGAAAGAAAACACATGCAGATATGCATGCACACTCACACACACATGCATGAACATACACACACGAGACACATAAGACATATCACGCCTAGTGTGTCTATCCCAGTTTTAGATCAGCAACCTATCTTTCCCCTCAGACAGCTAAAAGACTCTTTATCCCCAGTACTAGCTCCTCAGTCACTCATGTCCAGAAATAGGCTTGCCAAGCCTCATATGTCGGTTTGAAACTGGGCAGAGAACATCTGGGTATGCTTTGTATAACCCACCAAGAAGGGCAAATCCCAGGCATGCACTAAAGACTGGACTTTTGTTGGCCCATCTTCCTGTTACACAAGGGAGAGGAAGAGTGTGTTTAGGAACCTTATTAGGCACTAGAAAGCTCCAACCTCACATGTATAGGGGTCAGGGTAGAGTCCATGGTGAGGGGCAGCTAGAAGGCATGGTGAATAGAGCAGTTGACAACAGGAAGACTCATCTTCATGAGTTCAGTTCCAGCCTCTGCCACTAATTAGTTATGTGACCTTGGGTTAGCCATTTATCTCTCTTTGCCTCAGTTTCCTCATTTATAAAATGAGATGAAAAAGGAAATATCAAACTACTCCAGTAACTTTGCCAGGAGAGCCCCAAATGAGGTCATGAAAAGTCAGACTTGACTGAAACAACTCAGTAGCAACAATCATGGCCACTTTTAGGTCTTTTGCAATCTCTGTTGTAAAATGAATGCAGTGTGAAAAGGAGATTTGGTCAAGAGATCCATAAGCAGATTTGCCATGTAATTTATTCACCAAAAGCATGGCATGTGTATTTGGTGTATTCTTCTAACATCTAGCATGCCCTAGGTACTCATTTCTTCCCTCCTCCTCCTCCCCTGTGGTTAAGAAAAAAATCTACTAGTCACCCTAAATTAAGTGAATGTCTTGCCCATATAGTAAAGATGCGATCAGATCTGGTGGAGCAGGCTGCAGGAGGTAGGAGAGACCTGGGTCCAAATCCCACCTCTAACACTGGCTAGCTGTGTGACATCAAACTAGCCAATCTCTCCAAGCCTCAGTTTCCTCATCTATAAAACGAAGATAGAAGTATTTGAAGTTCCTCCCTCAGGGTTGAAATGAACATCAGATAAAGTAATATATAAACAACACTTTGCAGACTGTCCTTTGTGCTCTGTAAAATGTCAGATCTCATTATCATCCTCATGGCCATTCCTTCATTTCATATTCTTATGGCAACTTGTAGGCAGTTTGTACTTTGTGATCATCTTCTTTTATTTTCTTATTTTGTGTACAATATACCACAAGGGCAGCTAGGTGGTGCAGTGGATAGAGCACCAGTGCAGGAATCAGGAGGACCTGAGTTCAAATGTCACCTCAGACACTTGACACTCACTACCTGTATGACCTTGGGCAAGTCACTTAACCCCAGTGTACTCATCCTGGGTCATCTCCAGTCATCCTGATGAATATCTGGTCACTGGATTCAGATGGTTCTGGAGGAGAAGTGAGGCTGGTGACCTGCATAGCCCTCCCTCACTCAAAACAAAGTCATGTGCAAGTCATGTCATTATTTCTTGATGGCATGGTCTTCTGCTGCAATGAAGGACAAACACATACAATATATCACATCATAGTTATCATGTCCTCCAATCCCCATTTTCACTCTGAAAGGGGAGAGAAACATGATATGTATTTTTTTCCAATTTACTTATTTTTAGTTTTCAACATTCTTTTCCACCAGATTTTGAGTTTCAAATTTTCTCCCCATCTCTCCACTCCCCCAGCCCAAAACACCATGCATTCTGATTGCCCCTTCCTCCAATCTACTCTCCCTTCTGTCACACCCCTCTCTTCATTTATCCCCATCTTTTCTCTTTTCTTGTACGGCAAGATAGATTTCTATACCCCATTACCTGTATTTCTTATTTCCCAATTACATGCAAAAGCAATTCTCAACATTCCTGCCTAAAACTTTGAGTTCTAACTTCTCTCCCTTCCTCCCTCCCCACCCATCCCCACTGAGAAGGCAAGCAATTCAATATAGGCTGTATATGTGTAATTTTGCTAAAGACTTCCATAATAGTCATGTAGTGAAAGACTAACTATATTTCCCTCCATCCTTACCTGCCCCCCCATTTATTCTATTCTCTCTTTTGACCTTATCCTTCCCCAAAAGTGTTTACTTCTAATTAACCCCCTCCTCTCATTTGCCCTCCCTTTTGTCATCCCCCACATCCCACTTATCCCCTTCTTCCCTACTTTCCTGTAGCGGAAGATAGATTTTCATACCAAATTGAGTGTGCATGTTATTCCCTCCTTAAACCAAATGTGATGAAAGTAAGTTTCACTTTTCCCCCTCTCACCTCCCCCTTTCCCCCTCCATTGAAAAAGCTTTTTCTTACCTTTTTTATGAGAGATAATTTACCTCATTCCATTTCTCCCTTTTTCCTCCCAATATAATCCTCTCACCCCTTAATTTTATTTATTTAGATATCATCCCTTCCTATTCAATTCACTCTGTGTCCTCTGTCTATGTGTGTGTGTGTGTGTGTGTGTGTGTGTGTGTGTGTGTGTGTGTGTGTGTGTGTGTGTGTAATCCCTCCAACTACCCAAATACTGAGAAAAGTTTCAAGAATTACAAATATTATCTTTCCATGTAGGAATGTAAACAGTTCAACTTTAGTAAGTCCCTTATGATTTCTCTTTCCTGTTTACCTTTTCATGCTTCTCTTGATTCTTGTGTTTGAAAGTCAAATTTTCTATTCAACTCTGGTCTTTTCATCAAGAATGTTTGAAAGTCATCTATTTTGTTGAGTGACCATTTTTCCCTTGAAGTATTATACTCAGTTGTTTTAGTCCTAGTTCCTTTGACTTTTGAAATATCCTATTCCAAGTCCTTTGATCCCTTAATGTAGAAGCTGCTAGATCCTGTGTTATCCTGATTGTATTTCCACAATACTCAAATTGGTTCTTTCTGGCTGCTCTCAATATTTGCTCCATGACCTGAGAACTCTGAATTTTGGCTACAATATTCCTAGAAGTTTTCCTTTTGGGATCTCTTTCAGGAGGTGATCAGTGAATTCTTTCAATATTTATTTTACCTTCTGGTTCCAGAACATCAGGGCATTTTTCCTTGATAATTTCCTGAAAGATGATGTCTGGGCTCTTTTTTTGATCATGGTTTTCAGGTAGTCCCATAATTTTTAAATTATCTATCCTGAATCTATTTTTCCAGGTCAGTTGTTTTACCAATGAGATATTTCACATTGTCTTCTATTTTTTCATTCCTTTGGTTTTGTTTCGTAATTTGTTGTTTTCTCATAAACTCATTAGCTTTCATCTGCCCCATTCTAGTTTTTAAAGAACTATTTTCTTCAGTGAGCTTTTGAGCCTCCTTTTGCATTTGGCTAATTCTGCTTTTTAAAGCATTCTTCTCCTCATTGACTTTTTGGGCCCCTTTTGCTATTTGAGCTAGTCTGTTTTTAAAGATGTTCTATTTTTAAAGGTGTTATTTTCTTCAGCATTTTTGGGTCTCCTTTAGCAAGCTGTTGACTTGCTTTTCATGATCTTCTTACATCGTTCTCATTTTTCTTCCCAATTTTCCTCCACCTCTCTTACTTGATTTTCAAAATCCTTTTTGAAGGATTTCCTCTGAAGACCTAAATTGTTCCTCCTCATCCAAAAGGATGGAAGAAAATACCTGCTCACCAAGAAAGTAACCTTCTGTTGTCTTATTCTTTTTCTCTTTTTTGGACATTTTCTCAGTCAGTTACTTGACTTTTGAGTTCTTTGTCAAGGGGAGGGTCATGATATGTCTTAATGAACCATTGACATGCCTATACCAATTTTCCTTAGCAGCATTTTTCAATCTATGTTTTCCTGAATCATGAAGTCATCCAGAATTGTAGAGGAAGAGGGTTATTTATGGTGCAAAAAGTTATAATGGAAGTCAAGTGTACAGCCAACCCAGCTACATTACTATCTCTGTCAGTTGTGCATATTATTAAGTACCTACTATGTGCCAGACACTGTGATAAGGACTAGGGACATGAATAAAGGAAAATTTTAAAAAAACAAACAGCAACAGCTCTGGCTCTTGTACTCTAGGACTAGTACATAGCCACTACATGGAGTTCATACTCTAATGGGAGAAACAACATGGAAGCAACTATGTACAAACAAGATATTGTTCAATTGTGTTTCAGTCATGTCTGATTTTTCTTGACTCCATTTGGGGTTTTCTTGGCAAAGATACAGGAATGGTTTGCCATTTCCTTCTCCAGTTCATTTTATAGATGAGGAAACTGAAGCAAACAGAGTGAAGTGACTTGTCCAGGGTAACACAGCTAGTAAGTGTCTGAGGCTAGATTTGAACTCATGTCTTCTTGACTCCAGACCATGCACTCTATTCACTGTGCCACCTCATTGCCCCACAAACAAAATATAGAAAGGATAAAATGAAGATAATCAACAGAGGAAAAGTACAGGTAGGAGTAGGAAAGCTTCTTACAGAAAGTAGAACGTTCGCTGAGGCTTGAAGGAAGCCAGGGAAGCTACAAGGCAAAGATGAGAAGGGAGAACTTCCCAGAAAGGATAGGCAGCCAATGGACATGCTCTCCCAGTTGTTGGAGTCATGTCCTACATTTGGCTTGTAATGACCTTATCCATCTGACTCTAACCTGCTTCTCCAGACAATTTCGTAAGACCTCCTTTCACACATTCTTTGTTACAACAACATTGCTGTTTCCTGTACTAGGTGCTTCATCTCCCTCCACCTTGCACTTGCTGTTCCTGTACCTGGAACATGCTCCCTCCTGACATCTGCCTATGTGAATCCCTCCTTTCTTTCATGCTCCTGAGCTACCTCCTCTAAGAATCCTTTATGATTTCTCCCAGGTGTTAGTGTGATCACCTTCTTCAAATCACTTTGCCTTGCCTTATTTGTGTGCCTGTTGCACAGCTCTGATGAGCCATATACTCCTGGAGCCACTATTTGTTCATGTTTATATATGTAAGGCCTAGAGCAATACCTTGAACATTTGTAGGAGGCAGTTTGTATCTGTGATTTAATGTTTAAATTTAAATGTTACTTGGCTTGAATTACATAGCAAAAAGTGGAAAAATCATTTGGAAACTAGATCTCATGACATTTCCATTTTCTTTTAGCCAATCATCACTTTCTTGAGTAATGTTGCTTAAAGTAAGGGACACTGTCATCTTGAATTTTTACACAAAATGGTATGATTGGGAAATAAGTATTCTAATTCTCCATTGGATCTTTAATCTTATCCATTTAAGAGATATCTCCCATGATATAAATTGAAATTCATCCTTGCCTATCCATCCTTGATTTCTACTGATATCATAGGGCACCCAGTGGAATGTTCTGCTTGGGCCCTTCACCTGTCATCCCTTACACTTTTCATATGCCCAGCCCATCTTCTCTTCCTAAGGAAAATAAGTGAAGGATGAACATAAGCTAATAAGTGAGGCCTGACTTCATCTAAATTGTAAGCTTATTCAGGATATAAGAGTTGTTCAGTTATTTCTTTACTATCATCCTTCACCCCAAAGGGCCTAGAATAATACTGTGAATGCTAAGCATCTGATAAATGCCTATCTAGATGTACATTTTATTTTCCCCAATAAATTACTGAATTTTTTGTTAAATAGCTGTAGGGTCACCTAGAATTTGGCTGCCTTCTTGAGGATATCCCTATTGCTTTCTTCTGAGGTTCATAATTAGTTGTAAGATTATTGTGCAATAGGACTTCCATTATAGCTATTTTTGGAATTACAAGATTTTTCAGCTAGAAAGGACCGTAACAATTACTTAGCCCTCCTACCTCCATTTATAGATGAGAACAACCAGAGAATATGAATTGATTTACTTGAGATCACATAAGTAATAAGAGGCAGAGATGGGAACCAACCATCTAGGTCCTCTGGCTCTGATTCCAGCCTCTCACCAGTTCCCTTCTTCCTTTTCTCCCTGTGACTGTCTTTACCTAGTGTAGAAGACATACCTTATTTTGGATTCAGGTCCATGACTCGTTTATTATGAGTTAATTATTTTGTGAAATGAAATTTCAGCATCTGGTTAATTTTTTTTTAATAAACAAGTACCTAGAGATTTTTGAGGTCTGTTTCAATATTCAGTAAACACAGAAATGAAAAAGGCAGATGTTCATTCAAACTTTTCAGTGTTGTTATTTGGAAAATAAATATCAGGATATTTACCTCTACTATCTTTGGCAAAGAAAATTCAGAACATTTGTTAAACAGCTATTATGTGCAGGGCATTGTGTTAGATGCTGATATGAAGAAAAAATGATGGGTAGCTCTTGTAGAATTAAGGTCTGCGTGAGATTTTTATAAAAAATAATCTCATTCTATCCTCACAACAACCCTGGGAGATAAATGGTATTACCATACTTATTTTATGGTTATCAGAAGTGAGTTATACAAAAGTTAAGTGAGATTTGCTGTGTGTCACACAGATAATGTGTGAGACTGAATTTAAACTCAGATCATCCTGATTCTAGGTCCAGCAGTCTATCCACTGTACTACCTGACTGCCTTTAAAAAAAAAAAAAAAAAAAGGAAAGAAAAGAATGGGGCTGGGAGGGAGGGGGCCAGAATGAGAATGATGGTAGTAATCCCTAGACAGAGGCAGGTTAAATGGTTCATTGGATAGAGTACTGGGCCTAGAGACAGGAAAACCTGAGTTTAAATCTGGTATCAGACATTTACTAGCTGTGTGACCCTGGGCAAGTCATTTAACATCTGTCTGTCTCAGTTTCTTTAACTATAAAATTTGGATAATAACAGCACCTACCTCCCAAATGAGATAATATTTGTAGGGGGCTTAGCACAATCCTTTGTGAGTATTAGGTATTTAATAAATGCTTATTTGCTTCCTTCCTCATTTTCTTCATGGTTCAGCTTAGATAGGTCCTTCTTTATGAAGTCTTCCTAATCTACCTGGCCTAGAATCTAGTTCCTTGCCTCCATAAATTACCTTTTATTTCTCCTGTTTATATGCATATGTGAACATATTTGTCTCCCCCATTAGAAAGTGAGCTCTGTAAGAGCCAGAATTGCTAGCTTTTTGTCTTTGTACCCCAGTGCCTTACCCAAAGGTGGTACATACCATTCAGCACCCTTCATCCATGCCTAATAAAGGCTTATTAATGGATTGCTCCTGTGTGGCATGTGGCTTCCAGCCTTCAGCCCCCCACCCCTCCCAAATAGAAGATTTCTACAGTATTTGCCTTCTCCTCAAGGGGATGCAAGATTGAGCTTCTGTTGCAAATAGCCCGTGCTACTACAACAAATTTTCTTTTGTGCTCACGTTAGATCATAGGTTCATAAATGGGCATTAGACACTATAGAGTCAATCCTTCACAATAATTTCTGCTCATCCTTAAAAAATTGTTGCAGTGAATTGTTGATTATGGAGTTTTTTGTTCTGTCTAGAGCACAAAAGACTGTTAAATGGCACTAAAAATTTTCCTTATCATAGAATGTAAAGAGCTTGAAGGCAGGATTTTCAGAGGGCTGAGCTAGGAGTAATGGGCAGAACCTACAAAGAGGCTGATTGTGTCTTGATATCAGCAAGGACTTCTTGACCATTTGAGCTGTCCTAAAGCAGAATGGACTTCCTGGAGAGGTAGCTTCTCCTGAGAAGTCTTCAAGCAAAGGCTGGGCAGCAGCCACTTGTCACCTGTCCTGTAGAAGGGATTGCTGTTTAGGCATTAGGAGAAAGTAATGGACTTGACCTTCCAACTTGATAATATATTTTTTCTCTTTGTATTCCCATTACACAATATAACTTCTTTCTTGTTAACTTTTTTAATTTGAATTTGTCGTTGAACATTTTGTAATCATTGCAGCATGGTTCCTTGGACATGTGTTGAGAGGTCTGAGGACTTCGGTTTAAATTACACCTCTGTCACTCCTGGGTGACCTAGGCAAGTGACTTAATCTCTACAAGCCTATGTTAGGTCATCTGTCAAATTAGGAAGGGTTAGATGGTATCTGAGGTCCCTTAAAACTTTTGTCTATGATCCTGTGACTTCCAAGCTCCCTGTAGCTTGAAATGTTTGCTTGATGGAAGATTTGGCCTGTGGGTCTTTTGGCTGTCTCTTTCCCTATTGCTACCTTTTCTTCTTTGAGCCATGTTTCCCATAATTCCCTCCATCTCCTCAATATTATCCAGTCCTCACTGTCCTTAGTTTTCTCCTCCTATGATGAAGCAAAATATTTCTAAGATTGTTCTCTTAACTCTTTCTTTGCTCTCAGAAAGACCAGTTCTGTTAAATAGCTTTAGGATTTCCTATTCCTCTGTTGAAGATAAAGTGAGATAGAGGATGTTGGTATAAACAATGGCATTCTACAGAGTAAAATCAGCCTCCTCACTAAACCACACCATACCTCCCTACTGTTCACCAGTGAACCTTAACTAGAAATCAGCCTTGCAAAAGAATTAAAGAATTCCTGATCACATCATCTTATTGGGATATGTAGCCTATATTTGGCATATCATCCTACCAACCACCAAGTTTTATTCGTTGCTCAAGACAAGATAGCAGATCCTCCTAGTGCTGAGTTAGACTGAAGTGTTCCTGCAATCAAATCACCACACATCTGGTTGGTTCCAGCCTTCTACTTTTGATATAAGTATATAAGATATAAGCAGTGGTGTCAAGAAGGAAGGGCTGGGGTTGGAGGCAGAAATCAGTCTATCAGAAATCCTTTAAGTACTTACTGAATTCTGAGTGCAGTTAGGTGGTATAGTGGATAAAGTTCCAGGCCTGCAGTTAGGAAGACCTGAGCTCACGTCTGGCTTCAGATGCTTGCTAGCTGTGTGACCCTGGATAAACCCCTCAACTCTGTTTGCCTCAATTTCCCCATCTATAAAATGGGCAGGAGAAGGAAATGGCAAACCCTTCCAGTGTCTTTGCCAAAAAACCTCAAAGGAAGAAATTAGGAGAAAAGAAGATATAGAGAGCATTACAAAATGTAAAATAGATCATTTTTGATTATGTAAAATTAAAAAGTTGTCGCACAAACAAAGCCAATGCAACTAAAATTATAAGGAAAGCAGAAAACTGAGAGGGAAATTCTCGCAACAAATATCTGTGATAAAGGTCTCATTTCTCAAATATATAGAGAACTGCATCAAATTTATAAGAATACAGCTCACTCCTCAATTGATAAATGATCAGATAATATGGACAGGGAGTTTTCAGAAAAAGAAGTCAAAACTATCTATAGTTATATGGAAAAACGTTCTAAATCACTATTCATCAAAGAAATGCAAATTAAGACAACTCTGAGGTACTACTTCACACCTGTAAGATTGGCTAATATGACAAAAAAAAGGAAACTGCTGGATGTTTGAGGGGATATGGGAAAACTGGGACACTAATGTGCTATGGGTGGAGTTGTGAACTGATCCAACCATTCTGGAGAGCAATTTGGAACTATACCTAAACAGCTATAAAATTTATTTCCCAAAGACATCAAATAGAGAAAAGGACCTATTTGTACAACAATATTTCTAGCAGCTTTTTTTTGCTGGTCGCTAAAAATTGGAAATCAAAAGGATGCCCATCCATTGGGAAATGGATAAACAAGGTTGGTGTGCAATGTAACAGAATATTATTGTGAAAAGCAGAGTGATTTCAGAAAAACTTGGAATGATTTACATGAAATAATGCATAGTGAAGTGAACAGAACCAGGAGAATGTTGTTCACAGTAAAAGTAATTTTGTTTGACAAAGAATCATAAATGACTTAGCTGTTCTCAGCAATACAATGATCCAACGCAATCCCAAAAGACTTGTGATGAAGCATACTATCCACTTGTGGAGAAAGAACTGATATAGACTGAAGCATGCTATTTTTCACTTTCTTTCTTAGAAAATGACTAATATGGAAATATTTTACATACTGCACATATACAACCTATATCTGACTGTTGACTGTCTCAGAGAAGACGGAAGATAAGGAGGAAGGAAAGAGGGATTGAATTTAAAATTCAAAATTTTAAATACAAATGGTAAAAAAAAATTGGGGGAAAAAAGAAAACCCCTAATGGGGTCACAAAGAGTTAGACATAACTGAAAACTACTAGACAACAAAAACTGTGTTGTGGACATTGTTGGTACAGAAACAAAAAAGAAACTATCCCGTGTTATCAAGGAACTTATATTCCAACGAAGTAGAAAAGATATTCTCATGCATATGATTATATCTGTGTGGTTGTTGTCCTTCGTTCTAGAAAAGGATCAAAGGGACATCATCACGATAAAGTGAAGTTTCAGTGTCTCCGACTGTGGCTGATCAGACCAATATGAGCTCGGAATGCTCTACCACAGATTGGGCAGATAGGGTGAACATTTGGGAGGGTTATTCCAAATTTGTGCATCCTACATTTCCTTTGTGCTGTGTCAACTCTGCTTTGCTCATAGAGCACAGCACCTTCTCTGCTGTGGGCATGCCATGCTGAGAATCCTGTCCCAGTGTCTCTCATGTCCCACAATCAAATCCAAAATTCTTGAGGGAGACCTTGAGAGTGTCCTTGTATCACTTCTTCTGACCACCATGTGATCACCTGCCCCATGTGAGTTCTCCATAAAATAGTCTTTTTGGCAAGTGTACATTTTGCATTTGAATAACATGGCCAGCCTATCATAGTTGCACTCTCTGAAGTACATCTTGAATGCTTGGAAGTTTAGTTCAAGCAAGGACCTCAGTGTCTGATGCCTTATCCTGCCAGGTGATCACAATCTTCCTAAGACAGTTCAAATGGAAGCAATTTCTGCCATGGCCCTGGTAGACTGTTCATGTTTCATAGGCATACAACAATGAGGTTGGCATAACAGCTCTGTAAACCTTCAATTTGTTAGTTAGTCTAATACCTCTTCTCTCCCAAACTTTTCTTCAGAGCTTCCCAAACACTGAGCTAGCTCTGGCAATGTGTGCATCACACTCATTGTCAGGTGTACTTCCCTGGAAAATACACTACCAAGGTAAATGAACTTATCTACAGCATTCAAAGCTTCTCCATTTGCTATAATTGATGGTTCCATGTATGGATGATGTAGTGGTGACTGATGGAGCACCTGTGTTTTCTTGGTGTTGATTATTAGGCCAAAATTAGCACAGGAAGCAGAGAATTGATCCATACTTTGTTGCATCTCAGCTTCAGAGGCTGCATTGAGTACACAATCATTTGCAAATAGAAAATCATGCAGCAATACTCTCTCCACTTTGGTCTTTGCTGGTAGTCTTTTCAAATTGAAGAACTTACCATCAGTATGGTGGTTGACCTTGATGCTGTGTTCATCCTCACTGAAAGCATTTGACAACATGGCTGAAAACGTCATGTTAAAAAGTATGGGAGCACACAGCCCTGTTTCACAATCGTGTTGGTGACTGGGAAGACACGAGAGCATTGTCCCCTATCCAGAATCTGGGTAAACATGCCATCATAAAATTGACATACAATGCTGATGAATGTCTCTGGTCAACCAAATTTTGACATAATTTTCCATAAGCCCTCATGACTAACAGTGTCAAAGGCCTTGGTCAGATCTACAAACATTGTGGTACACACCTCTGTTCTGCTCCTGGAATTTCTCCTGGAGTTGTCAGACATCAAAAACCATATCGACTGTTCCTTGGCCCTTTCTGAAGCCACACTGGCTCTCAGGTATATGACCATCTTCCAGATGAAAGATCAGCCCATTAAGGAGGACTCTAGCAAGAATCTTGTCAGAAATGACTAAGAGAGAGAGACCCCCCCCCCCCATGATTGTTGCAGGACAATCTATTCCCTCTACCTTTATAAAGATGGATAATGGAGACATCCTTGCACTCCTGGGGGAGAACTTCCTCTTGACATATAACCTGACATATTTCATACAATATTTTGTATGAGCAATGGTCCCCCTACCTTGTAAATCTCACCTGGAATAGAATCAGCACCAGGTGCTTTGCCACATGAGAGGAGCCTAATGGCACTCAAAACCTCTTCTTCAGTTAGATGTTTAGCTAAGGAGGGATTGACTTCAACCTGAGGTAAATGGTCAGTGGCCTCAGCATTGAGTGATGATGGTCTGTTGAGAACACTGTGCAAGTGTTCAGCCCATCTCTCTAGGATCGTGTCTTTATCACTAATCAATGTGACTCCATCAGCACTGAGTAGTAGTTATGCAACGTAGGTTTTGGGTCCATAAATAGCTTTCAGAGAATCATAAAATATCTTTGGATTATTACTATCACCATAAAACTGAATTTCATTTGCCTTCTTACTGAGCCAGGAATCCAGCATCTCTCTAAGCTTTGCTTATACTTTACTTTTGATAGAATTAAATGCTGCCTTCGTAGAGATGGATGAACTGTCCTACTCTGATATATCCTGTGGAGTTCTTATTTTTCATTTAGCAGCTTCTGAATTTCCCCATCATTTTCATCAAACCATTCTTGGTGTTTGCAAGTGTTCTCACCCAGATGAGCAAATGCAGTGCTATACACCAAATCTCTGAAAGCTGCCCGCTCCTTTTCTGCTCCATCGTTGCCAACTCTGTATTGGTTCAACTGTTCCTCCAAGTCAGCAACAAGTTGTTCACATTCAGAGAAGAGCTCTAATTTGTTGACATTAATTCTTCTGGTAATCGTTTTGTCTTGGGGGTGGTACTTTTGATGAATGCGAATATTTAGCTTGGAAAGGATAAGTCTATGATCAGTCCAGCACTCTGCGCCACACATTGCCCTTGTCACTCTCACACTTTGTCTGTCTCTTCTCCTTATGATCACATAATCTATTAAATGCCAATGTTTGCTGCGAGGGTGCATCCATGAAGTTTTATTGCTTTTAGGTAAATGGAAAACAGTATTGGTGATGAGAAGGTCATGCGATGCACAAGTCTTCAGCAGCAAATGACCTTTGCTGTTGCTGTTTCCAACTCCATTCCTCCCTAGGACTCCCTGCCAAGTTTAGTAGTCTGAGCCTACTCTAGCATTAAAGTCACTCAGAATTATAAGCTTGTCCTCTGTTGGCACATTGATGATGAGTCTCTAGGTCTTCATAAAATTTTTCTTCAACTTCATCAGGGTTTGTCATGGGAGCATAGGCACTGATGATGGTGGCATGGCGTTTTCCTGCAAGTGGCAATCATATTGTCATAAGCCTGTCATTCACTCCTTTTGGCAGGTGTACCAGTTTGCTGACTTTTGATTGCAAAACCTATGCCAGCTTCACCGTGCTCCTCTTCACTGTGGCCACTCCAGAAAAATGTGTATACAGCTCCAACTTCAGTAAACTGGCTTTCATTTGCCAACCTTGTTTCACTCAGGGCTGCTATTTGGATGCAATACCTGTTGAGTTCTCTTCCAACAATAGCAGTTCGTCTCTGAGGTCTGCTGGACTTTGTGTTATGTATAAGTGTGTGCATGTTCCATGTGCCGGTGGTGAGTGGAATCATCTTTGCAGATGTTTTTGTACGTATTGTACATTTTTTGTGTTTCAACCACAGAGTGGGATTCCCCTCCTGCCATGGTAATCAGGCCAGAGTTGAGTAAGCAGACAATTTTTAGGGCATCTTTTCTATCCCTCTTCCTCATACCAGAAGGTGATCAGTGTAATTCATAAAAAGCTTCTCAGACACCCAGGGGGCTGCTGAGTCCCACTGCTGCTTTCAGTGAGAAATGACCCTATGACCTGTGCTGCCTATGTGCAGGGTCATGACTACAGCTCCCAGTGTATCTGCACCTGCTGCTTCATCACTTTCCTGTTGCCACAGGACTTTGAGGCATAATAGTAAAATGGTATGGGTGATGTCTTTTGATTCATGCATAAAAATTGGATTTAAGTGAGGCAGAGTTTCACAAAGTCATCAGCCTCACTCCCTCCTCCAGAGTCATCAGAGTCTAGTGACAGGACAGAGTCCAGATGGCTGGCAATGACGCAGGATACAGTTGATGACTTTGGTGTCTTTGGTGACTAACCAAGCTCTAAGCGCTCCACATCGCCTGCTTCAGCTGCCTTCATGGCCATTAGAACAAATTGTTCTCATTTGCCCATTCCACCAGAGAAAATCTTCACATGCTTGGGGTAGACACCCCCCAACTCACCAGTGGGTTTGAGATCCCTTGGTTGCCCTCAGCCTGGTTTGACCCATCTACTGAAACAGTTTACCAGGGTGTATGCTGCATGCTGCAGCTTCTTGGAGTCACAGGTGAAAGTTAGGTGCAACAAGTGGGCACCAAAGGTAGAAAGAGCCCCTGAAAAGGACTTGGCAGCCAACACACCAAAGGTACTGGTCCTCCCTGAACACACCCTACACCCCACGAGTATATATATAATGCATGTACATATATATTAGAGAAATGCAAAGTACTTTGGAAGTAGGAGAGGTAACTGGAGGGGGAGGTCAGGAAATGCCTCATAGAGAAATATCCAACATCAAATATAGCCTCTGATATTTACTCCCTGGATGACCCTGAGCAACTTACTTCACCTGAATTTGGTTCATACTACATTCTGGGACTTATCTACTAAGATATATAGGTTCCTATCTGTATTGGTAGAGGGAGTTTCCATATGAGAGAGTTCTTTATAAGGGTGAATTCCCATATTTTCGCAGTTCAGTTCAACACAGAACTACTTATGTGTAAGACCTTGGAAATACAAAAGTATTTCCCTGCCCACAAGGAGCTTCTATTCTCCTGGTGTAGGATACATCATAGACAGGTTCATTGTATCATAGTTAAGCTACAGAGCTGATGATTCCGTTCCCTAGTAGGTCAGTGAGGGGTTGAAAACCACTTACTCAGATTCTGTCATTTGGAATTTTTAATATCTGAAAAAATTAACACACTTCATGATAACAACATTTTGGATTGTTTCAGGATAGCTCTCACAGTATCTGTACAAAGTCATCATATTTTAATCAAAGTTTTATGACTGGAATTAAGCTTGATTGAAACAGCATGGACAAAATCCACTTAAAGTATAATAAGATACATTAATAAGTTCTTACAGAAGTGCCATGCTTTGTCACATTGGCTGCCAATAGCTAAACCTCCACAAACCTGTGTGGAATAGCTTTGGAGTCAGAAAAATGTGAGTTCAAATCTTACTTTAGCAAGATTTTATATAGACATTTGCTAGCTATGTGATACTGGACCAGTCACTTAAACCCTTTGTGCCTCAGTTTCCTAATCTGTAACATGAGGAAGGTTAGACTCTAAGTCCAGAGCTCTATCCACTGCACCACCTAGCTGCCTTTGTACCATGCACTGTGCTAGTCACTCTTGCCACATGACACAATACATGGCACAAAGGCAGTTAGTTGGTGCTGTGGATAGAGCTCTGAACTTGGAGTCACAAAGACCTGAGTTCAAATGTGATCTCAGACACTTGTGAGCTCTGTGACTCTGAGCTTAACCTCAACTGTAAAGTGGGGATAACAGAACCTACTTCCTAGGGAAGTTGTGAGGATCCAGTGAGGTAATAACTGTACAGTGCTTGGCACATAGTAGGTGATTCATATATGTTAGCTATTGTCAGGTATTTATTATTATTATGTAATTAATAGGTGAATTTTTATTCATTGCTTGATTGGACAGCTTGGATGCTCTGATGGCATCCTCATGAGGTAGAGAAATAAAGGGAGAGCTCCTCTAAAATGATCTTTATCCCATGGTCAACTTACGAATGTCTTGCCATAGGTATGGTATAAATTGTTTGCAGTCTCTATCATGAAAAATAGATGAGATTGCAGACCCTTGGAGCATTTGAGTTCTTAAAAAAACACTTGTACTATGTGCCTCATAGAGATGCTATGATAAGCAGCTTAACTTGGAAAATTTCCTGAGTTCCAGTCCTGCCTTAGACACTTACACTTTCAAGGCCTCATCCTTAAAATTAGGAAGTTGGATTCAGTGTCCACTGAGGTCTTTTCCAACCTCAAGCTAGGATTCTGTGAAAGCTTGCCTTCCAAACCATGATAACAAACTATACACAGCACCTCACTGTTATTTTAAGCTCGTTTGTTGTTGTTTACTTTTATCAGTCATGTTTGACTCTCCATGACCCCATTTGAAGTTTTCTTGGCAAAGACACTAGAGTGATTTTCTTTCCTTCAACTCATTTTAGAGATGAGGAAACTGAGGCAAATAGGGTGAAATGATTTGCCCAGGGTCACACAGCTAGTAAGTGTCTGAGGCAGGGTTTCAGCTTAGATCTTTCTGACTTCAGGTCCAGTGCTCTAACCACTATACAACCTAGCTGTGTAAACTCATTTACTTGGCATGTAAAACTCTTCACAACTTGGATGCTTCCTGCTTTTCTTCTCACCTCTTACTCCCCTCCTCCTACTCTGCTGTCCTGTATACCTGGTATGTACCACTTGGTTACTTCTCCTTTTCCTTATCTTTGGTTTCCTTCAAAAATCAGCACTGTCATAGAGCATTTCCAAGCCCCCAAGCTTCTAGTGCCCCAAATCCCAAAACTACCTTACATTTATTTGTATACACTTTGTGTATTTTCATATCTCTTTGTATATTTTCATATTTTCATTTCATATATTGTGAATGTAAGCAGGCTTTTTTTTTTTCATTTTTGTCTTCATATCCTCAATATCTGGCACATTGTAGGAGACTGTTAAATGCTTGCTGAGTAGCGGAACTGTCATGGTTATTTTTTCCCAAGTATTTTGTTGTCCTTTTAATAAGTCATGATATTCAATTCAGCAAACATTTGCAAAGTGCCAACTATATGCAGAATCCTGGGTAGAGCAGAATACAATGGTGATTAGACCTGGTCCATGACCTCAAGAGGCTTACAATCTAGTTATGGGAGCAAAGTAGGACACATTCATAGTGTCCTTTTTTGGGTCTTGGAGCCATGTGATCAGCATATGAATTGACTTTCTACAACTTTTATTATTGGTTTTTTCTGTCTTTATTGCTTCCATTTCTTTTGTTACTTTTGCTATTGGAAAGCTGTGATCTAACCTTCTCTAGGTAGAGCCTATGATGAACACGAAAGAAATGTCCTGATTTCCAAGAAAATGTATGTATCTTGCAAATATGAGTGTGTAGCTTACAGAATTGAATCTGAAAACAATGTTCCAGGAAGGAATTTGCCCCACTTGGAGCAAAGTTTACAAAGAAAAAATAAGGTATTATCCTTAATACTGGAAGAATGAACTTTCAAAACTTGCCTTTTAACTAGGAGTGAGACACTCTGAATAAAGAATATCATCTTGGGGTTTGAAGACCTGTTTTCAAATTCTGCTTTTGAATCGTACTACCGGTATGACACTGGACAAGCCACTACTTCTCTAGGACTCAGTTTCCATAATTATAAAAGAAGAGGTTGGAGTGAGTAACCTGAGGTCCCTCTCACCTCTAAATACATTCTAAAGTGTCCTCTCAGATACATTCTAAGGTGTCCTTTCAGCAATAGAAAGGAAAAAAATGCTCCCACACAGCTCTTGGTCACAATTATTCCATGAGTATATCCTTGGCTTCGTAAGGCTGTCCTTGCTTCTGGCTGCGCTATGAAATCTTAAAACTTGTACTAATGCGAGATCTATCAAGAATCACAAAATTCCTTTCAGAGTTATGTACTTGATCTTTGTCTTAGCCTGGTAAGTCCTTTCCTTACCCAGTTTTTGATGCTACTGGACCAAATTTTCTGTTTGATTTTCCTAGCATCTGATTCTAAGTGAAAATGAAAATACAAGTGGGAACATAATTTTTTTCAACCACCTTGTTTTCTTGTGTATTTTTTTCTCCTCTGTGAAGGAGAATTTAAATCTTTCACTTTTTGACCTTTAATCTTTAAAGAAATTTTTTCATCTTTGCCTTTCATCTTTAAAGACCTCTAGGACCTTGGACAGTTTCACGGTGGCAAGTTTGCAGAAATTCATCCTTTGGAACTAAACATACTGAATGTATAATATACTTTCAAATAACACAAACTATTGCAATGGACATCAATAATTTAATTGATAATTTAATAATTATAATAATTAATAATTCCTCTTTTCTTTGTAGAGAGAAAAGCTCATATTTTACGGTGTTGTTCAACTTGAGATTAACTAAAGATTTTAATAAATGATTTTTCTTTAAAATAAAAACAAAATAGCCAAAAAAAGAAGAGGGGATAAAAGGAAGACATAACATGCTGGATTCTGGTTCTAGTTTTGCCACCAACTACTTAAGTAATTTGAGGCAAATCAGACTCTCTGAAAAATGGGAAAAAAAGACAGAGAGGCAAGTTTTGGTTTAATGTAAGGGAAAGTTCCTTAACAATTAGAGCTATTCCAATGTGAAATGAAATGCTTGGGGGAAGGGAGTGCAGATAGTGAAATCTATCATGCTGGGGATGTGGAAACTGAGGCCCTTAGATAGGTTAAGTGACTTGCCCAAGGTCACACAGGCAATAAATGTCAGAGGTAGAATTTGAACCCAGGTCATCCAACTTATACCTAAAACTTCCAGTGTGTGTTTTCCCTCCTACTAGAATATGGGCTCCTTGAGTGGAGGGATTCCATTGATTCTCATTTGTATCCCCAGTGCTTTGCATATAGTAAATGTTTAATAAACATTTTCATGCATTCATTCATTTTGACTAAATTCAGTGATATTTCCATTGTAGCACCTCATCTATTGTACAGGAAGTAGGTGACAGAGCTAGAATTGAGTGCTATATCCTTTGAATCCTATATCCTTTCCATTGAATCAGTATGGCATGAACAGAGAAAGTGGCATGTCTTCCCTCTATGCCTATTCTGCTAATTCTTTATATGCAAGTGAGTCGTTTCCAATTATCTGTTGCCATTTTCTCCCAGAGACTGGAAATGGTTTTGACTTTGCTAATTTGACTGCTTTGGGTGATCTGCTGACATCTCCTGTAACCTCAGTGGAATGACCTAATTTACTGCAATTTGTGTCTTGTTTTTAGAGATGTCCCGCTGTTAAATCAACTCCACATAGTGAATGTTGCTTTTGTTTGGGAGAAGCAGCATAGAATATTGGATAGAATACTGGACCTACCTTCAAGAGAGACTTGGGTTCAATCCTGTGCTGGAATTTTCACCAGCTGTGAGATCATGAGTAAATCACTTAATCTCTTTGAGATCAGTTTCTTCAAGTGTAAGTTGGGGATGGTAATAATTTTTTTAGTATGTGTTTTATAATGTTGTTGTGAGGATCACAAGATCATGAATTGAAAGAGGAACCTTAAAGGTCTTCTGGTTCAACCTCTCTTTATAGAGGAGGCAGCTGAAGCCCCAGGAAGTGAAGGGACTTGTCTAAGGTCACAAAGGTACCAAGTGACAGGACTGGGATTTGAGCTTACATTCTAAGACTATATTTAGTATTACATATTATAAAATATATTAACATAATATATAGTGTATATACTATTTTACATAAAATTTACATATAACGCAAATAAATTATGTATAATATATATTTTGGGGGTTTTTCAGAAAATGTACCTTCCTGCATCCTTTCCACTGACCATGATATTTCAGTCAAATAAAATTAATCGTATAAAGTGCTTTTGTAAACTTTAAAGTGCTAGATGAATGTCAGTCATTATTATCAATCACTTGTGTAATTCCTACTTCTAGCATGGTTTCTGTCCTTTCATAGTACATTTCAAGCATTTAGTTCACAGTGAGCTTCTGAGCTTGGCCTCTTTTGAATTTCCTCTAGTACTCATTGTCATTCTTTGCAACATTTTCTGTTGGCTGATTTAAAACAGTAAGAATATGAGCTTCTTGAGGGAAGGACTGCTTCATTTGTATCCTTGAATCCCTGGCACCAAGCACAGGAGCTAGTCGATAAGAGTTGCCTAATGCTCCTTGGTTAATTGATTGCATTACTTTTGGAGGATTCATTTCATGCAGAAACTCTTGATGTTCTCAGGTCTTGGGTCAAGAATATGCCATCCGTGGGACTTATTGGGCTATGTCTTGCGCAGCCCAACCTTGACCAAAGTCTAGTGTCCAGACTCAGGCCTTGGACATATGCTCATATATTGGTTAAAAAAAAAGAAGTCCCATGTTCCGAGGTCTTTTGTAGTTCTGGCACAAAGAGCTGAGTTGGCCCAAATCAATCAATTCATCCCCAATAGATTAGACTTAAAAAGATAGGCTCCCTTTCAATGAAGTATCTCTGGGATTAGAAGTCTTCCAGCATGTCTGTGCTCTCCCTAGTAAGATATCAGAGTTTCAAACAGACGCTCACCATCCTGTAAGTTTATCCCATTGACACAGAAGGCAGTGTGGTACTATGAAATCAGCAACGATTCATGAATCAGGGACTGAGGGTTCAGATAGCACCTATCTCTATGACCTTGTACAAATCAAAAGGCCACACCTAAGGACCTAGAAGGCCACAGGTTCCCCACCCCTGGTCTAAGGATTCTTGTATAAGAACTTTTGTTACAGGAGATGAAGGAATCGAGAAACTCTGGTATAGTCCTGACCCCAGAAAAAAGTATTAAGACAATGTCTCTTTTTCCATTCTAGAGTTGGGGGGATATGGGTGTGGAATACTCTCTCTCTTCCTCTCTATCTCTGTCTGTCTCTGTCTTTCCACATTTCTGTATATTATTTATAGTGTAATAATATAATATATAGTATATGTACTATATATGTATCATGTGTAGTACATATTATATATAGTATATGTGTATGCATGTAGTATATGTGTATAGAGAAAGTGGAGGGAGAAAGAGGGAGGGAGGGAAAGGGGGTAAGAAAGAGAGGGATAGAAGGAGAGAGGACTCCAAGTTTGAGTTCCTCAGACTTAGAAACTTTAGCGTCATACTGGCATCTTTAATCTACTTTGCATCTCATCGTTCTAATTGGGTGGTTGTAGCAGAGATTCTTGTTCAGGTACTGGTTATACTAGATGGCTTCTGAGGTCCCTCCTTTCTCTCACAGCCTCCAGTTCTGTAATTGTATGATTGTGACATACTGTCTCCAGAAACAGCTTTTTCTCTCTGGCCTTTATGTCACCATTCCATTTGAGATTCCGATTCTCTCAGCTGGATTGCTCCAGTTTCATTTTTCCCAGTCTCCTAAAATAAGGACTAAAAGTACTTCTCTCAAGTGTTCCTTGAACCAGCCAGTCAATAAGCATTTACCAGATGTCTCCTTTCTATCAGTCCCCATATTGACATTTAATTAACTGGGCACAAATATTTTCACTGGTTTGCCCTTGTATGTCAGTACATCGATGAGTATAGGCTTTATCACACTTCAGGAAAATCTAATATACATGGCACTTGAGCTGCCCCTCTCCCAACTTCTGCTGCTACTACTATTATGTAACATTTATGTGTTAACACTTACTATGTGCCACACATTGTGATAACGACTTTATAATTCTATATCATTTCATCCCCATGACAATCCTGGGAAGTAGCTGGTGTTATTGTCTCCATTTTACAGCTGAGGAAAGTGGTACAAAAACAGATTAGTTGACCTGCTCAGAGTCACATAGGTAGTGTGTGTTTGAGGTCATGTTGGAACTCAGATCTTCCTCACTCCAGTCCCAGGGCTATCTCCTCTGCAGCTCCAGCTGCTCAGTTTTGTAAAGCTCTCCATTTGACAAAGCTATAATTAGATGGCATTGTTAAACAGACCACATGTTGTGACAGAAATGAATACTAGACTCGGAGTCAGAAGTATAAGTAATAGTATCAAATTGAGCTCTGTGACTTTGGGAAAGTCACCTAATCTTTCTGGACACACTTTCTTCATCTGCAAAATAAGGAGCTTGGACCAGAACATCCATAAGATCCTATGCATCTGTAAGGTTCTATGATTTTGTGGCACACATAATACCAGTTTTATTTAACCCAGCTTCTGATTTCAATGGTCTTGTTCATCCTTCATTTTTGAAGATAACCATTGACATCACTGAGGAAACGTTTTGACTTGTGTGTGAAACGGATTTAAGTGAGTCAGAGTTGAGCAAAGTCGTCAACTTAATTCTCTCTTCCTGAGTCATCAAGTTCAGCGGCGAGACATTTCATTGCTCTAGAGAATTCCTGGATGAGGAAACCCTTTCTAATAATGTAAATTGGTACCTGCTTTTCAAGTTAGAAGCATAGAGATTTGCCTGGGGCTCTGAGATCAAGTTACTTGTTCAGGGTCTCATGGCCAGTGTGTGGGATGAGTGGAACTTAACCAGAGTGGTTATGCGGACCAGTCTTGAGAGTCATCTGATCAAAGCTCCTGCTCACTTCAGCTCCCATTTTCCCTTCTGTCCCTGCATTTATGTACCTTCCTCAAACTCCCTGGAAGTGAATATTTTCACAAAGGACACTGTTCAGGCAATAGTTAACAACTTTTTGCTAGAATGTAGATTTAAGGAGCAAGGACAGTCAGAGGAGAAAGACAACCAAGGGCTGTGATAAAAAACCCATCAAAAAGTGCCTGAGATTACTGGAGATCTATCTTTGTCTCCTTAAATAAGCCTGCAGAGAATCTGTATGAAGACAATGATATTTGGAAGCTTTCACTGCCATCCCAACGAGGCATCAGTGGACATTTTAACCTCCCAGAAATATGTATGAAGTATCCACTTAGATAAACATTTTTCTTTCCTCTGGCATTGTGGGTCATCTATTTTGGCTCAGGGATGTTTAGCTAATTCATCTCTGTTAAGCGTTTGCTCACAAGCCACCTGCTAAGTCCATGCTTTCTGCTTCTGAAGATGCTGGGAACCTTATCTGATCCTAAATGAATTCACTGAGCAAATTTCAGATCATCCATCCTCCTAATGATGCCATCCTGGGTAGAGAATAGGCAGGGAAAATAAGATTCAGATGAGTGCTGGTTCTCCCAGAAATATTTCATTCATGCCTAAATGATGGAGGATTTGCTTTCTGTTGGGCCTTTGAACTTCAGGCTCAACAATTATTCTAATTTTATTATTATAATTGATTTATCTCTACTGAGTATATAGAATTGTGGGAAAGGTACTTCTCTGAACTGGAAACTTTTTTATATTTTTATTTATTTCATTAAATATTTCCCAATGACATGCAAAAAAATTTAATGATAATTTTGAAAAATTGAGTTCTGTGTTCTTTCTCTCCCTCTCACACCCCTCTTTGAGAAGGTGAACAATTTGATATTGGTTATACATATGAAACAATAAAAAATTCATATTAATCATGTTGCAAAAGAAAACACAGACCAAAAAACCAAGAAAAATTAAGTAAGTCTTTAAAAGTCTGCTTCAGTCTTTATTTGGAGTTCTTCCATTCTTTCTCTGGAAGTGGACAGCATTTTTCATCATGGGTCCTTTAGAATTGTTTTGCCTCATTGTTTTGATCACAGTAACAAAGTCTTCCACAGTTGATCATCCTTACAACATTGCTGGTTACTGTTTACAGTATTCTCCTCGTTCTGCTCACTTCACGTTGCATGAATTCACATAGATCTTGCCGGGTTTTTTCGGAAAGCGTCCTGCTCATCATTTCTTGTAACACAACAATATTCCATCATAATCATAGACCTCAACTTGTTTAGTCCATGCCCAGTTGATGGGCATCCCCTTGATTTCCAGTCCTTTGCCACTGTAAAAAAGAGCTGTTCTGAATCCTTTTGGACAAATGGGTTCTTTTTCCTTTTTTAATCTCTTGATGATATAAACCTAGTAGTGGCATTGATGAGTCAAAGTGTGTGAACAGTTTCATAGCTCTTTGGGTGTATGATTTATTATACATCTACTGTGTTCCAGGCATTGGGCAAAGCACTAAGAATACAAAAGCAATGTTACTTTTGCTAAAGTACAGGCTGTTAATGCGGTATAGGAATGACAATGGAAACAAAGATGACTTTATGGATAGTTATAGAGAGATTCCAGATTGGAGAACCACCATGCAATAATGGTTAGAACTAGTCTTGGAGTCAAGAACATGGGTGAAAGTTCTGCCTCTCATATGTAATGCCTATATGACCCTGAGTGACTCATTTACCTCAGTGCCTACAGGCACCTGTATTAGATTAAAGCCATTAGTGTGTGAGTTTCTTGAGAACAGGGAGTGGATTTGTATCCCCAGCACTTACTGCAGTGGCCAGTACATAATTTGTACTTAATAAATGTTGTCTTTAATAAATACTTGACTCTAAGACTCTTAAGTTATGGGACAGTTTGTCAGTCTACCTTAGCTGAGGAAATTTCCTCCTTGGTAGTTTCCTACATGATGAAATCATGGGTGCCAGCTCCCTCATTACAAAAAAAAAACCTAGAAAAGAATATGGGTACCATCTAGATACTGGCTAGAAGTGTGTGTGCATTTAAATGCAGAATCTGACCTATAGCTGTCAGTCTGCCTACTATACAGGTAAGGGTGTAGAATAGAGGGAAAACATGGGTTTTGGAGTCAGAACGTCTGCATTTGAATCTGTTACTCCCTTGCGATCTTGGGAGAATCTCTCTGCTTCTCTGTATATGAGTTTCTCATCTTTAAAATGGGACTTGGTACTGATTTGCAATTCTTAACATGTGGTCCAAGGATGCCCAAAGCATATGGGTTTATTGATAGAATTCAGGGGGTCTCCTGAATGGGAAAAAAATACATCTTAATTCCAGTATAATAGGTTTCCTTTGGAATCCTGTGTGTTTTATTTTATGCATTTAAAATCATGATCATGAGAAGAGATGCAGAGGTTAAGAACCCGTGGAGTAATTGAACACTAAGATCCCCTCCAGCTCTTAATCTGAGGTTCAACAATTGATAAAAGAGAAAAACACATTTGTATTCCTACCAAAAATTCAGTAATCACTTCTGGATCAGGCATAGGTGATAATAACTTGGTCTGTGGCCCAAGTGTATGACCTAGCTCTCCTGAGATAGCCTTCAAACTTAAGGCATGCTGCACAGGCTTAAACCAAAGATTTGCTCATGTCTGTCTGGTTGCTTGCATTCTGGAGTGGTATAATCAAGGCTCTTCTCAAACCAAGCATTTGTATTATTTAATTAAGTGCAGGAGCTACATGAATCAACAAAACCCACTGAGCTGGAGATCAACAAAACAAATTTCAATTAGTGACAGGAAGGCCAGAGCCTCAGGGTCTCATTCATCTGATGAGAAATGCAAAGACACAGGCAAAATGCTAATTCATTCCGTCTACGGCTGTCTGTGAAATTAATGGGTAGCTGGAACTCATCTTCACACATTCATCTGAAATTTCCCCATAATGAATATTCAGCCAGTCACTCAGGACTCAAGTACCCAGAGAAGGATTCCTGATACAGTACCAAGTCAGTAGTAAGGACCAAGTCAAGGATGAGTAGCCTTTCCAAAGTTGCCGCCTAAGTTTGGGCACCATGTTTTTTTGGCGTGCAGTGGGATAAAAGGTGTACAGCGTGGTGGTGGCTGGTTCCATTTAAGAAACACATTAAATATAGTCTATGTCCATACAATCCCCACCGTTGAGCAGCTTTTGTTCATCTGGGGAGGGAGGCAGAACACAAGCGCAGAGAAATCTGTGTATCACGTATTTATTTGTTGGCCCAGGGCCATTTGCTATAATTAAGACAGTGGGAGAAGAAGAGGAAGAAGGGGCTATGGTGTGTACCAATTCTCCACAGACCTTCCCAGGTTTCATCTATATAATTTTGTCTTAATTTTTTTTTAAATCGTGATCTTAATAAGCTTAATAAAACATGAATAATGTAATATGCACGATGGAAAAAAGAGGATTGTTTACAAATCCAGGAACTTCTGTTGGATTTTTAAATATTATTTGCATACTAAATTTGACCAAGTAGCAGGGGGAAGCCAGGTGATGCAGTGGGTAAGAAAACTGGATGTGAAATAGTCAGAAAGCCCTGAATTCATCCTCTATCAAGTACTTAACAGCTATGTAATCCATTCATCCTCTCCCAGCCTTGGTTTCCTCATCTGTAAAATGGGCACAATAATAACATCTTCCTTATTGGATTGTTGTGAAATCAGATGAGCTCCTGGATGAAAGGTGACTTGCAGAACTCCAAGTTCTGTGTACTTGCCAGCTAGTAACAAAATGTTCATTCTGAGTTTCTTTTGATTTTCTTTTGTGTATTTTTTTTAGCATTCTATTGAATCATTCATCTCTATAGCTCTTAAGGGCATGGGCAGTGACTGTTGAAAGCAGCAATATAGCTGTGAGAATTGATCCTGGTACCTAGTGAAAAGTGGCATGCCTCAGTAAGTAGCCCATTTTACAGATGAGGAAAGTGGTTAAGTGGCTTGCTCAGGGGTACCTAGCTGGTATAACCTTGAGGTAAGATTTGAATTCAGGTCTGCCTGACTGCAAGTCCAGCATTCTGTGTATGTTCATCCTTCATTGCTAAAGAAGACCATGCCATCAGAGAAATAATGACATGACTTGCACTTGACTTTGTTTTGAGTGAGGGAAGGCTGTGCAGGTCACCAGCCTCACTTCTCCTCCAGAGCCATCTGAATCCAGTGACCAGATATTCATCAGGATGACTGGAGATGACCCAGGATGAGGCAATTGGGGTTAAGTGACTTGCTCAAGGTCACACAGCTAATGAGTGTCAAGTGTCTGAGGTGAGATTTGAACTTAGGTCCTCCTGACTCCTGCACTGGTGCTCTCTCCACTGTACCACCTAGCTGCCCCACAAGTCCAGCATTCTAGTCATTATCCAGCCAACTAGTGACTTATTAACATATCTTCACTAAGAACCCTGGTTCTGAAGTCAGAGGACCTGTATTCATATTCCACCTTTGACACTAACTAGCTCTGTGAAGTTGGGAAAGTCACTTCATCTGCCATAGCCTTAGTTTCATCACCTGTATAATAAGAGGGTTAGACTCCATGGCCTCTGAGGTCCCTTCCAGCTCTATGGGATCCTGCCTGTATTTAACCTTTGGGGGCCTTTGTTTCCCTCATCTGTAAAATGAGGTGATTGGACTGTCTGACCTCTGAGACCTTTTCAAGCTTTAGACTCATGATCCCATAAGTGTAGATGAAATGATTAAAATATTACTAACTCAGCCTTCCTGACAGTCATTCAACATACTTATGTTTTACTGTATGTTCTAGTTGTCTCTGTTTCTGTCTTTTCACTCTAGTTCAATTGCCTTCTCATTGAGGGTAGGGCCTGTGTGTAAGCTAACCCTTCCTCATTGCCCACCACGGTGCTGGGTGGCCAGGGATATGCAGGAGCCACCTCAGATAGGTTAGTTTTGAGAGCTAAATGTTCAATTCTCAAGATGAGTTGAAAGCCAGCCAACTACAAATCGGGGCTTGACTTATTGTTTTGTGGACTGTCTAATTGTAAGAAAATGATGCCAGGAAATATTAATGATGCAGATTTAATTTAAGTATGGACTGCCTACATTTTTTCCCAGAGAACTGATTGTTAAACATTTACTGGCACACCCTACACATGGACCCTACATAGAAAGAACATAGGGTTTGGCATCAGGACAACTTGGGTTTCATCTCTCTCCCAGACACATGTTGGCTGTGTGACCATGAGCAGGGCATCGAGCCTCCGTTTCCTCATCAGGAAAGTGGGGATAATACAACAACCCTTAGTGCCTACCTCACAAGGTTATGGCAACATTCAGATGAGCTAATGGATGTAAAATTGCAAGGTGCCACTTTAATTTACTTGATGTTATTGTTGTTATTAGTAAATGTTGTTCTATAGAATTCAGGGAGCTGATCTTTGTCGTCCTTATACGTGTGGCATTATATAATTATTAGTAAGGCAATGCCTCTCAAGAAAAATTTACTGAGATGGGTTAAAAACATCACTAGCCTAGCATTGTTGAGGGCCTACTGTGTATCCAGGCCTGGGCAGGATGGGGCAGAAGATCTGCATGGGGTCTCTGCCCTCAAGGAGTTTCTAGTCTTGGGTAAGACAAAAGTAACACGTCAAGCAGAGGACATTTTACTTCCAACGTATGAGGTGACGCTTATATTTTTGCTTGTTTTTCAATCATGTCTGGTGCTTCCATGACCCCATTTGGGGTTTCTTGGCAGAAATACTGGAATGGTTTGCCACTGGCTAGGTACTGAACTGCAGCTTCTCTGGGATAGTGAATTCCCAGATGAGGCATTCCCTCTTTCAATGCAAGTTAGCACATTCCCTGTTCTTTATTATTAGAATTGCCCAGAGCTTTGAAAAGTTAAGTGAGTTACCTACAGTCATAGAGTTAATATTTGTGAGAGGTAGGTTTTGAACTCAGGTCTTCCTGGTTTCAAGGCAGTTGCTTGATCTTTCTCTCTGTCTCTCTCTGTCTCTGTTTCTCTCTGTGTGTGCCTCTGTCTGTGTGTGTATGTGTGTGTCTGTGTCTCCCTCTCTCTTTTCCTCTCTCCATCTCTCTCCCTCCCATTGGAGAAATCTCTGCCCTGAGGCTTGTTTTTCTGATTGCTGAGTTCCTACCAGTACCAGCCCCTTTCCTAAGGGGCCCACCCCACTCTTGTTCACTTCATTTATTGGTCCATGTTCTTGAAGGCTCTGCTTTTATTTTTTCAGTCCTTTCAAACTCTCCCTTTATGTGTTATTATTTCTCATTAGAGTGGGAGTTCCCCCACTGAAGACATTGTCTTATTTGCCTGTATTGGTGTGTTCAATGCTTGACACTCAAAGCCTGGCATGTAATCAATTTTACAAATTATCTATCCTGTCTATCTGTCTATCTATCTTTTTATCTCTCCATCCATCTATCATCCATCCATCTATCTATCATCCATTCATATATCTATCTGTCTGACTGCCTATCTATCTACCCACCTACCTACCTATCCATCTGCTAACCTACTAATCTATCTATTGTTCTGTCCCCATCTGTTATACTATGCTGATTCTTAAACGTTACAAAAAATAAACACGACATACTCTCTACTGACTTAAAACTTCTTCCTTTAGCAATTCACAACAAATCAGTTTCCACAAGAACACAGTCTACTGTGCCCTAGAACCAACTACTCTCATGCTACAAACCATGTCTTCCTTCAATTCCACGTGCTTTGAGTTAGCACCCATTATGTGCCACACACCATTCTAGGCCCTAGAAATACAAAGATAAAATGACAAAAAAAGAGTCCCTTCCCTATGGTGACTTGTCCTTTCCTGGTTTTCTTGATCCATAGAATCAGATCTTAAGTCACGGTGCCTTCCCTTGCTTCCCTGACCCTTGAGGCTTGTCGGGAATCTCTCAGACTCTGTTTTGCCAGAATTCTGCTTGGAACAGACATGCTGCTCATCACCCTCCATCACGGCCCCCTGTGACCTCGACACTGGTTTGGCGGTTGGTGTGTGTCCGGCCGCAGTGACATTATGTCTGCGTCTCCACCAATCTCTCTGCACTAAATGTGCTCCACTGTGTTTGCCACTCAAGCTCATGGACTGTAAACCATTTAATTCAGTGCCACAAATATTTATTAAGTCACAATCATCAGTCAGCCCGTGAGCATTTATCAAGGTTGTGTGCTAAGCCCTGGGAATGCAAATGCATGGTCTTTCCCTCAAAAAATGCACATTCTATTGGGAAAGACAACATACATGCAACAAGACATTATAGACTGGATGGAAAATCATCTCAGAGGACAGGCTCTAGGAGGAGGGGGAATAGGAACAGAAGGGGGGATTTGAACTGTCTTTTTTTTGGAGGCGGTTGGGATTAAGTGAGTTGCCCAGGTTCACACAGCTAGCAAGTATCTGAGGTCGGATTTGAACTAAAGGCTGGTGCTTTGTTCACTGCACCACCTAGCTGCCCCAAATTAAATTGAGATGTGGGTTGTTTGAGATAGAACGAAGTTTGTTGTTGTTCAGTCATTTCAGACTCTTCATGACCCCATTTGGGGCCTTCTGGGCAAAGATCCTAGAGTGATTGGCCATCTCCTTCTCCAGCTCATTTTACAGGTGAGGAAACTGAGACAAACAGGGTGAAGTGACTTGCCCAGAGTCACACAGCTAGTAAGTGTCTGAGACCAGATTTGAATTCAGATCCTCCTGACTCTAGAGCCCATGCTCTACTACTGTACAACCTAGGTGCCTTGAGCTTTTAGAAAGTTAGGGAAGCCATTAGGCAGAAGTGAGAAGGGAAAGTATTCTAGGCATGGGAAATGACCAATGTGAAGGCATGATGAAAAGGTGCAAATGAAGGACTCTATGTGAGAAAGAAGACAGTGTTTTAAGACAGCTTAAAATGTATGGAATGAGTCAAGTATCAAAAGACTGGAAAATTCCTACTGTGTGTTAGAGGAGAAGCACCCTGTTATATTGGATAGAAAGCAGGCTTTGAAGTTTAGACAACCCTGATTTGCCTTCTGCATCTGACACATATTAACAGTGACCTAAAATTGGCTCATTCCCCTGAGCCACGCTGCCCTTGTGGATGCTAACTATGTCATTGAAAAACTGGTTCTAAACTATCACTGCAGTCCAGACATCCCTGCTTTAAGAAAACCTCCCACATGAAAATCGAGATTTATGCGTAAAATAAATTAGGTGATTTCTTGCTCTGCAAAATAATTCACAGTAGAATTCTTTTAAGGTAGAATCATTTTCATAAAACATGGTACCCCTGCACTAGTGCATGTGCCCCAATCCTTTCTACACATTTGAGTGCTCTGACTGGGGCCTTTGGCAGCAGAAAGGTTACTGTCCTCACAGACTTTATCCAACCTTGAGCAGCTGCTAGAAAGCTGGTCATGAGTCAGTCACAGCTTCGCTCCACAAAATGTGTTCCACCAATGAGTTTCTGAGCCCAAGCTGAAGCTTAAAGATCCAGTCTACCCCTAGCTGGTGAGTCCTCTCCCCATGCTGTGCTGAAATGTACATTTTCTTTGTATGTGCTTTGTACTTATTGAAATATGGATTGTATCCTTCTGGTATAATGGAATCTCCTTGGGGACAAGACCTGGGTTTTCATTTTTTTTTTTTTTGGTCTCTCTATTCCTCAATGCCTTACACATACTCAAATAAATCTAGGATACCAGAGAGTTGGATATTCACATACTAGGTGCTTATTGAACACGTCTTGAACTGAATTGAAATGGTCGGCTCAAGATTATACAACTGCCTTGCAGAGCCAGGATTCAAACTCAGGTCTTATTATTCCTAATTTAGCTCTTTCTCCTTTCTGTTGCCCTAATTGTATTAGACACAGGGGAAGCAGAGTTGAAGGGTATTCTGAGTGGAATGAGAGTTGTCCTACATGACTTTTGGGATGGAGCTATGCCTGTGATTTCATTGATGTACAGCTTTTGAGGCAGTCAGGGTTAAGTGACTTGTCCAGGGTCACACAGTAAGTGTCTGAGACTGGATTTGAACTCAGATCCTATTGACTCCAGAGCCAGTGCTGTGTCCACTGTACCACCTAGCTGCCCCTGGAACTCTGTTAAGGAAACTCCCTCTACTGATGTAGGTAGGCTGATACCATCTCTGCCATGATAGTCTTAGAGAGTGATTAGGGACACTGAGAACTTAATCATCTTTTGCCAGGGCCACAAAGTCAGGGTCCAAGGCAGATCTTGAACCCTGGAGTTCACAAATCCCAGTTCGACTCTGTATTCTCAATGCCATATTACCATGAGTGTTAATTAATGATATTTATCAATTCCTAGAATTTCAGAGATAGAATGGAGGTTAGCTATCTAGAACACTCCACATTTTTGTGCTCTTCCTTCCCCACCACCCAGAAGTTGCTTTGCATTTTCCTACCTGTGGATGCATTTAGTTGGATTGTACCCAGTACAGGACAGGCTACTGAGGACAGAGATTGCTTCACCTTTCTGTATTTGTACTTCAAGTGCCTAGTGCCGCATCTGACACTAAGTCAAGGCATAAAACATGCTTGTCCATTGCTCCTTTGGTTGGTTATCAAGGAATGTATGACTTTTGACTGAGCTTACATAGCTCTTTTTTTGTCTCTGTACCCTTGGTGCCTAGCACAATGCCTGGCACATGGGCATTTGACAACTGCCTGTTAGTTGTTGATAGAACCTTTTTTAAGTAAGGTTGAAAGGATTGAGGTATTTGGGGGTGGAGAGGAAATGCTAAAGGAACTGAGCTACTGAGGAGCCAATTGTGTCTGGGAGACAGTAGATTTACTTGCCTAAAGTAAAGAAAATGTTAGAGAAGAAAAGAGGAAAAAAACAACTCCTCTTGTCACTATTAGTGAGTAGTTTGTTTTTTCTTATCTCTGCTTCATCGAGAAGCTTTAAAAAGCTGCTCAGACACCATCCTCTGACTGTCATGTGGCCGCCATGTTTGTGGTTACGGAGACAATAGAGGACTTGGACGCCTTCAGGTCATTCTTTGAACTCCTGATCTCTTGAAGTATTTCATACCCTGACATCCCTTTGATTACCACCTCCTCTTCATCAATCTAAACTTACATAATCTTTTCAAGGTTCTACCCACTCAAAGAAGCCTGCTATGAACTCCATTATCCCATTCTGAGCTTTTGCTCCCTTGGCATTCTCTTAGTGCTTAATTCAGAAGCAGGAACCTAACAGTTGTGTATTTATTTCCAAGTTGCCTTGGCATTGTACCTATGTCTTGTCTCCGCAGTTATGGTTCTAATTATTTGAGGGTGAGAGCATGTCTTTCACATTCTTTGTGTCACTGCATTGGGCCTAGTATCATTGTATGTACAGAGTAGATCCTGTAATTTATTTGTGTAGGATTAAAACTTGGGCCCTGTACCGATCTTCATTTTAAAGGGGAAAAAATAGAAAGAGGTAGCTAGAAAATCATGTCTGTACCTAAGAACCATGTTTAAAGAGAGACTAGTGGGGCAGGTAGGTCACTCAATAGATAGAGCACCAGCCCTGGAGTCAGGAGGAACTGAGTTTAAATCTGGCCTCAGACTCTTACTATGACTGTGTGACCCTGGCCAAGTCACTTAACTCTGCTTCCCAAAAAAAAGTCTAGAGAAAGGTAGAAGGAGATCAGGCAGTAAATTTCTATTAAAATGATCTTCTGTGTATTATTTATTTTAGGTGGTATTAATGTATATTAAAATCAATGATCCTCTGTGTATTGTTTATTTTAGGTGGTATTAATATATATTAAAATCAATGATCCTCTGTGTATTATTTATTTTAGGTGGTATTAATATATATTAAAGGCAGTAAGGCAGAATGGAAAGAGAACTGGCCTTGGAGTCAGGACAACCTGAATTCAAGTCCTGACTGTGTCACATAGAAGTTTTGTGAGCTTATGTAAGTTACTTAATATCTTTGCATCTCTTGCAGATCTTTATAATTTACAGAGGAGTTGGCATTGGTGGAGAGAATCTTCAGACTGAGACTTCCCTATACTTATAAAATCACAGGTCTAGACTTTTAAAATTTAATATTATTTTATAATGTGAATATAAATGTAGATCAAAAATAGTAAAATAAGTTCTGAAATGGGGAAGGTTCCATAATGACAAATGAAATTTGTATAACTAATAACTAACTGCGTGCCAGGGGCCGTGCTAAGTGCTTTACACGTATTTATCTTATTTGACCCCCCCAATAACAACCCTGGGAGGCAGGTGCTATTAGTATCCCCATTTTATGGATGAGGAAACTGAGGCAGAAGAGGCTTTTTATCAATGAACAAACTGAGGCACAGAAAGGATAAGTGACATGGTGTAGGTCATTCAACTAAGAAGTGTCTGAGAGCAGATTGGAACTCAGGTCTTCCTGACTGCAGATCTGGTGCTCTATCCACCATGCTACTTAGCTTTTCCTACAACAATAATAATAGTAATAGAATAATGTGGATGTTTATAGCAATTATCACGTGCCTCATTCTAACATTAGTAAATGCCCTTGTTGCGGTCAGGCTTGCCCATGGCAATCATCTCCTGTCTGATTCTCTAACTTTCGTTCTCTCTCAGTAGCAATCCAGCCTTTCTAGTGCTGTCTTTTGCCTTCCTGATGCCGTGATGAATCATGGCACTGTCCTACTTTAAGTCCTACAAGGTCTTTCTCTTCCTCACTGCCTAAAGTTTGATATCCTCAGCCTGGAGTTCAAGCTCCTCTGCTCCACCCTCCATCTTGTACCACCTTCCCTGTCCAACTCTACCACACATTATTTCCCTACACCTCAGCCAAACTGGGCTACTTTGGATAATAGATACTGAGCTGAGAGGCTCCCCAGAGGTCATCTGGTTCAATCCCAAATTTTTTCAGATGAAGTTTCTAAGATCAAGAGAGGATAAGTGAGTCATCCACTACCATACAGGTAGCAAAAAGTAATACAAGGATTTGAACCCAGTCCTCTGACTCCAAATCTAGCACGCTTCCCTCTGTACTATGCTCCCTTTCAGTTTAAATTTGCCACCCCTTGTATTTATTAAGATGTCTTCATTCCATCTTTTTGTTGGTAATCCATTCTGCTAAAGAATGCCCTTCCCTTCTCTGCTTATCACCTATTGAAATTCTCCTTATTTATTGTTGATTCAGTTCAAATGTCATCTACTGTGTCTGAAGCCCTCCCTGATGCCCTGTTAGCCTGCCTGATTCTTCTCAACTTGTGTCTCAGCTAGCCTGTGGTTTATGCCTCTCCTGTGTGCATATTATGGAGTATATAGGCTCTGGGGCCACTAGTCCAACTCACTTTCACACTTGGGTTCCCCCAAGCTTGGCTAATACCTTCCTCAGTTTTCTAGTGGAGTTGGACAGGGCATTTTAAGCCTCGCCCCCACTATAATTTAATATTTTTGTAATTTTATCTAACCAATTGATATTTCCTCAATATCCATTGGCTTTTGCAAATGAATGTTTACTGAAAAGGGAGAGCAAAGACCAGAGCTGGAAAGCTCATTGTCCTCTACTTAGGGAAAGCAAGCTCTCACTTACAGTGGTTTCTATAAACATCCCTCTCCCTTCTCTCCTGTCCTCTCACAAACCAAGTTAACTTCTGGTAGTGGCAGATCTGATTGACAAGTTACTCTCTGGCATGCAGGAGAGGATTCATAAGTTCAGAGTTAATTCACTGCTGGGTGGCTTCATGCAGGGCTGACTCCTCACTGGACTCAGTTGCTATAGCTACGAGCAGACTATGTAGTAGATTCTAGTTTCTAGGACTCTGGTGCTTCTTCAAGTCATTTGAAGTTCTTAAGGTTATAACTTGGTCCATATGATGTTCATTCACCTAAAATCAGGAAAGAAATAGGAATGGAAACAGAGTCAGCACCTTATGATCATAGTGTCATAATGTGGTGGTTGGATGGGGGAGTGGGGGAGTTAGGCAGCTGGTGGCCACCTTGGTCATTAACTTTCAATTAGAATGTCTTCCTTCTCACTAGAGAGAGGTTTCTACTGTTTGAACCTTTTATAACGTGCACTGTTTTATCTCAGCAGCCAATTAAAAAGTTTTCCATCACCACGTAGGAAGTGATCATTAAACAGAGTGCCTGTACGTACCCTGAAGTGACAGGAAAAGGATCCTTCCCAGGGATGTGGGAAAATAGGTAAACCGATGCACTATTAGAACTATAAAAAATGTGCATATCCTTTGGCCCTGCAACCACTACTAAGCCTATCTCACAAAGAGATTAAATAAAAGGTGAAAAAACCTACAAGTACAGAAATATTTATAGCAGCTCTTTTTTTGTGGTGGCAAGGAATTGGAAACTGAGGGGATGCCCATAAATTGGGGAATTGTATATTATAGTGATGGAATTCTATTATACTGTAAGAAATGATGACATTTCACAAAAGCCTGGGAAGACTTATATGAACTGATGCAGAGTGAGGTAAACAGAACCAGAACATTGAACACAGTACTGCAATGCTAATCAACTGTGAAAGACTTAGCAACTCTGATCAATACAATAATCCAGCACAACTCTAAAGGACTCATGAGTAAAAAAAAAGTTATCCACTTTCAGATAGAGAATGATAAACTTAGAGTACAGATTAAAGCATATTTTTTTCATTATTTTTTATAACATGGCTAATGTGGAAATATTTTTGCATGATTTCATATAGATAATCACTATCTTATTTCTTCTCAATGGATGCTGGAGGGATGGAGAGAGGGAGAGAATTTGGAACTGAAAATTAAAAAATTAAGGCAAAGTAAAAAAAGGAAAAGGAAAGACTGACAAGGAAGAGAGAAAGCACAAGCTAGAGATCTATAATGAAGAAGGGAGAGGATAAAGAAGGAGGGAAACAGACTGCAGTTTGTTTGGATTATGAGTATGGATCAGAGGAGTTAAAAGGATAGAGAAGGAAAAAATTTCACAAGATTAAAGGAAAAGAATGGCAGAACTGGAGAGAGAAAAGAAAGAGGAGGAGGAGGAAAGTATAAACAAGTGAGTGAAAACTAAAAGAAAAATGATAAATGAATGTTGGCTAAAATATCATCACAAATGCTTCACTGATATTAAAGCCAGGAATGTCTAATTCTTTGTCTCTGTACTGTATCTGCTTCCCAGTTTTGTACAACTCTGTTGTCATTTAACTGAAAATGATTGTTGAGTAAAAAAAAAATAAAAATAAAAAGGACCTCTCCAACACCCATTTCTGGAAGTAGTCTCACTAAACTTCCGTATGAGTTGGTAACAGATGAGATTTTTGGATGCTCTCAGAAGGACACTCTTATGCTCTAGTTCTCTCATTATATATCTTTTGTCACATGGTTATCTTTGTATATATCAGCATCCTGCTGGATTGTGAGCTCCCTGAGGGAAGAGGCCCAGTTTCATCTAAACTTTTTATCTCCCCCAGCACAGGACACAGTGGTCTGTGGTTGAGGGATAGTTGTGTAGCATTTCTCTGATCTGGCCCCAGGTTCAGCTGGACTAGTTTGGGCTAATTATTGAAGGCCAAACTCCAGCCCAATACTAGATGTGCCAGAAAAACACAAGTCCAATAGCAAGAGCATTGAATTAAGACATCTGTGTTGAGCACCTGTGAACTCATCAGAGTAGATCTGTGGTGACACAGATCACAGTCTACTTGTAATTAAATGATGGTCCTGGAGAATTAACTGAGGCTCCAACTAAGGGACTAACCCTCATACAAATGACTCATGTGTAAGACAACAATATAAATAACAAGGAAGGGAATCGAATAGTAAAACATTCTCTGCAGCTGTTTGCAAATGGATTCAAGCTGTCTTATAAATCTACAAATGTGTGCGTGTGCGCATGCATGCACGCGCACACACACACATATCTCCCATCCTAACTTGTAAGCTCACTGTTACCTAAACTTTGTATCTCCCATAGTACAAAACACCATGCCCAATAAATTAGGATTGCTTATAAGCATTGGGTGAAGTTGACCAAAAGAAAGCACTGGGAAATTTTGAATGCATCCAAGTAAACAGTTGGTTTTCTAAGCAGCCTGGTGTATGGAATGGAATCCTGGCCTTGAAGGTGGGAAAGTGTGGGTCAGTCCTGTCTTGGACACACATCAGCTATGTGACTCTGAACAAGTCCCTTAGTTTCCTCTTCTGTAAAATAGTGATGATATCAGCACCTGTATTACCTGTATTATAGGGTGACTCCTTCCAGGAAGGATCAACTGGAAATAGGAGTGAAAAGAGGACAGTATGGTAGGTCTAGGTCCAGGTTCAGTCATGAACTCTAGGGTGATGATTGAGATAGCTAACCATGGAGTCGCGGTTGTGTGAGGGTGTTAAGTGAGGTCTTTTATGTCTTTTGTCTGCTCTAAGAGAGACTTGGAATTAGGGTTTGGATAACATATTTAGCTAAACCAACAGAAGCACCTCCTTTGAGCTCTCTGTGCTAGATGCTGCCTTTTATTTAGACAGTCTCCTCAGCCTTATTCTGTTGCTATGAAATGCTCCTTTGAGGCACAGCATCTTTTCCAAATGGATGCTTAAATGGACAGAGTGTCCTAGCAACAAACGATGCATAGCCGGAGGAAAATAAAGATTAGCCAGGGCTTCTAGGTGTTCCAAACCTGCTTATGTGGAGATGAGGTTATGACTGCATTAGCTTAGTTGCACAGGTGGAAAATGCCAACTTCAATTCTCTACACTGATGCAGCTGCCAGAGTGATGACCGTATTGAGCAGGCCATGATGAGCAAAATGTAAACAGAGCTCAGGAACCAGTCCCATGATTGAAGGGAGGTGGGGGGCATGGAGTTAGAGGAAGAAATTTAATTTTCTGTAAAGCTGCCTGGAGCTGTAACTATAACAACCATCTCCTTAAATTGAAATGACAAAATGGTGCATTTCAGCATTCTGCTAGTGCGGTAGAACCCTGCTAAGCAGCTCAAGGAAAGGTGTATTCAGATCTAGACACCAGAATGGAAAGTAACAAGAGAAGGTTGAAATGAAAAAGGCTTCATGTGGGATGTGGCCCTTTATGGGATCATAAACCCAGAGCTGAAAGGAATCTTGGAGGCTCTTTTGTTGAGTCCTATTATTTTGCAGATGAGGAAACTGAAGCCCGGAGAGTTTACATAGCTTATAGGATTTTATTTTTTTTAATTTAGTATATTTTCCTCAATCACATGTAAAAACCTTTTATCATTTTTTTTTCAAATTTTGAGTTCCAAATTCTTTCCCTTCCTTACCTCCCATTGAGAAGGTTAATAATTTGGCATAGGTTATACATGTAGTCATGCAAAACACATTTCTGTGTAGACTTACAGGATTTCAAACCTAGAAGTTAAAGGCACCTCAGATACCTTCTAGCCTTATACTTTTATTATACATTTGAGGGAACAAACAGAGGGAGGTTGGGTGATTTGCCCAGAGTTTTACAGGTAACAAGTGTCAATTGGTCTACCAAAAGGGCCACAGGATTTGAAGAGAATGACTCTGGGTTTAAATTCTGACTTTGCTATTTATGTGTGATCATGGACAACTCAAATCCCTTCTCTGAGTTCCAGATGCCTCACATTTAAAATTGAGAGAGTAAATTGATATGGGCCCTCCAGCTCCAAAATTCTGTAATAGTGAAATTGCATGAATCATCTCTTCATCATTCTGTATGCAGTTGTGTCCTACTTAAGGAAAATCAAATATACAGAAATCTCAATTTACAGAACTTGGACTTTTCAAGGTGAATAACAGATCCTGGATCTAGAATTGAAAGGTACTTTTGAGACCATCTAGTGACTCCAATTTCTTAATTTTACAAATGTGGAAACTGGGACCCAAGGAGGTTAATTGAGTTGTTCAAGGTCACACAGATAGTGTCAAAGGTGAAATTTGCACACAGGCCCTCTTCATCCAGAGTTGGTGTTTCTAGTCTTAATTTTATAGACATGCCCCAATCTGATAGCCATTGCTTTGCATATATTTAGCATACACTCAGATGGAAGCCCCAGTTTACTACCCTGATAGAATATGAGCTCCTTGAGGGCAGGAATTGGGTACCTTTAGTCTTTGCATCCCTAGGGTCTGGGAACATAGGATAGTAGGTGCTTAATGTGTATTTGTCCTTCATTGCCGAAGAAGACCATGCCATCAGAGAAATAATGACATGACTTGCACTTGACTTTGTTTTGAGTGAGGGAAGGCTGTGCAGGTCACCAGCCTCACTTCTCCTCCAGAGCCATCTGAATCCAGTGACCAGATATTCATCAGGATGACTGGACATGACCCAGGATGAGGCAATTGGGGTTAAGTGCCTTGCCCAAGGTCACACAGCTAATGAGTGTCAAGTATCTGAGGTGAGATTTGAAGTCAGGTCCTCCTAACTTCTTCACTGGTGCTCTATCCACTGCACCACCTAGCTGCCCCTAGGTGCTTAATAGCTATCTAGTGATCTATTGAACTGCAGGTATGGGCAGCCTGTAAGAAGAATGACTCCTATGAGAAGGTCATGCACTCCCCTTCATAGGAGTTAGATTAGAAAGCCAGGGTTGGAGGTGAGACTCTTGCTACAGAGTGGTAGCCAAATTCAACTGATAAGAGGACTGGGCGGAGAGGTACCTAAACAATGGTTCCTATAGGGATGAACTGTGTGCCTAGGATGTTCTTACTCAGGGACAAAGACCCATTTGCCAATCCTAGTTATAGCTAAGCCAGATAAATCCGGCTGTTTTAAAATGAAAATTATTATTAAGTGATTGATCCTTTTAAGGAAAAAAGTCAGACATATTGTATGGGACTGATGGTCAGGACCAAAAAGTATTTAGGCAATCTCTGTTTCTGAAATGCCCAAATGTAAGACCCACCCTTTGGCCAATATCTCCAACTCCTGTTCCCTGGAACCCTGGGTTCCTCTTCAGGAAACCACCATTCCTTCTGATAGGTGTGGTTTTTTTCTTCTTTTTTTATCTTTTTTTAATCACATTTTTCAAATTACATGTAAAGATAACTTTTAACATAAGTTTTTAAAACTCGAGTTCTAAATTTTCTTCCTTTCTCTCCCCCCTCCCTAAAAGGCAAGTATTTTAAATAGGTTACATAATCATGTAAAACATATTTCCATATTAGTTGTGTTGTGAAAGAAGAAACAGACTGAAAGGGAAAAAATATGAAAAAGTTAAAGAAACTGAAAAATAGTTTGCTTTGATCTGCATTCAGATTCTGTCGTTTCTTTTGCTGGATGTGGATTTATTTCCATCATCAGTGATAAGTGCATTTTCGACCCACCTTGCCAGTGACTAGAACTACATGCTACTTCCCAGGTATCTCCTCACCTGTATCATCAGATGCTTCCAGCTTCCCTTTATGAGTTGCCTTTCTCAGCTCCTGGAGAGCACATACTGTCCTGTAAGCTTTTACATGAATACCTAGTCCTTAGCACAGTGCCTAGCATGTAGCAAGTGCTTAATAAATGCTTCATCTTTCTATCATTTATCTACCAATCTCTCTATCCATCTATATCATTTTTCCATCCATCCAACCAGCTGTCTCTATGCATTCCGTGTTCTTGGATGGGGGAAGGGCCATGGCTTCATCACCATGGACCAGAGGTATTTGGGGAATCTCTTTCATGAGTCAGCTTTACTTTTTATTTTCCTGGCCACCTCATTGTTTAAATCCTTGTTTTTTAAAAGCCCTGATCCTGCAGCTTTGGCCCCTGGGGCCTGATAGATTAGCATTTAAAATGGATAGGAGCTGGGTGCTGAGCCAGCAACGTATTCCCTCAAGACCTTGCAATTAAGAGATTTGATACCAAAAGCTTAGCCCTTTCACAGCCACTGATTTAAAGTTTCTTATTGTGACTGAGACTACTGGAGGACTAAAGTTAGAAACTCCTGGAATGCATAATGCCCTGTTGATCTGCTGGTATCCTTGGATGAGGGCTGTGGGCTTCCCTGCATTGTGTCAAGTTCTAGTGAGACAGATTCTGTATCATCTCAAATGTGAAATGATCTTAGAGGGAACGTGGGTTCAGTTGTGGGTTCCATGTGTTCGAAAGGCAACAGGGATAGGGAAATATTTCATGTTCATTTGATAAAAGGGTCACTTGAAGGAATTGGGAAAGTTTAACCCAGAGAAGAGAAGACTCTGGGAAGGTGTGATAGCTTAGTTATGAGGTTTGTCATGTGGAAGAGGATTTGACCTGTTATAGATGGCACCAGAAGACGGAGCTAAAAGTAAGGGACAAATGTCAGCTGACTATCAGAAAAAAAATAATCCAACTTAACAGTATTATCCTGAAATGCAGTGGGCTGCCTCAGGACATAGTGAGTTTCTCCTCTTTGGGTGTTTTCAAAAACCCTTCCTTTAAGGACACAATAAAATCCTGACAATTAGAGCCTTCTCCAGTGGGAATGCTTTAGCAAGAGTAAGAGCCATTCCATTAGAAGTCTCTAAGCAAGATTGGAAGCACCACTTAGCAGGAGTATTGTGGATGGGATGGTTTGGACTTGGAGGTCTTGAAGGAGCCTTTCAGCTCTGAGAATTTTGACCTTGACCTTTGCCTTCCATGGGCATTTACTGAACACCCACCATGTGCCAAGCAGGGCTAGCCACTGGGGATACGGGCAGAAATGAAACAGATACTACCCTCAAGGAAGTTTTTCTACCCAGAACTTGAATGTGAGAAGGAGCTTCAAGAATATATTTTAAAACTATTATCTGTGTGGTCTTATAGATAAATGCTCCATCCAAATGGCCTTATATAAACAAACACAGAAGTCCAAGAGATATTCTCCGCTGGATAAAGATTATGGTCACATGATAGAAACAAATAGTTCTCAAAAGAAAAATTTCAAGCTATTAACAATTGTATGAAAGATGATGCCAAATCATTCATCATAAGAGAAATATAAAAAACAGAACTCTGAGGTTTCACCTCACATGCAGCAAATTTTCAGAGAATGATAAAAGATACTGGACAGGCTGTGGAAACAGAGACACACCTAGTGCATCTTTGGGGGAGATGATACTTGTTTTAAGCATATGTACCAACAAAGCAATTCATGCTTTAAAAAAATGACCAAAACCATTAGGCAGATATGCCACTAGGGGCATACACCCCAAGAACATCAGTGACAGGGAAAAGGGTCCCGTACACAACAAACTGTTCATCACAGCATTTTTTTGTGATGACAGTCAACTTGGAACAAAGGAGATGACCAATGATTAGGGAATGACTAAACACATTTTGGTACATGAGGTATGAAGTGGCCAGATGGGTCAGTGGACAGAGTGCTGGGTCTGAGTTCAAAGTTAGCCTCAGACACTTACTAGCTATGTGACCCTAGGTAAGTCACTTAACCTCTTTTTGCCTCAGTTTCTTCCACTGTATATTGGGGATAATAATGGTACTTAATTTACAGAGTTATTGTGAGGATCAAATGAGATATTTGTAAAGCACCTAGCACATGGTGGGTACTGTGCACTCCCCGTTCACCAACTTGAATGTAAGGGAATATTACTGTGACATATAAAGTGATAAATATGGTGAGTTCAGAGAAGCATGGAGACACTTTTATGAATACATGTAAAATAAGTAGAATCAGGAAAACAATATCCCTAACAGCAATGCAAATGGAAAGACCAAAAAAAAGTGACCACTGGATGAATACTTTTGGTAATTACCAAGCTCAGCCCTAGAGAAGAAATAAGAAAATATACCTCTTTTTCACTGCAGATAGTATAATACTCATTGATATGCTGGATAGTTTTGCTGATCTGCTTTTTTCCTCTTTTAAAAAAATATCCCTTATTGCAAGGGAAGGCTTTAGAGAGAGGAAAAGTTGGGGAGAGAGATTTGGAAATGAAGGTGATGGATAAACAAAGGTTATCATAATATTTTAAATAGTTAAATAGTGTAAAAGTCTAATCCTTAATTATGTGCCTTGGCTGAGAGAGATGAAATATTTGACATCCTAGAAAGCCTAAGATACCCCTTCCTCTAGAAAGACTTAATTATACAATTGTATAACTATGGTATTCTTGGAGAAAGAGGGAGATGGAGGGGTGGGAGGGAGAGAGGAGAAGACAGAAAAAAAGGAGATGAGAGGAGAGGAGAAAAGAAAATGTCTAGCACATTTTCTTAGTCCAGTCTTCCTGTTTGTTTGCCTGGAGCATACGTGTTTTCTTTTAGAATTGCTGTGAAAATAATGTTTCCTGCAAAGGCCTTAACAAATGGAGAAAAATAAAATTCTCAGATTGGAAATTACTTAGCTGGCTAATAACTGTTTCTAGGATTTCCAGCTTAAAAAAGAGAGAGAGACAGAGAGAAAGCTTGCTATTGAAGTACTTTTCTCTGCAGTTAATGATAATGCATATGAGGAACGGTCACATTAATGAAACTATTCTCTGTGCTGGTAATGGAGTTTATTTATCCCAGTATTTTTCCATCTGCCACATCCTGAACTTCTAAAACTTGGACCAGACTGTGTTCTGAGTGCATAAAATGAGAGAGAAGGCAAAAGAGGAAAGAAAGAGAAATGTGATGGTGAGATTACTTGGCCTTTGCTAGAGACTACCTCAGAGAATTTATGCAGTCCTTTGTGATGACTCTTTAAGAAATCCATGTGATATCATGGGCAGCTTGGGCATCTCTACATTTCTTCCATCAGGGAAACTTTGAATTGCATGAATGATCAGACTGGATTAGTCCTCCCCTGTGACTAAATACAGCACATGGCAAGTGTGCAGGGAAACAAACAGAAAAGTCTCTGCTCTCAAGAACCCACATTCTACTGGGGAGGGTATATATAGAACAATCCTTTGGGTGCACCAGCAATCAAGATGCTAATACACGTAATGTTATTTTCGCTGATAAAATCACATCCATTTCTGATGGCAAGTCTTTGGACAGTGCTAAGGACTTAAATGATGAGAACTTTGTTTTCTGCAAGTGCAGTTGTGCTCTGCAGCTTTTTACCCTCAAAATCCCATTAAGGATGATTTTTTAGTTTTCCCTATAGAAGTGAAAACCCTTTTCTGTACCTTTCCAATTGGAATACCATATCACAGGAGTCCTCAGTCTGAGGTTTAGAACCTATCAGCAGACTTTGAAGCCTCACTTAGGAGATCACCAAACCCATTGCTACCATAGAATCAGAGGCTCATGGTCTTAGAGTTGTTAGAGCCCTCAGGCCCTCAACTAGTCCAACCTTTTCATTTTACAAGTGAGGAAACAGAGACCCAGAGAGCTAATGGACATGCTGTCTTAAGGTTCTTTTCTCACAAACCTAGCACTGATAACCCTTTCTTTCCCTCTACCCAGTCAGCCAGGTCTTTGGATATTAAAGTTCGTAGAGGCAGAAGTGGATGGTGCCTCAGAAGCTCTGTAATCTGTCTTGTCCAAGGTCACATAGGCAGTAAGCACAAGAAGTGAGATTTGAACAATGATCCTCTGACTCTAAAGCCAGTGCTTTTTCCCGTGGTGCCATGCTACCTACCATAGACCCTAGAGACCCCAACGGGAAATGTGGAATGCCTCAGTTCCCTGACCTCTGCTTTGGGATCTAATACCTTCGCAAAAGTCCTTAGCAAATTTCTACTGGGTCCAGTCAAAAGAGTACTAGATTAGGAATCAAAAGTTCTAGGTTCAAATGCTGTGTGTGCCACTTATCATCCATGTTACCTTGGGCAATTCACTTAACTTCTCAGAATCTCAATTTCTTCCTGTGTACCTTCCTCAAGTACCTTCCCAATTCTAAATCTATGATTCTTTGACCCCTCCCTATCACTAATGTTCTTCTCACCCTGCCAAATTTCATGCCTGAAATGCCTTCCCTTCTCACCTTCACCCCTTGGTACCCCTTCTCACCTTTGCCCCTGAAGTAATGTCTCCTTGAAGAGATCTTTCCTATTCCCAGCACCCAAGAGATGAGGTCCTTAGTGCTCACCCTCTGAAGTGACTTTGTATTTAATTTATTCCTATCTTATGTTTACTTATTTTTCATTATGTTGATTCCCACCAATAAAATGGAAGCTCCTTGTGGTGAATGCAGGTTCTGCATGTATGTGCCCAGACTGTATTATATAGTATTTGTTGCCTAATACATATTTAATCAGTGCTGGTTGGTGGATTTGTTGATTCTACTATGACCTGGGGACTAAACTCACAGACTATCTAATCCATCTCTACCAACTATCCTTGATAACTTCAGAATTCTCATTGATGATTCTTCTAACATCCTTCCCTCCCACTTCAGCCTTTCCAGCTCCCATATCTTTGGGGAGCTTAGAATCTTGGAGAGGACATATGATACATGTACAAGTCACCATAGCCTGAAAGAGAATATGATGAGTGTATAAGGTGCAGAGGTATGAAGTGATGCTTGAGATCCTAGGAAGGAACTGCCATTTATTACCACAAAGGAGATAAGGAAGGAAAGTTTGATGGAGTAGGTAGCATTTGAGTTTGAAAGGTGAATATTATTTCAATAGGTACAATTCAGCTGAGTATAGATGAAAGGAGAAGAATGAGAGACATGGGGAAGAGCATTAGTAAGGGGACATAGGCCAGAATGTATAGGATGTGTTTGTGAATATACATCTAGTGACCATTGAGGAAGTGAAGGGAATGAGTGTGAGATAAGTATGGCTGCTGAGCCAGGAGAGCAGTGATGGTGCAGGATTAAAGGGCCATGGCTGTCAAATCCAGTCCTTTCATTCTGGAAACATTGGCCCAAGAACTTGCCCAGGGTCGCATAGATAATAGGTGTCCAAAGCAGACTTTGAACCCAGAGTCTCTGACTCCCAGAACCAGTGCTTTCTCCACTGTCCTACTCTACTATCAAAAACCTTAAATGACAGAGTAAGAATTTAGAGTCAAAGCATCTGGATTTGTATCCTGGCTCTGCAGTTTACTACACATATGTCTTTGGGTAAGACACTTAATCTTTTTTGGCTCTCAGTTTACTTAACTTGTAAAATGAGGAGTTGATCAGATGGTCTGTAACATCCTTTCCAGCTCCATCAGTCCATCACCAAATATTGGTTAAAGGTCTGCTATATACTAGGGCCAGGGGTGGGCCTCATGTGGCCTTCTAGGTCCTTGAGTCCTTGATTTTCTGGAACATGTATTGTAAAGACATTAGAGAAATTCCACTGCCACTTAAAAGAGAAATGAGGTGTGCTCTCTTTGGTGCCGGAGGGTAGAGCTGGAAGGAATGGGAGGAAGGTGTCAACAGGAAGCTTTGGATTTCCCATAAGCACAAACGGCCTAAGCCTGGGAGCTGTCCAAAAGTAAAATGGGCCATCTTGATGTGCTGCCTCACTAGCAGTCTCAGAGGTCTTCAGGTAAATAGTGGATGGTTGTTATGTTGCAGAATCATAGATGTAGAACTGGAAAACATCTTGGAGGCCATCTTGTCCAAGTTTTACAGAACAAATCCTTTTATTAAAGGGATTTGTTCTGTGAATTTTAGATTCAGTCAAAGGGCCACATGTGACCTCAGAGCTGCAGGTTGCAGTGCCCCTGTTAGGCACTGTGCTAGGTGCAGAGAATGCAAAGACAATGCATACATGTATGAAAATCCTATGATCCTCTAATTGAAACTCAAAAATAGAAAGTGCTATTCATAGGAGCAGAGTTTTTAGAGCTGAAAAGAATCTTAAAGATTATTTTCTAAATGAGCAAACCAAAGCCAAAAAAGATCACATGACTGGTCAAGAGTCATAAAGATAGTGAGAAGGAGAGCCAGGCTCAGGTTTTCTGACTCCTTAAATAGTTCTGAGTGATGGAGTCATGTTATCAGATCTTTGCATTGGGAAGGTTTTCTGGTAGTGTTCTGTAGGATGAGTCTTAGGCACCTGTTACATAATATATATATACTTATAAACAATTGCTAGAGCTTCAGGGAACTTGGAGAATGTTCAGTCTAGCCAGTGATTTTGCAGTTGAGAAAGCTCAGGTGCAGGGAGGTTAAGTAAATGACAAAACATCATCCAGTCATTCAACAAGCATTTCATACAGTTAGCAAGTGGCAGTTCTAGGATTCTAGCCCATTCCCTCACTTTCTAAATCCTAAGAGTGACATTCAAGATCCTTTGTAATCTAGATGGAAAGTGAGGACATTGATCCTAAGGCAAGTCTAGGAAGAAGACAGTGAAACCTAGACCAGGCATGAAGTTAGGAATGGAAAGATGGGAATGGGTATGAGAGATACTGCAGAGATAAAATCAAGTAGGCAATTGGTTTTATGTGAGACATAAAGAAAAATGAAATGTCGAAGATGACTGAGGTTACTAGCATAGATTACTGAAAGAATGGTAAACCACTCTATTTAGATCTTTTGTTGCTGCTTTGTGTTTTATCCTTCTATCTTCACAGTATAGTTTATATCAGTCCAATAGGTCATTGTGAGCCTGAATGGCATTTTTTTGCTTTGCCATTATTTGAAATCACAAAGCCATCAAAGAGAGAGGGAATTGAAGTACTAGAAGTGCACATTTCATAGAACCTCAGAGGTGGAAGGAAGGACTTTGGAACCTCTCTAGCCAAACTTATACATGAACTTTGAGATCTTGTGCAAATTACTTCACTTCCCTGGGCTTCAGTTTCTTTATCTGTAAAATGGATGAGCTGACCTCTGAGATATCTTACCAGTTCTAGATTTATGATTCTGCAGCATCACAGCCATCCAGTATTTACCTGAAGACCCTTGACACTACTGGTGACACGGTGCATCAAGATGGCATCATCCACTTTTGGACAGCTCCCAGGCTTAGGCAGTTTGTACTTATGGGGAATCCAAAGCTTCCTGTTGGCACTCTCTACTCATTCCTTCCAGCTCTACCCTCTGGAACCAAGGAGAGCAGGCCTCATTTCTCTTCTAAGTGGCAGCAGAATGTCTCTAATGTCTTTACAATAGATGTTCCAGAAAATCAATAACAAGGCAAATGTGTATTCTAGCTATTTATTTCCCAGAAAGCAACATTTACTCATTTGTTGTGGGAATGCCTTCTTTTTTAAAAATTATAATTGTTATAAGTCTTCATAGGGGAAAGATGAAGCTGCATTGTTTTTTAATCACTTCCGGTAAAATTCTCCTCCGCCCTACTTAGATCCTCAGTAGTTGTCAGGGGAAACTTTTACTCTTCTGGAAGATAAATGTAAATGTTCTCGGGTCTTATTCTTTTATTTCTCTTTTACAAAGCTGTAAATTAAGCAGTCAGAAAACACCTACTATGTGCTTGGCACTGTGCTAGGTGCTGGGAGCACAAAAAACAGGAACTTACATTTTATGTTCTATTGAGCAAGATAGCCTTATACAAATATGAGTATATGGAGAATATATGTAAAAACACATTTTAAAAGGAATAGGGGATACTTTGGGAGAGAGAATATCAGTTGGAGGAGAACAGGAAAGGCTTTTTATAAAACAGATTAACTTTTAACTTCAAGTCCATGGATGGATTTTAGGAGATACATGAAACTGTGGGACAAAATTCTCTCTCTCTCTCTGCACTAATCTTTAACTGAAATATAGCACTTCGTTCTAGTGTGAAATTTTTAAGTTATTCTGAGAAGTTGAGTCTGTAGGCTTCACCTTCCTGCAAAGAGGTCCAGGGCACTACAAAGATTAAGAATCCCTGATATACAAGGCAGTATTTGAGTTGTGTCAAGGGGAGTAGGGTATGGAGAATTACAAGTGTAAAGACCAAAGGTTATTTTGGCTGGGTTGGACAATTCTGATTGACGTATCTCTGCAATTTTGTTGTAGTGTTACTTAGAATTTGGCAAGGGGAGTAGCATCCAGTGAGACTGGAAGTATAGATTGGGGTCGTTGTGTAGGGCTTTAAAAGCTAAACAAAGGAATTTCTATTTTATTCCAGAGATAATAATAAGGTCCTGGTGTTGGCTGAATAAGGGGGTGATATACTCAGATATACACTTACAGACAGTTGCCTTGATTATGTGTCAGTCAAATAGCCTGGACTAATGCAGTAGTAGCTTTGTGAGTGGGTTTGCGAGATATTATGAAAGTAGGAAGGGCAAAATTTGACAACCAATTACATATGTGGCTTTGGGTTGGGGAGTGAGAGTCATAGACAATGCTGGGTTTACAAACTCAGAAGTCTGGAAAGATGGTGTTGTCTTTGACAGAAATAAGGAAATTTGAAGCAGTGGGAGGGAGGAAATAATGAGTTTTGCTTTGGGTATGTTGAGATTGAGCCGTTTCTGGCACACTGGTTTGAAGTGTCTAAGGGGCACATGGCCATGTGAGACTGAAGCTCAGGAAAGAAATGGGTTGTACAGAAACATCTATGAATCATCCACATGGAGCTGATAGGTAAACCCAAGGGAGCTGGTGAGGTAATGGAAGAAGAGTAGAAGAGAGAGTAAAGGAGAGGACAGGAGACGTTAACCTTCCACAAGACTTTGGATGAAATACTATAGAGGGTGATGAGTCTAATGTAGGAAATTACAATAAGGAACTTTTTGTTCTAGCAAGTTCAGTAGATAGAACACTGGGCTGGGAACCAGCAAGACTCATCTTGTTGAATTCAGAACTAGCCTCAGACACTTACTAGCTGTGAGACCATAGCAAGTCATTTAACCTTGTTTGCCTCAGCCTCCTCTTCTTTAAAATGATCTGGAAGAGGAAATGGCAAACCATTCTGGTATCTTTGCCAAGAAAACCCCAAATGGGGTCACAAAGAGCCAGACGTGACTGAAATGACTGGATAACAACTCCTAATTTCAACTGGTGCATGTCATATTGGTGCATAATGGATAGAATCCTGCCTCAAACAAGTACTCAAAACCATGGGAAAATCTCAATCTCTATGAGCCTCATTTTCAGAATCTCTAAAGAAATCGTGACTGTAGCACCTACCTCCCAGAGCGATTGAAAGGTACACATCAGAGTATGTCTAAGCAAGCCTTAGAGTGCTGATGAAATATCAGCAACTATCTTCACCATCATCCCTTCTGAATCACAAGCTTGTTCCAAAACATCAAAAAGGATTTTGTGTGTTCCTACTGTGTGCCAGATGCTATACTAGGCACTGAGACCCCCAAGAAGCTTACAGTCTATCAAGCAAAGCATTACAGACATATGTAAACATGTAGAGAATATGTAGAATATATTACAGTATATTACGATATAATGCAATATATAATGCTATCATGCTAGATCATGAAAATCTAGCTCATGATCTTGACTGCATTCTCATCGTCCTTACACCAAGAGTCTTAATTCATTAGACTTGGGCCCAGATGTTTTAATCCAGGCAGCTGTTCTCAATTTACAATGAGAGGTTATGAAGCAATTGGCTTCCAGAAACATTCATTAAGCCCATACTATAAGCCAAGTACTGTGTTGGGTAATAAGAATATAAAGACAGAAAATAGAACAGTTCCTACATTCGACTGGGTGGAAACAAAGCAGACGTAGACAAATCTCTTCAAGTTATAGGGATGGAGATAAGGACTGGATGTGAGGTTTCACTGGTGAGGAAACTTCTAGTACATGTCAATATGTTATGTCTTAGATCAAGAATTTCCCAGAGCATCAAGAAGTGAAGTGACATGCCCAAGATCACATAGTCAGTATATGAAAGAGGCAAGACTTGAACCCATGTCCCCCTGACTTCAAGGTTAGCTTTAATGGACCATATCACACTTCTTTTCACAAATTATATACAAACTAAATAAACAGTAATGGTGTGGCAGGGATGAAACACATAATGAGAGAATCTGGAAAGATGTTTTATAGAGGAGACATGAGCTGAATCTTGTAGGCAGCCAGGGGTTCCAAGAGGTCAAGGTGAGAAAAAGATTTCCAGTCACTGGGGTGGCCTGTACAAAGACAAGAAGACAGGAAATAACAATACCGAGGACAAGTAGCCAGTTTGGTTGGAAAATAGAATGAATGAAGTGAAACTAATGTACAGTCAGCCTTGAAAGACAAATTAGGGCTAGACTGCAAAGCAATTCTCATATGGGCAACAGGGAGCCACTGAAGCTTCTTGAACTGGGGAGTCCCATTGGCTTTTGAGTGCTTGAGAAATATCAGTTAGGAAACTGAATGGAGGATGGATTAGAGAAAGAAAAAGATGGATGTAAAAAAAATATTTAGAAGGTTATTAGGAGGTCAGGTGAAAGGTCTTGAAGGACTGGTTCTTATTTTATATGGCAATTCCATCACTCTACTGTTGTCTGTTTTATTTGTTTCCTTCCCTAATTCTTATAAATATACCCATGACTCCCTATCCCTTAAAAACCTCTCAGTATGTCCTACCACCCCTGCTAGTTATTGGCCTATATGTCTCTTCTTCACCAATCAGCTAAATTCCTTGAACAAGCCATTGACGCTCCATGATTTCCCATCCTCTCCTCTCACTCTCACTCATCCCTCTGTAATTTGGCTTCCAATTTCATGACGCAACTGAAATGCCCTCTCTGTAGTTACCAGTCACTTCCTAGTTGCCAAATTTGGTGATGCCATCTTGGTTCCCATTTTCCCTCATCTCTCTGCTCTCTTAGACATTTTTGACTGCCTTATCTTCATGGATACTCTCTCCTCCCCAGATTCTCATGATGCCACTGGGTCTTAGTTTGCCTCCTACTTGTCTGACTGTTCCTTCTCACTGTCTTTTGTTGTTTCTTCCTCAACGTCTTACAGACTAATTGTAGGTACCAATATCCCCCAAAGCTCTTTATTAGGCCTCCCACATTTCTCTTTCTACACTTTTTCTTGGTGATCTCTTCAGCTCCTATGGTTCAATGATCATCCCTATAAGAATGTCAGGTAGCACAGTGAAAAGAGCAGTAGGTCTAGAGCCAGGAATACCTGAGTTCAAATCCAGTCTTAGACACTTACTAGCTGTGTGACCCTGGGCAAGTCACTTACCCCTATTTGCCTCAGTTTCTTCATTTGTAAAAAGAACTGGAGAAGGCAATGGTAAACACAACAATAACTTGGCCAAGAAAATCCCAAATACGGTCACAGAAAGTTGGACATGACTGAAAATGACTGAAAAACAATAAATAAAAATGTCCCTCAGGTCCATGTTTCCAACCACAGTGTCCCTCTCTTGAGTTCCATTCTGACGTCACTGATTACCTATTGGACATATAGAACTGCATGTCCTAAAAGCATCTCAAATTCTCCATGTTTGGAACAGAACTCATTTTTATTCCCTGCATATTCATCTCTCTTCTGACCTTCCTGAGGACTGTCATGGGCATCACCATAAGCCAATCAGGTTTACCTCAGGATCATCCTTTACTGCTCTGTCTTGATGAGCTAGCCCACATGTCCAATCATTTCCTAAATCTTGTAAATTCTTTCTCCTCTGTATCTCTTCCATCGATTGCCTTCTTTATCCTCACATAGTTACCCCTATTCCTGCTCTCAGTTCAAACCATCTTCACCTCTCACATGGCCAGTTGGATTAACCTTCTATTTGGACTTCCTGCTTCAAGTCTCTCCCCACTCCAGTCTGTTTCACACACATTTCAAAATGAGTTTTCTAAAGTGTTGTTCTATCCAGATGTTTTCAATAAGAAGTCAATGGTGGTCAGTTCCACTGTTTTCAATAAGAAGTGGTCCCTGTTATGTCTAAGATCACATAAAAATTCCTGTCTCATCTAAAGCAGAGAAGTAAAACAGTTGGTCATGGGTTTTATGTGACCTCCAACGCTCCCCAGTACAGCCCTAACAAGATTAAAATATAATTTAGAAGTCTTTAATAAAATAAATAAAAATACAGTAGAACATAGGTAATATTAAGATGTAGTTTTCTAAGTCAACATGCAGCTGAGGAGTGGGGAGGGACTCTTATGTATGGTTTACAAACCCCATTTTGATTTGACTTTGTCACCACTGATCTGAAGATCTTAATAACCTGTCCCTTCCTACCTTTCCAGTCTTATACTTCATTTCTTTCCATGTGTTGCCCAATCTGGCTACCCTGGTTTACTTTTTGCCCCCTGTCCATCATACTCCATCTCCCAGTTCCGTGCCTGGGCACTTGTCCCCCATGCCTTGAATACTTTCCCTTGTCACTTCTATCTCTCAAATTCCCTGGTTTTCTTCAAACCTTAGCTCAAATTCTACCTTCCAGAAGAGGCTATGCCCAGTTCCCTTCTCTGTACCAGATGCTGATGCACCTAGAATTACCTTCCATTTGCTCTGTATATATCTTGTATGTACAAAGTTATTTCTCCTCTTTGAATGTGAATCCCCTGAGGAGTGGAACTGTGTTTTTGCCCTTTTTTGTATCCCAAATGCTTGGCACAGTGCCCAGCTTTATAAAAATTTGTTCAGCCATACTTGCCTGCTTATAGTCTCTCACACACTGTTCTTCAGCTGCCATCCTCCTGCCTTTGCATTCACTGCCCCTCTTCCCAGAATGCTGTTTTCTCTCACTCAGCACTCTTTTGATCAGGTGTTACTTCTTCACATCTTTTCTTGCCCTTCCTAGCTGCTGGTGGCAGCCCCTCTAAGTTGCATTCTACCTATTATCTATATATCTTATACATATCCTTTTGTGTACATTTTGATTCTCCTATTAGAATATAAGCACCCTGGAAGCAGGGACTACTTTGGTTTTTTCTTTGTATCCCCAGTTTTTAGCACAGTGATTGGCACATACTGCTTAATTCTTAACTTTGCAATAACTTTCTTTTGAGCTGTTTTTCTGTTCCTTTTCTAGTAATTATGATCTATTAAAAAAAAGTTTATTTTTCTCTTTAAGAAAGCTATTCAAACAATTGTAAACCCAATTAACTTAATAATACTATAAGGATAGTTCTGCTAATTTGCAGGGGGGGGGATCTTCAAAAATGACCTTATTTGCACTTCCGTTTTATGTGTAAGCCACTAAAATAATAAAAAGCTACTGATTGACCCTCTAAAATCTCTTCATTTTTACCATTATGCAAAATTTACTGTACCAGACACATCATAACCTTAATTAACACATAATAGCTTTCCTGGTATTTTTTGGAAGTTTATACTTTCTGATAAAGGCTGCCATATTTGCATACATCTCTTCTACAAGAGAGACATTTTGTATGAAGTGCCAGGTGCCACTGCTGCTCTTTTCACAATCCCACTTCCTAGTCCAATAAACCAGCAAGCATTTATGAGGACTTTTTATGGGCTAGGCACTATGACAAAGACTGAAGATACTGAGACAAATGGAATGGCTCATTTTTATAGAACATTCATTGTAATGTGGCTGAAGGAGGCATGGGGAAAGACAGCATGCACATATATTGGTGGAAAGAAAGAAGGATGGCCTTTGATTCTATCGATGAATAGATCCTCAGGACTATTTCAGTTCTGCCCACTGTCTGAAACTTACAGTGTTCGAGAGTTTCCTCAGGGCACTGAGATTAAATAACTTGGTCAGTCATAGAGTCAGTGGGTGTCAGAAGTGGGATTTCAATCCACGTCTTCATGGAACCAAGACCAGTTTTCTATCCACTATGCAAAGATCTCTGCCATATAATTTCTTATAACAGTTATATTTTTACGTGCCCACCAGAATAAATTTTATTGTTGTTGTTAGGCAGTAGCAGTTGGAGGTGGAGATCAGGAAAGATTTGTTGCTGAAAGATGGTGCTTCAGCTAAGCTTTGAAGGAAAGGAGGGAATTTAGGAGCAGAGGTGAAGAGGGAGTGAATGACATACTCCTCCTCCATTAACAAGACTTCCTGGCTTTTTCTGTCAAGCTAAGTGTCTTACACATAGTAGGCTCTTAATAAACATTTGTGGAATTTCACTGTATTGACTCAAATTGAGCTTCTGTCAGTTCTGCCCCCACAATATTATCCAATGTTTATCAGACGTAAACACGGTGCAGAATTAAAATTAGGCATCTTTGCAGAATTGTGACAATTTAACACCCACAAAGGAATTTGACAGGAAGATAGGAACTCCCCTAAACTATTCATGGCTACCTGAGAGGAACTGATCTAGGAACTTAGTTGGGAAGATAGAATTGGAAGTTGAGGTAAATGTCACATTCTGACTGTTTATGGGTTTTATAAGATCCTTGATCTTATAAAGGAGGGGTCTCACTGGGATATCACAGACCTAAAGCTAGGAAGGATTTTTGCATTTTACTTGAGGAATAGAGGCCTAGAAATGTTAAACAGCTCATTGAGAATCACACAGAAAGCTACAGAATTAGGGCTTGAAGCTAGGTCTTCTCATTCCAAGTCTCTTATTCTTTCCACAGATGATTGTCTTTTTTCCAAGCCAGACTTCCCAGAAAAACTGCATCATCTATCAGAGGATCTTTAACTGGGGTCTCTGAATCCTTTAAAAAAAATTGATCCTTATATTTCAGTATAATTGGTTTGCATTTGCAATCCTATATTTTTTCATGCATTCAAAAGCATCATGAGGAGTCCATAAGCTTCAGCAGACTAGCAGAGGGGTCCAGGACACACACAACAGGTTAATAATGCATGATTTAAGTAGACTGTTAGTGTTAAAGTGAGGAACAATATAAATTAATACATCAGACAGAAAAGGCAGTGCCAATTTGCACAGAAGAACTACAGAGCTAGAAAAGTGACCAGAAGATACAATGTCACCTGGGATCATTTCAGTTCATGCGTGCAATAGCAATTGATGACAAAGTACTGTTGCAGACCAAGGCAGGAATATTTAACTGCACAGCAAAGCCCACAATGATTTATATATCATAGTATTGGTTTACCACGAAAAGGGAAGACCCGTAGCAGGTGGTTATATAGCATTTAGTGGGAAAAATGATGTACAGTATCTTTCTGCAGGCTTCTCTAGCAGATGAAAGCTCTGCAGAAACCAGGGTAATAAATCATGCAGAAGAATGCTCACATTGGACTCCTGTCTCTTTCCTGAACATTTCCTGACTTCACTTTCCTCTAGGTTTTTTTTTCTCATTCCATGTTTCCTAGAGTTAGATAGATGCCCCATGTGCTATTCCCAACATCTTTCCTCCAGTTGAAATTCTTCCTTTCTTTTAAAACTCAAATCAGATGCCACCTTTTTCATGAGGAGTTAGTTGATATTTCCTTCCCCCGACTACTAGCTAAAAAGTAACTTTCTTTGGACTAACTCACATTTTGATTTTTCATAGGATCATAGATTTTAAAACTCATTTTACAGATGAGGAAACTGAGGTATTAGTCAAATCAACAGGTGTGGCAGGTGAAAGATAAAATGACTGGGGAAACAAAGGTTCCATCTTCTGAACACGATGATTTATTAAGTACTACATCGCAGTTGTCCAACAAACCAGGACCAGACCTACTCAGCTTAAGCCTGGATCCCGAATACGGGGGAGACAGACTTTCATTTTTAGTTATTTTTAATTTAAATCCAGTAGGACCAATTAATTAAAAGGAAATGATATAATATTAGGTAATCTAATTTCTAATTGGATGAAAGATTAGAGACTTTCCAAATTGGGAGGGGGAAGATGAGCAGGTACAGCTACCTGAATTCAGAAAGAGAAGTGTCCCATTCCCCCCAAAGTCTATAAACAATCAAAGGGAAATGGAAACAATTACTGATTGATCTGTATGTGGCCAGTTTTTGGATAAGACATATAGGTTGCTTGAGATGTGCAAGTTGTGAAATCTCCTTGTATTAATTGAACAAGTATCAAGTACCTACTGTTTGCAAGGCACAGTGCACTTTACAAATATTATCTCATTTGTTCCTCACAACCCTGGGAGGCAGATGATGTTACTACTCCCATGTTACAGTTGAGGAAACTAAGAGAGAAAAGTTAAATAACTTGCCCAGAGTTACAAAGTTATTAGCAAGCATCTAAGGCAGGATTCAAACTCAGGTCTTCACGTAGTAAGTCATTAATAAATTATTGATTTGACTTCTTGACTCATAGTCCCATACTCTGTCTTCTGCACTACTTAGTTTTTAATACATATTTTTTGAATAAATGAATTGTATAGAAGAATTACTTCCATTTTGTTCATTGTTAATGTGTTTGGGGGCTGGGGGTGCATCCATAACTGTGATTTCATTGGAATAGAGAATGCCTGATGAGGAAACCCCTGTTCTCAGTACATCAACACCTATTTTGCATCTCTACGTCCTAGAGAATGGTCTAGAGTATTGAGGGGTTAAGTGACTTGCCCAGGGTCACATAGATAGTATGTATCAGAACCTAGGTCTAGGGTTATCTCTATATTTATCATTTCATATTGTCTCTTCCTTACACATAGGAAGTATTTAATAAATGTTCATTATATTCTATGCGCTCCTTAATATCAATCTGTGTGACTCCAGTCAATATTGTTATCTCCTCCCACCCTACCAGCATACTTCATAGACTTAGAAATGAAAGGGATCACAGAGTTATTCTAGTCTATCATTTTACTGATAAAGACCCTGAGACTGAGAGGTGTGGTGAATTGCTAAAGGTCAGACTACTGGTAAATGTGTGAGTAACTATTCAATGCAGGCCCTCAGACCCCAAATCCATACTTTTTTTTCTTTTACCACATCATATTCTTCACATAGTGCCTGGGATATTTGATGTCTTTACCTTGGCTATAATGATACCTTGATTGTTGAATCCTTTGGTAAGTAAACATTTCCATAATAAAGTAGACTCTGTTTAAAATGCATAAATTACTTTATAATTGTGGAAGTTTAAAAGTCTTGGTGAAAATAAGGTCTCAAGGAGGAAGTCTCACCGACTCTGGTGCTGTCCATCATCTTGGTGCTGAATCAAAGTTATTTACTGCAACTATAATAAGCATTGGAACTGATGGGAGGTCTGTCCAATATTTGGAAGGGATCTCAAATGTTGTATTTTCCCATTTGCACCTAAACAAGAATCCTCTCTAGAATGTATCTTATTTAAAATGGGTGTCAAGCCTGGTCCATATTTCTTGGATAAGGTTTCCTCAGTCAGAAGCAGGAGGCGGCCATGTGAAGAGAAACATCTGGAATGACAGATAAATCTCTACATTTTTCCCTGACACCATAGCATTTCTGCCAACTCCATGTTTATACTTTTATAGCTTTCTCATGCTTTTTTTTCTAAAATGACTGCATTGTCCTCTTCCTACAATGATCAGTTTATTAAAAGTACACACTCCTTCTGTTCTTCATGTTGACCCTGCCTACCTCAGGCCCCTTAGACTCTGTCTCTCTTTTTCATAGCTCTTCAGTGCTAACCATATAGCAAACACTCTATCCTTGTTGATCTGAATTGAATGAAAGCTGCTTCGTTTGTTTTAAGGAATATGTCTCATTGATTGACACATTCCCCAACCAGAGACATGATCTTGAAAGGGAATGAGAGGTAGGTACATAACAGGTTGTCATGCATACGTTATTGGAAGATAGATTAATTTGCTAAAAGCAGCAGAAGAAAACCTGACAGTTTTCTGATCTCGTTAGTAGCATTGCTGTTTGTGATTTTCTTTCATTAAACAAATATTTATAAAGGGTTTGCTGTGTTAAATTTTGGGGGTAAATAATCACCAAAGCACAAAATTTCAGAGTGGAAAGGGTCTTCAGAGGACATTTATCTCAATGTTTACTTGAACAGGAATCACCTCCATAACTATTCCTGACAAGTGGTCAACCTCTTAAAATGCTCCAGGCAGAGGTCATCAATTCTACTTTTCCCATAGGGCAAAGAATTCTGGTCATCAAGCCAAAGGTTTACCTTCGTAATTTCCACTTTAATAAGTTTCTCTCTCTTTCCCCACTACATTTTCTGGGAGAAAATGTATTACAAGAATATACTCACCTAATATTAATAATTGTCTTTTAGAAAAATCCAGTTTTCAGCTATTCCTTGCTCTGGGTCTGTGCTAGCCCATTTCTTTTTCTGAGCTGGGTTATCTCTCTGATGTCCTTCACTTTCTCATATGTAAAATGAATGGTTTGGACTGGAAAGCCTCCGAAGTCTAGTTCAGGGTTTCTGTAGGCAACTATAGTGCAGTGGATAAAATGCTAGGATCAGGGTCAGGAAAAGCCAAGTTCAAATCTAGCCTCAGATAATTTCTTAGCTTAACCTCTGTCTGCTTCAGTTTCCTTGGTTGTAAAAGGAGGATAATAGTAATACCTACTTCCCAGGGTGGTTGTAAAAATCAAAATGAGATAATATTTGTAAAGCACTTAGCACAGCATCTCATACACACACTTGGTGCTTAATAAATCTCTGTTTTTATTTCCCTTTGAATAATCAATCAACAGACATTTAGTAAATGCCTACTCTACACTGTGGGGGCAGCTAGGTGGGTGCAGTGGATAGAGCGTTGACCTTGGAATCAGGAAAACTCATCTTCATGAGTTTAAATCTGGCCTCAGACCCTGGGCAAGTCATTTGACCCTGTCTGCCTCAGTTCCTGATCTGTAAAATGAGCTGGAGGAGGAAATGGCAACCCACACCATTATCTTTGCTAAGGAAACCCCAACTGGAGTCACGAAGAGTCAGACATGATTGAAACAACTGAACAACAACAGTCCACTATAGGCCCTGTGCTAGGTGCTATCGATAATTATGGCAATGCATTAAATTTCATCCTCTCCATGTCTCTAAATGATATTATGAGAAAATAGACCAGAAGTTGGACCTCAGATGTTAGAATTCCTTTGTCATATTCATTCATGAACATTTTTTATTTTGGTTTGGAGTGTAGGTGGGAGGAATTTCCCATTGGATTGAATCTCGGATTCTTAAAATAATCATGAAAAAATTGAAGTATTTGGAAGTAATATGAGGGGGAAAAAGTATAAGTATTGATGATTCATTGAATTAGGGCATGAAATAAGGAAAGGAGATAAAGCACAAATTAGAAAATAAGGTATGATATTTAAATAAAGAATGAATAAACGTAAAGAATGAATGGGTTAATGAGGAAATAGAAAACTTTCCGTAAAATGAATGAGGTAGTTGTTCTGTGTTTACTGTTAAGACAGCATGTTATAGGAGGAGAGAAAAAATCTCCTTGAATGTAAGTGCCTGGCAGACCAAGTATTTTTGGATGAAGTATAGTTATGTAAATAGTTCTTCAAGTTCTGTCTAGTGAGATTCCTTTCTGCTACTCCATTTACTCAGGAAAAGATGTATTGCAAATATACAACTACTTAATATTGTTAACTTTATTGTATATTTTTTTCAAAACCCCAATGTTCAGTTTTCCCTTGCTCTTTATCTACAATAGTTCACCTTTTTTTCTTGGTCATAAATTTCTCTGATATCCTTACTATCACTTCTTTGCAATTCCTTACTTTCTATATTGTGGTTTTCATATCTACCATATACTTTTTCTTTGCCCTTTGAAAGAACTTCAACTTCGGTTCTATGGGCACTTTAGTGTTAGATGGCTAGTACCACATAATGTCACCAGCAAAGTATTTACATTAAAAAGATGGGCCTTGTATGGAAACTTGGGACAGTAATAACTATGAATTTGAGTGGAACAGACATCCATAAAAGCAGAGAGCAACAAGGTAGATGGAAAATCAGAATCTTGTGTTGTTCACAAAAGAAGGAAGGGAGGAAGGAAGGATGGAAGGGAGGGAGGGAGGGAGGAAAGGGAGGAAGAAAGAAAAATAGTCCTGAAACACAAAGATTCAGTGAGTTAAAATGAGGAGCCAGAGCAAAATCTGTTATACTTTGACTGAACTCCAAAAAGAAATCATGGTTTCAAATAAGGCTAAGTCTGTACTAAAAGCTGCCTTGGTCAAAAAAAAAAATACCAAATGGTCATAACATTGGTGATGAGTGTTTCCACACTTAACTAGAGTGGTCCTTGGAAAAAAATTGGTATATCACACAGTCCACACTGAAAGAATTTCCAGCTTGACCACATGGTCAATGTCCTGGTTTTACAGATGAAGAAACTGAGACCCAGAAAGGTGGATCAGTTTGCACAAAGTCACACAGGCGGAAAATGACAGCGACAAGATTTGAGCTCATATCAGAAGACTCAAAAGGCAGCATATTTTCCAGTGTACCATTTGTGCATATTGTATTGTCAATTAGAATGTTACCTCCTTGAAGGGAGGAAAATTTTCATTTTGGCACCTAGCCAAGTGCCTGCTACATAATAGCCATTTAATAAATGTCTCCTGTTTTTAATTGAATTAAATTGAACGTTACTGGAGACATAAACATGAGAAACTGTAGTTTCTTTCCTCAAAGATCTTGCAATCTAGTGGAAGGGGGGCAAGGTTGGGATGAGACTATATAAATATAAATCAAGTTTGAAAATGTTTAATTTGCAGACCAAAAAGAGTGGCCTGAGAGACTAAAAGAGAGAAATCCCTTCTATTTAGAAAAGTAAGCTGAAAGAGAAAGAGCTGTGTCTTTAGTCAGAGGATCTTTGTTCAAATTCTAGTTCTTATAGAGAGCTGCTTATATTTGTGTGACTTAGAGGAAGTCATGAAGCCATGTTACTCTCCCAGCTTCTATTTCCTTTTCTGTACAATGAAGAAGTTGGACTAGATAGCTTCTAGGTCTACCAGGTCCTCTGAAGAAGGGAGAAGCCAGTAACTACAGAAGGCAGCTCTTTCTAGGTTGAGTCATTTGTCCTTCACAACAAGCCTATAAAAAAGATGCTGTTATTATCCACATTTGACAGATGAAGAAAGTGAGGTGCAGAAAGGCTAAGTGACAGTGTGAAGGAGCACACAGCTATTAAATGTCTGAAGCTGGATTTGAACTTGGGTCTTCCTGACTCCAGACCCAGTGCTTTATCCATTTGGCATACAGAGAGGTATTTTTCTACAGGGCAAGTAACCTTCTCAATAGAAGCCATTTCCCAGAATTACTTAGAGTATACAAAACCATATAATTATATTGGGTTCACAACTGGTTAGACCCTCACCTTGAGCAATTTGTTATGTTTCAGGAGATTTCCTAATCTGTTAGCCTGAACTTGGGGTCAGTGACCTGGTTTTTTAAAAAATATTTTTATAACTATATATTTTTTCTTTGTAATTTTATGCTTTTTAAATTTTATATGCTTAATGATGTTATTCCAAAAATGGTGGTCCAAGGGGTCCGGGATACACAAACAGGATAAGAAGTCCTGCACATTGTTGGCGTCAATGGTTCAAGGCCAGGTAGACTGTCTTTTTGTTGCAGCTGCACAAGAAATAGGGAAAAGGAAGATAAAACATATGAGTTGGATATGACTGTCACTTTATCCCTGAAATGTAGAGCACTCTAAAATGGTGTTGCTAACATGACTAAGGTGAAAATGTATTTAATAGGAATGTATGTGTAGAACCTATATAAAATTGTATGCCATCTCAGGGAGGGAATGGGGAGGGAGGGGGAAAAATCTCAGATATATGGAAGTGATTATAGAACACTGAAAACAAATAAAATAATTTAATTTTAAAAAATAAATAAAATGGTGTTGCTGAATTCAGGAAAGAGAAAACCTGATGCTTTTCTCTGTCAGCACACTACGATCATTTGATCATGTTAGCATTTAGTTATCCTGTGAGCCAAGCGTGCTAAATATCCTCCAGAAATCCCACCTCCAATCTTCCCAAAATCATCGTAACCATGAATTATTGCCTTATGGAAGCTCTTTCATTGTTTCAAGATTTCTTCATCTGTTTTGCCTGTCAGTAATCATAGGATTTAGATCTAAAAGGGACTTTGGAGATGAATGGTCCGATGCTGCCATTTTATGGATGAGTAGAGCTGAAACTAGGACTTTGTTTTCCTGAGGCTGAAGTGTTTGTTGGTGCAAAGGACAATCTAAATGCTAGTACAAGTGTTCTCAAAAGAGGATCACTCTGCTTCTCCTTACCTTGAAAGTTAGTGGGGCAGATGGATCCAGAGGGTAATGTAGAATCAGGACTCCTGAGGTATTTATTATGCCACAGATGAGAGGGTGGTGATCTCCTTGGGGAAGTCTGCCTCACCCAGGAAGTAAATGCACACTCCTAACTATTGGCATCCTGGGCAAAATTCTATCTGCTTCATCCTAGTTACCACATTACAGACTGAGAAACTGACAGGTAGATAGGTGTAAAGACTTGTCCAAGGTCATATAGCTAATAAATAGCAGAGCCAGAATTCTAACCCATGTCTTTTGGCTGTAAAGTCAGCACACTGTCCTGCATCCTGCGTTACCTCTCCATCTATACAATTCTTTCTCTAATCATGCTCCTCATACTATACCTTTATGGTTATCACAGAAAAGCCAAAGTTTTTAATGGATACTAAATAGTGACTTATGCAAGGTCACAGAGGTGGTAACCATGAGAGAACTGAACCAAGGTCCTCTGACTCCAAAACCAGTGTATCACAATTTCATCCAACCCAACAGATGGGGAAACAGAGGTCTAGAAAGGTGAATAACTTGTTCAGTGTCACACAGGTAGTCGGTGGCAAAACTAGAATTCAAACTCCATTCTTTTCACTACATCACACAAATAATATGAGCTGTAGAGGGCAATCTCTGACTCAGGATCAAGTATTATGTTTTTCTACTTAATAGTTACATCTAGAACCATGGCTCCCATTCAGGGTATCTTGGTATGCTGGGAGTTATTTTTTTCCTTCACATGACACTAAACACTAACTGCCCAGTCTTGGTGGACTGATCCATGTCAAATCCCCAAGTAGAATGGGATGTCCTTGAGAGCAGAGAGTCTTTATCATTTTTGACTCAGTATAGGTCCCTATCCATAACAGGCAATTAAGAAATACTTATTTCATAAAATTAAATTTTTACTTCAGTAAGGGACTTACGCCGGACCAGAGAAATGATCAGAAACAAAGGGAGTTTTAAAACAACTTTTAGAATACCCAGGAGTCAAGTCAACAAACATTTATTATGAGTAGATGGTCAATAAGCATTTATTAAGTGCTTACTTTATGCTAGGGACTTTGATAAACACTGGGGATACAAAGAAAGGCAAAAATATTCCCTTCCCTTTGAGAGCTCACATACTAATGAGGGAGAAAAACAACAGCTATGTACAATCAGGCTGTATATAGGATAAAGGAAAAATAAACCCAGAGGGAAGGCACTCATATGATTTCTCACTAATGGTAAGAAAATCTTACAAATTTCAGCAAAAATGTGTTAATTTCAGGAGGTAAGATGAGGTAGAGAACATTTGTATTAAGTCTGAAATCATCTCAAAGGAATATTTTAAAACATAACCCATCAGTTGTCAGAGAAATTAATGACTGAAAGTTTTGACAAACCATTATTTAAAAAGTTCATGATTAAATTAGCCAGGATCTAGTTTGGATTTCAAATCTCAGAAATAACACATATGGTTTCTATTAATTGGACATTGTCTTCCTCAAAGAGACATAAAAGACACAGAAGATGGATTACCAGACTTGGAGTCAGGAAGACCTGGGTGCAAATCCTGACTCTGTCACTTAATATCCAGTGACCCCTTGGGGCAAGTCTTCTAAACTCTATATGCCTCAAGTAACTTCTTAGAACTTATTAAATTGTAACCCAGAGGTAATCTGTATTCATGAAATAAAGTTCCCTAAGCTTTTGCTATTCAGACAATTTCTGTCGTAGATTTCCTTCTTTTTAAAGCTGAGTTTCCAAGGTTCCATAATTTAATGCTGATTGAACCTAACATCTCAAACACATGTTAAAATGACCTAAGCTGAGGCTTCTGCAGAAGCTTAATTAGCTTTGCTGGAAATCTAATTGGACCATTATTAACTTGAAGCTGTAGTCAGTACATAATTAGTGGATTGTATTCTTAAGTCACATATAACAAATTTTTAGAATTCTCTAAATTAATGTTTTTTTCATGGTCATTGAAGTGAATTAAATATTGACCTTGCATAATTCAGACCTTGCAGGCCTCCATCCTCTCTACTCCTTGATCCAAATATGTTTCAAAGTTATTTCTGTCTGATCCAAATTCCCCAAAGTCCTTCACTGGATCTAGTACTTTTTATTTTTTAGGCCAAGTCCTTCTATCTGCCTGCCCTTTATGTCTAATTCTTGGACACATTACCCCTTAGGATCATAGAATTAAAGGTGGAAGGGACCATTAAGTCCATCTAGTCTGGACACCTCATTTTACAGATGTCAAAATTAATACCCAGCGAGGGGAGATGTGTTGTCCAAAGTGATAAAATACTTATTACCTTATATACAGGTAATCTGTAGCAGAGACAAGTTTTTTTTTTTCTCAAATCTAGCTGAAAACATGCAGTATCTTACTCATAGTAGGTGCTTAAAAATGCTAGTTGCTTGTCTAATTAAATAGACCCACAGAAACACCAGTATTAATTACAAGGTTGTCCTATACTCAGTTACATACAACAGTCTAGCCTTTAATGTATTTGACAGTGGATGCCCAATAGGCATTAATTAATTATAATTGATAATTAATTGATTAAAAATGAGTGCCACCTTTTTATTGCCCCAGTTGTTATTGCCCATTCAATTACTTTCTATACATACATATATATACATATACATGTATGTGTATACATAAAGATACACACATATATAAACATACATATATATGCATATACTTTAAGATCACTTATTTGTGTTTATTTTTCCTTCCGGTAGAACATAAGCTCTTTGAGGTCAGGATCATAGGATTATATACTTACAGGAACTTTAAGAGAACATTAGTTCAACCCAAGGCTGGGGAGCCTCAGGCCTGGAGGCCACATATGGCCCTTTAGTTTCTCAAGTGCCATCCTTGAACTGAATTCAAACTTCATAGAACAAATCCCAAAGGGATTTGTTTGGATTTAGTCAAAGGGTCACACTTGAGGACCTAGAAGGCCACATGTGGCCTTGAGACCACAGGTTCCCCATCCCTGGCTCCAATCCTTCCTTTTACAAATGAGGAAACTAAGGCCCAGGGAAGTTAAGTCCTTTGCCCAAGGTCTGTTAGGCAAATTAGTGGCAGAGACAGGATTCCAACCCAAGTCTTCTAATTCTAAACCTAAATACTATTTCTACCTTGTTATACTGCCTCTGAGGACTGTTTTTACTTTTTATATTTTCATCCTTAGTGCCTAGAAATACAATTCTTGGCTCATGATAGGAGCATAATAAATGCTTTTAAAATTTAATTAAATAACTACAGTCTATGTCCTACTGCAGTCCTCTTCTTCATTTCACATTCCTTTCTGTAAGTTTCACTAAATTAATCATATTTTTATTGTGATGACGTTGTAACATTCCCTTGCTGTACCACTATACTGTATTTCCTTATTGTTTATGGTGCTTATTGCTTATTTGGTTATTCACCAACCAGTGGACATTTCAGTTGTTCCCAGTTATTTTCAATTAAAAATAAAATGCACACAGAAAGAGACATCTATTATTTCCTTTATGACCAGACTTCTAGGATCTATTCACAACAATGAGATTATTGAGTCCAAGGATATGATCATTTTTTTTGTTGTTGTGTTGTATATTGCCAGAATGTTCTCCAAATTTTTTTTAACCAATATGTAATTCTACCAACAATGAATGAGTTTACCAGTTTCTCTGCAACCCTTTCAGGAATGAGTTTTGTATCTTTGATTTAATTTTACCCATTTGATAAATGTGAATTGGCACCTTGGAGTGGTTTTAATTTGCATTTCTCTGGTTATTAATAAGGTTGGATGTGTTTTCCAGTAATTGCTTACAGTATCTCTATCTTTTCTTATGAATTGGCCATTCACAATCTTTGACAATTTATCTAATAAGGACTAGATTTTTGTCCTTTAATATCCAGTTCTTTGTAGATTATAAGGTACTTTGTCCTTCCAAGTTCACCTGAGCTCCAAATCCCTCTTTTCTGAGATCTTCTGAGCTTTACGAGAATTGATCAATGAACTCTGAGTACAGATTGAAGCATATTTTTTTCAGTTTATTTTTCTTGCTTTTTTTTCCCAACATGGCTAATATGGAAATGTTTTGCATGACTTCACATGTATAATAGGTGTCATTGCTTGCCTTCTCAATGGGTGGTGAAGAGGCTAGATGGAGAGAGATAATATGTAAATTTTTTAAATGAATTTTTAAAAAGAGAAGTAATCATTCCAATATTAACTGAAATAGAGGCCATCAGCCACATGAATAATTATTGAAATTTAAATGAAAAGAACTCTGAGGAACCACTTCAGTCCCATCAAATTGGCAAAATTAACTTGAGGTGACAAAACTCAGTGCTCAAGGGGGTATGGGGAAATATGTAAACAGATTCATTGTTGGTAGAATTGCAAATTGGTAGAATTTTTTTCAAAGGCAGTAGAATTCATGGACATAAGATCCATGAAAGATAAAGCTTATGTATTTGAGCTTTGCTTTTTTCCTTCTTTGTGTCTGGAAGAAAACGCGTTTGGAAAGTGGCATTTAAAGCATTCTTTGGATTATAGAAAGATAAATTATTAGTGGATTGGTAAAGCAAATCCAGGAATGCAATGTTAGGAATATTTTCATCTTGATTTCTTTTCAGTGGAAAGCACGTAATCCCAAAGTTTAAAAATTATTTGAATGGAATCTGTTGTAAAGTAAATGAAAATAAACTTAAGTTATTTATAAATTGGAGCACTCACAGAGAAGAATGGTTTCCAGGATGTCAAGAAGGATAGAAAGCTATGAGAAACAAAGAAATCTGATATATGAAGCCTGGAAAAGAAAAGTCGGGGGTGGAAGCAGGGAACAGTAGGAGAATGATGCTCATTTGCTGTTTTCAAGTATTTGAAAGACTTATGTAAAGTAGGATTAGACTCTATGTGACTGAGAAAAGAAAAAAGGAAAAATGTCCTCAAGGTGGATATCACTGAGACAGTCCAACTGACTCTGTTGTTTACCCTTTCTTTATGTCCAACTCTTCATGAACCCATGACCATACTGTCTGTGGGTTTTTCTTGGTAAAGATACTGGGATGGTTTTTGTCATTTCCCTCTCCAGTGGATAAAGGTAAACAGGGTTAAGTGACTTGCCCAGAATCACACAGCTAATAAGTATCAGAGGCTGGATTTGAACTCACCTCTTCCTGAATTCAAGCCCAGTGTTCCATCCACTGTGTCATCTAGCTGCCTCCTTATTGACTCTAGAGCTATCTGAAAAAAACCAGAATATTTTATCTTGCGAACTGGTAAACTCCCTATCACTGAAAGTATATAATAGTAGTAGTAGTAGTAGTAGTAGTAGTAGTAGTAGTAGTAGTAGTAGTAGTAGTAGTAGTAGTAGTAGTAGTAGTAGTATTGGTAGTAGTGGTAGTAGTGGTGGTAGTACTGGTAGTAGTGGTGGTAGTAGTAGTAGTAGTAGTAGTAGTAGCTGCAGCAGCAACAGAAGTAGCAGTAGTAGTAATAACAGCAGCTACAACAACCATTTGTTGTCTGATTACCTGAAGAGGACATTATAGAGGCAATTCCTGCATGGAGAAAGTTCCTTGAGGCCAGAGACTTATTTTTGTCTCTGGATTGCCAGGGTCTGGCACGTAGCAAATACTCAAGCTCATTGATTAAGAGATTGGACTAAAGGTCTCCTAAGGACCTGTCTGCCTCAAAGATTTTGTGATTCTTCTGAGTCACTAAGAAGCCAAGAATTCCTCAGAAATTTCAATTTCTAATCCTGTAGGTGAGCCTCATGCTTCCTGGATATTTCTGCATGTCTTGCCACCTTTTTTCCCCGGTGTTAATAATACTCACAATGCAATTACTCACTGGCTTGAAAGGTAATTTACTCCAGGAAATGACAATGAAAGTGGTACAATACATGGAATAGAGCACTGAAAACTGCACAGCATCAAAGAAGGTAAATGTGTTTATGGGATACATGGATCTTATGAATCACAGTAATAGCATTTTGATGAACACAAGGCAAATTACGTTAGCAGAGGCAGAGCCATCAAACACAGTTTTGGGAAATATGCCAAGAATGAGCTGTATCTTAGCGTTTGGTTATAGTGAGGAAATTTTATATTTACTAATGGTTAGTGATGATTTTTGGTTAATTCATTGAAAATTGGAGAAGGGAGCTACATTGCTGAAGGGCTGGTATTGCCTTTCAAAATATGTTAGCCAGCAACTATTTGTGGAATGTGTACTCTTCAAAAGACACAATTTTCTTGGCCATTCAGTTTCCTTGTCCATAAATCAATCAATCAACAAGCATGTTATGAATCACTGTGGCAAACTAGGCATGGTGCTAAGGGCTGGGAATAAAAAAAAGGCAAAAACAGCACCTGTTTTCAAGCAACTTACATTGGAATGGGAGACAACACATATAAGGCAATACATACAAGAAAAATACGGAGTCTATGCCAGTTTCCCCCAGAGAAGAAGTACTGGGAAAGGCATCCTACAGAGGTTTATCACTTGAGTTGCATATTAAAGGAAGCCAGAAGGTGGAGGTGAGGAGGGAGAGTATTTCAGGCAAGGGAGACAGTCTATGCAAAAGCATGGACATGGAGCATTGGATTGGAAGAAAGTAAATAGGCCATTATGAGTATTCTATGTGAGTATTCTCTATATATGAGGGAGACTAAAGACTGAGAAACCAATTAGGAAGCTGTTGTAATAGTACAGGTGAGAGCTTATGAGTACTTCAAGTATGGTGAAGGTGGCATGAATGAAAGGAAGGAACAGGATGTAGGATACCTTGTGCAGGTATACTCATTGAGGCTTAACATCTAGGAGATGTATGGTGAGTAAGGGGGAAGGGCCCAGAATGACTAAATTTGAAAACTCAAGTGACTAGAAGGGTTGTGTTTTCCTTATTAGAAACAGGGAAGTTAGGGAGAGGGTTTGTGGGGGGCAGGGCTCTTCATATACACATTTCCAGTTTGAGATACCTATAGGACATCCAGTTGGGGATATGGGGCTTGTTGGCATGAGAAAGACTTGGATGGGACATTTGGATCTGGGAATCATATGATTAAAGATGGCAGATGAACCTATGGGAGCTTATGAGGTCACCCAAGGGTGTTGTGTACATAAAGAAGGAAGAAGAACCAGGACAAAGCTCTGGGGCACACTCTCACATTGAAAATGAGACAAGAATGATGATCTAGGCATCTAGGAGGCACAGCCAGTAGAGCATTGGACTTGGAGTCAGAAAGTGCTGAAGTTAAATCTTCTCTCATTTACTTATTCGCTGGGTGACCCTGGGCAAGTCACTTCATCTTTTTGATTCCATTTCATCATTTGCAAAATGAGGATAATCGTAGCACCTACCCTCCAGAGTTGTAAGGATCAAATGAGATGATATGTGTAAAGTACTTTATAAATCCTGAAATGCTATGTAAATTCTTCCCTTGCCTTCTTTTGCCTTCCCTTCCATTCGGAAAGGAAACTAAGATGGAGTAGTTGGATGAATAGAAGAACCAGGAAAGAATGATGTCATGAAGATGAAGGAGGAAAAGAACTTTTAATAGGGACAAACGAGTGGACAACAGTGTCAGGTGCCACAGAGTGAATAAGAACGAGGCCTGAGTCAAAGCCATCAGCGTTGGTTGGTAACCTCAGAGGGAAAAATTTGAAGTTGAACCATGAGGCTGGAAGCTAGACTTCAAGAGATCAAGAAGTGAGGAAGTGATGAAATCCTCAAGGGCTTTTTCTCCAAATTGAGCTAGGAGAGAGGGGAGCAACGAGGAATGAGAGCTTAAGGGGTATCCCAGACCGAGGGAAAAAGTAGTTACAACAAAGATAAATACAAAAGATGAAATAAGATCGCTACAAAGTAGATAGAATGAACCTTGTAAGGGTTGGCCTCAGGGACCAGGAAAGACTTCCCTGGAAGTGCTTGAGCTGAGTCTTAAAGGAAGCCAACGATCCCAAGAGGACAGTGGGAGTGGAGGGCTGAGGTAGAGGAAATCTGAGTCATAGATTGAGGAGAAGAGAGGAATCCTACTGACTGACTTTGGGTTTTGGTTTTGTTTTTTTTTATTGAAATATACAGAAGAGTCCTCCATTAAAGGGAGGAGTGTCTGGGTGGCTTAAGGAAAGAAGAAAGGACTTATAATAGAGGTTGAGGGAGATGAGATCTGGAATCAATCAGGGCCCCTCTGCCCTGGCAAGCAGCCTAGAACAGTCTATCCTCTGGGGACTCAGCCTTCTAAGCCCAGTGCTCTCCGGTGCAATATGGCTAGGGAGCAGATCTCTGGCCTTTGGGTCTGAACCATCTTGGTTCATGTCCTGTCCCTGACAAACACTGACTGGAAGAACGTGGACAAGTTGCTTATATTCTCAGGACCTTGGCAGCTCTCTAAGATTATAAATTCCAGAATGATTGCTGGTCTTCATTATTAGAAAAGTTCAGACCAAAAAAAAGTACTTGAATGAATATACCTAGGGGAAGAAAAAGGTATCCAGCCTTCCACCTCCCACCCCTACCCCATCCCCACTGCTGTCACACTTTCTGTAATAGGTTCATACAATAATAGATTTAAGACCAAAAGGGGCCTAATGGGCTGTTGAGTTCAGTCCCCCTAGTTTTAGAAATGAGGAAACTGAGGGCTGGAGAGATTAAGTGACTTAGCTTGGATAGTGCAAGATTCAAACCCGGGTCATAGCTTTAGAATTGGAAAGGATCCCAGATGCCATCTAATCAAACCCCTTCATTTGGCAGGTGAGGAAATGGATGCTTATAGAAATTAAATGACTTACCCTAGGTCCCCTAGTCAGGTGGGTGGTTACCAAGTATAATTTGAGTTAAAGATCTTGCCCTGCCCATTAGTAGGCCTCAGGTGAAGCCCATTAAGGGAGGCTTGTTTTGAAGGAAGATCCACATCTTTTGTTAATTAATGAGGCACTGGCTTATGAGGGTCCTGATGCCCTCCATCTCAGAAAAGTGTATATACACTCTGAGGTGAGGTTTTGCTTGGAGGGTTTACTCTTTGGAAGAAGGTTCATGTGCCAGATGAGACCTTGAGAAGCTGTTAAAGAGTTCCCCTCCACTTTGAAAACTCAGATGTTGGTGCTTCTGTCTCTGGTAACTATGTTTGTATGTAATGGTCAGACAGTTGGATCTGTCTGTTGATCTGTGATGTATATGTTGCTTATGGTCAGACAGAAGACCTGTCTGTGGCATATGTGATTGAAGAAGATTGTTGACCCTTCAAAAGTTGCTTTCCTTTTAGAAAAGCAAATCTAAGAACCTGTGCTAGCAGGCCTTCCTGGAGGTGGCAGGGGGCTTGCTGCTACACCAAGTCCCAGATTTGTTATTTCTTGTCCATCCTTTCTTCTCAAAGAGACCCAATGGCCCCACGCAGGTGATGTCTTGACTTGCAAGTGAAGTTGGATTTAAGTGAGGCAGAGCTCTGCAGACATTAGCCTCACTCATTCCTCCAGAGTCATTTGGATCACAGATATAGGCACAAAGGAAAATGGTCCCTGCTTTAAGAGAATGTAAGACAAATAAGTATAGTAGTCACTCATTGAATCATAGCATCTTGGATTTAGGACAGGAAGGGATCTCAGAGGCATTTTCATGCTTCCTGTTTCTCACTTTCAACAGTAATTTTTAGAAGTAATGGATAAAATAGAGGGTTTGTTAGTTTGCTTTGGACCTGCAATGGGAAGATGAGCATCAAGGGCCTTTTGAGTGCAGTAGAGGGGACCTAGAGGCTCAAGGCACTGTGTGTCAGAGAAAGTGCTTGCACTGAGACCCCAAGGAACCAGAAGGATTCCTGAAAGGGATATTAGTGGCTCTACTATTCAGGGCCCAAATGGTGGAAAGGGATGTGAGGTGTCAGCAGGACCATTTTAGGCACCACATCTGCAGCCACAGAGACTGGGAGGATTCATCTGTCAGTGAAGCAGATGCATAGCCTGCCTTATCTTTAGGCTCTGGTTACCGAGTGGCAGAAAATAGATGGAAGAACAAGACTGGAAAACAGGCTTCCTGGGCTGGAAAAATGTATATGAATTAAACAAGAAAAATGTAATTCCTTTTGATGGATCTGCAATGGCATCGATTTAGCTTCTCCCTCCCAAGGTACAGACTGTAGGCAGTCTGCATCTTTTCCCCCCTTTGTCTAAAACAGTGCTTTCCTGAATCTTCTCCCCACAGGGAGTCGGCTCCCACCTGATGTTCTGAGTTCCTTCCTCCAGATCTCTAGACCATGCCTGCAGAGTACGGGCTCCCCATAGGCCTTGCCCACACTGGATAACTTGCCTGCCCACTTTTGCAGTCATATATTTCTGTGATAATATCTTTTATCCATCTTGTGTGTAGTTTCTTGACAGTAATGTGGGGCCACCTACTCTCCATTGGTTTGGTTTTTGTTTTTTTTTTTTAGTTTTTAATATTCACTTTTATAAGATTTTAAGTTCTAAATTATTTTCCTCCCTTTTCCCCTCCCTCCCCAAGACAGCAAGCTGTTTGATATAAGCTATACAAGTACAATCATATTAAACATCTCCACATGAGTCATGTTGTAACAGAAGAATCGGAACAAAAGGGAGAAACCATGCATTCTCCATTGCTGTTGGGCCACTAGCTACCGTAACTGTCTGTAGACTGATATTCCATGCTTAACAGCCATGTGACAGCTAGGAGACACAGTGGATAGAGTGCTGGACTTGCTGTTGGAAGACCTGAGTTCAAATTTCTCCTCTAATTATCTGTGTGATCCTAGGGAAGTTATTTCACTTTAATCAGACTGTCGTTTTCTTATCTTAAAAATGGGGATAATAACACCGTCTACCTCCTAGGGAGGTAGATAATATAATATTTATTTATATAATATATATAAAATATATAATATTTATTTATATAAAATGCTATCAAAATGCTAATGACATAAAATAGCAGATTTTTTTAATTGTATTGGCTAATTTTGCACTATGTTCACCCACCTGCCTTTATAGTTTGTCATGGAGGATGGTTCTTGGGAGAGGAGGAAGAAGGTATTTTAGGAAATGTAGAAAATGTAAAAATAAAAAACATCAATAAATTTTGTTTTTATTTAATGACTTTTGTTTCACAAAGAAACTGTGGGTCGTTAAAAGTCCTCCTATCCATTTTATTATCTGTTTTCAATGTCTTTCCAAGGTATAGCTATTGAGGGACAAAGGAGTGATATGACTTGTCTAGCCTCCCTACAGTAACAGGATAGTCCCCCACACTACAAATGCTCAGTAGTCAATTATTTATTAAGCACCTACTGTGTGCTTAATAGGCACTTAGTGTGTATATCTACTGTGCAGCCTACATACTGTGTAGGTATTATACTAAATGTTGGATTTGCAAAAACAAGAGTGAAATAGTTCCTGCTCTCAAGGCACATACATTCTAACAGTGGAGACAACTTGTGTGTGTGTACACATATGTATAAACAAGATAGGTAGGGCAGCTAGGGGATGCAATGGATAGAGCACCAGGCCTGGAGTCAGGAAGGCATGAGTTCAAATCCAGCCTTAGCCACTGACTAACTGTATGACCCTGGGTAAGTCAGTTCACCATGTTTCCCTTGGTTTCCTCATCTGTAAAATGAGCTGGAGAAGGAGATGGCAAACCACTCCAGTATTTTTGCCAAGATAAAATGGATCATCACTGAAAACAACCAAACCAGATAGGTACAGGTGATTTTGTAGGAGAAGACCCAAGGCTTTGGGAGGATCAGGAAAAGCTTCATGTACAAGATGGCAAAGCCAAGGTAGATAGGATGGACTAGCCAAAGGTTATAGAATGGAACCTTCCCAGTATGAGGTATGTTTTTCTTTGGCCTTCACTTTAATAATAGAAGCATTAGTTGGGGGACAGCTTTGTATATTTTAACAAAATGCATCAAATTCTATCTCTACTGACATAAATCTTCCTGTAATTCATATATTTCCAGTGAATAATTAGAAACTGAAAAAGAGGAGGGAACAGGGAGAGAGAACTTGCCCGGGGCGACTCCCGGGCCTTCGCCTTCTACTTACCTATCCCCTTCGGACGTCTCCGGCCCCTCTCCTGGTTGGGGGAGGGGAATTCCCTCTCCCTGTTGGGGGAGGGGAATAAACAGGCAGAGCACCCGAAAGGAGTTGCAGCCAGCAAGCTTTATTGCGTTTCTTCTCCTCCAGCTCTCGTGGTCATCCCCTTTTATTATCCCCTGTCTCCTCCCCCCTACCTCCCATGGGCGGGCGAGCTCCTCCCAAGTGCCTCCCCGTGGGTGGAGCCAGCCTGTTACCAGGGCCATCCCAGTACCCCGTGGCTTGCTAGAACAGCTAGCCTGCCACGTAAGCAGGTTCGGACCCTCAGGCGTCTCACGGTCCTCACGGGGGACCCCGGTCCAGAGCTGTCCCCCAACAAGAACTTAAGCTCATAAGACATTCAAGCTAACCTGTCTTTGCTGGGAAAGAAAATACATCTTCCTACCTGCCTCTCCCCACCCATTCATAGGCAAATTTATATTTTTCATGTGTTCCTTGTATTAGTGTCTGCATTTAAACTTCCTGGGTTTTGGGGGGGCTTTTTATTGGTTTTTTTTAAATTAATTTATTTAACTTTTAACATTCATTTTCACAAAATTTTGGGTTCCAAATTTTCTCCCCATTTGTCCCCTCCCCCCACCCCAAGACACCGAGCATTCTGATTGCCCCTATCACCAATCTGCCCCCTCTTCTGTCATCCCTCCCTTCCCTTGTCCCCATCTTCTCTTTTGTCCTGTAGGGCCAGATAACTTTCCATACCCCATTACCTGTATTTCTTATTTCCTAGTAGCAAAAACAGTACTCTACAGTTGTTCCTAAAACTTTGAGTTCCAACTTCCCTTCATCCCTCCCTCCCCACCCATTCCCTTTGGGAAGGCAAGCAATTCAATATAGGCCATATCTGTGTAGTTTTGCAAATGACTTCCATAATAGTCATGTTATGTAAGACTAACTATATTTCCCTCCATCCTATCCTGCCCCCCATTACTTCTATTCTCTCTTTTGATCCTGTCCCTCCCCATGAGTGTTGACTTCAAATTGCTCCCTCCTCCCACTGCCCTCCCTTCCATCATCTCCCCCACCCTGCTTATCCGCTTATCCCCCACTTTCCTGTATTGTAAGATCGTTTTTCATACCAAAATGAGTGTGCATTTTATTCCTTCCTTTAGTCAAATGTGATGAGAGTAAACTTCATGTTTTTCTCTCAACTCCCCTCTTTTTCCCTCCACTAAAAAGTCTTTTGCTTGCCTCTTTTATGAGAGACAATTTGCCCCATTCCATTCCTCCCTTTCTCCTCCCAATATATTTCTCTCTCACCACTTAATTTCATTTTTTTAAGCTATGATCCCATCCTATTCAATTCACTCTGTGCTCTGTGTGTGTGTGTGTGTGTGTGTATGTGTGTAATCCCACCAACTACCCAGATACTGAAAAGTTTCAAGAGTTATAAATATTGTCCTTCCATGTAGAAATGTAAACAGTTCAACTTTAGTAAGTCCCTTATGACTACTCTTTGCTGTTTACCTTTTCATGCTTCTCTTCATTCTTGTGTTTGAAAGTCAGATTTTCTTTTCAGCTCTGGTCTGGTCCAGAAGTCAAAGGAACTAGGACTAAAACCAAGAATCACCTACCCAGCAAAACTGAGTTACAAATATTGTCTTTCCATGTAGGAATGTAAACAGTTCAACTTTAGTAAAGTCCCTTATGACTTCTCTTTGCTGTTTACCTTTTCATGCTTCTCTTCATTCTTGTGTTTGAAAGTCAAATTTTCTTTTCAGCTCTGGTCTTTTCATCAAGAATTCTTGAAAGTCCTTGATTTCATTGAAAGACCAATTTGACTTCTGGAATATCCTATTCCATGCCCTTGAATCCCTTAATGTAGAAGCTGCTAGATCTTGTGTTATCCTGATTGTATTTCCACAATACTTGAATTGTTTCTTTCTAGCTGCTTGCAATATTTTCTCCTTGACCAGGGAACTCTGGAATTTGGCCACAATGTTCCTAGGAGTTTCTCTTTTTGGATCTCTTTCAGGTGGTGATCAGTGGATTCCTTGAATACTTATTTTGCCCTCTGGTTCTAGAATCTCAGGACAGTTTTCCTTGATAATTTCATGAAAGGTGATGTCTAGGCTCTTTTTTTTATCATGGCTTTCAGGTAGTCCCATCATTTTTAAATTGTCTCTCCTGGATCTATTTTCCAGGTCAGTTGTTTTTCCAATGAGATATGTCACATTATCTTCCATTTTTTCATTGTTTTGGTTTTGTTTTGTGATTTCTTGGTTTCTCATAAAGTCATTTGCCTCCATCTGTTCCATTCTAATTTTTAAAGAACTATTTTCTTCAGTGAGCTTTTGAACCTCCTTTTCCATTTGGCTAATTTTGCTTTTGAAAGCATTCTTCTCCTCATTGGCTTTTGGAACCTCTTTTGCCAATTGAGTTAGCCTATTTTTCAAGGTGTTATTTTCTTCAGCATTTGTTGGGTCTCCTTTAGCAATGTGTTGACCTGCTTTTCATGCTTTTCTTGCATCTCTCTCATTTTTCTTCCCAGTTTTTCCTCTACTTCTCTAACTTGATTTTCAAAATCCTTTTTGAGCTCTTCAATGGCCTGAGCCCATTGAATATTTATTTTGGTTATTTGGGATACAGAAGCCTTGACTTTTATGTCTTTCCCTGATGGTAAGCATTGTTCTTCCTCATCCAAAAGGATGGGAGGAGATACCTGTTTACCAAGAAAGTAGCCTTCTGTGGTCTTATTTTTTTTCCCTTTTCTGGGCATTTTCCCAGCCAGTGACTTGACTTCTGAGTTTCCTCTCCACACCCACCTCACCTCCAGATCTGTCCAGCCAGAGCTTGGGGTCTGAGATTCAAATGCTGCTTTCAGCCTCAGGGCTTTGGGTGGGGGCAGGGCTGCTATTCAGTGTGAGATTAAGTTCAGGTGCTCAGGTGGGGGCAGGGTTGCCACACGGGCTCAGTTCCCTCACGGGGTTTATGAGGAGACCTTCAACAATGGATCTGGGCTCCTGCCTGCTTTGGGAGCCCCTGTCCACTGCTGCCTCTGCTGCTGCTTCCGCTGCTGCCTCCCAAGGGAGCCTGAGTCATGGGGACACCCTGCTCCCCTCTCGGTGAGCTGAAAAGACCCTCTCACTGACCTTTGGTGCCTGTGGGTGGAGGGACCTGCGCAGCCGCTGGAGATTCTGTCCCTGAAGCCTGCTGGGATCTGCTCCTCTCAGTGCCACGCAGCCAAGGCAGGGCTGAGCTCTGCTCTGGGTCTGGTGCACAACAGACCTTTTGTGTCAGTTTTTCAGGTCTCTCTGGAACAGACATCTCTTCTGCTCCATTATTCTGTGGCTTCTGCTGCTCCAGAATTTGTTGGGAGTTCTTCTTTACAGGTATTTTATGGGCTGTGGGTTCAGAGCTAACATATGTGTATCTTTCTATTCCACCATCTTGGCTCCTCCCCCCAACTTCCAGTTTTTTTAAAGGTGAAAGGTATGAACACACATTTGGGACTTCAGAATGTTTTTGTTGATAAGACTCTTGGAGTTTCTGGTTTAATGCTTTGACAGTAAAAATAGGATGTTTTTCTTTGAAAGAAATTTTGGTGTATCACTCAATGATAATTAGGCTATTTCTATGCATTCTTTAGTAGAAATGGATATCCCAAAAGTACAGCTGTGACATCCCTCCCCTGCTCAAGAAGTTCTAGTGACTCCCTCTTGCCTCTAGGATAAACTATTAACAGCTGTGTTTAGCTTTTGAAATCATACATAGCCTGACTCCAATCTATCTTCCCTGTCTCATTGGACATTACTGATTGTTCCTTAATAACCCAAACTGGCCTTCTCTCTTTTTCTCCATCTCTCATCTCCATGCCTTTGTACTTGCTATTCCATATGCCTTTACCTCTCTGCCTTCTAAAAACCTTCTTTTCCTTCGAGACTCTGCTCAAGACCAACTTTGAAGCCTTTCCTGATTCCCTCAACTATGCATACCTTCATTAATAAGCACCATTGTATTCAATGCCTTTAGATTTTTTATTTTCTATTTAAACTGTGTGTATATATATATATGTATATATATATATATATATATATATATATATATATATATATATATATATATATATATATATTTTAGATGTATTTATTGTCCAACACTTCATTAGGGTGTAAGTCTCTTAAGAGAAAGAATTATTTCATTCTGTCATTGTGTCCCAAGCGCCCATTACATAGTAGGACCTAAATAAATATGTGATGGATGGACCAAACAGTAACTCTTGTATTGAGTACTTAAAGCCTTTTACTCTTTGATTCTAGTCTACATTTCTAGTTTTGTAACCTATTATTCCCTTTCACAAGCATGTTCCAACCAAACTTGACTGCCTATTTTTCCTTGTCCCTTGTTTCTTTTCATCTCCCTACATTTATTCAGAATATCCTTCCATGTAAAATATATACTTTCTCCTCCTCCTGTTAGAATCTTTACTCAAAGCTCAGTTCAAGTAATTCCTCCTATCTGAAGCCTTTGGTGATTCCCACCCTCTCCCTCAGTTTCTGCTCCTCTCTCCAGAAATGACTTTGTATTGACTTACACATGTTTGAATTTATTTATGAGTATAAGTATTGTTTCCCCTAATATAACACAAGTGCCTTGAGGGCAGGACCTATGTCATTTTTGTCTACATTAACAACACCTTGCACATAGTAGGTACTCAATAAAGGCTGGTTGAATGGATGGGCAGATGGATGGACTGCTCTGCTGGCCCTCTTTCTTCTGTCACAGCCACATTTTTTCCATAAGAGAATTGGAAGTCCATTTTATGAAGAGGATTGTTGCTTTATTTACTGGGGAATTGTTTTTGGACAAGACATTTAGTGAGGCTTTACTACAGTGATAATCACAGTAAGAATTCCCATTTCTGTTTTTAAAATCTTTATTGCTATTTTCCTTTTCTGTCACTCAATATATCCCAGTTCCCTCTGCATCTGTAATGGCAAGTAAAATAGGATCTTTTGCTCATTTTGTTTTAGTATAATTGAGAAGTATAATGACTCCGAATAATGTGATGAAGGAGGATCTTTCCCATTCATTGTTGGAACTGGGAAGATTTGTGGGAAAGTCCACGCCTTTTGTTAATGAGGCACTGGTTCTCAAGGGTGGGCTCTACAAAAGGTATAAATATTCTGAGTTGAGGTTTTACTTTGGAAATATTTATTTGACCAGATAAGGGCTCTAGGAAGCCTCTAAGGAGCCCCCCAGCTTTGAGAACTTAGATGTCATGCTTCCTTCTTTGGTAACTATGATCAGACAGTTGGGGTCCAACTATCTGTTGAATTCAGGCAGAGGAAGCCACATATGTTGATCTTTAATGTCTCTGTATTTTCTTTGAAGTTCAGGGTGCTGACTTCCCTGAACTAGGTGAATGATATATGTGCTTGGTAAAGGAATGATACACGCACTTGATTAAAGTGATTGTTAACTCTTCAAAAGTTGCTTTTACTTTTATAAATGCAGATTAAAGAACCTGTGATAGCAGACCCTCCTGTGTAAGTTGGGGTACTTACTGTTATAGCATCCCATCCCTCATAACAAAGAATTGAAGAGGATGGGGGGGAGGGGGAAGCAGGTCAGTTCAACCAACCAACATAGCAAAAAAAGGTCATTGTTACAATATGTGGTTCCATATCTTTAACCTCCCATCCCTATGAAGGAGAGAGGAGGGTGTCTTCTCATATTTCTTCTTTGGTGAGTCAATAAGTATAAAGTCAACTAAACAACCCTATCTTGTTGGCCGTTTTACAGATTCCATGTAGCCACTTGGCCTGTGGTGTCTTGTCATTAGCTCTTGTTTTTCACCCTAGCCACCTTAACATATCAGTAGGTAGAAAAATATATGGATAGGTAGATGGATGAAGAGTAGAAAGATGGATAGCTTGGTGGATGGATAGATAGGTAGATAGATGAGTGGATGGATGGATGAGGAAGGGGATGGTTAGATGAGTATATGGACAGATAGAAGGACACATAGATGAGTAGATGGATAAGTAGGTGGATGAAGGTGAATATATATCTTTTGAAAAGCACAAGAACTTTAAAAGTTAAAATGTGTTTATTATATTATTTATCACACATTTAGTATATTTATTATATATAATTATATATATATTTATCCTATATTTAAAAGGAAAATCAAGCTGTACATCATAGATTTAGAGCTGTACCCCACTTTTTCTGTTCCTCTAGATGGAAATGCTCGTTTTATTTTATGCTTGTTGAGTTCAGAATGAAAAATGAATTTATCTATGTCTCTATAAACATGTATATGTGTGCATGAAAGAGAAAGAGAGATAGAAATAGAGAGGGAGGGAGAAGGAGAAAAAAGGAGGGAGTAAGGAAGAGAGAGAGAAAGAGAGAGGAAGAGACCCTGTAAAATTCAACTCAATTTGGGATTGTCATTCCCTAAACTGAAGCCATGAAAATTCACTGGTATGCAAATTTTGATGTGTCTGGCATCCTTTAATAGTTTGAAAGGTATGTGCATTTGTTTGCTTGTGGACTTGATGACATTAACTGACTTGCATCTAGCTATTAACTTAAAACTTAAACCAATTTGCCTGGTAGCCACCTCAAGCTGACTTCTGCAATAGAATGGTGCTGTTTCTCATTCCAGGTTTAAGTTTATCTCTTCATGGGGCTGAAAAACGTTTGCAAATCCATCAAAGGCGAAGTGTGGCCAGCCGTCCAGCCTCCCATCGACCACTCGTGGTTAGGCATTCTTCACTCCCACCTGTCCGAAGGTCATTAAAAATGGAGGCATCCTCATCTGGAGTCGCTAATGGGAGAACCAAAATTCTCCATCCAGGTAATGCATGGAAAATATCAATGGAAGGCTGCCAAAGCAGCTGTATGCTTCCATAATGCTATGCTTTCATTCTGAATGTACTTCTTTGTGAATCTGGCATGTTCCCTCCATTGTCTTGGTGAATGGCAAGGTCAATTGAATGTCGTGCTCACTTTGAATTGGGGCTGAGATAAATGTTTCAGAGATGCTTTAAATGAAGGCTTTAATGTCCTTTAGCCTTGCACATCCAGACAGTGTCAGTGTTGTATAAAAACCAAATGAATCTTCCTCTGGGGGCAAAAGTCTAAATTGAAAGCATAGTAGATATTTTCTTCTATACTTCAGAAAGACTCACGAGCCTGCCTTATCTCACAGTGCAAAAGAGGGAGAGAGCTTGTCTATCATTTGGTTATCTTGGCTGGTTTAGAAACAAGTGAGATGCTTCCACACCCATCCCCAGAGTCATAACTAATAATTGCAACCCTGGGCATAAGTAGCAAAACAGAAAACAAAAATAACCTGCTTTAGTCTATTCACATAAATGGTGTGTTCTAATCAATTTACTAAAACAAATATGTTTCATGGCAAAAAAGGAGAGATAATCTCCTGGAATTTCTCAGGGGAGGTAGTGGTGAAAGGGAAAACAGGAGAAGAGCAAGGCCAGTAAGGGACAGCCTCAAGGGAAGAAACCATGGAACTGATTATTTTGTGCTTAGGTTAGTAGCTTCTGTGTTGTAGAATAAGTATGATTGACGTCTTTTACAGTTTCATGCCCTGGAACAAATCCCTTGTTGCTCCACCTAAGTTATCCTACTCATCCCCTGCCCACACGCACCTGTTCTAAGGGCAGAATTATATGATCCAGTTTACTGTGTTCTACTCAAGAGAGACAATCAGATGAATATATTGAATGGATTCTTTATGGAAGGACATCTACATGGCCCATAAATAAATGTCAGCTCAATTCCTAATTATAATAGAAAACTCAGAATTATTCTCCATTAAAGTTTTCCAAGTTCATTAGAACATTTAAATATTTAATTATAAAATATTCTGTTCACTTCACCAAACATATTAAACATCTTCTGTATATAAAATACGAGTTCTTATGTGTTGTCAATCCCTTTGACTTTGGACCCTTCTCAGAATTATGTTTTTAAATGCACAAAATACGAAGTAATACAAGAGGAAATTATTATATTCAAATAGTTGTCATGATGTTTTTTTTTACAAAAACAACTTTGAAGACTCCAAATTTAAGAACCCCCGTGCCAGGTACTAAGAACTAAGATGAATGGAATGGTAAAAGAGATGAACATCTTGGAGATGAAAAGAACCTGGATAGAAGCATCCAGTACAATAATTACCTTTGTAATGCCCTTGATAGATGGTCATCTAAGCCCTAGTTTGAATGCATCAGTGGATAGTGAGCTTATTACTTCACAAAGTAGATAATTGTGGTTTTAATCAGCACTTGGTTGGTTGGTTGTTTTTTTTTAAGAGAACTTTTCTTGATGTTACTCCTGAGTTGGAGTTGGCCTCCTTATGCTTTCCACCTTGCTTCTATTTCTTCTCTCTGTATGTTTATCTTCTAACTGATACATGATACTATCTGTGTTGATATGCTTTTTACTAAGGAGATCCCAGGTACCTGTTCCTTTTCATCATATGAAATCCTTCTTTGTGTCCTTCTAGAAATGTCATCCTCTATGTCTTTTAATACTTTGTAAAGGCCGGTACCACATTTGAGTCATCTCTCTATTTTCCCCAGTTATTGTGTTGTGACTATTCTTATGATGCACTGTAATTCACAAACATTTATTACATACCTAGTGTTTATATAGCTCTGTATTTGTCCCTGAGGAAAGATATCCCTGCCCTCAAGTGTGTGTGTGTGTTCGTCCTTCGTCACCGAAGAAGACCATGCCATCGGAGAAGTGATGACATGACTTGTACTTGACTTTTATTTTGAGTGAGGGAGGGTTGAGGAAAGATATGCACTTTAGGCAGAACTGTAACTGGGGCAGGACAGCTGGACCTTTGCCCCAGTCACTGATATAAACAAATATGATCCCTCCCTGCTAAGATCTGGAGACTAATATCCTTATATCCTGTAGGTTGCCAGTCTAGGACCTCATGGAAATTGGGGCAGGTGGCCCCAAAGAGAGAGAAAGAGGGAACAGGGTCATGGGCCAGTCAATAAAAGATAGAAGGGAAAATAGGGGGCATTCTGCTTCTTCTTCAACCTATTCTCATCATCATTACCATTTGCATTTTTGACCCACAGCTATTTTTTGCCACAGGAGAAGAAAACATTCTAGTTACATCTCTGATTTTTGACCTGGTCCCTGCTTTTCTGTAGTTTACAACCTAATAAAGGGAAATATGGCTCAATGCAAATGAATAGGATACAGAGTAACCCAAGATAACTGCCAGAGAGAGATGTGAGCCCATCAAGCTGTTAGCTCAAGAAAGTAAAAGTTGTTACCCATGTGGGAGTGGAGAATCAGGGAAGGCTTCCCGGGGCACATGCCACTAATATTGAACTTTAAAGTTTGGAGACAGTTCAGTCATCTTCCGCAGGGAAAGGAATGTGGGAGAGCACCTTGTGCAAAGATAGCAGCTGGAGCAAACAATCAGATGGATGGGAGTCATTGAGCATTGTTTCTTGAATTGTTGAATTGAATCTCCGTTCTCTCCAAGTAATAATAAACAAATTATTAAAGTGGAAAATATGAATGTCATTTGTAGTACAGAGTACTGTAGTAGTAGAGGACTGGACCTTTGATTTTATTGTAGGAAACTCCCTCTATTAATGCAGATCAGCCAGCACTTTCTCTGTAAGTCATATTCTTAGAGTTGTCTGGGGATAACCAGAGGGAAAATTGCTTGCTCAGGGTCACAAAGACAGTATGTATAATAGATGAGACGTGAGCCCAGGTCTTTATGACTTCAAGGTTAAATCTCTGATATAAACGTGGTGGTATTGCTGTTAAATCATTTCAGTAATGTTCTTTGTGATTCTTTTTGGGGTTTTCTTGGCAAAAATAGTGGAGTGGTTTGCCATTTCCTTCTCCAGTTCATTTTACAAATAGGAAACTGAGGTAAATAGGGTTAAGTCACTTGCCCAGGGTCACACAGCTAGTAAGTGTCTGAGGCCAGATTTGAACTCAGGTCTTCCTGAATCCAGGCTTGGTACTCTATCCAGTGGCCACCTGGCTGCCCCAGTATTAACGTAGGCTTCTTCATTTCTCTTCGCAGTCACAATTGTCTTCTAGATAAACAACTTAAAAGGTTGTATTTCTACTTAACGTGTTAACTTTTCAATCATGTGGCTGTGAATGCTAAGTATGCTCAATGGAGTTTAAAAAGGTAAATAACCAGTTCCCACGCAAAGTTGTAATTAACATTAAACCACAAATTATCTTTATACATCTATTTTTCTTTTGAAGTGAGTTTAAAATTCCTGCTTCTCAGGCAAACGAGCACCTGATTCTAATTCTGTTCTGTTTTAGATTTTCTAACTTGCTACTGTTGTATGGAATGTTAGTGATGGTGACTGTATTGCAGCAGGTAGGAAAGAGAACTGGGGATTGAAAACGAACTGTCTGTGTGACAAGTCATTTCTGGGCAGGTCATTTCACTTCTTCATGCCCCTGGTTACTCTCCTAAGACTCTAAATTGCAGGGATGGTGCCAGACTGTTTGGGTAGAGTGCGTTTCCTCATCTGGGGCTCCTCATATGCCCGAAATTGTAGCTGTTAAAATGATGACGATGATGATGAAGATGCCAACAATGACAAACTGATGATAATGACAAAAGTCAGCCTTAGTGTAGAAAGATCTGGGTTCAGGTGTTCCTTCTGGCACCTGTGATTGGGACCCTGGGCACGGCATTTAACCTGGAGTGTTCTAGGCATCTTTCTGTGTCTCAAAGATGCAGAGAAGCATTAGGAGAGTTTCCTCACTGAAATATTTCCTAGGCAGCTAAGTGGCACAGTGGATAGAGCACTGGAACTAGACAGGCAAATCTGAATTCATATATTGACTCACTTGCTTAGTGGCTACATGACCTTGGGCAAGTCCTTTGACCTTTCTTTACCTCAGTTTCTTCATCTGTAAAATGAGGATAACAGGTCCATCTGTCTCCCAGGGTTGCTGTGCAAATAAAATGAGATTATGTTTGTGAAATGGTTTGCAAACTTTAAAGTGCTCTTTAGATGGTCTTTGCTATTATTTCTATTGGGTGACTCTCTTTCCCTGAAAGTTTCTTTTAGTCCTTAAAGTTAAATGTTCAGTCCTCATCATTACTCCTAATAAGATAATAGTAGTGGTTGTAGTTACTGTGGTAGAGTCATGTCAGTATGCATTTATTAGCTCCCAGCATTGCTGTGAGAATCAAGGGAGAAGATGTTTGTTATCATGGGGATCACATGAGATAATCATTGGCACATAGTAGGTGCTATGTAATTGTTAACAATTATGTGCCAGTCACTCTACTAAATCCTAGGGAGACAAAGAAAAGCGAAAGATGGTCCTTGCCTGCCCGGAGTTTACAGTCCAGCAGAGGAGACAGCAAGCAAGCAGCTCTCTAGAAGCAAGTTATATAGGAAATGAAAGAAGAAAAGGCACTGGAATTAAGGGGAGTTGGGAAAGGCTCCCTGCCTTTTAGCTGAGACTTGAACATAAAGAAAATAAAAGAAACCAGAAGGTAGAGATAAAGAGGGACAGCATTCTAGGCATGGAGGAGACCAGAGAAAATCCCCGGAGCTGAGAGGCAGAGCACCTTGCTCATGGAACAGTAAGGAGGCCATAGTCACAGTGCAGGGCAGGTAGATGGCAGAACATAATTAAGAACTAAGAAGTAAGGAGACTGTAAAGTTTGGAGGGGGCCAAACTGTGAAGGACTTTGAATGCCAAATAGAGGATTTGGTCCTGAGGATGGGAGCCAGTGGAGTTTCTTGGGTAGGGGAGTGATGTAACCAGACCTATGCTTTATACCATGTTGGGGTGGGTCAAGTGCTTTACTTCCATCATCTTACTGATCATCCTAACAGCCCTTTAAAGTAGATGTCATTCTGTTTTTCAAATCAGTACACTGAGGCTCAAAGAGGTGAAATGATTTGCCCAGGATCATTAATCTAGTAAGTGTATGAAGCAGGATTTGAAACAAAGTCTTTCCGACTGAAAGCCCAGTCCCTGTCTACTGTGCTATGCTGTGCAAGATCTTATTCACATGGAACATCTTCCTTATACTATAATGCTCCTGTTTCATCAAAGATGAAATAACAGGTTCTTATTGATGGAATAGGTCTTTGTTAAGTGCCTACCATGTGCTAGGCATTAGGGATACAGAGGCGATAATAAAACAGCCTCTCTCCTCAAGGAGTTTGCATTTTATTGTAATGTATCATATTGGATTCTATCATTTGTAAGAACTATTAGATCATCCTTTGTTTTTGTGCCTCCTATGACTGGCAGTGTCTGGCACACAGTAGTCACTTTTTTCTACCTTTCCCACTCCCTTTGACATAGAAAACCAGAAGGAAAATTAGAGTCAGCAAGTTTTGCCTTCTCTCACATTTTCTCATTTTTTCCATCAGTTCTAATTGGTTGTTGTTCATTTCAGTCATGTCTGACTCTTCGTGATCCCATTTGAGGTTTTCTTGGCAAAGATATAGGAGTGGTTTGCCATTTCTTCTCCAGCTCATTTTACAAATGAGGAAACTGAGACAGACAGGGATAAGTGACTTGCCCAAGGTCACACAGCTAGTAAGAGTCTGAGGCCAGATCTAAACTCAGAAAAATGAGTCTTCCTGACTCCAAGACTGGCACTATCCATTGCACTACTTAGCTCCCTTCTTTTAAACTTGGCGCAACCAAGTCTAGGGTGAAAATCATACTGGATCTAACTTTTCCTTCCTCATCTATTAGGAATTCTGTGATTAAGTTCTCCCCAAGAATTCCATCATTTCTACCTCAGCAGTTAGTTCCACCTTAGTGATTTGAATTTGGTCCAGAATAACATTTTCCCTTGTTACCTCTTCTTTGGAAGAATGAAGTTATTATTATTATTAAGGCAAATCAATAACATTGTCAGTAACACTTTTGTCAGAGCTCTGAGAAGTATGTTTCTATGCCAGGTTTTTAATGTTTCACTAATTTATCATTTATATCTTCCTTCTGGCTGGGCATGATACACTCCTGCTCTAGTAAACTGTTGCGTTTCTCCCTCTGAGCATATGCAGCAAAATGCTCTCTCATATGAGTACTTCTTCTTCATAGCTACTCCATTTCCCATTCCTTTTGGCCCTTCCATAGCCGAGTTCCAGTCATGAGTCACATCCCACAACACCCTAGTGATACCAATGAGGTCAAATTGCCTCCTCAGGTTAAGAGCTGCACATTTCTCTAGGGATTTACTCTTCATGTTTTGGTCTAGACAGATGAAGCTGTGAGGTTTTATCACTCCTCTTCTGCAACTTAACAACCATCTACACTAATAGTCTTCCTCTGCCTTGCCAACCACTTCTATAGTGACTTTCCACTTCACTCATTCCCTCATTTCCTTTTAAGTAAAATAGTGATCACTGAATAATGATAATCATAGTAGAAGAACAATATGGATTTACAGCTAGCAGAGACTATAAAGGCCATCTGTTCCAATCCCCCCTCCCATTTTACAGATAAGGAAACTGAGGCACGGTAAGGTTGTGTTACTTATATTTTATTTCTGCAGAATTACTTCTCTTTCCTTAATGGGCTTTTCTCATATACTTGTCAGATTCAGATTTTTATGGAAGGTGGAGGGAGTTAGAAGGTCATCTTAAGCGTGATCAAATGCACTCCCCTTGTTTTACAGATGAAGAAGCTAAGACCCCAATAAAAATTACTTTCCCAAGGTCATAAGCTACTCTAGGGTGTTTGGAAACACTTGACCAAGGAGAGGAATAGAGATCTTGAGTCAGAGTTGGAAGGGACTGTTGAGGGCCCTCCTATTTTGTAGATGAGGAAAACCAAGGCATGAGTGAGCTTACTCAATTTGAACCCAGTTTCTCCTGATTCCAAGTCCATTGTCCTATCCATTTATAATATGATGCCCAAGGGAGTTCATAGAATTGGAATCAGAGGAGACATAAGTATACAGGACTAACTTGAACAGGCTAAACTGAGGACCATCCCTGGGATTCAGAACACATCCTCCTTCCATGGTGCCCTGCTAGTAGACCTGTCACTCTAAGCTAGTTGCTCCATGCCAGGCTGGTGATACTGCCAGGGAACTGGCAGGAACAGAAGAGGGGGACACTATGGAAGTCTGCCTGGATCTTCTGTAGACCCTTGTCTCCCAGTGCCAAACAGTAACCACTTGGTTCGCATGCCCAGGTAAATGTTCAGCCACCAGGCCTTCTGCCCCTGAACACAGTGTACACTCTTCCCACTTGACCTACTGAGGAAGAGGAGGTGCCATGAAGCCTCCCCCTCCTTCCCTCTCTTTCCCCCTCTCTCCTTCTTTCTCTTGGTCCTTTTTTTTAGCATTGTATTTTTTATTTTTTTAAATTATTTTAATGATTTTCAGTTTTCTACATTCCCTTCTATGTATCTTTGATTTTTACCTTCCCTCTCCTTTCTTCCTCTCCCTAGTCCCTCCCCGCAACAGTGTGCAATCTTATATAGGTTCTACACATACATTCCTATAAAATACATTTTCACCTTAGTCATGTTGCATAGAAGAATTAAAATGAGTGGAAGAAGTCATAAAACACAACATAACACAAGAGAAAATTGTCTGCTTCATTCTGCAATCCAATTCCACAGTTCTTTCTCTGGATGTGGAAGACGTTTTGCCTCAAGAATCCATTGGGAATTTTTTAAGTCTTGGCATTGCTGTGAAGAACTAAGTCTACCAGAAGAATTCCTCGCATACTGTGGTTGTTGTTGTGTACAGAGTTCTCCTGGTTCTGCTCCTTTCACTCAGCATCAGATCATATAAGTCTTCCCAGTCCTCTCTGAAGTCTTCCTGTTCGTCTTTTCTTATAGCACAATAGTATTCCATTACCTTCATATGCCACAACTTGTTCAGCCATTCCCCAGTTGATGGGCATCCCCTCGATTTCCGGTTCTTGGCCACCACAAAGAGAACTGCTATAAATATTTTTGTACGTGTGGGACCCTTTCCTATTTTTATGATCTCTTTGAGATACAGTTCTAGAAGCAAATTTTGTCTTTTTTTTTTTTTGACACTTCAGGAGGGGGCACAAAGAAACAGGGCAATTTTGTTACCACTGTGTGTGAAATGTAAATGACTTTTTAAAAAAAATCCTATATAATAATAGCTAACATTTATATAGTCCTTTGAGGTTTGCAAAATGCTTCATATATTTTATTTGAGCCTTACAACAACTCTTCTATAATTATCCCATTTTACAGATGGGAAAACCAAAGCTGAGAAACATTAAATGGCTCACCCAGGGTCACAGAACCAGTAAGCTCCAGTAATAAAAATCCATAGTTTCATTTACAATTCTCTTGTTTTGTTGTTTCTTTGTGTACGAAGGCATTTGTGCTTTTTATGATTGTTCAATTCAAAAAAAAAAAAGGGAAAAGGATGGAGAGAGGTCAAGGAGATAGGGGATAGGAAGGGGAACTCTGCCCCCACCTTGATCCTCTGGGCCATTGACCTTGGAGAAAATGATGTTTCAGTTTCTTTCCCTAGACAGTGACTTCCCACACAGTTCTGAAACCTGTAGCCTCCCAAGAAACTTTGAATTCTTGTGAACAAAAGGGGATGTAGTCTGCTTTGTAGTTCAATATGAATGTTTTACCCAGTTTGGAGGTGAATGCAATGTGTTTCAAGACACTTTGCCCTCTGGTTTAGAAATAACACTAATCGCCCTTCACTGGTTTCATTTGAATCTCTTCTTATTTTATTGGGATTTTTTTAGATGTGTGATAGGAGCCTAGTCAAGAAGGAGGTGGGGGGTGCTTAGGAAAAAAATGGGATATTTTTAGCCTGGACCTATGTGTACATCGGGATAAGTTTTCCATGCTATTATTTGCTGAGTAACAAAATTGTGGTTTCTAAAAATACACGCTGAACTCTCTCTTTAGACACATGCATTTCCTCTTCCCTTTATCAAGTAAAGTGCACAGAGAGGACAAAGTGTGACCTGGATGGTGGAAAGAAGGGGTTTTTGTTTTTGTGAGCTCAGATCTGCTGGCATTTAAGTGCTGAGCATGGAAACAAAAAGTAAAAATGGTCTCTTCCTTGTAGGACATTATATTTTAATAAGATGATTTGGACATCAAAAGTTTTACACAAGGTATATAAAAATAGATACCAGGTGACCTTTGAACTGATTCTTGAAGGAAGCTGGGGAATCTAAGAAACAGACATGAAGAAGGAGAACATTCCAGGCATGATGGACTGCCAGTACAAAGGAGTGGAGGTGGAAGATAAAGGACAGTATATGAGGAATGAAAACCTTTTTTTATGACTCTGAAGGTTCAGAGGAAGTTAATGATGGAAACGAACAGAAGATCTTACAGGACAAACCAAGAGACAGCAAGCTGATCAGTCTAGAGCATTTCTATAAAGAATATTATGTCCTAGAGTACTGAGAGGTTAGGTAAACTGCTCAGGGTCACCCAGCCAGTAGATTTCAGAAGCAGGCCTTGAAAGTAGGTGCAGGTCCACAACACCCTGCAGTTTCTCCCTCTAGAAAGCACAAACCATGAGGTATCAGAAAGCAAAGAAAATTGTAAACCCTGCACTGCTAAACACTGAATGTCAGTACCTATATACCTTTGTTTCCCTCTGTTCAAGGGGGTAGGGTTGGGTAAGATGATTTTGCATCTAAGTTTCTATGGTTAGTATTTGTTTGTCAAAGGATAATTCTGTCCTTTTGGGACTGAAAGTTGGAATCAGAGGTCTACAGTCTACAACTAGGAGGGAGCCCACAGGTTACCTGGTCCACCCCTTTTACTTTATAGGTGGTGAAACAGAAACAGGATAGGTAACTTGCCCAAGGTCACACAGCGAGTAAGCAGAAACAAAAGTATCCAGTCATTTTTAAAATTGTTACAAGAATTGGACAAATAAGATTTTTCTTTCAACCCTTCTGAGTCTCTACTTGTTGAAGTCATCATGAAAAGCTCTTATTCAGAGCATTGGAATATAGCCAAATGTCTTGGTTGTGGATTCAGTTGAATTACCAAGTATTTCAGAATTGGGCACCTTGGATTTCAGTCCAAGTCCCATCCCTTACTACAGCATCGCTTATTGGAGAGAGTGTTAGACTTGGAGTCAGAAAGACCTGGGTTTACGTACTGCCTCAGGCATTTATTAGCTGTGTAACCCTGGACAAGTCACTTTAGTTTGCTGAGCCTCAGTTTTCTCATCTATAAAATGGGAAGGTTAATAATGTGCTTATCTCACTGGGATCAAGGAAGATAATGCCTGTAGGGTATTTTGCAAACCTTCAAGGACAATGTAATTGTGTGACTCTAGGCAAATCCTCTCCCTTGCTATCTTCATCTATAAAAAGAGGAGGACTGAATCCAAGATACTTTTGAGAACAAAACTGCATTTCCACTCATTTATTGTCAATTTAAATCCCTACTTTTCCACCCTGCCAATGTTTATTAAAGCTTAAGTTAGCATGCTGGCTTTATATTTTGTGTGAAATCTGTCTTTGGAAATATTTTTCGTATTTCGGCTAAGATGGTCATAAAAATGGTAAGAACAAATATATGCTTTGATAGATCTGAGCTCTCATGTGTGTGGTTGTTCCCTTGACTGGGATGGATTGTAAAATAAAAGATCAGAAAACTAAAACTGGGAAGGTCCTTAGGAGGTGTAGCTGTAATTCAGGGATGATCAAACATAGAAGTGAAGTGAGTTGGCAAGATTTGCAGAGCCAGTAAACATCTGACGTAGGATGTCGGAGGCTGTGTGCCAAGCACTGTGCTGGGTGCTGGAGACAAAAATGGAAACATTTCCTTCCCTCTTCCTGCCTTGAGCTTACGTTCTGCCCAGGGAGATAATGTGTGTGTGTGTGTGTGTGTGTGTGTGTGTGTGTGTGTGTGTGTTTACAATCTGGATACAAGGTATGGGAGGGAGCTGTGTGGAGGGAAGCACTAGCAGCTGGGGTCTTTAAGAAAAGACTCACGTAGAAAGTGGTGTTTGAACTAAGCCCCCAATACCTTCTCCAGTCAAGTTACCCTTGAAGAAAACTGTGAAAGAAAAATAATAGAAAATAATGAAGCATTGCCTGCCCTCGATGAAGTTATGTTCTCCTGGAGAATTCAGCATATACACTCATGTGTAAATACAAAATAATTTCAAGAGAACTGCATGGTGTAGTGGATAGATCACTGGGCCTGGAGTCAGGAACACTTGAGTTTAACTCCAGCTTCAGGCGCTTCTTAGCTGTATAACCCTGCACAAGTCACTTAACCCTCTTTGCCTCAGTTTCCTCATCTGTAAAGTGAGCTAGAGAAGGAAATGGAAAACCACTCCAGCATCTATCTCTGTCAAGAAAACCCTAAAATAGTATCACAAAGACTCAGACATGACTGAAATGACTGAACTGTAACATAAAATATTATGAATTTCAAATGTCACTATTCTGCTTCAGTGAGGGAATTACCATACTGGGAGTTCCCTATTTTAATGAAATTATAGGTTTATATCTGTGTTGGGGGGATGGAAGGTATAGGATAAAAATTTCCAAACTTTTCTAACCTATAATTCTATTTCAATTGAACTTTAAATTTTCCTTGTATCTAAATTAGTCCTTTTTTTTTTTTAACATTTTAGGCATTTTTAGTGTTGTCAGCTGGAAATATCAAAAATCTTTGTCTACTTACATGTGTTTTGACTTTGGGGAAAAATCAGACTTTTAGTTATTTAAAGATTGTGCTATTTAAAAGATTTTAGCTATTTAAAACAGCTGTCCACTGCATAATATGGCGTAAAGATCATTGTATTCAGAGTCAGATGACTGAGGTTCAAATTTGAGCTCTACCACTTAGTGACTGGATGAGCTTTACCCCTGGGCCTCAATTTCTCCACTGTGTACAGTGATAGGATTAGACTAGATACTTCTGAGGTTCCTTTCAGTTCTATATTTATGATCTCATGACCCTACTTGTGTGACATTAACCAGTTCATTTCATTTCTCTGCATCTCCTTCCTCTTCTATGAAAGGAAGGGGGAGAACTAGGTCATTTCTAAGGTTGCTTCCAACGCTTAAGTCTACAAGTCTAAGAACTAGAATGGAGAAAGCTTTCTGATCATGCTGTATGTGGTAACTGGGATGTTTAGCATGGAGAAGAGAAGATTTGGGGAGAACAGAACTCATTATCTTTTCTCTCACACTCATCTGTCCTCCAGACTTCCCTGTTTCTGTGGGGGATCACCATCCTTCCTGTCACCCAGGTTCACTCTCTTGAAGTTGTTCTTGAAAATTCTTCTTGACTCCGCACTTTCTATCACCCTCTGGTATCCAAAAAGTAGCCCCATCTTGCCAATTTTACCACCATAGCAGGTCTCTCACATTCTTTTTATCCTTTTTTTCCTCCTCTCATGCCTCAGTTCTTTTAGATCAGCTTTTAATTACTTATCCCATAGAATATTGGACCAGCCTCAAGCCTTTCTCCTCTCCATCCCATCTTACACATAGTTACCAAAGTGATCTTTTTTAAAAATTTATTATTATTAACAATAAATGTTAAATATGGATGCTTGAGTATTATACAAAAAACAAAATGAAAATTGTATATGGAACTTGGAACTTCTGTTACATATAGATGTTTTATACAGTTCCTGAAGTATAGCTTGTTCTGCCTGGCAGTATCAAAATTGCCCTCTTCATGTCCTCTTCTGAACCTTTTAAAAAGTATTTCCTGTGTGTGTTTCACACATTTTTTCTTGTTTCCTTGTGAACTTTTTTAAAGTTTAATAGTATTTTATTTTTCCCCGGCTGCTTACCAAAAAAATATTTATCGTTCATTTTTACAAGATTTTGAGTTCCAAGTTTTTCTCCCTCCCCTTCTCTCTTCTGAAAATGGTAGATAATTTGATACAGTTTGTACATATATGTCATGTACAAGTATTTCCGTATTAGTCACAGTTGTGAAAGAAGACATATCAAAAGGACAAAAAAAAAAAACGAGAAAGAAGAAAGTAGATCTGCATTTAGAGTCCCTCAGTTCTTTTTCTGGATATGGATAGCATTTTCCTTTGGATCATTGTGTTGCAGAGAAAAGCTGAGTCACCCTCATTGATCATCACACAGTGCCGCTGATGCTGTGTGCAATGTTTTCCTGGTTTGCTCATTTCACTTTGCATCGGTTCATACTTGTCTTTTCAGGTTTTCCTGAAATCTACCTGTACATCATTTCTTATTGCTCAGTAGTTTTTCATAACATTCATATACCACAGCTTGTTCAGCCATTCCCCAATTGATGGGCATCCCTTTGATTTCCAATATTATGCCACCACAGAAAGGGCTGCTATTATGTATTTTATTGATAGTCTGAAAAGATTCTTTTTCCATCTCTGTCACTACATACTGACTCATCCCTTTCCCTAAAATACAAACCTTCTCTTATGACAAAAAAACATAGTCAAATGAATACATTGACCATATCTAAAAACACGTTTCATTTGGTACCTTCCCTTCTCCAGAAGTTCCAGGAGCCCTGTCTTGCCTCTAATATCAAATATGCTGCCCTACTCTCCATAGCAATTATCCTAGAAATGCCTCCATTGAGAAAATTCCTTCCTGGAACTTCCATTTGTGGAAATGTCACACCAGTCATGCCTACCCCTCTCTTCACTCCACTCCTGACTCTCCAGACTTCTTCACCTTGCCCTTATGTGGGTACCTGCCTCCATCCCATTTTCTTTGGCTCCTTTTTTATCCTGTTCAAATGCAAGTTCCTTGAGAGTAAGGTTTGTCTTGATTTTTTTTTGTATTAGTTTTCATTATTCTGGTACATAATAAGCACTTATATATTCTATCATCTTTACCACCTGACTCTAACCTCTCTTTCCAAAATTCTTAGATTTCTTCCATTCAGTTTCTAATCCTTTACTAACTGCTACCCTTCTAACTATGATACAGTACAGCCCAGCCGGCCTCTCACTGTTCCTTGCATAACATTCCATGTCTCCCTCTTTCTCTTTGCATGGGCTGTCCTCCCCTCCATCTCTCAGAATCCTGAACTTCCTTCAAGACTCGACTTAGTGGCCACCTTCCCCATGAATCGTTTCCTGATCGTCCTCGATGTTTGTGCTTTTATGATTACCTCATATTTGAATTGTAGTTACTTATATGTCTGCATGTACATGTCCTTACGTCTCTACATTCCTATGATAAAAGAAGCCCCTTGAGGACAGATACTGTCTTGTTTGTTTTTATTTATATTCTCAGCCTTTTGCACAGTGACTAGCACATAGTAAGCACTTAATGCTATCCATCTGTCATCTGTGTCTCTTTGTCTCTCTGTCTATGTCTCCTATTTGTCTATAACTCTGTATCTGTCTTTGTTGGTCTGTCTGTGTACCTATCTATCTATAACTCTGTATCTATATGTTGGTATTTCTGTCTCTCTCTGTCTGTCTGTCTATGATTCTGCCTGTCTTTGTCTCTGACTGGTTGGCTATCGATCATATATCTCTATGCAGGACACTGGGCCAGGCACTGAGGATACAAATACAAAGAGTGAAAGAATCTTTACCCGCAGAGCTTACGTTCTAAGACAGAAGACAACAGGTACACATAGAAATACAAATAAGATACATATACAGTTAATAAATACAAATGCACACAAAGTATGGCATGGTGGATACAGTTCTGGGCTTGGAGCCTTGGTCTGAATTCTCACACATGAAGGGGCAGAATGCACAATGAAAAGGGTGCTCACTGGAGGAGGTGCAAGTTCCACCTCTAATAACTGCTGCCTGTTTGACATTGAGCGGATTACTTGCCCTCTCTGTACCTCCAATTTCTTATCTATATAATGGGGAAATCTGACACAATAACCTGGAAGATCCCATCTAATTCTAAATGTGTGATCCTAGGTCTTTTTTTAAATCTCTTTTCATTTAATTTAAAATTCTTTAAAATTTCATGTGGGGTAGGGCAAATATTTGATGTCCCCCCAAATTTTGGACTAACATATCAAATGTATAACATCGCTTATGTATGTTATAGATAAACCAAATCCCAAAACCTTTGATTGCAGTTGTGAGTTACCTTAGGGATTCTGGAGTCAGAGAATCACAAAGTGAGAGCTAGAGATACCTCAGAGACCACTTAGTCCAACCCCTTTGATCCCATTCCTAGGATTTCAGAAGTGGAAGTTCTTGGATCATGTGGTCCAAACCCCACCACCCATTTTACAGATCAGAAAACTGAGGCCATGAGACTTTAAATGACTTACCCAACATAAGACAGACAGCATCATTAGGAATGGGATTTGAATGCAAGCTGGACTCTAGAGATAGTAAACTGCCCATTACTCTACTTCCCAGCCATTTCCTTTTACACATGGCAAAAGCATGACCCATAGAAGGGAAGAGATTTACCCACAGTCACACATATAGTGACTAGCTAAGCTGGGATTTGAACTCAGGCCCTCTGACTCTAAATCCTGTTATCTTCCCACCTTACATTGCCTCCAATATGGAAAGTGAGAGGAACAGGGAAAACCATTGAACAGATCACTGGATATGTATCTTTACATGTCTTTTTTGAAAACGACCCATGTTGGGTAGAATAAAGTCTTTTCCTTTAGTCAGATTTATTATTTTCCTCACTATTAGTGACAGTATACAGGCTAGTTCTCTGGTTTGGAATCTGTAGTCCAAACTAAATAAGATGCTGGTGGTGGTAGGATGGTCCTTTGTTTTGGAAGAAAACCAATGACATCATGGAGTGATAACTTGGCTTGTGCATGAATTGGATTTCAGAGGGACTAGTCCTCCCCGAACATCCCATACAGTTAATCAACACACATTATTGATGAGGGAGCCAAGATGGCAGAATAACAACATGGACTTTCTAGAGCATTCCTGCCAAACCCAGTCAAATACCTGTAAAACATGGCTCTAAAAAAATTCTGGAGCTGTAGAACCCACAGAATGATGGAGTGAAGCAAATCTCTAGCTCAAAACAACCTGAAAGATCTCTGAGAGGTGTCTATCATGCCACACTTGGAGCAGAATGCAGTCCAGTGTGGGCCACATGCACAGAGGGGACCTCGGCAGGCCTTGGGGAAAATGAATCTCTCACACTTGTGGTGGTTTCCAGACTTCGTGACCCCATAATGCTGAGGATAAATTGGAAAGCCAGTGGGAAAAGCCTGTGGGACCAGTGCAGGAGAATGGAGTGGTCTGGTCCCAGCCCCAAGGTGACTGAGGAGGGAAGGGTCTGAGGAACCTGAGGCAGCCACAGCAGCAGCTGCAGCCACTGTTTCTAGAGCTCTAGGCCCACGGATTGTGGGGGAATCGTGCAGCTGACAATGCACCCCCACCAGAAGCAGAGAACTGCCTTGACAAAGTGCTCAGAAGTCAAATAAATGGCTGGGGAAATGAGTAAAAACCAGAAAAAGAATCAGATTATAGAATCTTACTTTGGTGACAGGGAAGAACAACGCATGCAAACAGAAGAAAATAAAGTCAAAGCTCCTCTATCCAAAACCTCCAAGAAAAATATGAATTTATCTTAGACCATGAAAGAGCTCAGAAAGGATTTTGAAAATCAAGTAATAGAAGTAGAGCAAACATTGGGAAGAGAAATGAGAGAGATGCAAGAAAATCATGAAAAAAGGAGAGCTTGTTAAAGGAGAGCCAAAAAATGCTGAAGAAAATAACACTGTCAAAAACAGACTAACCCAAATGGCAAAAGAGATCCAAAAAGCCAGTGAGGAGAAGGATGCCCTAAAAAGAAGAATTGGCCAGATGGAAAAGGAGGTCCAAAAGCTTGTTGAAGAAAATAATTCCTTAAAAATTAGAATGGAACAGGCGACTTTATGAAAAATCAAGAAACTATAAAACAAAAACAAAGGAATGAAAAAATAGCAGAAAATGTGAAATATCTCATTGGAAAAACAATTGGCCTGGAGAGACAATTTAAAATTTATGGGACTACGTAAGAGCCATGATCAAAAAAAGCCTAGACATCATCTTTCATGAAATTATCAAGGAAAACTGCCCTGATATTCTAGAACCAGAGGGTAAAATAAATATTGGAAGAATTCACCAATCACCTCCTGAAAGAGATTCAAAAAGAGAAACTCCTAAGAACATTGTAACCAAATTCTAGAGTTCCCAGGTCAAGGAGAAAATGTTGCAAGCAGCCAGAAAGAAACAATTTAAGTGTTGTGGAAATACAGTCAAGATAACACAAGATCAATCAGCTTCTACAGTAAGGAATCAAAGGGCTTGGAATATGATATTCCAGAAGTAAAAGGAGCTACGATTAAAACCAAGAATCACCTGCCCAGCAAAACTGAGCATAATACTTCAGTGCAAAACATGGTCATTGAATGAAATAGAGGACTTTCAAATATTCTTGATGAAAAGACCAGAGCTGAATAGAAAATTTGACTTTCAAATGCAAGAATTAAGAGAAGCGTGAAAAGGTAAACAGGAAAGAGAAATCATAAGGGAGTTACCAAAGTTGAACCGTTTACATTCCTACATGGAAAGATAATATTTGCAACCCTTGAGACTTTTCTCAGTATTTGGGTAGCTGGAGGGATTATATACATATATATATAGACAGAGGGCACAAGTTGAGTTTAATAGGAAGGGGTGATAAAAAAATTTAAAAATAAAATTAAGAAATGAGAGGAATATATTGGGAGGAGAAAGGGAAAAATGGAATGGGGCAAATTATCTCTCATCAAAGAGGCAAGAAAAAGCTTTTTCAGTGGAGGGGAAAAAGGGGGGACATGAGGGGGGAAAATGAAGCTTACTCTCATCACATTTGACTTAAGGAGAGAATAACATACACACTCAATTTGGTATGAAAATCTATCTTACACTACAGGAAATTAGGGGAGAAGTGGGAGGTGGGGGTGATAGAAGGGAGAGCAAATGGGAGGAGGGGATAATTAGAAGTAAACATTTTGGGGGAGGAACAAGGTCAAAAGAGAATATAATAAATGGGAGGCAGGATAGGATGGAGGAAAATATAGTTAGTCTTTTACAACATGACAATTATGGAAGTCTTTTCCATAGTTAAACATGTATAGCTTATATTGAATTGCTTGCCTTCTCAGAGGGAAAGAGTGGGGAGGGAAGAAGGGAGAGAAGTTGGAACTCAAAATTTTAGAAACGAATGTTGAGAATTGTTTTTGCATACAACTGGGAAATTAGAAATTCAGGTAATAGAAATCTATCCTGCCCTACAAGAAAAGAGAGAAGATGGGGATAAAGGAAGGGAGGGGTGTGATAGAAGGGGTAATCAGAATGCATGGTGTCTTGGAGTGGGGGAGGGGAGAGATGGGGAGAAAATTTGGAACTCAAAATCTTGTGGAAATGAATTTGAAAACTAAAAATAAATAAATTAATTTTTAAAAAGCATTATTGACTAAGCCCACACGTACACAGTAAGCTCCTACAGTGTGGGATATTGTGGAAACATTGCTAGATTTGGAGTGAAATGACCTGGCTTCCATTCCTAGATGAAAGATTTGTGACCTTGAACAAGTCACCTCATTCCCATGTAAGGGGTTGGACTAAATGACCCCTGAGTTGCCTTCCAGTTCCAGATATATGATCCTATAATCTTCATGGATAGGCTGTGAGAATCCCACAGAAACATTTAATGAACCTAACTCTTTTGCTTGGTCTTCTGTATAGCCTACCCTTCTTTTTTGGTTACTTAGAACGGATAATTTTCTCAAAAATTTGATCCATGATACTGAAATAGACTTTCTTCTATGTATTAGAAGGCACTTTGCATCTGAATGCAATGGAATTGAGCTGAACTTAATTGTACCTGGCCCAGGCAAGGACTGAATTATTCATATCCTGCATTAATTATGTGATAGGTAGGCATGGAGGGGGGCGAATTCACAAGACTTGTTTTAGTACAAGTGTGACAGCCAGACATCTGCTGGTGGCCTGGGCACATGTTCAGAAATTTCACCCTCCCCTGGCACCCTCTTTAATTGCATATTAGTCACCAGTATTATTCATCAGGCCCAACCTCAATATTTCATTTCTTTACATCTTGCTTACTTTGCAGCTGGTTTCACTTAGTGATTAATTTAATTTTGTGTGAAAGCCCTTGACATTCCCTTTTGAGGAAGATCAGTCTCACAGGCAACATTAGATTTTGTCACTTAATAAATGCAGGAGCTGCAACCGTCATTTGGGAAGAAGGGATAGCATGGGTCGCAGTGGAATGCTCCAATAGTCATTGTTGCAATACATGCAGAGTCATTGATTTTTGAAAACAGGCAAAGAAACTTTGGTGACTTCGTTGTGTGTGTGAGCATGTGTGTATTTTCAGTCATTTGCTTTGTCAGGTCTTAAATACTAGGGGTGCCCCAGTCTCTTATAAATGCCATATAACTTCTTGAATTTTCTAGTGTTGAAAAGTCTTTCAAAATTGGAGAAGTGCTCTTGAATTTTTTCTTCATTTTTCCCTGAGCACTCCTTCCTCCAAGAATACTTGCTATATACCTGCTGAGCACTCAATTAGGGTTTGCTGATGGGATTGCTCTCTTAGGGCAACCCTTAAGCATCACCTGGCTCTGCTAAGCTGTGAAACCTTCTGGCAACTGGAGTTTCTGTGTTTAGTTTTAATATGTCAAGACAATAAGTATTTATTCACCTTTTTAAAATTTATTTTCAGTCTCGGTAGCATTTTATTTTTTCCAGTTATGTGTAAAGATAATTTTGAACATTCATTTTTGTAAGATTTGAGTTCCAAATTTTTCTTCCTCCCTCCTTTCATACCCCTTCCCCAAGACAGCAAGCAATCTGATTTAGATTATACATGTAAAATCATGTTAAATATATTTCCATACTAGTCATGTTGTAAAAGAAGAATCTGACCAAAAGAAAAAAACCACAAGAAAGAAATAAACAAAAAAAAAGTTAAAATAATGTTGCTTTGATCTGCAATCAGATTCCATAGTTCTTTCTCCGGATGTGGTTAACATTTTCTATTACAAGTCTTTTGGAATTTTCTTGGATCATTGTGTTGCTGAGAAGATCTAAATCTGTCATAATTGATCATCACATAATGTAGCTGTTTCTGTGTACAAGGTAGCTGGTTCTGCTCACTTGACTCAGCATCTGTTCTTGTAAATCTTTGCAGGTTTTTCTGAAACTAGATGCTCATCAATTCTTAGAGAACAATAGTATTCTATAGTACAACTTGTTAAGCTATTCCCCAACTGATGGGCATCCTCTCAATTTCCAATTCTTTGCCAGCAAAAAAAGAACTACTATATTTTTGTACATGTGGGTCTTTTTCCATTTTTATCATGTCTTTGTGATATAGACCTAGTAGTGGTATTGCTAGATTAAAGGGTATGCACAGTGTGATTGCCCTTTGGGCATAGTTCCAAATTGCTCTCCAGAATTGTTGGAGCAGTTTACAACTCCACCAGGAATGCATTATTGTTCCAGTTTTCTCACATCTTCTCCAACATTTATCAATTTCCTTTTTTGTCATATTAGCCAATATGATAGATGTGAGGTGCTACCTCAGAGTTATTTTAATTTGTATTTCCCTAATCAATTATGATTGAAAGTATTTTTGTATGATTATAGATAGTTTTAATTTCTTCTTCTGAAAACTGCCTGTTCATATCATTTGACTTTATCAATTGGGGAATGACTTGTCTTCTTACTAATTTGATTCAGTTCTCTATATACTTTAGAAATGAGACCTTTATGAGAAACACTAGTTGCAAAAATTGTTTCCCAGGTATCTGTTTTCCTTCCAATTTTGGTTACGTTGGTTTGGTTTGTACAGAACTTTTTAAATTTAATGTAATCAAAATTATCTATTTTGCTTTTCATAATGTTCTCTCTCTCTCTGTTCATCATAAATTCTTCCCTTCTCTGTAGATCTGACAGATTAACTATTCCTTTCCTAATTTGCTTATGGTACTATCCTCTATGTTTAAATCATGTACTCATTTCAACCTGATCTTGGTATAGGGTGTGAGATGTTGATCGGTACCTAGTTTCTACCATACTGTTTTCCAGTTTTCCCAGAAATTTTTGTCAAATAGTGAGTTCTTTCCCTAGAAACTGGAGTCTTTAAGTTTATCAAACAATAGATCACTCTAGTCATTTAGTACTGAGTCTTCTGTACTTAATCTATTCCCCTGATCCCACTCTATTTCCTAGCCAATACCAAATAGTTTTGATGATTGCTGCTTTATAATATTATTTTAGATCTGCTACAGCTAGGCAATCTTCCTTTGCATTTTTTTCATTAATTCCCTTGATATTCTTGATCTTTTCTTCTTCTAGTTGAATTTTGTCATTATTTTTCTAGCTCTATAAAATAGTTTTTGGTAGTTTGGTATGGCACTGGATAACTAAATTACTTTGGATAGAATTGTCATTTTTATTATATTAGCTCTGCCATCCCATGAGCAACTGATATATTTCTAGTTGTTTAGATCTGAGTTTATTTGTATGAAAAGTGTTTTGTAATTATGTTCATTTAATTCCTGAGTTTGTCTTGGCAGATAGACTCCAAAATATTTTATATTATCTACAGTTATTTTAACTGGAATTTCTCTTTCTATCTCTTGCTGCTAGGCTTTATTGGTAATACATAGAAATGCTGGTGATTTATGTAGGTTTATTTTATATCCAGCAGCTTTGCTAAAGTTTTTCATTGTTTTAAGTAGGTTTTTTTAGTTGATTTTCTAGAATTCTCTGAGTATAACATATCATCTGCAAAGAGCGATAGTTTTGTTTCCTCGTTCTAATTCCTTCAACTTCTTTTTCATCTCTTATTGCTGAAGTTAACATTTCTAGTACAGTATTGAACAATAGTGGTGATAATGGACATCCTTGTTTCACCCCTGGTCTTGTTGGGAATGTTTCTAGCTTATCTCAATTACATGCAATGCTTGCTAATGGTTTATATAGATACTGCTTATCATTTTAAGGAAAATTCCACTTATCCCTATGCTCTCTAGTGGCTTTTTTTTAATAGAAATGGATATTGTATTTTGTCGAAAAGCTTTTTCTGTATCTATAGAAATAATCATATGATTTCTGTTAGTTTGTTATTACTATGGTCAATTATGCTGGTATTATGTATTATCCTTGTGGTAAATTGCTGTAACCTCTTTGCTAATATTTTATTTTAAATTTCTGCATCAATATTCACTGGGGAAATTGGTGTATAATTTTCTTTCTATTTTGGTTCTTCCTAGTTTAGATATAAGCATCATATTTGTGTCATAAAAGGAATTATGTAGGACTCCTTCACCTATTTTTCCACATAGTTTATATAGCATCGGAATTAATTGTTTTTTAAATGTTTAGTAGAATTCACTTGTAAATCCATCTGGCCCTGGTGATTTTTTCTTAGGGAGTTCATTGATGACTTGTTCAATTTCTTATTCTAAAACAAGGTTATTTAAGTATTTTATTTCCTCTTCTATTGATCTGGGCAATTTATATTTATGTAAATATTTTTCCATTTTACTTAGATTGTCAAATTTATTGGCACACAATTGGGCAAAATAACTCCTAATTATTGCTTTAATTTCCTCTTCATTGGTGGGAAATTAATCCTTTTCATTTTTGATGCTGATAATTTGGTTTTCTTCCTTTTTAAATGAAATTAATCAAAATTTTGCCTATTTTATTGATTTTTTTCATAAAACCAGCTCTTAGTTTTATTTATTAGTTCAATAGTTTTATTAATTTTGGTTTTATTAATCTGTTTTGATTTTTAGAATTTCTAATTTGGCATTTAATTGGGAATTTTTAATTTGTTCTTTTTCTTGCTGCTTTTAGTTGCATGCCCAATTCATTGATCTCTTCTTTCTCTGTTTTATTCATGTAAACTTTTAGAGGTATAAAATTTCCCTTAAGAACTGCTTTGTCTGCATCCCATAAGATTTAGAATGTTGTCTCATTATTGTCATTCTCTTTGAGGAAATTATTGATTGTTTCTGTGACTTGTTATTTGACCCACTCATTCTTAAGATTAGAATATTTAGTTTCCAATTAATTTTTCATCTATCTTTCTGTGACCCTTCATTAATTGTAATTTTTATTATATCATGATCTGAAATGCATTTCACATTTCTGCCTTTCTGCATTGCATTGTGAGGTTTTATGCCCTAATACATGCTCCATGTTTGTGTAAGATGTAGTTTCCTTCCTTATCTCTTTTAATTAGGTATATTTTTGTTTTAACCTTGTCTGACATCAGTATTACTGCCCCTCCTATTTTTTACTTTAGCGGAAGCATAACACATTCTGCTCCAGGTTTTTACCTTTCAAGTGTGTGTATTTCTCTGCTTCAGATGTGTTTCTTCCATATTGTAGCATTCTGGTTTTTAATTTACTCTATTATCCATTTCCATTTTGTAGGAAAGCTCATCCTATTTACATTCACAGTTATGATTACTGTGTATTTCCCTCTCTCCTATTTTCCCACAGTTTATACTTTTCTTTCTAGTTTCACCCTCTTCCTGCGCATCAGTGTTTTGCTTCTGATTACCATCTCCCTCAGCCTGCCCTCCTTTTTCTTTCCCCTTTCTCTTTCTACTTCTACCCTCCCTTCTATCATTGGCCCTTTCTCTTTTCTTTCCCATTTCCCCTCCTGTTTCCCAATAGAGTAAGATAAATTTCTATACTCAGCTGAATATGTATGTTATTCCCTCTTTGAGCTAAATCCAGTGAAAGTAAGTTCCAAACAAGTTTCACTCACTCCCTTCTTTCACTCTACTGTAATAGGTCTTTTGCCTCCTTCTGTGATATAATTTACCTTATTCTCTTTCATTTTCTTTTTCTCTCAGTACAATACATTTTTCACCCCCTAATTTTTTTTTTATTTCATCACATCAAACTCAACTTATACTCATACCCTCTATCTATGTATATTCCTTCTAACTGCCCTAATAGAAATACAGTTTTCAAGAGTTACAAGTATCATCTTCCTATGTAGGGATGTAAACAGTGTAATCTTCTTGAATGATATTATTTTCCTGTTTACCTTTTTAAACTTAAGTCTTGTATTTGAAGATCAAATTTTCTGTTCAGCTCTGGTCTTTTCTGGTCCTCTCTTTCACTAAATGTCCATCTCTTCCCCTGAAAGATTATGCTCTGAGGAGGTGATTGGTGGATTCTTTCAATGATTTTATTACCTTCTGATTTTAGAATATCAGGGTAATTTTCCTTGATAATTTCTTGAAAAATACTGTCTAGCCCCCCCTTTTTTTTTATCATGGCCTTCAAATAGTCCAATAATTCTCCTGGATCTATTTTCCAGGTCAGTTGTTTTTCCAATGAGATATTGTACATTTTCTTCTCTTTTTTTCATTCTTTTAATTTTATTTAATTGATTCTTGATGTCTCATAGAGTCATTACCTTCTACTTGTTCAAGCCTTCTTTTAAAGGATTTTAAATGATTTTTAAGGAATTATTTTCTTCAGTTAGCTTTACCTCCTTTTCCATTTGGTCAATTCTCTTTTTAAAGGAGTTGCTTTCTTCAGTGGATTTTTTTTTCCAATTTGGTCAATTCCGTTTTTTAAGGAGTTGTTTTCTTCCGTCAATTTTTGTGCTTCTCTTTCCAAACTGTTGACTCTCTCTTATATACCTCTCATTCTTTTCCCATTTTTTCTTCTACTTCTCTTACTTGATTTTTAAAATCCTTTTTGAGCTCTCCCGAGAGGAATTTTGGGGCTTGAGACCAATTCATATTCCCCTTTGGGGGCATTATGACATTGTTGTCCTCTTCTTCCCCGTCACCATAGTCATTTTCTGTGGTCAGGGCTCTTTTCTGTCTTTCACTCATTTTTCAGCTCATTTCATGACTTTTAAAGTTGAACTCTTCTCCTGGGGCACAGTGGTTACTGTCCTAAGTTTCTTATGCTATGGGTCAGGGACTTGGTCACTGACTTTTCACACCTGGGCCTCAGTGCTTGCAGTTTTCCAACTGTGCTGGGCTGGGCAGCTTATTCACACCTGCTAAGGCAGGGTTCCAGGGTTCACAGTTTGCGTTATGTGCTGGAGGCCTCACTGCTGGCCTGCTTAGCCAGGACCAAGGGGCCTCTGTTGCTGATCTGTGACATGGTTAAGAGCCCCCTACTGACTTGCCTGAATACTGTTTGTGTTGGGCTGTGCTCCACTTTAACCCAAGTGAGACAAACCTTTTCCTGAAGTCCTTCTAAATTATCTTAAGCTGGAAAATTGTTTCACTCCATCGTTTTGTGAGGTCTGTCACTCCAGAATCTGTTTAGAGGCTTGATTTAACATTGTTTGTGAGGAAAACTGAAGACCACAGACAACTTCCTGGCTTCTTTTTGCCATCTTGGCTTCATCCTCAACAAGCATTTACAAGTTTTCTAATATGTATCTGACACTGTGCTAAATGTTCCGATTACCAAGAAAGGCACAAAACAGAACCTCTTCTCAAGGAAGTCATAGTCTAATAGGGAAACAGCATACAAACAACTCTGTACAAACAAGGCATACACAGGATAAATTGGAAATAATCAACAGAGGGGAAAGCACTAGCATTAATAAAAATTTGTTGAAGTTCAAAGTGTCAGCTAAGTGGAGGAGTAGATAGAACACTGGAATTGAACTCAGGAAGCCTTATCTTCATGAGTTCTAATCCAGCCTCAGACATGTAATAATTGTGTGACCCTGGGGAAGTCACTTAATCCTATTTGCCTCAGTTTCTTATCTGGAAAATAAGCTAGAGAAGGAAATTTCTGCCAGGAACATTGCAAATGAAATTACAAAAAATTAGACACCACTGAAATGACTGAAGAACAACAAAGGGTTCATCTTCTGTCTTTTGACAGAAGCTACTTCACAAATGTTTGAATATCTTCAGTAACAGAGACCTCACTACCTTACATATCAGGCCATCCATTCCCTTTTTCAGAAAGCTCTAATTGTTAAAGTCTTTCTTCTATTGAGTCAAAATCTGCTGACATTCACTTTTCTCATCTCTTCTTCTGGGACTATGCTAATCTCATCCAACTGCCAGCTCTTCAGATATTTGAAATTGCTACCTCTCTCCCAAGTCCCCTTTTATACGGTTATATGGATTAGATTCCTGTCCTCAGATTACTTCCCTTTGAGTCTCCTCACTATACCAGTCGCCAGCCAGTGAACTTATTCCATCTAATTTGCCAATGTCCCTCTTAAAATGTGATGCCAAAACTGGACACAGTTTTCCATATGTGGTCTGACCCAGGAAGAGTAGAGTGAGACATTCACCCTCTGTGAGTCAAGTACTCTGCAAAAAGCACTTAAAAGTAAGTTAGATTTTCTGATGGTCAGGTTATACTGTTGGTGCACACTGAGTTTATAATTTCCTTAACTTTCCAAGGACCTTTTCCCCACAAATTGCCACTCCCATCTTGTACTTGTAAATTTGGGTAATGATGCCTGGTCAAGTCAACAAGCATTTATTAAGTGCTTATTACACACCAGGTACTGTGTTGGGTTCTGGGGATACAGGGAAAGGCAAAACCAGTCTCTGTCCACAAGGAGATTACATTCTGATGGAGGAGATGGTCTGTGAAGAAATAGGTACACAGAAGATTTTTAAAATAGACTCTCAGAGGGGACAGCACTAGTGAGGGTGAGGTGGGGTAGGGAAATTGACTTGGAAAGGTCTCTTTCAGAAGGAGAGATTTGAGCTGAATGTTTAAGAAAACTCATGAAGTTAAGTGGCAGAGATGAGGAGGAAAAAGCATTTCAGTCATGGGGTACAGAGATGGGAGATAGAGTGTGTGTGAGGAAAAGCAAGGAGGCTAATGTACTTTGATCACAAAGTTAGTGGAGAGGACTCAATAAAAAAAATTGGAAAGAGGGTGGGTTGTGAAGAGACTTAAATGCCAGAGGATTTGATACTTGACCATAGAGGTCACAGGAAGCTTCTGGAGTTATTGAGTATGGGGGTAAGGGAGTGGAGGACAACCCTGATATTTATTCCAATTTAATTTCATCTTGTTAGCTTTAGCTGTCTGCTTCAGCTTGTTGAGATCTTTCTGGAAACTGACTTTGCCATCCAGTGCATTAACCATCCCCCCAATTTTGTGTTATTTGAAAATTTGATAAGCATGACATCTCTGCCTTCAACCAGGTTATTTTTTTTAAAAAAGTGTTGGTCAGGGCAACCAAGGACAGACCTCTCGGTCACTCCGTGAGAGATTTCCCTTAAGTTGGCTATATTCTAACATTTGTCAGGGTAATGAGGGGGTTACTGTCATTTAATCAGTCCTGCATTGCCATGTACTATCATTGTACTATCATCTGACCCTCATCTTTCAAATTTATCTATTGAATTGTACAATGAAGTGGATTTCAAAATTAACCTAAATATCCATTATGACTAGACAATTTTTCAAAATGATTCTTTTGTTTAGAAAATTGGCAGGTGTGTTATTTCAAAAGTTTGATTTATTTTCCTTTTTAAAAAAATTTAAATTCTATAAATTTGGAATGAAGGGAACTCTGGAAGAGAAGCACCAAATGGTTGTTTAATGAAAGCAACTTACTTTTCTTTCATTTCTAATATATTTACCTGTCAATGGAATGTGTGCTTTGAAGAACAAATGCTGAAAACCCAATATTTTTAAAAATAAAAATGTTCAGCTTATTTATGTTTAATACAATCAACTTAAGTAATCAAAGTAGGAATTTTCCTGAGCACCTTCCAGTAAGGTTTTTCACTGGAAAGCATAAAGGTCTCTTAACCTCTGTGGTCACACAGCTTCACATGGAGTGGCACATAGGACCATTCTGTGCCAACAGCAGCCAGCAGCTGTTTGTCTGGGCTTCAGTGATCACTGCCTAATTAGGAAGTCCAAAGAAGGGCTGGTTTCATAACAAGGAGGCTAAATGCAAAGATGTTAGACATTAGGGCATCCACCCATTCATTCTTAATGCCGGATATTTCTTATTTCAGCCCTGGAGTTTGGCCACCCAGTAGAAATCTCTCGTCTTTCACTTCCAGTAGTTCTTGAAACACTTTTGCAATGTCATATCTGCTTCCTGTGAATTTTTTTCAATTGCTTAGCTCAGATTCTAAAAATCACTTGATAGGGAAAAAAACTAAACCCATCAGACAAGCATACGGTAGGGGTCTGGACAAAGTCTTGTGACATTAGAAGGGCATACACTCTTTCCCTTATTACTGAAGCAAGGAGTTTGAATTTCATCAGGGTAAGGAGCACCTGGTGTGAGAACTCCTTTCACCAGCCCATATCCCGTTAGCCATCTATGCCTCAGGATTGCTTAAGAAACAGAGATAGAACAAGTTTTCCAGAATCACACAACTGGTAAATGTCGGAAGTGAGGTTCAAATCCAGATTTTCTGATGACATGCCCAGCACACACCCCTCTGCACCAGGCTGCCTTCATCTCCTTTGTTATGTATGGTTAAGTATTAAATTAACTCTATATAATGGCCACAATAAATTATATGGTCTTGATTGGCAGACTTTTGCTGTAACAGTTGAATACATGTATTCCCTGGTGCTGTGAATGTTTAGGCAGGAGGAGAAAATCATACATTTTTAGCAAGAAGAGACCTCAGACACTATCTAGTGCAACTTGCTCATTTTATGGATGAGAAAACTGAGGCCCAGGGAGTTTGTCACTTGTTATCACACAGATGATAAGAAGTAGTGGTAGTTTTTTAACTTGGAACTCCTGACTTCAAAGTCAATATTCTTTCCACTGACCCATCTTGCCTCTCCAGAAAAATTCAATCGTTTCCAATGGTTGTCTTTCTTTCTTGAATTGAATGATGGCATTTTTTGAATTAGTCTCTATTCAGTAAAAAGAAAAGATAGCAGTCATGTCTAACCCCTATTTTGTCTTCCTTTACCCCAGTTCTTGAGCAAATGTATCTGAAAAACAATCTAACATCTTACAGAATCCTGATGCTATCAACAGACTAGCATATAAAAAAGTCTCTACCTTCTTTCCTGGGGAACCCAATAAGTTGCCCCCAGGGCCAAACACTGACCAGTTGTGTGACTCTGGGTTTTATTTATTCATCTGGGGAATTATTTGTATTGAGAAGTTTATTTGCATGTGCAGGTAATGCTTCTTCATGCCTTGGCTTGTAGCAACATACAGAATAAAGCCTTTTACTGACCTGAATGCTAAATTATATTGAAGTGAGTGTTCATGCCACAATGTATAGAATAATGATCAGACTATTTCTGGTTGACCCTAGAAAGCAAAATTAGTAGCAGTGGCTAGAAATATTAATGAAACAAATTTAGGCTTATAGGTTTAAAGTTAAAAGGATTCTTACAAACACAGTATCCTCTTCATATTCCAGATGAAGACACTGAAGCACAGAGGAGTTGAGTTTCTCACTCAGGGTCACCCAGCTAATAAGAATCTGAAGCAGGACTTGAAGTCAGTTCTTGTTGAACCTACTTCTGGTACCCTATCTCCTAGGCCATTCTATCTCCGAGCTAATTGTAAAGAAGAACAGTCTAACAATTACAACTCTCCCTAAAATGTACCTAAAATGCCTCAGGAGAAAATGGTTTCTTACTCACTGGAGTTATTCAAATAGGATTACTTGGAATCATGGAAAGGAGATACTTTTTAAAGTACAAGTGAGTCTAGATGGCTTCAGAGGTACTTTCCAACTCTGAAATTCTGTGAGTCATACAATTTCAATCAATTTTGGTTTGATTTTATTTTTATTGGTAACTAAAACAAAGAAGTTGCTGTTCAGCAATTAAGTGCTGATCGTCTTTTCAGCACCAGCAATCCCTGACTGCCTTATAAACAAATGCATTGTATGAACACCAGCCTGCTACAGTCACTGCCACAGGAAATTACCAAGCAGTGTAATAATTGAGTTCATAAAGTGAGTAGCCTAGGGATTAAATCAGAGCTACATTTTTACTATAGGAAGACAGTTTTTCACCTTAGCCTCAATGAAAATAAATGTCCTGTCAATTTAGAAAGAGAAGAAAAGAAAGGCACCTTTTAGAAAGAGATGACTTGGCATTGAAACCAGCTCACTTCTGGTTTTTTTTGTTTGTTTGTTTTTTAATTGACTGCTTCTCTCTGTAGTCCAAAAGCTCTCTTGGGCTCTCTGCAGAACAACTGCAAACTCCATGCATATTTTTCATTTCTTTAGAAGGCCGGGTGGATTTGCAAGGTTACCCACTGGATATGCCAATGCAGACTGACGGCCCAAAGAGTGACGTGGACTTTTCAGAAATTCTTAATGCAATACAAGAAAGTAAGTTTTGCTCACATTTTAAATTGATTAGTAAAGTGCACACCAGAGCAAAATGCTGAAAATGTGAAAATAAAGTTAGAGTGCTTGAATAGGTGATGACCAGATCCCCCAAAAGAAAGAAGAGAATAGAAAGGATAATTACATTGTAGCGGAAAGGTGGTCAGTGAAAATGGATATTTTACTCATGAAACTGATTTCTAAGCCTTTAGGATATCAGGATTTTCTTTAAGCTTGATTGGAAAAACTTTAATAGAGCCCTCAGCCTTTCAAGTGGGCTCTCAATATCTGAGCACTGGAATAACTGGGATATATACCTTCTGTAGGGTGAACTACCTGGGTTAGTATTCTGTTTTGTTTTGGGGAAGAAGACCTCACCTGTGATGTTTTTAGTATATGAAATTCCTAATGAGGTAGTCCTCTCTACTCGTGCAGAATGGCACCTGTTCTGCAGCTTTTCATCTTAGAAACTTGCCAAAGGCCCTGAGAAAGTTATTAGGCATCTGTCTTAATCTGTATGATCCTGGGGTCACACAGCTCATATATTAGAACCAGCACCTGCATCCAGATCTTCTTGATTCTAACAACAGCTCTCTCTATTACACTAATAATAAAATAAAAAATAGTATTTATATAGCACCTACTATGTGCCAGAGGCTTATTCATTCAGCAAACACTAACCAAATACTAAACTTAACTGTGCAAGGTTGCCAGGAGAGTTAGAGAAAGAAACTGGATCTGTGATTTTATTTGGTGTTGGGAGCTCCTAACACAAGTCAACACCTTCTCTACAACTTACAGGTTTAGAGAATTAGAAAGATCATTAAACTTACAGGCATTAAGACTGGACATTAAGTCCAGTTGAAGAAGACAAGGCATCAACCAATCAACAAGCCTTTATTCAGTGCTTCCTGTATGTCAGGCTTCAGGCCAGACACTGGGGTCACAGAGATAGTGAATGAAGCCATCTCTGTTCACCAGGAGTTAACATTCATGTATGTAGATGAAAGTGATGAGACGTGGAATCACAGTCTCATAAATTTAGAGTTAAGGGACATTAAAGCCATCTAAACCATCCCACCCCTTCTAGTTTGGCAGATCAGGATCCTGGGACCCAAAGAGACACAATGCCTCTTTTTACTGCATCCTGTTGCCTAATGTAGCAATAAGGGATTAAATTAAATTCTGGGTTTTTTTTTTTTAAAAAAAGGAGAAAATTGGTAACACTTAGTGATGATGATGCTGCATTTTATGTCTATGTTATTTTTAAAGCATTAATAAATATTTATTGATGACATAGCATTTGTCCTCAGAATACCCCCTTGTAACTTAGTAATTAGATCCTTATTTTCATTTTATAGAAGCGACAAGTGAGACTCAGAAGATAAAGGAATATACCTAAGATTGCCCTTACAACCATTGCAAAGTCAGAGCTAGAATCTAGGTTTCCTGTCAAATGTTGCTTCTTCCCATGAAATCCCATCACATAGAATTTTTAATAGCCTACTGTGGAACAAAGTTAATCTTGTAATAGAGAAGTAAGTTCTCAGAAGAGGGCAGGAAATGTTTCCATCAAAGAATAACTATTTCTCAGTGTTCCAGTCAGGGTGGTCCTATTGTGTTGGGTTGATTTGTACAAGAGAAATTGAATTTTCCCCCCAAAAAATAATCTAGCTTGAATTAATAGTGATTTGAAAAAAAATAGCTTCTTTGTGAGGACTGAAGAGATAATGTAGTTTCCTGGTTCGGTTTGAAAGATGATGGACTACCTATTGTTATTTAAGCTACTGCTCGTATGTTTCTTAAATTTTCCATCAGAATGAAAATAGGACTCATTTTCAAATCTTTAAGAACCTAAATGTAAAACTTTAGGTGGGGGCAGGATGAGGCCTTGGTTAATTATGAGCATTATGCATTTTACATCAATTAATCATAATTATAGGCATTATTTTTCTAAGTTACTTTGAGCTGAGAGGGGTCAAGACAATGCTGTGGGTTTCATGTATAAGAATGTGTAGTTCTTGCGGAGGAGAGGGTTATGTTTTTCATTTGTTTGCTTTTTACGTTGTTTTACCAGTATATCAGATATGTATTTAAGTGTCAAAGAGGGGGTGAGGTGTGTAGGGAGAAATATATGTCACCAAGACCTGTAGTTTCATCTGGGCATGAAAATTTTTTCCTGTAATTACAGGTTGGCATCTGTACTAATGTTGTAGTCTAATCTAAGAGACTTGCCCGGAGCCCCCCAAGTTTGAGTGATTTGCCCCAGGTTTTACATCTACTGTATCATAGACTGAATTTGATCTCAGGTTTCCTCTTTCTTTTCTCTGTACCTCCCTACCACTGAGTGTTTAATATTTAATATTAAATGGTTATAGGAGAGGGAAGCAACCTGACTCAGTTATTAAAATGTTGAACTTGAATTTTAAAAAGCGTGGGTTCCTGCTAGACAGGAATATATTCATATACCTTGAGAAAAGTTATTGCAGAACATCAGTTCTAGTTTCCTATGGTAAAAAAAAAGGAGAGTACTAAGGATTAGTGTTCATACAAGAGTTACTAAGTCACCATGAGTTAAGACTGTGACGTGGAAGACAAGAAGTCAATACAATATTAGCCTACCCTAAAAGACACAGGGAGAGTGAGGTGGTTCAGAGGATAGAAAGCCGAGCCTGGAGTCAGGAAGACCTGAGTTCAAATCTAGTCTTAGACACTTACTAGCAGTAAGACCCTGGGAAATCATTTAACCCTGTTTGCCTCAGTTTCCTCCTCTGGAAAATGAGCCAGAGAAGGAAATGGCAAACCTCTCCAGTATCTTTGCCAAGAAAATCCCAAATGAGTTGGACAAGACTGAAAATGACTGAACACAATAGACATATGATATCTAGGACAGAAGAAGTGGTCATCCTCTTTTGGTCAGAGTACTATGTTCAATTCCTGGTAGCACATTTAGGAAAGACCTTGACAAGCTGGAGTATATCCTACAGAGGGAACTTACAATGGTGATAGCTCTCAAATCCATATAAGGATTAGGTAGAGGAACTGGGGATGCATAATGACAGAAAAAACTCAAGGTTAGCAATACTCAATTAGTGTTCTCAAAGAACCTTGGACGTAGTAAATGCTTAAGCCATTTTCTAGGTGGTATAGTGGATGAGAGCTCGATTTGAAACTAGGAAGATGTCAATTCAAATCCCACCTCAGACATTTATTATCTATATGATCCTAGGCAAGTCGCTTAACCTCTGACTGCCTCAGTTTCTACATCTGTAAAATGAGGGTGATACTAACTTCTACCTCACTGTCAAATAAGATAGCATCTAAAGTGCTTTATAAATCTTGAAGCACTATGTAAATGCAAGCTGTTACTGTTATTACTTTCATTGAATGGTTGTGTGAACAGCTGTCATGTGAAAATCATGTAATACTATTGTGCTGTACGAAATGAAGAAAAAGATGGTTACCAAGAGGTATGGAAATTGTCATATGAACTGATGCAAAGTAATATAACCAGGAGAACAATTTATAACATCCATATCATAAAAGCAATTTTGAGAGAAAAGAACTCTGATCATTGAAATGGTTAGCCATGATTCCAGAGCACTGATAAAGAACAACATTGCTCACCCTATGATAGAAAGAGAATGGACTAATAAGCAAAACAGGAAATGCATTTTTGGATGTGACCAGTATGAAAATTTGTTTTACATGACTGTGTTATGTATTACAGGTCTTCTTTCCTTTCTTCTTTCCTTCCTTCCTTCCTTTCTCTCTCCCTCCTTGCCTCTTTCCCTCCCTCCCTCTTTCTCTCTTCCTCTCTGTCTCTCTGTCTCTCTCTGTCTCTGTCTCTCTTTCTCTGTCTCTGTCTCTCTGTCTCTCTCTCTGTCTTTCTCTGTCTCTCTGTGTCTCTCTCTGCCTCTGTTTCTGACTGTCTCTCTGTCTGTCTTTCTCTCTCTCTCTCTCTCTCTCTCTCTCTCTCTCTCTCTCTGTCAATCTGTGTGTGTGTGTGTGTGTATTTTCCTTCATTTTTCTTTCTTTTCAGTGGGTGAGAAGAGGAAAAATAAAAATTCTTGTTAATTTTTAAAAGCATTTAGGCATGTTTGAATTGTGCTCCAGAGACACATCGAGAGGCCGACCTAGGAAGTTAAAAAAAAGGCAGATTTTGGCTCACTGTGTGTGGAAAGACTTCCCAACAATTAGGGCCATGTCTGAGATAGTTTTCTCACTGCCTGTAGATCTTCATCCAAGTTGGATAATTGTGTCAGGCATGGTGTATGGAGGAGATTCCTACTCACGAATAGGCTGGATTGAATACCCTATTCAGGTGCCATTCTGTTCTTGAGTTTCTTTGGTTTTATAAGAACTAATGAGCCATCTAGGTGGTGATATGAGTGAGATACTGGATTCAAAGGCAAGGATAATGGAATTCAAATCCCCAATTAGACTGTTATTAGCTGTTTGAGCCTAGACAGGTTACTTAATTTCTCTTACTTATGAGTTACTTACGAGTTTCCTCATAAGTAAAATGGGGGTGGTGGTAGACTAAATGACCTGTAAGGTCCCTTCTAGCTCAAAATATTATTATATGAATTAACATATCATAACCATAGCTGTCAGCAACTTTTACTCCTGGAAATAATGCATGCATGCATATATACATGTGTGTATATATGAATGTGTGTGCCTATACACACATAAATGTATGTATACATCTATGTATATGTGTGCACATGCATGTGTGGCTATATACATTTGTATAAACCTATACTGCATGTAATATGTATGTATAATAGTTTCATTATGTCCCTTGTTATCTACAGCAACTCAGAGATCTGTCCAATTCTAAGAATAGAAATATAGCAAATGAAACCTTTACGAGCTTAACCTCTACTTGCTCCCATCAGGATTTCATAACCTTGGCCAAATCTCCAAGGTTACCATTGTGCATCCATGACGTGGTCTCTAATCAACATCATACACATTCCTCATTGTTGAAATAGGAAAAGACTGGCAATTCATTGAAATTATCTTGAAAGATATCTTAAAAGAATTAGAATACATTAAAGAAATGTCTGACTTTTATGCAAAAGAAAAGTCAGAATCTCTGAAGTGTTTTAACTAATTTTCCATGGCTGAATGAACGAGATGATGTATTGGATAACATGTTATGGTACCTTTCGTATTTGGACTTTACAGTTTTTATTCTTGGTTTATATTTTCAACAAGACAAATTTTCTCCCTTTCTTAAAGGAGATGTTGCCTCGTGTTCGCCGTCGAGTTGTTGTTCATTAACCGTTTGGCATACTTGCTACTCCCAGTCTATTGGATCAGAAAAAGACTGGCCATTTTGTCCTGGCAGAGCTTGTGTCTCCACCATTTACAAGGAAAGTTAGGAATTCAATTCATTTTCACAGATATTTAGTAAATACATGCTATGAGCCTGCCATTGTGCTGGGCATTGAGGACATGGAGATAGAGAAGCAAACAGTCCTTGACTTCGTAGAACTTCCTTCTTACTGGGAGGAAGCAACATATACGCAGATAAATGTGTACAAAATACCTTGATGCATATATACACACGTAGGTGTAGGTATGTGCACATACATGTGCCTGTATAAATTTGTATATACATATATGCATATTATGTAAAGTAGCTTCATTGTGTCTCTTGTCATCCAAGCAACTCAACAATCTTAGAACAAAATTACAGCAGTTTTCATCAGTTCAGAAGTCCAGAGCTAGAAGGGACCTTGAAGGTCATCTAAACCAACCTTATTGCACACATGATGAAACGAAAACTTTCAAGGAAGTGAAGCAGCTAGTGTAAAGTCCTTTTATTTCTGAAAAAAGGCTTCACTCCAGGTTTTTCTTATTCCGAGGCTAGTCTTTTATCTGTACACTTGATGATGTTGCCTGGGAGTTGACAGTCAAATCATAAAGACAGAGATTTAAAACTGGAACATTCCTTAGAAACGTTAAAAGTTCAGCCCTCTCATTTTACAGATGAGGGAAACTGAGACCCAGCAAGTTGAAGCAATTTGTCTGAGTACTGAGGCCCAGGTGGCTTGCCCATTACCAACGCATTAACTGACAGACCTGGGATTCCAGCCCAGAGGGCCTATGACCCCACAGACAACACTCATTCCTTTGCCTCCCCTCTAATTCCAAAGCCAACATCACCTTGCTATTAGCCGTTCTTCTTTCTCTTTCTTTAGTATTTCTTAGTCTCTGAGTAAGGAAAATGAGAAAAGAAGTACAAAAAAAATGAAGAGACTTGCCATGGGTCACACAGCTAAGAGTCTGAGGGGAGATTTGAATCCAGGTCTTTTGACTTCAAATCCAGTACCACTAATTATACTGTTAGCAAATTAATTATTCCATTAATTTATCTAATATAGCCCAATTAAAGCTATGTAGAAGTGGAATGGGTTCCCTTGGAAGCCTGAGAGTTTTACCCTCCCTGAAAATGTAGAATGGTCATTTGTAGGGTCTGTTAGAGTGGGGATTCCTTTTGTGTAGGAGGTGGTCTTGTTGGTGGGGGGGGTGTTAAAAATGTTTAACAACCAGCTCTTTGTGGGGGGGAGGAAATGCAAGCAGGAAACTTGAATTTAATCTTATTGTTGCCATTTTCTTCATCACTTCCTACATCTTGGCAATCAGGAAAATAATATATCAAGCCCCAAATGATGGTGTTTGCTTCTTTCTGAGGTGTAAACATGCTTACTCTGAAATTTTAACAACCAACTTTCAATAGCTGGTGGGAATTGGATCTAGTATATTTCTGTCCAGATGGCTGCGTAGGTCCCTTTTGTGATTCTTTGACTGAGGGTACCTGCCTCAACTACTCTGGCCAGACTCCCACTCTTGATCACTCCGCACCAGAGCTGTCTTTTTTTTTTTCACACCTATGTTTCAGTGTGACAAAAAGTAAGTATGCTAGGACAATGACACTTAGGTGTCTAATTGTACTGCTTTCTCTCCCTGTGTTGTCAGTATAAAGTTAGTCCTAAGAGAAATGCAGTATCTTCCTCTTTTAAAGAATCTCAGAACAGAGCTCTCCTGGTCAGAGTATAACTCTTAAGCCTTTATTTGTTCAAGAGAAGGAGAAATGGTTGAGAGTTGCTGTATTTCAAGAAGGCACATTTTGTACAGATGAATTCCTCCTCCCCCTCTTCTTAATTTCTCTCCTGCCCCTCCTCCTCATATTCCTACTACTGCTAATAGCTATATTTACCTAGCACCTTAGAGATGGCAATATGCTTCCCATGGGTTTGGTCTTCTCAATAAGCCTGGGAGGTAGGTTCTGTTTTCTACTATCTGCATTTTACAGATAAGAAAACAGAGGTTGAGAAGATAAAGACAACTTACCCAGGGTCAAGAGCTAGCAAGTATCTTCATTTAGGTCTTGCTGAATCCCAAGTCCAGCTCTCTATGCATTGAACTGACCAGATGTCTTTCCCCAGAAGAAATAGGAATTTTCATGTCTGGAGATTCCGGGGTCACAACCTGGAAGCTGAAGCTCCATAAATTGGAATCAGGAGTTGTAATTTCCAAGAATCACAGGAACTCAGAGTTGATGGAACTCAGACGATATCCAATCCAACCTATACCTCATCAAGCATTTCTAACAAGTAGTCATCCAAGGTGTGATAAAATAAGGAAGAAGCCACCAACTTCTGATACAGCCCATTCAACAGGTCTGGTTATGAAGGAGTTCTCCCTTACAATGAGTGAGAGCTGCTTCTCTGCACCTTTTAACCATTTCTTCCAATTTTGTGCTCTGGAACCAACCAGAGTGAGTCTCTTGCCTGTACCACACAACCAACTAAGTACCTGAAGAAAGCATCATGTTTCTCCTCAATCTTTTCTTCTACATGCTAAACATCCTAGTAATTTCCACTGATTCACTGATATATCATGAAAATTCTCTGATATTTTGATTGTCCTTTGGATAAATCTTTAGGTTATCAATGTCTTCCCTTAAACTAAACTGAAAAAAAAAACACATACACACACCTTGTAGTCAATGGATCCCCTTCAGAAGCACAATGGATATGACTACAATGGAAGACATTGGTCATCTGCAGAAGGGTCACCAAATTCGTCACCTATCTTCTATATGTTCTACATATGGGTCCACGTGTTCTACAAAGCCAAAAGACATATGGGTTCACATGTTCTACAAAGCCAAAAGACAATACAACAGTTACAATCTCAGCTGAAGCTATTAGGAAGATGTCAGTCAATAACAGCCTTATAAAAACATTTATCCTCTAGAAACGATTTCCATGAACACTCAAATGACACCCCCCTGATAATGACATTCTGACACAAGCAGTGGGGCATGATGGAGAAGTGAAGGACCTTTGTTTCATTTCCCTTTCAAATCAGATGACTGTGAGTTTAAAGCAGAGGGCCCCATTAAAAGCCATCAAAATTGCAACTTCATGCTTCATGGACCTTACCTTAGCTTAGAATATACAGAACCATAGAAGTCATCAATATGGAAGGATTAAGAGTACCTGAGCAGTCTCGCCAGTGTAGGGAGATGATGAGCAGCCTTACTTCTGCATCCAGCAGAATATTTTTATTTATCCTATGATTTCTGAAACAAACAATTCATCTTGCATGATACTACACAGTTTTCTTTTTTGTATTTCAAATTTATATGTGAATTTTTCCTGTGTTCCCACTTAGGTTTTAGTAAGAATTAATCAAAATATTCTGGTATTTCTTGAGAGAGAAGAAGGAAAGAAGGAGGGAGAAAAGGAGGAAGGGAATGAAGGTAGTAGGAGAAAGATAAAAACACTTATTAATCCCTTTGTACTAGAACTATGCAAAATGAAAATACAAATACATAAGTGAGATGGTCCCTACTCTCAAGAAGTTTGTGCTTTAATTTGATGTTGTTCAGTCATGTCTGATTCTCTGTGACCCCATTTGGGGTTTTCTTGGCAAAGTTAATGGAGTGGGTTGCCATTTCCTTCTCCACCTCATTTTGGAGATGAGGAAACTGAGGCAAACAGGATTAAATGATTTGCCCGGAGTCATACAGTCAATAATTGAGGTGTGAAGTTGTCTTCTTGACTTCAGGCTGCACTATCCACCTGCCCCTTGCATTTTAGTAGGGTAAGACAGAATATATAGAGGAGTAGGAGGCAGGAAGGAGTGGTTTTGGTCTGGGAATTCACAAGGATGGTGAGTGGCAATTGAAATGTATTTATTTGTATTTGTTCATTTTATATTTATGCTGAATTTACTTAAATGTATCCTTGTTTCCCCTTTTAGAAGATAATTTCCTTGGGAGTAGGCATTGTTTCACTCTTTGTGCTTACATCACCATTATAGTTCTTGGAACATTTAGCAAATATTGTTGATTGACTGAGAACTCAGTGGACGAGTGCATAAAGGATACTTTAAAAATAAATGGGATATGAACACAAAAGCTCCCAATATTCCAGTGGACCAGTGAGTTCATCCATTTGGATGTTTTCTCCAACATAAAGATAGCAACCCATCCATACCTACTCATCTTGGGCAGTTCTCCACATCAATCCCATAAGGTGACCACAAGCAAATCACAAATGGTACTAGTGAAAACAATTAATTTTTTAAAAAATAAAGAAATAAACTTTGCTTCAGCTATTCCATTCTAGATCTTTGCTTCTTGTTCTCCTTAAGAGACAGCTTCTTGCTTAAGATCTTCAAGAGGAGGCCATTCTTGTGAAGGGGATTCTCCACCAAATTGGGTTTGTTGTTTCACCTCTCTGGGATCCCATGATTCTCAAAGTTCTTAGAGCCACATCTGAATGACCAGTGGAGCCAACAAATCTTTCAGTCTGCAATGGAACAGCAATGGGCCTTGTCAAAGCCATTTCTTATTCTATTTTCTAAATCGAGTGCATTATGTATGTACAGGAACTGCATTTTCATGGCTGAGCACACACAGGGAGATACAAGTCTAGTGCTTTTTCTCCTCCTTTCTTAGCATTCAAAACTGAGCCCAGGTCTGCACCAATAGAATCCTTGGATAACTTATAAGTGCAGTTTTTAGAGATTTCACTGTTCTTAAAAGAGATTCTTACCTTAACCTCCCTTGTAGTCTGGTGAAACCTATGGACTCCTCAGAATAATATTTTTAAATAATTAAAGAAAGTGCTCAATCTTAGTTAAAAGTTAGTGAAAATAAAGATGTCATTTTTTTCTCATATCCAAGTTTACAGAGCACTTGAGATTGCATACATCCCAGGTTAGTTAAAAACCCTTGATCGAAAAGTGATTTGGTCTAAGTGAACACTTGATTGTCAGTACAGGTCAATCGTATCAACAGAAACAGGTGCCATTAAACCATTCAGAAGGATCCCTGTCAGCAAATGTTGACTTAGAAAGACATATGCTAACATTAAATGTGTTTTACTGAATTTTTAAAATTTTGATAAATATTTCCCAGTTTGATTTTTATTTGGTTTGGCCACACTGGGAGTATGGTAGCCCCTGTGTTTTTGCCTGTGTGTTTGACATCTCTGACCTCCTTGATGAAACTAATGATTCATGGGATCCAGGTTTACTGAAACTGTTCTCCTTGCTTCATCTCACACCTTCATTGTTGCAGGTTTCATTCCGTTGTCTTCCCGATAAAATGGTACCTGCTCTCCCAACCACCCCACATTGGTGAGGCACCTAATACATGCCAAGCACTATGCTATGTTCTTGAGAGTCAGAGAGCATGAATGAGATAATCCTTGCACTCAAAAAGATTATTTTTATAAGGGGGGGGTAGTATGTTCAGAGGTAAATAAATATAGAATATATGAAAAATAAATAAAAGGTGAGTGGGTGGGGAGAGGAGAGATTGGGAACTGAGAGAATCAGCAAAGGTCTTTGGAAGGGGTAGAACCTGAGGTGAGCCTTAAAGGGCATCAGAGATCCAAGAGGTGGAAAGCATCCTAGCTTTGAGAGACATCCTGTGCAAGTACATGGAGGTGATAGAAGGAATGTTACGTATGGGGAAGATCAAATTGGCCTATTGACTGGAACTTTGAGTGCATGAAGGGGAGCAATATATATAATCAGCCTGGAAAAGTAGACAGGAGTCAGATACAGAAGGGATTCAAGTGATAAATAAAAGAATTCATATTCTTCCTAGGGGTAATAGGGAGCCACAGAAAATGTCTCTGTTTTATTTGAGGATACTTCTGAAAACTACCCTGCATCCATAGGGCCGAGATTCTGTGTGACCCTCATATCTACAGTTGATGGGGAAAATACTTTTCAGTTGTTTTTGTAAAACCTATTGATTTTTTTAAAACATGGATGCCTGAATTGATTTCTCTTTATTTTCCTTTCAGTGGCCAAAGATGTCAACATTTTTTTTGATGAGTTAGAAACTGTCAATAGTCCTTGCAAAGATGATGATTCCCTCCTTCACCCTGGCAATTTGACCAGTACTTCAGATGATGCAAGTAGATTGGAAGCAGTGGGAGAGGTAAGACTTAGTGCAGATATAAAGTGCAATTCTTGCTGTCATACCCAACAGCACCTACTACCTTTTGTACCCTCAGTAAGGTGAAAATATATTTTTCTAGTACTCAGTATAGTTGTGCCTTTGGACTATTGATCAATTAGAACTTCCTGGATGAATGTTGAATTCATTTGAGAGCAGATAATTTTTTACTTGCGAATTAGTGGGGTTTTTTTATTTTAATTGACTCCTTTTCCTTCCTTTTTTTTTTTACCTTACAGTCATTTCCAAATATATACACTTCCCCCTTCCCTTACCACCAACACTGAAGTCACCCTTGTTATAAAGAAAAATCTGTGACTGATAGCATGTGCTACCTTCTGCACCTGTCACTCACCTCCAATACAAAGAGGAGACGTGTGTCCTCTATCACCCTTGTTCTCTGGAACAAAGATTATTTATTGTAATGAACGTGAATTCATTTGCTTTCTTGATGTGGTTTTTGTGACCATCATTGTAGCCATTTTCTTCTTTTGGTTCTGTCTACTTTGCTCTGGATCAGTTCATGCAAGTCTTCCCATGTTTTTCTGAATTGTTGACAATAATAATAATATTTATTATTTCTTACAATGCAATAATGTTCTTTTATCTTCATATATCACAATTGGTCCAGTCATTCCCCAATATATAGATAATCACTTTTTTCCAGTTGCATGCTTTTGCTAACTCAAAGAGTGCCATGTAAGTATTTTCTTTTAAGGTGCCTTTCATTCTGTGATTGGTCTCCTTGAGGTATATGCCTAACATTGTGGTCAGTGTATTAAAAGATATGAACAAATGAGTCATTTTCTTGTGTAATTCCAGTTGTTTTCCAGAAAGGTCATGAATAAATTCACAACTCTACCAAGTATATTAGTGTTCTTTGATTTAAAAATTGGTTATTTACTTTCCCTCTGTAATTTATAGAATAGGTATGATCATGAAAACATTTGTTTGATGGCTGCTTTTCAAAGAATAAATACATGAACCCCTTCCCAGTCAACCATTCAACCAGTTGTGGAGAGGCAGGGTACTATAGTATATGGAGAACTGGATTTAGAGTCAGAGAATCTAAGTTCAAGTTCTGGACTTGACAATCAATTACTTAACCCATGAACAAGCATTTAAGTACTTGCTGCATGCCAGACACTTTCAGAGCTGGAGACACAACAATGAAAGTGAAACCATTCCCTGCCTTCAAGCAACTTATATTCTAATTGGGGAGACTTACTAATTGTATGACATTGGAAGTTCACGTTCTACTTTTTTAACTGTGTGATGCTGACCCAGTCACTTTGATTCTGGGGGCCTTAAGCTGACCAAATGAAAAGGTTGGACTAAGTGACTTCTAAGAACACTTGCAGTTCTCCTCTAACATGATGGAAAGAACCTTTCACTTGGGAATATAATCAATTAGTCCCATTCATACACCCAACAAAATCTCATTTACATGAAGAGAGCTTCTTTAAAATGGGTGTTTGTTGACCATTTGGTTATTCTTTGGAGTAATCTCTACCAGAACAGAATATAAGACTTGAAGGTCTTAAGCTTCCTTAGTACAATACCACATCATCAAGAATAATGTTTTGCGGTGGAACCAAGATGGCGGAGTAGAAAGACGCACATACACATAGCTCTGAACCCACAACCCACAGAACGGCTAGAGGGGACCAACTCATGGTGAATTCTGCACCCAGAGGCCACGGAATATTGGAGCGAGAGAGATTTCTGTTCTGGAGAGACCTGCAAACCTCTCGCGGGGGGTCCTTCGCCCTGTGGACTGGGCGCCGGGACTGGGAGCAGAGGGCAGCCCTGCAGCGTCCGTGACACCGTGAGGAAAAGATCCGAGCGGGCTATGGGGACGGGATCTCCAGCGGTGGCACAAGCCCCTCTACCCACAGGTGACAGGGGTCAGTGAGAGAGTCTCTTTGGCGGGTCGAGAGGGGAGTGGGGTGCCCCCATGGCTCAGGCCCCCCCGGGAGATAGAAGCTGAGAGGCGGCGGCAGACAGGAGCTCCCCAAGTGGGTGGGAGCCTGGATCCATTGTGGAAGATCTGTACATAAACCCCCTGAGGGAACTGAGCCTGAGAGGTGTCTCTGCCCGACCTGACCACCTGAACTTAATTCTCACACTGAATAGCAGCCCTGCCCCCGCCAAAAGCCCTAAGGCGGGAAGCAGCATTTGATTCTCAGTCCCCAAACGCTGGCTGGGAGGACCAGGAGGCGAGGTGGGTGTGAGGAGAATATTCAGAGGTCAAGTCACTGGCTGGGGAGAATGCCCAGAAAAGGGAAAAGAAATAAAACTATTGAAGGCTACTTTCTTGGAGAACAGACATTTCCTCCCTTCCTTTCTGATGAGGAAGAACAATGCTTACCATCAGGCAAAGACACAGAAATCAAGGATTCTGTGTCCCAGCCCACCCAATGGGCTCAGGCCATGGAAGAGCTCAAAAAGAATTTTGAAAATCAAGTTAGAGAGGTGGAGGAAAAACTGGGAAGAGAAATGAGAGGGATGAAAGAGAAGCATGAAAAGCAGATCAGCTCCCTGCTAAAGAAGAACCAAAAAATGTTGAAGAAATTAACACCTTGAAAACTAGCCTAACTCAATTGGCAAAAGAGGTTCAAAAAGCCAATGAGGAGAAGAATGCTTTCAAAAGCAGAATTAGCCAAATGGAAAAGGAGATTCAAAAGCTCACTGAAGAAAATAGTTCTTTCAAAACTAGAATGGCACAGATGGACGCTAAGGACTTTGTGAGAAAGACAGATATCACAGAACATAGCGAGAAGATTGGAAAAATGGAAGATAATGTGAAATATCTTATTGGAAAAACAACTGACCTGGAAAATAGATTCAGGAGAGACAATGTAAAAATTTTGGGACTACCTGAAAACCATGATCAAAAAAAGAGCCTAGACATCATCTTCCATGAAATTATCAAGGAAAACTGCCCTGAGATTCTAGAACCAGAGGACAAAATAAATATTCAAGGAATCCACAGAACACCGCATGAAAGAGATCCAAAAAGAGAAACTCCTAGGAACATTGTGGCCAAATTCCAGAATTCCCAGGTGAGAGAGAAAATATTGCAAGCAGCTAGAAAGAAAGAATTCAAGTATTGTGGAAATACAATCAGGATAACACAAGATCTAGCACCCTCTACATTAAGGGATCGAAGGGAATGGAATAGGATATTCCAGAAGTCAAAGGAACTAGGACTAAAACCAAGAATCACCTACCCAGCAAAACTGAGTATAATACTTCAGGAGAAAAAATGGTCTTTCAATGAAATAGAGGATTTTCAAATTTTCTTGATGAAAAGACCAGAGCTGAAAAGAAAATTTGACTTTCAAACACAAGAATGAAGAGAAGCATGAAAAGGTGAACAGCAAAGAGAAGTCATAAGGGACTTACTAAAGTTGAACTGTTTACATTCCTACATGGAAAGACAATATTTGTAACTCTTGAAACATTTCAGTATCTGGGTACTGGGTGGGAGTACACACACACACATGCACACACGCACACATACATAGAGACAGAGTGCACAGAGTGAATTAAAGAGGATTGGATCATATCTTAAAAAAAAAATGAAATCAAGCAGTGAGAGAGAAATATTGGGAGGAGAAAGAGAGAAATTGAATGGGGCAAATTATCTCTCATAAAAGAGGCAAGCAAAAGACTTATTAGTGGAGGGATAAAGAGGGGAGGCGAGAGAAAAACATGAGGTCTACTCTCATCACATACCACTAAAGGAAAGAATAAAATGCACACTCATTTTGATAGGAAAACCTATCTCACAATACAGGAGAGTGGGGGACAAGGGCACAAGCAGGGTGGAGGGGAGGATAGAGGGGAGGGCATGGGGAGGAGAATGCAATCCGAGGTCGACACTCATGGGGAGGGAAAGGATCATAAGAGAATAGAAGTAATGGGGGACAGGATAGGATGGAGGGAAATATAGTTAGTCCTATACAACACAACTAGTATGGAAATCATTTGCAAAACTACACAGATTTGGCCTATATTGAATTGCTTGTCTCCCAAAGGGAAGGGGTGGAGAGGGAGGGAGCTAAAGCAGTTGGAACTCAAAGTGTTAGGATCAACTGTAATGTTCTTACCACTAGGAAATAAGAAATACAGGTTAAGGGGTAAAGAAAGCTATCTGGCCCTACAGGACAAAAGAGAAGACGGAGACAAGGGCAGAGAGGGAGGATAGAAGAGAGAGCAGATTGGTCACAGGGGCAATTAGAATGCTTGGGTTTGGGGGGGGAGGGGATAAGAGGGGAGAAAATTTGTAACCCAAAATTTTGTGAAAATAAATATTAAAAGTCAAATAAAAAAAAAGAATAATGTTTTGCATATGTTGTTGTTCAGTCGTGTCTGATTGTTCATGACCCCATTGGGGTTTTATTGGCAAAGACACTGGACTGTTTACCATTTCCTTCTCCAGCTCATTTTACAGATGAAGAAACTGAGGCAAACAAGGTTAAATGACTTGCCCAGGATCACATATCTAGTAAGTGTCTGGGACTGGATTTTAACTCAGACCTTCCTGACTCCAGAGTCAGTGCTCTATCCATTACACTGCCTAGCTTTGCATGTAACTCACACTTAATAATTGTTGTCTTAAGGTTGCCTACATTTCCATGTGCCTATGCAATCTAGAAAGTCATTGCACTTACTGTGTGAATTAGTTCGATCTGTCTGATGTCATTTTGTCAAAATAAATATTTGCATAGTTATTACCCATTACCCTGATTGTGTCCATACACCACTATGATGAATACATGCAATGAGCATAGGTCATAAGAATGGACAGTCAGTGGAAGACCCATCTCAAGTGACTTTATCATTTATCTCCTTCAAAACTTAAATAATCAAATATGCAAGTAACTAACAGATTATGCCAATTTATTGTCTACTACTTTCTTTATTTTCCTCTCTTACCTCAAAAATGAGCAAACACATGTATATATTGGTGGTGAGGTGGGTTTACCCAACCATTCTGTAAAATGGTTAGGAATTATTTGAGAAAAGTCACTCATTTGCTCAACCTTTTTGACCCAAATATTATACTGTTGGGCATGTAGCCAAGGAAGTGAGTGATGGAAAGAAACTGCCCTGAGATTCTTTTTCCAATCTCTTCTCTCAATGTTGAGTGAAATTGCCGCCATTTTGGAACTGATCTTCTAAAGTTCATAAAATACACTTCTTGAATTAGATGAGGGAGAGTCCAACTTAGAGATTCTGCCTTCAAGATTCTACCCACACTCCACCAATTAACTGAAGCCTTCCCTGAGCCCCACAAATGGAGCCATCTCTCCCCTTGAGTTGGTCACAGCACTTTGGCCTCTCCTTTGTACTACTACTCATCATATTCCAATTTCAGTTATAAAGAAGTGGGGGTCTGTAGGTGTGAAATGGCATGTACGGAGCACAGTGCAGTCGCTCTGTTGTTTGACTTCGTGTTGCTTCTTTTCTTTGTCATATCAATGAGTTTAATAAGTGAGGATAGAGGCACTAGTGTCAGGAAGTGGCTATAGTAGGAAAACAAAAGACATCAGTAAAATTTTTTAAAAAACCAGTCTCTCTAACTGGGAAATTTCATTGTAGTCTGCCACATTTGCAGTAGTCTTCCCTTTAGGGTTTTCTCACTGATGCATTCAATGACAATGAACTTCAGAAGCCAGAAAAAATCATACTGATCTTTCAAGCTGTTACATGTAGGCATATGTATGTATATATGCAGAGGGTGTACATGTACCTACACATGGGTACATATGTGTGTATGTTTATATGCATGCATGTATATACAGCTACACACATGTATGTGTGTGTGTAAATTGGGGGAAAAGCCTTTATCAAGTGCTCACTGTGTGCCAAGCACTGTGCTAAGCTGCATGGCTATAAATAGGAAGGAATAATGGTCTCTGCTGTCCAGGAGCTGATATTCTAATTATGGGAGAGCACACATACAGGAGAGCTCAGCAGCAGGGTGGGCAGCAAGTCCCAGGAGTCCTCAGGGTGTTTGTATTGGTGTTTGTGTGTGTGCTTTATTTATTTTTATTTCTTTGCTTAACCTCAGAATAACTTCTCACAGATACTGAGTCTCCATCTCTATGACTGATTAAATGGATTCCTTTTTTACTTTTTGTACAGGTAGCACCAGAAAAAAACAGATCCAATGGACTTTATTTTAGAGATGGAAAATGTCGAATTGACTACATCCTTGTGTATAGGAAAACCAACCCACAGACTGAAAAGAGGGAGGTGTTTGAAAGAAATATCAGAGCAGAAGGCTTGCAAATGGAAAAGGAGGTAAATGCTTGGATGAAAATATTTAAGATATACATATATCTTATTATATATATATGTATGTATATGTATATGTCATCTCCAGAGAGATGATAAGAAAAATTTTAAATGAAAAAAGGACACTCTTATTTGTTGTTAACTGCTTTATTTGACTATACTTTACCAGTCTGGAGTGCTCAGAATCATGGTACAGTATGAAGACTGATGTGTTTGGGGTCAAAGGACCTGGGTCCAAATATTGACTTTCCTACTTATAAGCTATGTCACCTATGTGCCTCCATTTCCTCATCAGTGTGATGGGAGGATTGGACCAGATGACCTCTAAGTCCACCTCCAGCCCTTGACTTATGATCCCAGGAAATACATTCTGATAATGTAACATTGTCTCTAGAATCTACCTCTGTATGGTTTTCCATGACAGAGTCAGTGAGTCAAAGTGGGCTGCTCCAGTTCCATGGATCTTTGGCCAGATGACCTCCATCTTTATTCTCTGTTATTTGCACAGATGGCAGGGAATTAGTAGCAGACACTGAAACAGCTCCTCTTAGTTTCCTGCAGTTTGGGACCTCCATTTTTGGAGTGAAGAGTGCAGTTGTAACTGGTGGGGGCTCACTGGGGATGGAGCATGCTTCTAGAGTGTGGATTCTTATTCTCAACTACATTAACTTGCATTTTTAAGAATACTTGAGTAAATGTATTTCTGTGTATTTGGTTTTCTTTGTAATCCTAAGTATTTTATTTTATGCGTTTAAAAATATCATTCTGAGAGAGAATCCTCAGGAGTCTGTGGTAAGAGAACCCTTGTTCTAAAGCCTGTCTTCCAGCCTGTCACCTCTGAGCATCATCCAAACTGCTTTCCAGCAGTCTCTTAACTTGCCCAGCAAAGGATGCCACCTGTCACCTTCTATTGTGATATGCTCCACTGCAGAATCCATCTTTCCTGACCACCACTCTTCTCTGTCTGCTCCCCTTTGTAGAAATTGAGAGATAGGGTCAAGAACTGTTGGCAGAACCATTGGAATGCACCCTGAACCCTATGGAAGGTAGGAGACAACATGGTAGAGTGGACACATCAGTGAATTTGCAGCCAGAGGACTTGGGTGTGAATCTTACCTTTATCAGTTACTGTATGCACAACCTTGAGGGAGTCTCAGTTTCCTCTTTATGAAATGAAGGTGTTGTATGAGTAGCCCTTAAAGTGTTTTCCAACTCTGAATTGATAATTGAAAGCTCTAACTGCATGACTGTCCTCTTTGCTGATTCTCCCTCAATAAATCTTCCCAACGTTCAAGAATATAGAGCTCTTGGTTTTACTTTTCTGGATGTTGACTGCTTCAGAGGCTTCATCTTTGTCCTATAAGTGAATATTTCCAGCCAAAAGCCATAAAGAGGATCTTGGGACCCTTTGGGCAAATGGGGACTTTGGCCAGGTTGGACAAAGGGCCCTAGTAGAACTATCCAAGATGTTCTTCCTCACATGGACAATTCAAGGTTTCTAAAAACAAAAGAAACATGGGTCTGAAACATTTCAAAGAAGAAAATGGGGTGACTCGGAGAACTTCTGGATATTGGTGGCCCTTTGGGAGAAGATGATCTAGAAGAATTAATCTTCAGTCTAGGGCTCAAAGGGACTCTGCAGGTCATCTGGTCCATTTTACAGATGAAGAGACTGAGGCACAAGAAGGTAATGTGACTTGTCCAAAGTCAGAAAAGCAAGATCACAGCTTTAAACCTGGAAGAGACCTTGAAGGTCATCTAGATCAACCCTCTCATTTTACGGAAGGAAAAAATGGAGGTCCAGGAAGAGTAAATGACTTTCCCAATGTCTGAAAAGTCAATCTTGGTTGCTTGGTATGACTATATGAAGAAGCATGGCATGAAAGGTGGAATTTGGGATCAGAAAGACCTGGATTCAGATCCTACCTCAGATACTTATTAGCTGTGTGAGCCTAGGAGAGTCACTTAACATCTCTAGGCCTCAGTTTTGCCCATCTGATGGCCTTTATGAAGACTTCCAGCTCAATCTATGATCAGTGCCTCAGAGTAGGAAATCTGCTGGAACATAAATCTATAATTTTTGATGGGCTTCAAGAAATCCTTTGTTACCCCCACTGATTGATCCTTGGTAAATCTTGCTTTTGAGTTTTTGAAATCATCCCTGTTCCTCTTGGCTAATATGGCTATTATTTGTCTTTGTTCTTTCTCTCTTTCTCTTATCTCCTCCTCCCTCTTCTATTTTTCTGAGTTTTCCCATTGAGGAACAACCAAAAAAAGGCTAACTCATCACCCTCTTGAAAATAACTAATCATTTTCTCCCTCTGTTCCTTTCTGAATCAAAAGATCATAGCCCTTTCTAGATTCACAAAAGGTTTGTATTCTGGGAAAGGTAGCCAGATTTTGAATATTTCATCATGAAACTGCACTTCTCAAACATAGGAGTTCCCTCGAGGTTTCATAAGTTTTATTTTGTGATTTAGCAGGTAAAGCTGCATGAATCTTGTGCTTCCTGAGTAAAGAATGCTGCTAAAAATGTGACAAATTCAGAGTCACATCTCAGGGGTATGCTACTAAATGGTTTTTTTTAATTATTATTTATTTTTAACCTTCTTTTCTTTATAAATTTTTAGTTCCAGATTCTCTGTCTCCTTCCTACCTCCCCCCAACCACTGAGAAAGCAAACACTATATTAGTTATACACATGAAACCTTGCAAGACATTTCCATATTCGCCATATTGCATTTGCATTTATATACATATATGTTATATATGCATATGTTTTATATATATATTTCTCTGTGTGTTTGTAGAGAGTGAGAGAGCAAGGGAGAGAGAACGAGACAATGAGAAAGAGAGAGAGAAGAAAATTATACTTCACTTTTGTACTCAGAGTTCATCAGTTCTCTGGAGGCAGATAGCATGCTTTTCATCATGAGTCCTTTGGAATTGTCTTGGATTATTGTATTAATCAGAGTAGCCATGTCTTTCACAGTCAATTTTCATTGTAACTGTTACTATTACTATGTATAATGATCTTGTTCTTGTCACTTCACTTTGCATCAGTTCATGTAGGTCTTGCCATATTTTTCCAGAACCACCCTCTCATCATTTCTTATAGCAGAATAGTAGTACTCCATCACAACCATCTGCAACTTATTCAGCCATTCCCCAACTGATGACCATCCCTTCAATTTCTGATTCTTTGTCACCACAAAAGAGTGGCTATATTTTCGATCATTTAGTCGTTTGCTTTTTTCTTTGATCTCTTTGGCACATAGACCTAGATTCAAGGGTGCGTGCACAGTTTTATGACCCTTTGGGTGTAGTTCCAAATTGTTCTCTGGAAAGGTTGGACCAATTCACAACTCCACAAACAAGTTTATTAGTATACATATTTTGTCTCATGCCTCATGCATTTGTTATTTCTGATAGGTGTGGGGTGGTTTCAGAATTGTTTTAATTTGCATTCTCCTAATCAATAGTGATTTAGAACATTTTTTCGCATGACTGTAAATAGCTTTGATTTCGTCTTCCAAAAGCGGCCTCGGACCTTTTACAGATTGGGGAATGGCTCTTAGTATTTTACATTGGACTCAGTTTCCTTTTTATTTGAGAAATGATGCCTTTATCGGAGAAATTTACTATAAAAGTTTTGATATTACTTCATTTTCTATGGTACCTTTTAACAAAATGTAGTTTCCCCGATTCTCTCTTTTAATTAGGTCTGTTTTTGCTTATGCTCCAAGTTCATGACTGTTGTGCTGAAGCATAATCGATTCTGCTCCAGATCATTATTTTAACTCTGTGTGTGTCTTTCTGCTTCAAGTGTGTCTCATGTCAACAACATATTGTTGGATTCTGGTTTCTCATCCATTCTGCTCTCTGCTTCTGTTTTATGGGTATCAGGGCTGGGGAACCTGCAGCCTCCAGGCCACATGTAGCCCTCCAGGTCCTCAAGTGCAAACCCTTTGACTGAACCCAAACTTCACAGAACAAATCCTCTTAATAAAAAGATTTGTCCTATGAAACTTGGACTCAGTCAAAAGGCCACACGCAAGGATCTAGAAAGCAGCATGTTGCCTCAAGGCCACAGGTTCCCCACCCCTGGCTATAAACGTTCAACAGAACATTAAATCACATCCTAATTTGTAGTGTTTAAAGGTTTCCAAAGTGCAATTGCTCATACTGAAAATCTAGCAGTGGGTCTCAGGAGCCACATGATCTAGCTGCTGCACATCCCTGTATCTGTCCCTTCAAAGAATTTACAAATACTATGGGATGCAGCTACTGAGCCTGCAAGTAAGGAAATCCGCATTGGATCCAAGTATCTTAGATTTAGAGTTGGAAGGGTCATCTAGTCCGTGTTTCTTATGACAACAGCTACCCCAGTGGTAAATGCCATGCAACCTTATTATATTATTATTGTTATTATTACTTAAGCAACCATTTTTAAGCATTTGTTAAATGACTCCTGTATACAAGGCACTGAGGATACAAACACAAGGACTGAAACAAACCCTATTCTCAAACAGTTTCTGTCCTAACAGGGGACACAAAAGATACATATGTAAATATCTACAGAAGAAATATAGAAAATAAAAACAAGTTAGTTACAAGATGGGTATCAGCAATTAAAAAGATAAGACAAGGATTCAGGTGGAAGGTGGTCCTTGAGCATTTCCTCTTTGGGTCTCCAGGATTCCAGTGACCCACAAGTAGAGAAATAATCTTCCATTTCCAGAGAAGTGAAGTTGGCATTCATCACAACCAAAGATCACACTAGTACCTGTGAAACAGTGGGGAGAAAAAAAAACAGCACTGGTAATTGAGTTAAAGGACTCAAGGTGTAAATCTCTGATGCTTATTGTCTGTGTAACTTGGAATGATTAAGTCCCCCCCAGTCCTCAGTTTCCTGATTTATAAAATGAAGGAGCTGGAGCAACTGGGCTCTAAGATCTCTTCCAGCTCTAAGGTCCATGAACCTTTAACCTCCTTAGGCCTCAGTTTCCTCATCTGTAAAATGTGGCAGTTAGATTAGATAACATTTGAGGTCATATGAGATTCTTTGATCCTATGCAAGAAAGTAACCTTGTAGAGTAAAAAGAATACCAATCCTGAAGAAGGATGTCTTGGGTTCAGAATTTACCTCTGACACAAGCTGTGTGACCTTGGTCAAGTCATTTACCTTCTGTGGACCTCAGTGTCCTTATCTGGGGCTTAGACTAGATGCTGTTTCCAGCTGTAGATATCTGAGCATATGGTTGTACATCTTCCCGTGGGGAGAACTTTAAAGAGTCTGAAGGATCTTGAGCTGAGTCACAGACCCACAATTACTTTTTTAAAATTTAAAATACATTTGGCCTCCTGGCATCACAAACATTTCTAATGTGACCACTGTGGGCTGGCTTCATTGTTGAAGCAAAGTGCCAAAGCACTGAAAGGTTGGATTTTTCTCTGCATTTAATATTAAATTACTGAGATTATTCATGGGGTGCTATGGATACCAACCTTCACTTTTCATTAATATGATAATGGCATTTCAAGTCTGCACCGTTCTGAAGATTAATGGAGATGCAAAGACTTGTTTTGTAGCTGTTTTATTAACAAGAAATCAAGTCTAATTCACTTTTGTTTCAAAATAATAATACAGCCCCATCTCTGGAGGTGAGGGCTGGGTCTTTGATTGGATTCATAGGGTTCCCTAACCAAATGATCAGAGCCTGAAAGCATTTGATGCCACCTGACAGCTGTCATCTGTAAGTCGGAAAGCTGGAACCAGAGGGAAATGCAATTTTTCTCTTCCTCTGGAATGTCTCAGAGATCATCCAAAAGTTTCCCCCTCCCCCTATTAGAGTATAAACCTCTTATTGACAAGGACTTCAGAGTTTTCACCTTTGCATACGTTAGTCTTCTCTTTCTCTGAATAACTTTAAGATATGTGTTGCTGAAGCAAGTCCTAGAGCCTTGCATATAATATGTCCTTTGGATTAAAAATTATAAAATTCTTAGTCTTTTGTACGGCTTTTTAAGCAACAATGTCACATTTCCTCATTTCATTCTTTTTGGCCCACATGCCTGTACTTTTATTTCTTTAACTCTCCTTTTAAGACTCAAGTGTCTGCCTTTGCCCCTCTTGTCTCTTAATGGCACAACTATAGGATCATGTTTGTAGACCTGGGAGAGACTTCAGAAGCCTTGCAGTCCAATCTCCTCATTTTTAAAATGAGGAAAGTGTGGTCTAGAGATACTCAAAGAAATGCCCAAAGTCATCCTGACAAAAGATGGATTTGACCTTGTGTCCTTGGACTGCAAAGTTAGCCCTCTCCACCACAATGTTCTCCCAAAGATAGAGTTGCTGTGGCCACCTCCTGAAATGTTCAGACTCTCAAACTTCAGGTGATGTTATGGATGTCCTGCCTTTTAATAGCTCGTATTTCTGCAGTATTTTAAATGTTTCTAAGTGACCATATATTTATTACTTATACTTAATACACCTTATACTTATTGATTTTATTTTATCCTCACAAGACTTTGAGTTTCTTAAGAACATGAAATGCTTTCCATTGTATCCTCAGCACTTAGCC